>NC_064671.1:88486740-89125907 GCF_943734685.1 Anopheles coluzzii
GCGAAAGCACAATAAAACAACGAGATGGCGTGAAAAGTTTTCACGGTACGCTGAACCATCTCGGGCAGCGGGCGTACATGATGAAGAAGATGATGAAGGTATAGTTTGTGCGGGTGTTTTTTTCTGTTTTTGTTTTGTTAACTGGCAGTAGGTACAGCAAAAACAGAAACAAAACAAAAACCCGTCGCTCGCTTTATTCCATCACGTTCACACTATTTCTGCGTTCAGCGGGTAGCGAATCGGAAAACCTCAAAGCCGGACAAATGATGGCAAAGCGCAGTAAGTTTGCTGTTGTTTTTGTGAACGAATCAAAAGCAACGGGAATTGTTGCATGAAGACAAAGTGTGTGAAGGTAATGGAGTGACAGGAAAGTACAAGTAGTGTTACAGGTAGTTCAAATGATTTCACCTTACGCTTTCGGGATTTTGAAATAGTGCTAAAGGATTTGTTTTTTTTTACGGTTTGTTTTACTCTTGCAATGCTAGCGCTAGTTGTAAAGTTTAATTTATTAAAAAAAACGATAATAATTATGAACAGTTGAATTTTGGTTTCAACCATACGACTGTTAGGAATGAAATTTTAAAGTTTTGTTCGTTAATTTATCTTGGAACGTCATGGTCACTCCTGAACACCTAGACACAAGTACTACAAACGTCCTGAAAGCCACAGCTTGATGAAGACTTTTTGTTGAGCTGACGCGTTGAAAGGACCCCGTTAGAATTGTTATGCTTCGATTTCACTTGCCAAACACGGCTGTCCTTTAGACAATGTTGAGCTATTGCGTTCGTGGCGGGAAACAATCGAAACACCATCGATCCAACACGATCACCATGTGTCGCTAAGGACGGGAGATTAATTTGTCATAATACGATATGAATACTAATGCGCCTGGCGGTGGCACCACCGTATCACCCAGGACCAACAGTGCGTACAACAGTGTCAACTTCCAAATAACGTGCCACGAATACCCGTGCGGGCGCATCACACAGGATTAACGGTGACCGTGGCGTGGCGGTCTCGGTCCGACAAACTGCAATTGGTCCATCCGTGTCCTACACGTGTCCTATACTCACACACACACAATGTGTCGGAGAGAGGTACAAACCACCAGGTAAAAAGTTACTACCACTTTAACACACGAAGCATCGGCTTACCGGTCGGACAGTTTGGACAGTTCACGTTTTGGCGTAGTTTTGGCGGCCAGTGAACGAGCTTAGCTGTCGCGCGGCCCGAACTGACCGGATGTAGTATAAATCGATCTCTGACCACATCCGTTCGCCATCGATTTTCCGCCATGGCTGGGAGGGATGTTTTTGGTATGAAGTAAGTTAGCAGCCGGTTCGCCGGTTTGGAGTGGGACAAATGAAATCTACTCGGTGGCGAGTAACGAAAAAAAAAAACAACAGAACGTCCAGACCATTCTCCATTTGAATATTCATCGAGAGTATTGGAGAATTTTGGATGGTATAGTGGGCTGCAGAATACAATGTCCCCGCAAGGGACAGGCTACATTCGTGCGCTTGATGAGTGGTTTTTCAGGGTGCTGACATGCTTCGGTTTGGAAGTTATGTTCCGCTTCCGGGCAGTTCTTGGTTGTCATTGGGCATTGGTTTGGTTCGATTGTTAGTGGTACTTTCGTACTAGTTTGATTCCATTAGCCAACCGAGGGACCTTGCATTTGACCGCACGGGTTCGATGGATTTACAGCAAACGTGAGAATAATTCACAATTTGCCAAACTACGAACACTAACCACTCGGCAAGAGATAGTGAATGTGGGTTGCTAGAGGCATCCAACTGGATGTTGAAAGTTGTCCGTACTCTGTCGGTGGTTTGCATGTAGCCGGGGTTGGATATTGGATGATTGATGTTGTTCTTAGAATTGTGTGAAATTAAATAATGGTAATGTATCTTCCTAACGAAAGAGAATAAAGCGATATTAAGAGAAACAATGAAATGAGTACTATATGGAAACCCCATTGATCAGTTGTGGGTATAATCTAGAGATGTGTTCTGTGGGGCGCACCCACACCTCTAATCCGACTCCTGATATTGTTCCAATCCACTTCCGACTCCTTAAAAACTGGATGCAGGAGTTCGACCAGGAGACGGAGTTGTCCAGAGTCGGAGTTGGCCGGAGTCAGGCGGAATCAGAATCAAACTGGAGTCAGAGTCGCCCGGTGTCGCTCAGAATTCGTCAGTGTCAGGCCGGCATTTCTCTCGGATTTCAACTCGGGATGACGTAGACTCCGACCCCGAATGACTCCGACAACGGACGACTCAGACTCAAACTCCAGATGACTTCGCACGATTCTGGATGGCTCCGAAATACACTGGTCGGACCTATCTTCCGAGGTTGTTTCCCATATTTTCGGAGATGGATCGGAGTCGACTTGGGATTTTTGTCAACTTCAGCCATCATTAGTATAAAATACATTCAAATAATTATCAATAAGAATAGGTTCAGTCTGTTCAGTCTAATTCAAACCAAAGTGATAAAAACCAGCATAAAGGACATTTGCAGTAATACGGTAAGTTGCTGAAAGGTGTCATTTTTAAAGCCTTAAAGCCTCAGATGAAATGAAAAGTCATTCTTAATTAATCTAAAGGTTCAACAAAATTATCCTAAATTGATTAGCTAAAACAAGCTTAAAAGTTGAAACGAAATCAAAATACCAGGGAATTTCGATACTGTACGAAACAATAATCGTCAGACCAAGGCAAATGGTTTAATCAAATGTAAAAAAACTCAATTGACTGCCTGATCTTAAGTAATAGGTTAAACATTGAATATTTTAAGGCTATGATAGTGGAAAATTTTTAAATAAATTTAAAGAATAGCATCATTGAAAGTTTGTATCAATTTCAAAATCATTCGCCAAACAAAGTGCAATAAGAAAGGTTTGAGCAATCAATAGAAACTGATCTTCAAAAGAAACACTAAACATAATCCTTTGTTCGACAAATGTTTCAATCAAAAGCAAACCCATTACACCACTCATAAATCAATCCCATAAATCAGCGTGTTATCATCATATCCATAAATCCGAACCAACCTTAAGAATCATTTTTAATATTCTTCCACTCTAGGGGTTCACTTTCCGCCACTTGGGCGATATAAAATCACCCAATTACTTGGCGAGCGGAATTTTATAACTTTGAAAGTAAAAACATTGTAATGCTCCTTTCTCTCTACCTCCATGGGATTCATTTCACTTTGATGTGTTTTTTTCTTCGACCCTTCCCCCTTCTCGCCTCTGCATTTCACTCGATTGTCTTACCATAAATTTTGCTCCCAAACGATGCTGCACGATCCTTTCGCTTTTAATTGCCACTTGGAGGCGGTGGTGGTTCCGCCGGGCGCCGGCGTCCGTATCATCGTTTGCGTTTGAGAAAATGATTTTCTCAATGCCACTGGCCACTGTGCGGTTCCTTTGCCACACCCGCCAACACAAAAGGCGCGATGTTTAAAAGTGTAAAATTTCGTATTAATTAGCCATTAAGTCGTATCATTAAAACCGTTAAATCTCTTCACCGGCCGGCCGAGCGCGGTTTCCCCCGTTGGTGGCCGTTTAGCGGTGAGAAATTTGTCAAGTATTCGATTTGGTCATCGGGCAAGCGATTAACACGGCCCTTCTGCGGGGAGAGGTGGTTTTCGTCCCCCCCCTTAGGTTTCCCACGATCTGAGCAGCTGAACCGGAGAGCACGGCCCTCGCCAAAAGGGGCGTGAAAATGATGTTGTTAATGAAATTTACGGTTCTCGCTTTCGTTTCAGTGCTGCCGCGCCGTTTTAGGACATTCGCTCGCTTTCATTTCCGATGTGTCCGGGTTGAGCACTCCCCGCTATTCCTCTGTTTTGCTCCATGGGGAAATCTGGAAAAACAGTTTTTCTACTCGTCGTGTGCTGTGTGTGTTCGAGCTGTGCTGCAGACGGATGAGAAGTTGTCCATTGACGAAGTTTTTCTTGCTCGCTGCTGGGGCGTAAAGGCTGTTCCTCCTTCCCATCCAACCGCCTCCGTCTTCCTTTGGCCTAGTTTTTGGGGCCGGCCCGCTTCTCCGTAAAAAGGTACTAAACAAATGCAATCAGCATAATTCACTTTATCCAAGGCGCGTACCGTCCTCGGGCACTGGCAGCCCAGCGCTGAAGGTGGAATTGTTTTTCTCCACCCACATTGATGCCATTTTTTTCTTCTTCTTCTCTTACTCACTCTGAGCTTGCTGGGAGTCAGTGTACGGGGTGGATGGTGAAGCGGGAATGGTGACGCAAAACTGATGGCCTGATTTTGGGAATTTAATGTTTGGCACGGTGAGCTTATTTCTCTCGCTCTCGATGGCCAGCAGCTTCAATTTCATAGGGGTGTGGAAAGCGATTTGGAAGGTGCGCGGTAGGGTGTGTGTGCGCGTGCCGGTAGTGGTGCTGGAATTTTGTGGAACAGCAGTTTGGGGGCGAACAGCACGCTCTCGAAACTCTTACATCGATGATGATTGCTTTGCTGCAGGTTCTGGAATGCGAGCGTTCTGAAAATGCTGCTGAGTTCTGAGAAGTACAAACAGCGGCGCTCGGAAAAAAAATCATGTCTTTTGTTGTTCAACAACCGGTCGAACTTTACTGGGGGAATGTTTTATGAGTTTGAAAATGTTGGTGCATTTTTAGTTTGTTTGTTTTTGCTTTCCAAAGGGCTTAATTGAAGCGGAGTTTTTGGTTGTAAAATTATGCCTTTGGCATGTACAGGTGAGATCAATGGTTTGTGAAACTAACGTAAATAACGCTTTCTATACTTCAACGTACATGTTTTATATAGCTTTAGAATGAAATAAACTAAATTTTAATTTTCGCATTTCATTGGTTGAAGAACATTAAACCTTTGTATGCGTTCATGGAATGTCCTAGAACACAAAATCGTGTTTATGTCGATTATAAAGAAGCGCGTGTGTGTGAAGATTTTATGATAACTTTTGCCTTAATTTGGCGTTGCCATTAAATTCACAAACAGTGCGCTTTGATAAATTAACGTGGTCAGTGGTCAATGATAGGTGTGTGTTCCAATTGTAGTGAACGAGTATGATTTTGATTTTCCGTGGCATTTAAGCGTAGCTCTACTTTCTTAGTATTTGAAAAGGGAACGAACACAATAACTTTTGATTAATAGGAAACATGGGTAGTACTTGTATGAATTGAGAATGAAACGTAACCCTTATTATTTGAACAATTATTTTATAAAGGTCTGGCTCCTTCTGGGTACAAAAGGAAACATTTTACATTTTACAGGATTTACCAGTCCAATAAACAACTGCCAACTTGTTTATAACAGTAGTCGTTTTGAATAGACACCGCTTTTTATCACTTGCTCACACGTCAGACGGTGTAAGCTACTCCGTCCTATTAAAGTGGACACAATTTCCGCTTTCGATTGCACAGCTGTCAGATTTGGAGATTATTCTGTTCCAGAAACTTATTGCAAAATGAGACTAGACGGACACTATATGGAGCTAATGAATCGCTCCTTGCCATAGCTCAGCAATTTATTATATGGTCTGAACATTTCGACTTTAACGTTACTACTGATACTTTCAAACGAAACTTGATTTTAATTTTTAACTTTGGTGACGGCACAATCCGATAGTGGGGCCCTTTCCGTTTGAAATTTCAGCCTGTCAGCTGTTTGCATTGTATAGCAGTTTTCGAACAGCTATCTAAGTGAGTATAATATACAGGTGGGCTTATCCCATGGTGTATGAATTTAGAAGGCTGATTTTTATCGCTTCTGCTTCTGAATGAAGATTGTAAGAGTGTTTTATGTATTCGTCATGCCTTCAGAAAGCTTGTTTGAACAAAAGTGTTCACCTATCCTGTCAAAAAGTGATATTCAAATTTGGTTATAAAAATGCTATGAGACCACCTGGACTACATACACTTTGATTCCAGATTCGATCACCTGATTTCTTTAATGCACCTTGGGATAAATGTAAACAAACCCGTGTTTTCGAGCAGGTACTCGAATCTAATTCTAGTTTTTAGGCTAAAATTTTCTAGACTGAAAATCGCAGGCTAGTTTTTTGTGTGGTTTTGTATGGATTGTTTACATGATTTCAGCCTCCAACTGTCAAATTCCATACAAAAAAACTAACTAGAATCGTGAAGGCCCTCAGTGTTAGAGGTAGGGTAGAATTGATATTTTATTTAATTTGTCTCAGCCATATTGAGCAAGACAAATATGGATACAAAAATAAATAAATAAATAAAATGATCATTATAATCTTCATCATTGGCGGTCGTTGGCAGTCAATGCCTGCCTGTACGACTAATGAGCTTGGATATCAGTGACTTCTTGTCTAGCCATAGCTGGATGGTCAGTCTTACGTATGGAGGGACATGGTCCAATTCAGGGCTTAATCCTAGGACGGACGTGATCTTGCGAGAACTAGATCGATTTAATAAATACTCTTACCACTATTGTGGTCTGATTCTTGTGTTGGCCATGCTTTACAACGCTACGAAACTTATTCTCTATTCTTTTTAGGTTACTTAAGTGTAATGAATGCTCCTAGATTGTGACTCATTCGTGGAACCTATTCACAAAACATTTAGCTTTTTTTGGGAGCAGAAGTAGTACAAAAATGTTATTTCTCATTTCCTGTTTGACACTTTTAGATAAACATCTGCTCCCAATAACGAGCACGAACCTCTCTCATACCTCTAAATTGCCCTTTAAGTCGCGCCCGTCAGTGCAACAACTGATGCCAGGTGCAATCTAAATCCATTTGTTAGACTTTCGAATACCGGTGGGTGCAAACAACCTCCCAACTGCCAATACTGCCAGCGCTCAACCGTTGGTCGGTTTCGCCCGTTGAAAGGCGGAACATTGCTTCGTTTACACCGTTCTATTGTGGTGCGCTTATCGAAACGCCCGTCCTCTAGCTCGCGTGGTGGCCGCGCTAGTGTGCGCGAACTAGTATACAAAACCGTTCAGCGCTAATTTACATTCCGGCAGCATATATCATGTACAGTTGACGTAAAAACCTCATAAATATGTTTATCGCCTGACTTGCGTCCCGCTCGACCGTAGGAGCTTGTCTGTAAAGGGGTAGCCCCCACCGTTAAAGAAGCTTTCCTGCCCTTTCCTTGCAGTTAGCATCGCAGGTAGCAGTGTAGCTTTTGTACCTTTTGGAGCGGCGCTCACCGGAAGGGCAAAAACCCGCCCCTACGCAGTACAAGACGTGAAGGATGTTGCGGATAAATCCTTCCGTCCGCATAATGCCAACTAAAAGGTACCGCGTGTTCCGTGAGCACGTCGAGGAGTGTTGATTTAATGCAAATACCAGATATTTACTCAAGCAACCAGCGTTTTCCGGCGGTACTGGGGCAAATAAAGGCAAGGAACCCGCAGCACCGAACAGAGGGTCCGGGAGGTTTCGCCTCACCCCGTCCGCGCCGTACCCCTGTACCCCCCTGCACCGTGCTGCGTTACCGTGGCAGCTTCCGGAGTTTTCTGGCGGTTCCGTGCGTATTATGCATTGCGGCAGGGTGATAATATGCCTAACAAGCTGTGGGTTCGCTTCCACCCCGAAAAAGGGAAATGGTGCAGCGCGGCTAATATTTACCGTAGCGCCTTGGGGAACGCGGGTGGGCGGCGGAGGTAGCGCAGAAATTTTGCTCGCTATAATGAGCACAGAAAACGCACTTCACTAGAATGGAATGGAATAAAAGGAATCGTTTGAGCTGTCGGTGTTGGTTGCTGTGGCGAGGTAGCTATGCTGACTGGTTGTGGCATTTCTTAGACGAAGGGATTGTGCGAAAGTTGTGTTTGAAGAAGTCTTACCTGTTGTTCGCAAACCATCCATCATGGGTGAAAGTAACATGGGTGGGTGCGTGGTGGAGGCGGAAGGGGATGGAAGGGGGATGTATATGTTCAGACAAGTTTTGCCTTTTGCCTTAGAAAAGCAACAATGCACAATTTAGTGGGAGAGGAGCTTGTCGAAATGAAAAGGATTCCCTCGCTGTATTGTATCATACAATATGGTAAAAAGCTTTCAGTAGTAGTAAATTAAGTTGAATTCATATTTAAATATCGTGAGACACACTTTAAGTAAAATGTGAAAATACCTAGAAACCCAAGTTATTAAAGCTTAATGAAACTTAACACTTGACTTTACTAAAGACAGGTTTTATAATCATGTTTACATTTTTGTGAAGAAGTAATTTTAGAATTTCAGATTAAAATATAAAGTTTAGTTACATAAGTTAGAAAGATTCAGTAAAAGGAACAGTAAAAGGAACATAAAACTTAGCACTCGTGTTCAAATAAATAAACAAAAAAGTTTAACAGCAACGTTCATTATGAAAAAATAAAATAAAATTGAAGTGATTATAATGAGCTTTTGTTAATTCATGTTTTGATTGAAACTTACTGCTTCTTCTTATAAACGACGGAGATTATTAATTGACGGAGATTTTACAGGGTTTTTAACTTGATTTCGCAAAAGTAGCAATGCTTAACGCAACCGCAGCATTCAACAGGAAAACGGCAACAGTTGTTTTCGGAACGTCATCATGCGTAAGACAACCTTCGCACTTGATACTACCAGAGCGATACACAATATCACAATTACAGTGTTGCGGTTTCAAGCAAGTATTCAATGACATGTGTTTAAACAAATTCAGGTCAGTTGACAGCATGCAAAACTGGTTGTTAACAAGTTTTAGAGAAAAAATCAATATTTTTCACGTAAATTTACAATTGAATGGGATGAACACTTTACCTAACTATGTACTTTCGATTTTCAGATGGGTGCTGAAATTTCGGATTAAACTATGGAAGAGGTCATTTATTAAATTCGTACGTAAAAGCCTGCTTCAAGTTGTATTGAACATTTTAGAAATAATAAATTATCTTTATCCTATGCAAGTTTTTGCCGCTTCTGTTCAAATAATAGCCATTGACACATGTAAGTTCTATAATCTACGCTCATAGCAATACGGCCTTTTTGGACCGCTTCTCCTGGATAACAAAAATAATCTAAACATGCAACTGCACGGAGCTGCACTATGACTAGACGATAAAATAGTTGCAATTTACAATCCTCCATGGTACGAAACGTCAGAATCAGATACATGGACACATTTATGGCATTACAAAACGAAAGTCAACTAAATTACGATGTCTGGTGGTAAATATGAATCGACCACATACGGTGATCAACGCACCCGTGGGAATGTGCGTGTGTGTGTGTGGTAAACGACTAGGTTGACACTGGAAAATGGGCAAATTTTATAAAACCTGTCCCACCGGAAGCTTCGCAGCCACACACACTTTGGACAACCCTGCACAGGGGACCTTCAATTACATTGGCCAACTGTGGGTCCCGCATGAGCGGACCCCCGTTTTCACTACGAAGAGGTGGTAACACGAAGCCTGGCCAGGGCCGGGTATCGGGTACGCTTCCAGATAAATTCCCATCGAAACTGCACTCTAATCGAATCGGAGCTGCTGGAGCGGGCTTGTACGCGCTCGTGCAGGATTAAATACGTACCGGCTATAAATTCATTAGGAAAACAATGTAGCGCATGCTTACCGATCGGCCTGTACCGATCGAGGGCTGGGAAACAATGGCGAAGTGGCCAGCCGAACGGGACGGCGGTCGATGAGGGATGGCGGCGATGGCGGCGCAAGTGGAGATGCGATGCGTGAATGCACTCTTCTGATTGCACTGACCAAACTGGGCAATGTTGGCATAATAAATTTACTCAAGGAATTAAACTTCAATTATTAGAAACGTGCAGGCAGGCGTGCAATAATGCTCGGGTACGGTATTCTGCACGAGTCTGCCGGACTTCCATTGCCACTGGTTGCAGGTTGCCGGTGGATTGCTGTGCGGTAGTGAGGTGTTAGCACGGTGGCTTAGCATTGGGGGTTCCGGCACACGTGCAGTGCAGGCGCACGGCAGAAAGTGCTGATGAGTGCGTTACAGACTGGAGACTGGGTATATGTAAGGCATTTGGACATGGAAATGCAAATGGACTCATGAAGGTGTTTTGAAAATAAATTTCTAAAATGTTTTATCTTAAAGTTGACATCCTTAAAGAATTGCTGAAAGGCAAGCATTTAACGACGGTATAAAATGTTTGAAAAACACTGAACAATTCAGCAATATTAAAGCCATCTGAATAAGAGCATCACATTTTTGATGAGTAAATCAAACTACTAGTGACAAGTGATCAATTTGATTATTTTATTTCACATCACATGCGATGTCTAATATGTTATGCATGTCTTACGGACAAAATCGGTACTGTTTGTTTTAGTTTCGGCTACATGTTTGATGAATCCATTAAATGATCAGCCAATGATCAGCATTAACTCCACGTACAGTTTGTTTGTAACGAATTGAGTTTGCACGAATTGAGTAATTGAAATTGGGATTGGTTTAACACCTGTTTCCAGCGATACAGTTGAATCTCGTGCCATTTGCTTTGAAATGCGTACCTCTACTCTCGAATGCGGCAGTAACAAAATGCGACGTTACTGCAACGATCCTTTGGTAAGTTTTTCCCTCCATCCGTCTATGGTAACTTCAGTGACAGGTTCAATCCTCGTATGTACCGGTCCCTAGCAATGACGGACTATTGGGCTGTGTGATACATAATGTCTGGGATCCATTTTAGGTCAACATAACCGCGAAGGTTGTGAAGTCATGAATAATATAAATCGCTCATTTGTAATTAAAAAAACATAAATAAAGAACACTTCACACATTTTATTTTGCGTTGCGTTACAAAAGTTTAACTCATCCTCTTCCTCATGTAAATAATTGTAACGTTTACCGACACAAGCTCCCACCCCTATCAGCGTTACGTAATTGATGGATGATGCCTAAGCTTTAATCTTTATTTTCGTGAAAACTATCACTCTACGGATAACGTCTTAGAACAGGTGTTTCACAAAATAGGTAGTATAGTAGTCAAAGGTAAACGTAACAAAAAGCATGCTCATCATGATTTAAGTGCCTAAAAATTCAAATTTGTTGCAATTTAAAGCTTTACAAATGTTTTGTTCGTCGAAAAAGTATGATTGAAAGTTTAAAGCTTAGTAAAAGATTATTTCTAAATGAACTTATGGTATATAGAGAAAATAGTGGTTGTCTAGCACGTGCATGTAGCATTGCCTAAATTTTTTTGTAACAAGGTAACGCATTCGAGCTGACTAGAAGTAACAAAAGTAACATTACGAATAATTACTAACCATTCGTACAAAAACCCTTGTTTAGCTAAATTGTGGATGAAAGCACGCTGATGCGGAGAACCATACCATTTGCCCTTTCGCTACCCTAAATAAACTTTAGCCACTACAAGTGTCCGGTGGCTCCACAAAAAAGGCTTCGCCCTTATCCCTTACCGTACTCACCTGACCGCTTGTCAGTATAGCATAAGAAGACCAATCATGTACTCTTGTGGTTCACTCTCATAAAGAAAAAAAAGTGCTTACTAATCACCACGAGAGCCATGTTCCGGCACGGCCTACATGAAGCATATTCTTCATTTCAAGAGCTTTCGGCGGGCTGGTACACCCTCCATAGGTAGGACGGTAATGAGTGTGTACCTGCATTAATTTAACATTTCTTTGTATATTTCAGCTCACTCATCATGTTCTAATTTTTGTTGGTGGCTTTGCAGTATTTTTCGCGAGCTGACGATAAGAAATCATCACTCTCAGCATACATGCTATGAACAGACGTTTCCTTTTCTCCTTCCAAAACAAACACGCTTGATTTACCTTATCTCATCATTGCTAGCAACGCAGTAGGGCAAATGAATATCACCTTTATGAAAGGGTCTCTTGCAGATGGGGCATGAATAATTTTGCTGATTGAATGAATGGAGCGTAAAATAGCAAAACCAAGACAGCAAACGAAAAACTAACAAAAAAAAAAACTTTCACATTTCCATTCCGTACAAAACGGTACACCCGACCATTTGGCAAGGTGTGGTGGTGGTGCAATAGTTTGTCCATTTTCTGTTTGAGCCATGCTCATCCTCAAACATCGTGCAGTGTGGTCAGCGAACGAAAATTTGCGGTCGGCGATCAAAACTAATGACCGGGTGGAGGCGCACGGTATGTGTGCTGCGTGAGATGGAGACGCCCGGTGGTTGGTGTCGTCGCGGTCAAAAGAAATGCACCGCACAGCTCTGCCATTTTTTGCTGTGCTGCTGCTGCTGTTGCTGCTCCTATTGGTGTGCCTGTATTCGTGTACAATTTTCTGCACAGCGTCATGAATTGCAAAGTGGTTTGAAGAAACAACTTTTCCTCCGGGCGTCTATTTCTCCGGGGTTACAGGCGCGTTTCGGAGGTTTTCCTGGGCCGGGCTTCCTTAAGGAACGAAGGGGGGGGGGGAGCCAGAGCACGGGGCGTGTGCCATTTTTTATCCGTTTTTGTTCTGTCGATGGTTTGCTCGAGAGGAAAAGGAAGACATAAACGTAAATATCGCATCACAGTAGGATACCGGAACGTCTACCGTTTCGTTTAAGCGGTGGTGGTGGTGGTCGTGCAGCACCGAGCGTCGGGAAAAAGGCTTGCAAAGAGAATAAAAACCACATTTTTCCCGTTTTATTCCGCCGCTGTTTGTGAGGCTGGTCACTGGGGGGAGGAAGCGGTTTGCACAGAAAGCTACGGGCGCATCCTGTACGACGTGGTCGCACTCGATTAGTGCGGAAGTTCCGGTTTGGTGAAGGTTAAACGAGATGCGAATAATGGCCGGCGCATTGCATTTTATGAGATGCAGTTTCGTTTTGGGGTTACCAACCCCACTCTGCCAAACCGCTGTGTTGTGTCTTGTTCGTCTTCTTGCATTGCGGCCCCGACGGACATTCATGTTGGTTGGTTTTGAAGTTAAGCTGAATATGTATTTATTCGTTGCATCGGCATAATGAGGTACAGAACGGGCAAGGTTCTGTCCGGTGGCGTGTTCGTTTCGTGATGCGGTGCAAAAACGTACAAAGAAGCAAGCCGCTATGATAGCTCAAACTTGCATTGGCAGCTCGCAATGCCACGGGCCACGGGACAGAGCGAACCGAAGTACATTCATCCATTGCAAGCCAAAGTAATTTCACTGGGAAGCCACAACAAAAATCAACAACGATGAAATTAAATGATATCACTTGAAGTTCTTTATCGTTTGATATCATCGTTCGTTTGAGCTAGTGCTCCATAAAGGGAGACAAACGAGATGGTAAACTGAAGCAACGATATGATTCTTATTTCTTCCTCTCCTCCTCCTCCTCCTCCGAACGCCATTGAAAGCGTGACCTTCGACTGGTGGATTGGCAAACTCACTGTACGGTCTTCTTGCCAGCCGACACAGAACGACAGAAATTTCAATTATTTTGGCCGGAAATAGGAAATAATGAAGCAATCTATCTGTCACCAGGCAATCGACCGAATAGAATATTGTCCACGCGAGCAGCACAACAACAAAAAATGACACCACCGTACAACACATTCCGTGCTGGGAGGGGAAAACAATAGAAGTAGTGAAATGGTTTCTTCCCGCGGTGGCCAGACAGAGGCGCGGTCGGTTGGAGAAAGTTTATTTTTATCACTGTACGTGGCCGCTAATAATAAAGTGATGCGGTGCTTCCGGTGGTTTATTTCGGTTCGGTCGGTTTATCGCCTCGCACAGTGACAGGACATCGCGCGTGTGTGTGTGTGTGTGTGTTTGTAGTGTGTTATCTGTATGCTGTCGTTTAAGAAATTGGAATTGTCCGCTGTTCGAACGAGGACGTTGGACAGCGACGCCTTTCCTTCCCCATAATCGTTCGCTAACCCAAACGATAAACGGTTCGAAGCGGAAAGGAGAGCGACCGATAATGCGTTTCATGCAGCGGATGTAGTTGTTATCAGGGGGCCGATTGTTTTGGGAGCTGCGTTGGTGCCGGCCGGGTCGGGGCGGAGAGGGCATTACTGTCGGCGTGCTGTAAGACGGTGATATGTAGTATCGCGGCACACGTACAACACAATCAAAATTGTAATTTATGTTTTCACACGTTCTTTATTTCCATTGGGCTGGGTGGGGAAGGAGATTTGTGAGATCATGTTGCGGAACCGTTGTTGGTTACACGTTACACAAGTCAACGGCGAGATCCTTATGGCAATAGAATGTAATTGAATTACATGGGTGTTTTATGTAGTTTAAGTATGTTTAGCTGTGTTTTTGTAAGCGTTTCCCATAATTTATGTTTTTGAAATAAGACGTGGAGAATGAAATACCAAAGAAATGTAATAAAAAAGAGGAAACTGATTTCAGGCAGTGAAATAATAACTTTAATTATACGCAAGGTAAAGATTTCAAAGTCCTGCCGATCGTCAATGGCTGTTCTGTCCAAGCATTTTTAGCTTTTTCTTTTTGTTTTTTGTTTGTTTTTATTTTCTGCTCTATCTCTCACTCTATCGCTCTCGATTACTGCTTAAAATTTTTGATATTGTATACTATATTTTTTAGCTTCAAATTTTCGTTTCATAGTCTTCAGCGGCATGCCCGTCATGGGTTCAAGCCCCAAATAGACCGTGCCACCATACGTAGGATTGACTATCCTGCTATAGGGGGAAATCAATTAGTCACTGAAAGCCAAACCCACAAGAGGTAAAGGCAGGCCTTGACCGACAACGGTTGTTGAGCCAAAGAAGAAGAAGAAGTCTTCAGCGGAAAATTGTTGGTTCTTGTTCTGATCTCTTTTGTTTATTTTTTGAGTTTTATTAAACTGCAATGTGTCAAAGTTTTGTTTGATTTAGATGTAAAATTTCATTCGTTGGATAGGCAGTAACATACCATATAACTTAAACCTAAATTGAGAAATAAATAAATAAAATTATTATATTCATTTAAAAATAAATTAAATCAAAATTAATTTATTCATCAAACATTTAATTACACGTAAAATTCCTTGAGCTTATTTGAATACAAATAAATGGAAAAAAGTTATGTAAATTAATGTAAAATATTAAAAAAAAACCTATTTGGATAATCTTATCATTGAAAAAATATAATTTGTCAAAAAAGACAGTGTTTGTGTTTTGTAGAACCAGCCAACAGTTGATACATATTTTGTTTTCCATTATATTTATTATTGTGACGTAAAATGTAAGAACAATCTAAACAGATAGCGAAAAGCGATGCAATTATATTGTTCCAGCACACAGTCTGAAGGAAAACTGAGTGTTTTTCTGTTTTTTTTTTTTTAATATTATAAAATTCCGACTCATCGTTGTTTTTGTTCAGCCTTTTAATTATGCCATCTTGATGTACACGAAGCCAAGAAAACCCCCCCCAAAAAAATGTACGATAATAAGCGAAACGATTGATTTCTATTACTGCGCGCAACAAAACGGTACCCAAACGGTCCACCTAAACAGATGGATGGGTTTCGAAAAATCCCCAAATTGGGTGTTTTAAATTAATAGCAACCAGGTAATAAATGCTTCCGGCAAAACCCGGCCAAATGTTACATTTCACCATTCATTGGCGCTGTTTGGTGGTTTTGTATCGCTTTCCATTACGGGACGCTACCCGGTTACGCTGCCGGATCGGAACGGTATGCTTGCATTTAGATAAAAGCTGGCCAGGGCTCTTTCTGCTGGAAGGCCTTCTTTTGCTGGTAGGCCTCTTTTAGAGGCTGCACACGCTCTGCTAGAGTTGTGTCTTCTTCTCCCCTGCCCATTCGGTGCACGATTCACAGCTCGCCTCTCCTCACAACAGTGCACACGAAAAAGCCTTCACCGATTGGGGTAGTAACATCATTTGCAGAGCGGTGATAAATTACCCTCTACTTTCTAGGCTATTTAGGGTGAGTTATGGGCTCGCAGTTGAAATCGTTTGTAAATTAGGCGTTGAAAGGCTGTGTGCACGTTGGCCGGCCCGGTTTGGGTTCGGTTTTAATGTTCGCACATTTTCGCCCCGCTGGCTCGAGGTTCGAGCGATGGGCTGTGTTTTGGTGGAGAGAGTACAGTTTTCTGCCATCAGCATCGGATAAATGGAATACGAGTGGCTTATTCGACTGCTGGATACAGTGAGCAGGACCGATGGTACAAGGGGAATAGAGATAGAAGAATAAATGAATACATAAATTTGTTCATTCCAATTCGCACACACACACACATACACTCACACAAAGTACACAAAGTCACCGAGTGATACTGTGTTTGAAGTTGGGTGCTTTTAAAGGTAGCTCTGTGTGCAAACAATGCTTCCCGTTTGTAGAACAAGAAGTGGGCCTTTTCATGTAAATTCAATTGTTTACTGGTTTTCGAGTGTGTATGATTTGGTTTGGCTCTGTTCCGCGTGTCGCAACCGAATAACAATTACTCCACTTCGAGAGAGAACTAGATGTTTCATACGTTGAACTAATTAAATTTTAATCTTTAGTCTACCGATGTATTTATTTAGTTAAAATTTGGATTTTTTTTGTCCTCGGTTTTTTTCTCGAATTTTGAAGTGTCCTGGATGCAAAATAAGCACCACTTCCGTTCCCGCTCACAACCACAACTCCATTGTCAGTAGAAAACATTGTCTAGTTGACTTATTGATTGTCGGTTTGAGCGGGAATTTCTGATTTGCGCTCGTCCTCCGCTCAATTGAATTAAAATTTGCCCGGAACTTCTTGATTAGCAATCAACCACTCGACGTGGTGAGTTGTGCCATTTCGCTAAAAGAGATCGTTGTTCTTCCAGCTGGGCTGGGTGGTTTATTTAGCATACATTTCATTTACAATTTAAATACACCCTCCAGGCGAAACGAAACTTAGGCACGGCAGGCCGCAAGAAACGACACGACAAGTGCCGCCAACGTAGCCAATCATATGGCTCGACGCGTTCAACGAGACAACACCGGAGTGCCGGAGAGCGGAGTAGGAGCAAGGAAGGAAAGAAGCGTAACAATTTCATTGCGGTAAACAGGCAAGTTTGCTAGCATAATTGGCATAATATTCACCGATACGTTTCGGGTGGTGGTGGTGATGGTGGTCTGACGATAATGATGCTGAGGTAAAACCCATCCACAGTAACGACGGTGCGGTGGTACCGTGCCGATTCGCTTACCAATCAAAAGGAAGTGTGTGCACGCGGGCTGATTGAAGTCGGGTTCGAATGCAAAACGGCACACTGGTGTCGATAATTTCTCCTCTTCACAGTCCCTTCCAGACCGAAAGGAACGGAAAGAATGGCCTCAGTGGAAACCCAAATACACCTAGCACGCTATGGAGGAAAAGGGAAAATGTGGCTTGCGTCTGTTGCGGTTCGGGAATGATATCTTTATTGCCTCGGTCCCGGGGTTCGTTATGGGCCGACGGAACTATCATCTCGTTTTCGTAAACATCCGCCACGCTGTGGGGCGGCCTGAAATCAGCGACATCATCAGCATGGCATGGCCACCAGTCCGTGATTTCATCACAGGCAAGTGTTAATGTCACGTCTCTCAGTCGGGCGTGTCGGGCGGTGTTGTAGCTTGAACGTTCATGCCGACCGACAGACAGACACAGACGATTGGCAACGGGCGACACGTACATGCGAATTGTAACAGCGGGTTCGCGGAATCGCGTGTCATTTACATACGCTTTCAATACACCCATCGATTATGGGCGTAGAATGGTATCGAAATTAGCAATGAATGCACTTAACCTTGTGCAGAAAGCTTCCTGTTGTGTTGTGCTCAGCCTCAGCTGCGATGCTATTGATTTTGAGTGTGTATTTCGAGTGGATGAGAGCATTCCATTGGATAGTATGGATGGGTGGTTTGCGATTCTGTTCGCGGAAAGTTGTCATTTGTGCGCTGTAATGTTTGCTATGATCGTGATGGATTGAGTTAGGCCTTTTTGAAGCGACGTAGTCGATCAACCGGAAACACAGCTAGGTTTGTTTGACGTTCAATATTTAGGGTACGATACTTAGAAATAGATGCATAGAGATACCTTCAAACTTTAATTGAAATTAAAAGTATAACCACAGGTATTTGTTTTAAACTACATAACCTGTGTTCAACAGGATCTGTGGAAGATTTTATATTGTAATGTTTAACAATGTTATTTTGTTTGTTTTCTTTTGTTGGCCATTAGTTTGGATGTTTGAAATATGTTTTAATAATTATCAAACTGGCTTCAGCCATTCCAAATAATTCATTACTAGTGTATCCTAATGACATTGAAATTTAGTCATCATTATTAGCTTAAACGTCTGTCTTAGTCTACAAAACTCGCATGCAGGATTGGTATTGGTGTTCGTCTAATTAATTATCTTTATATGGCAATGAATGTAGAGTTATTCAAGCGCAAACTTAATTCAATAGTTTACGTCTATAACCTTAACCACCATCAGCAAGCTTGTAAATATGTTATCCGGGACCTTGGAACGCTACTCTCTCATAGACAACAACGATATCAGTCACTCATAGACAAAGCCAATCATGAATTCATACTAAAGATTCATGCTAGAGACTTCAGTGATCCATTATGCTTAAGAGCTATCTTCTCATCATTGGTTCTCTATATTTTTGAGTAAATCATCATGACCGATTCTCACTTCTAGGGTTGCAATCACTTACCACTGGCGCTTAGTTTCTTATGTCGTTTTTATTGCTATGGCATTAAAGAATGAAATTGAATTGAAATAAGTTATTGTTGAATTGAACACAAGTCCATTGAATCGAACAGCAATAAATAATATGTTAACAAAAGCAAGTAGATAATTAAAGGTTAAAGTGAAAGTAAAGAAGTGCTGAAGTGCTCAACATGTTGTGAGTCAGACAAGTAAAATGAGAATGAGAAAAATAAGGAGGCAACAGCACTAGCCATTTATAAAGCTTGGTTTAACATTTCTTATGCTGTCAATGGAATAAACTCAAATCAATAAATAATGCAGCCATTCTTGCCGCAAGAGTTGCTTTCATGAAACTTCGAACAGGTTTACGGTCGCAATAAATGCCAATTCTCGTAATGTTGCTGATTGTTATTAAATTATTTAATTCGAACGATTAAAGGCACTAAATCGTCGTGTTATCGGCAAGCTACAAAGCATACCTCTCGATCTTTCCAGTGCCACCCGTTACCTCGATAGGCTTACACATCCATCAAGTTCACTCAACCGCCGATAATAGACAGATTGTGTGCAAGCGTTCAATCGGCTCAACCACTCTGCACTCTCCCTTGAAGGGTTTACGTCTCGGATGTCGAATCCGAATGACCACTTTAGCCCGCCCTAATAGCACCGGGATTCCCGGGGTATGGTCGTTGCTTTTCCACGAGCATTCGCCGGAAACGTTGATCCGGTAACGAGGCGTAAAGCATTCGCACGCTTCGTGCGGCCGTGCGCGTTACTGAGAGCCTGTAGTCTCACACTGTTGCTGCGGCTCTTTGCGGCCGATACAATCATCCAAACCCTTACAGAGTGTGGGGCGAAACGCTATCGTATCGCTTTGCGAGGTGTCCCGAGGATGAGAGTGAGCTGTATTTACCCAAAACCGTGCCGCTCACGCACACACTCACATCCGGAGGTGCAAAACACTCGTCAAATTAATCGAATCATTCGCACTCGATGAGCGGCAAACTCAGCCACAGCGAGAGCGATCGTGCGTTAATGTCCAAATGGAAGAAACTCCCAACCAACTCCAAGATTACAAACAGCACCGGCACTGGTCCGGGCTTGAGATCACAATTCTCTGAAGCAGCTCTTGGGGGTGACTATGACTATGACGCCTATCGGTCTTATTTGAATCGTAAATACTTGACCGCTATTAGACCCTGCTCGATGTTTTGTCTACCGGCTTCCAGCTCAACTTCTGGACACTGTCAATAGACGAAGTGAAAGACTGAGCACACAGGCACACACACAGGGATCCACAAACAAAACCGGAAAGAATCTCGACAAACTCCTGAACGCTTGGGGGAGAGGGAAAGCAGCAAGACCTGATATGACTACAGTTGCGCAAGCAAAAGATTTGATAGAGTGTCGGACGAGCAAGTCGACCGATGGACAAGATGTCATTAGGAAGTGTGATCTTATTTAATTATTTCGTTTCACGAGCGGCAAGTTCAACAGAAGTCATCAGCAAACGAGGCGTTCGAATAATTCTGGGTGGGTGGGTTGGTTTGGGTGGAAAGAACAGAGCCCGACGCTTAGCTCAAGTGTGAACACGATAAGGATAAGGCAGTTGTACCAGCCGCTCCACCTCGTTAGAAGCTAGAAGGTGGAAGAGTTTTACCAAAGTAAGCTCGGTTGGCTGGCCATAAAAGCAATGGAGCCTTGTCCAAACGGACATAGAAGCAATGGTAGACAACCGAACATGCTAGTATCGTATCGGTTAGTGCGAAGAAACTACACCGGAACCAGTGCCGGTGTGGGCAAGCGAAGGTGGTGGTGGCGGTGTGTTAAGTAAACAGAACCTCATTCAACCCTCATTCGCACCGTTGTACCGTTGTGGTATGGAGAAGCATTTTCTTTTACCTCCTTTCGGTTCCGTCTTGTGCACGACACTTCTTGCGAGATGAGAAGGATGTATGTGTGACTGTGACTGTGGAAGGTGGTGGTATAACTTTTGCATTTGATTATTGAAGCAGCTTGTATGTGTGTGAGAGAGAATTATAGTTCGTAGCTTGAAATGAAACGAATTGACCGAAACATTGACCATCCAGATCCGGAGAGGTTTGCCGGCAGCAGCAGCAAGGACGTATAAGAAGGACGTTGATGTCACTACGTCTACTTGAATGGTCCATTGATGGATGCAAAGACACTGAGTGCAACGGAGCGCAAGCGAGCCTCCGGGAAACGGCAGTCAGTTCCGAAAGGATTGTTCGTTTCTGGTAAAGTTGATTGGCAAATGTTTGCACAAAAAGGTGATTCATAAGCTCATTTGTTTGGTTGTACTGTTGACAGTAGCTGCTCGTGCAGGTTCGGTCCAAAAAGCACAGGTCACTTGTGAGTGTTATAATGCGATTTACAAATAGGGTTTCGCAAAGTTTACCATTGAAACGTTCTGCAGCAAAGGCGGCAGGCACACGTTATTGAACACAAAGATATCGTAATACAGTTTGTTGGTTGGTTAGTCTACGCCGTACCAATGACACAGTCTTCTTTGTACAGCCGTTGGTCATTTTAGCTCTGAGGTTGATCACCTTCCCGCACGATCCACCCTGTCCATCATGGCTTATCACATGGTGGAACACAGAGTGGAATCAGTTTCACCACCGGCCAGCCTTTTCCAGCCGCCGCTGTGCCCTAAATGTCCAATAAATTTGGTGGTGCAATTTTCCGCTGCCATGAATGCACGTTCGTGTGATGGCATAAATTTTAATCTTCCTCCAAAATGACCTCATCAGCGTTGCGGTGGTTTTGTGTGTGTGTGTCCTGTCGCAACAGTTGAATGCACCGGTGGGTTGACTTCAATCACAGGCAAACCCTTGCGTGCCTTTGACTTTATTAGTTGACGTATCGAGGGCGCGAAGAAGAAAGAGGGAAAGAGTGGCGCTTGAAGCTGTAGTAAAACCATGCAATTTCACCCCGAATATATCCGTGGAAATCAGGTTCATCATCGGGGAAAAAAGCGGAGCCGCTCAGTTGGTGCACACCAGTTGAAGCACACGTGCCATTTTACGGTCAGCAGCGTGTGATGAGTATCTTTTGACTATTTGAATTAACAAGCGGCAGCCTAGAAGCGTGCGCCGAACGTACCCCCGCCTTCGACCGAGCACGGTGATGGGAAGTTATTTATGCGCTGCCCGTTTATCAACACATCAATCGGGTGGGGGAATAGGTTTTTCGTGGAGGTTTTCGCGATGCTGCGCTCTGGTGGGGGAGGATTTCGTTTCGGTTTTGATGCGTAGGAATAAAATTTATGGAAATTTTGCGGCTAGTCCAAAGGGACTGTTAAGGTATATCTGGGATACGTTGGATGGACAGGCTATTTTCAGGGACGCATTTCCGGTTATTTGTCCATCAACGTAGTGATGGGTGGGAGTGAGTTTTGGCAGCTAACGTTGTATAATTAAACAACTTCAAATGTGTTTGTATATCAATTCAACATTATCGTTTGATGAAAAAGGATTAGCAACAAATGTATACTTTTTCATAAAGATTTGAACATTTTACGACTGAAAAAATCTCGCTCAAGAATAAACATGTTAATATCATCCTATGTTTCAATCAATCTAAGTATGTTTTGAGCATTATTAGTTATTATGGCCCGGTTACAGGGTTATGAAATGAGTTTTTAAGGATTCCACATTCTGTGAGATGTACGCAGATTCAAATAAGGAACTGATGATGAATCGATACCGGTTCCGGAACTGATCATGAATCTATACTGGTTCTGGAAACGACCTAGAACTCATAACGATCCTGAAACTTCATATGAATCCAAACTTTTCCTGCAGCTCATACTAAACTCATACTAGTCCTGGAACTGCTCATAAAATCCATAACGATCTAAGAACCGATCATGGAACTGATCATGAACCTTTGCTGTGTAATGTGATAATCGTACATACGTCACAACTGGACGTCGGTTACCGTCGCAAAACTAGCACGCCCAGATGATCATAGAAACCTGGAAGGGGCTTTCCTTACTAGAAACGCTGGAGTTTAGAAGCCTTACCTTGGCTGGAGGGACATAGCTAAACTCTTTAAATGAGAAGTTGATTGATGTACGAAGGGCATAGTCCTATGCTGGCAGTCCGAACGAATCTGACTTGCCATGGTCGGAGTTGGTTTTATTTTTACTCAAAAGATGTGATGGGTTTCGCACATTTGGTTCTGAGCTGTATGTTGGAAAGTTATTGTAAGTAAGTTACGTTTGTCTTTTGTTTTATTGCTCCTGAAATTGATGTAGTACCCATACTTCTCCAGGAACTAATAAAGGACTCATGCCAGTCTTTTACCAGATAATGAACTTATACCGATTCAGGAACCAATTCTGAACTACTACCAATCCCTTAACGATCCCATATCGGTCCTCCCATATTATACCGATCATGAACCCATATGAACTAACACCGAACTTAAAACTTATTACGAATCCGAAACAGTTCTGAACTCATACCAGTCCTGGAACCACTCATGGAAAAAAATGCCTTACGGGTCATGGAAAAAAATCTGCAACCCATACCGGCACTAATAATGATCATGAACCCATACCGGACCTAGAACTAATACTGAAGCTTTATCTGCTCTGAAATAGCCCTTAATTTCATTCTGTTTCTGAA
This sequence comes from Anopheles coluzzii, assembly GCF_943734685.1. NCBI lineage: Eukaryota > Metazoa > Arthropoda > Insecta > Diptera > Culicidae > Anopheles > Anopheles coluzzii. The sequence continues at coordinate 88,509,973 of NC_064671.1, forward strand.
ACTACATCTGGACCAATTCCGGACTCGGAACCAAACTTGAGCCGGTACAGTTTTAATGCCAATCGAGTAACTGATTCTGTTGTACGACAGCATATACTCAGCAGTACATGCGCAGCATAGGAATAGCGTAGGAATTAGAGAAAGAAATAGCTCAATTTGTTTAGGGATGATGATGATGATAATTTACGGCTTGAAGCTGTTTCCATTAAACCTTTTGACTGCTGGTTTAAACCATAACCGTTCTACGCCTGGCTTCGTTGATCTCTTACTACAGCCAAGTACATGCAGGGTCTGTAGTTTTAGTTTATCAACAATCATACCAATGTAATTCGATGTGTGACGCCAAAAGAGCAACTTTCGCCATAAAATATTCTCGCTGGAACTGTAATTGATACATCACAATTCCAAAGCTTGTAAGCAACATGCTACACTGCAACTACCCTTTAAATCAACCCGGCAGTGTTGAGCGCTCTTTGTTTCGTAAAATCAAAAACCATAACCTTCGCTGCAACATTTCCCAAATTGCACAGCTTAATGCAACATCTTGCACCACCACCCACATAAGCCAGCCCGGGCAACAGTGCGCCCACACAGTGCAGGCCCGTTGTTAATTTATTCGACTCAATTGACGAAAGTGTCTCCCCGGGTTGCGCACTGCAGCGCGCCATCAACGACCTCCTCCCGTTTCTTTCCCACACAACTCCAAGCGCAGCTCACAATGGGCAGTTAATCAACGGGCATCCGGGTGGGCTATGCCGGGTGGAGCCCTGAACACGGAACAATGGATTATCCCGCTGGCCGTGCTTTATGTGGCGATTATCAAGATCCGCTGGTTTATGATTCGCTGGCCGACCGGAAGCGGAAGGCTGTACAATTGTATCTTTCCTTGCAATCGCCCGCCCGGCTCGCAAATGGGCGCAATGCCCGGGCGCGATTGCTTCTTTTGTGATGGAAAAGCGTCCGGGAAAAGCACACTGCTTGGATGTGGAACGGGAGCAAGGGAGGGAGTAAGGTTAATGTTCAGGACGCCGGGTCATTACTTCAGCGAATGTCACCTAGCTTCCTTTTTGCTGGGTCAGGGGGTTGGGCAGTGCCCGGCACGAGGCTTTCCCAGCGCAAGGAACAGCTGTGCGTGCGGAAGTGGAATCATGTTGTGAACGTTTATCAGTCTTCCGGGATGTTGTTGTCGACGTTTTTTTTTCTGTTGTGTTGTTTTGTTTTGTTTTTGCCGTGTTGTTCCTCTTTGCTTTGTGGGTAAATTTACGGCCATTGTTCATGTTTGAAATAATCGAGTGGTGCTATTGATAATTTTAATTGCTCATTAGTCTTATCCACTGTTTCCTTTTGTGCTTTACCGCACACTGCTTACCTGTCCCGATGGAAGTAATGCTCTCCCTCCGTCTCTCTCTCTCTCTCTCTCTGTCTTTATTGTAGCTGCTTTTCTTTCTATTTCCCGCTGATGCTGATTGTTGCGCAAAGCGCAGTGGTTGCAGAAGGATCTGGACAGACGATCGGAGGAGGATTTGCGTCCGGACAGAAAGTCATGTTTCTGCGAGACCTTTTCGCGCGGGATAATGAAGAGAAACAGCAGTGTACGAGCCGAGCGGAGCATGGAGAAAGGAAATAAAAATCCCGATGGCCGCCGGGCGGGCCCAAGCGTGCAATGCAAAGCAATAAAACCCACGTGCTTTTAATGGTGGTTGCTATCGCTACGCGTCGTCGTCGTCACTGCTGCCCTCGGATGCGGTTTTCATTGCATCATTGCAACCTCTCTTGCAGGGAGTTTGCCGCCCGTTTTGCTGCAACAGTCGTTGTGTTTTTATAGTGATTTTGCTTGCTTCCTCCCCTATCATTGTGGCGCTAGTGTTCTTTTCAATTAAAAGTGTCCATTTATTTTGCCATGAACCATTGAGCGCACCCGTCACAGGGTTGCGCTTTTTTCCTTCTTGCTGCATTAAAACCGACTAAAAGAGATTTCCCGACCAGGGTGTATTATGTTGGCACAATCGTTGCTCATCAGCTGGAAAGGGGAAGAGTAGGACCCTTCAACACTTTTTATTCCTTTCTAATGTTCTGAAGGGTAAGAGTTTTACTTTGGCACAGTTGTTGAAGTTTTATTGTTCTTATTTATAGAAACACAGCATGTTGTTACTCATTTTAATGCCGATTCATCAGTTGTTCTAGTTCAGAAAAATCAGTTCACCTCAAAGAACCTGTCACGTCGGACGAAGCTCTTAGCCGCGTTCGAGAGGAAGATGCTCAGAAGAATACTTGGTCCCGTATGTGTGGAAGGACGTATAATGACGAGCTATACGAGATGTACGTGTGTATTCTAGATAAATGAGGAACTGAATGTCCTTTATTTTGGTGTACAATAAGCCATATTTGGATTAAAATTTCTTGAAATATAGCTGAACGATAGCTCATAAACTACTGTGATATTTTTTAGTGGTTTCCAAAAGTATGTTGCTGAGTCGACTGTCTGATTGCTACTAATCCTTTTATATTTTCGTCATAACCCTGACAGTCCTGCTAACACTAATACTAACGTAATCCTATGTACCCTTTTTCCTATAATCTTACAATCTGTAAATTTGCAGCCATTTAGGCGCCAACAATAGCAGAAATCGCCAAAATTTTACGTTCAATTTCACTGTGGCTCTAATGCTGACTTTAGAGACAAAAATTGGCGAACTAAAGCCAAAATTTACTGAAAACGACTGTAAAACCCATCACTGAATACACTTTGAGCATTGGAATTTATCGTTCCTGTGAAATAAAACTCAAATATAGGACCCAATGGTGTCCATTTTGTTCCGCATGCTCAATTTGACCGGCTTTTCCCCTTGTTTTACTCCTTTTTACTGTATATTGCTTTTAAACTATTGTTGATGCCACAAAGTGGTTTGACTGAACGAAGAAGAAAGATTTGGCTTAACATTTCCATAAAATTCATTTTGTTTCAACAAACTCACTGTAATGTTAAAATATTCCCGCATTTGCACTATTCATTTTCCCTCATTTTCACTGCTCCTTTACAAAATCAGGACACCGTTTTCATAACAAGTGTGCGACAATTGCTGCTTCGCTTTCTCCATCGAGCGCATAAAAATACAAGGTAAACAGAATCGGACACAAAATTCGCGCACGAAACGATCTAACTTTAATAATGTTTTTAATGAGAAAAAGTTACCATCGATGTGCCCGGCTTCCGTTGCCTTACGCCAGCGAGGAAGAGGTAGAAAGCAAAACAGCACAACAAAACCGGGTCAAAAGAATGTTAAAGTGGCGCGCGGGAGTTTTTTGTTTTTTGTTTTTTCGTTCGTTCTTCATCCACCCTTAGCACGGGATTTAACACCTTCTGCCCTAACCTTGCCGCAGTCCTGCAGGCAACGAACGGGGCTTCGCTTCGCGCATTGCTGTGGCCGAAAACGGGGAAAAAGTTTAAATATTTCCGTTTGTTGTTTATAATATAAATTTTAATTTTGTTTCCTTCCGCTCTCGTGCTTCTGATGGGGTGATGGGAAGGCGTCCAAAGGAATGAGGGGGTGTCAGGAAGCACTTGACTGATGGTTAGCTATGTGAAGGTTGTCAAGGACTTGTTAGTTGATTTGGGGGAATGTTGTACCACCGATGAAGCGCAAAATTGTGTCGCAGAAAGAAAAAAAGCTCCATCTTTCGTTAGCAAAGTTTCACTAATTTTCATTCAACCGATTGCAATTCATTTGAAAGTGAGGCGAAAAGTGCATGCATTGGGCTCATTTCCACTGCACTTGGGACGCTTCGGAAAGGCATGCGCACACGGATGGATTAAAACTCCAAATCGTACCGATCGGGTTGGCTAGGGTGGGCAAAGAAAATTGCAGAAGATAATCCACTCGTGAAGGTGGCTTGCAGGAGGTAGTTGATATAAATAGAAAAACATTCATCGTTCTGTTCCGGGCGAAGTGGCACGAAACGGCAGCGGGAAATGAGGTTTTTAATTACTGGCACAAATTTCCCTCTCTCTAAACACTTTGCTGGCTGGAAAGAAGGAGCAGCATGAAGAAGATGGTAGCGCTAAAATGGAAAAGGAATTAGATTCCCTTCCATCATTTCGACCCTAGTCTCCGCGATGGATCCGTTTCCTGTGCTGATAGCGTTCGCTGGACAGTGGAAGCACTTCATTCCGTTTTAATTGTTGCGATGTTAACAGAACATGTTGCTACATCGCTCCATATCGTGTTGAGTGGAGTACGACATACCGCGCACTAGTGGCTGTGACTGCTTTCGCTTGGTGAATCCCTAGCATCTGAGGATTTCGTTCATTATGCTAGCTCCATTTTTCATTTTGTTTTACATTTCAAAACCCCCACAACAATACAAAAGACATTTTTTCCTGCCACAGCTGAGTGCGCTCGATGCAGTTTAGTGCCCGCGACACAATAGGGATAAGTGTATTGATTCGGCTTCACAACGTTCACAATGCCGAGCGCACTTCATTTCCTTTCGAGTTTTGGGTTGGGTTTGGGATCGATGAAAGAAAGGGAGCTCAAACAAACGGTGGAAGCGTACGCCCAGTCGCCGGAAACCGTAAATATATGCTTCACGGAAGCGTTCTGCCACCCTGGACGGTCGTACGACGGTGTGAGATTTTGGCTTTCACTGTGCAAAGATAGCCAATAAGAAAAAAAAGGGTCCTCAATCGAAGTGCTGCACACTTCGTTCAATGAGCCAATGCTTGTGACTGTTTTTGTGTGGAAGCATTCTTCGGTATTCTTTAGCATTCCAGGAACAGGTAAGAATGCGTTGGGTGTGAGCATGAGTAGTGCATGAGCAGTGGTGGCCCATTGTTGGTCCATTGGCTTCGAGACGTACGGCTATTCTTTAGTTCGGTACAAAAAAGCACGAAACGGTTCCCAAGACTCTCTCATCACCATCAAAGGGCACTGTAAGACAAAGACCAATACCAATTGCTTCCATTGAAACCAATGTGCATCCGAACGGGAAGCTGCTCAGGATGCAGGATGTGCACGGTTTCTTTCGGATATGCTTGATAAAGGTGCGACACAAAAGCCCCGAGTGGGTGAAATGAAGATACGAGCGTGCAGGGTGAATATCAAAAGAATGCTTATTGATTTATTGCTAGCTTGAGTGCTGTGAATTGTGCGAAAGTTTACCACAAAGGCGAAAAGACCGGGCCTTAGGTGCATTATTAGCCTTTTGTATGGTGCGTTTTGTGAGCTTCGGATCTAGAACCTCTCCTCGGTTACGTGCTGCTTGCGAGTGTGGTGCGTGTCATCCTTACTGGCCGGTACCATCGAGTTGAACTGGATGAATATGATCAGGTATGTAACCATGCCGGCAACGAGCTGCCAAAAAAAATAGAAGTATCAAAAAACAACAAACTTTAAACAATCTCTGCGCTGTCATCTACAAACCCCCGACAGCATGTTGTAGTTGATGGTGAAGAAACCAAACGCCGAGAAGCGAACGCTCGAGATCAGGTTCGGGAACCAAATAGACGAGTGTTGTGCCACCTGGCTGTGCTTCATGGAAAGCTTCGACAGGTAGGACATCAGCAGCTTCGATTCACTCTCCACCTGCTCGCAGATGTACGGCAGGGCAACGATCGCGATCACATTGTACAGAATGATTCCACCCGACAGGACGAGCGTTTCAATCGACAGGCCGCGATCACCCTTGGCCGTCAGATGCAGATAGCAGTAGTACGATTGGATCGTGGTGACCGAGAACAGTGCGGTGTAGACGGTCAGGAAGAGTGGGCCAAAGTACGACTCAATCTTCTGCCCGAGATCGATCGTGCGCGAAACGATCGCCAGAACCTGCAGGTCGTCCGATATTTCACGCCGCCCCACGGAGTGCAGTTCCTCACCGACCGCCGACTCCTCGTCCAGCTTTACCATCGTCGCGAAGCTGATGATCGTTTGACGCGCCGGTGCAAAGATGTGCCCCTGCCGGTAATACTGCTCGACCAGCGTGTTTAGCCGGCGGAACCGCGCATGCAGCCAGTAGATCAGCACGTACGCGTGCAGAAATGCCATCGCGTAGATGATGAACGGCAGCTGGTGGGACAGCCAGTACCAAACCTCAACCGTAGTGAGCTGCACGAACGACACGAACCCATCGTAGACGGTGAGCGACATTAGGGCCAGCAGCACCACACCGTACCGGAGCAGAAACGACACGCGCTTGTAGCCCGCCACCTCGTGCACGTTGTAGCTGCTCAGCTCGCGATCGATGAGCAAAAAGCCGTCCAGTATCGAGCCGAGTTCGTCCGCCTTCAGCTGCGGCACGACCCAGGCCACCGTCAGTGCGATCGTGTTCATCAGGAACTGGATGTGGTTGGCAATGCCGGTGATCAGGGCCGTCCGGCGCTCGATGAAGAACGTCTCGAACAGCGCGATCCAGGCGACGACCACCAGCAGCAGCACGATCAGCATCATCCAGCGCGTGTTGCGCACCCGGTACCGATCCTTCTGCCTGTCCATCAGGCCGGGCGTCAGGGCAAACAGCCGAAAGCACTTGAACGCGAAATGGAACAGCTGCTCGAACTCCTGCTCGCCGACCGGGGTCGCTTGCAGCGCTGGGCCCGGTTTGGACGGTGGGGCCAGGTTCAGGATGGACACCTTGCGCTTATTAATCCACTTCGACATGATGATCCACCGAGTGCACGGACGGTTCTGTACGTACCGACCATCCCGGGCCGTAGTTTTGTGCCACAAACAATGCGGGACCCGAAAGTTTTACCTCTTGCAAGGGAATAATGGGACGGTATTGTGCAATTTTTGTGCGGAACTTTTGCTCCACCCATTCCAAGCTTGGTTGAATTGTTGGTGATGTGATTACCCAACGCCTCAATGGCGCAGAGAAGTTCCTTTTCTGTTTTTTTGTTTTGTTTTGCTTGTGGGTGCTTTCATTCGGCGGTCCGTTTATTTCGCCGAGTTCGAGCTCGAATCGATTTCCAGCGGCAAAGCAAAGTCCCCGGCCGGTGCTAAAGGAGAAAGTTTTTCGTTTATCAATGAGGCAAGAAATATTTTACTCCACTCCCCGTTTCATGCCCCGGGACACTGTAATGGATGCATTTGATTTCGGGTGATTGTGCTCGCCGGTTGTGCTGATGATTTCGTTTGGTGGTTTTCGGTCCGTCGGTTGCCAAGGAAAGATGCTAAAAATCGACCACTAATGGAAGTGGTTTGGAATGGGTGCGCTAGATCATCGCCAGCGCAGAGGACCTTCCATCCACGTTCCTCGGCAGGACCCTAGTCCCTAGACCCTGGTCTATGGTTCAGAAATCAGTCGTTTTTTTGAAGGAAATGTAAATAAACTTCTGCCTGCAGTAAGCGTTGCGGTTGGGTTTGGTTTGGGAGGCAGTGGGACTTGGGGACAGTTTTCCACTTGAATGAGACTTGCGCTGGTACGATGCGGAGCGGTGTGCAATCGGTATAATTGAAAAAGCGAAATAAATTTCCCCAACAAGTTCGCAAAACTCTTCGAGAGGGCTTTGTGGGGGATAACTAGCTTTGAACCTGGGGGGGATAGAATGTTTTTTACCATTTTGTTTTTTTAGCGACCAACAGCGACGAAACAAACGATATCCGTGGGAATGGGGGAATGTTTTAAAAATAGGGATCTAGCATCATTATGTGCGTACCATAAATTAAACTGGCTGACTCTCTATCTCTCACACAGCGCTCTACTGTGAACTTTTCCATTGTTAGCCGCTACTTAACCTGTCATATTTATTGCGTAGTAATTGCTCGGTACAATTGAGCGAGCATTCAATAGGCTGGAAGGTGCTTATTGAATTAAAAAAAACAAAGCCAATAGAAAGATGGGAGCGTGTTGAATGTTTTGTTTCCGTGGCGATAATAAATCAAGCCCTAACGCGGTGGCAATGTGGCATTGTGTGTGTGGAAATAGAAACAATTGATTTTCCGCTGAACGAGAGCTTACGGTCGACAAACTAAATGATCAATAAGGTTTGGCTGTAATAGTGGTGATTAATTGTTATACGCTGAATGTGCTTGTGGTGTGATATGATAATTATATGTAACTACGCCAACCGTTAGTTTTGTTTATTAATCCTGTTACGAATAATTGAATCAGTTTTGATCAATTGATAAAGGATAATAAATATTATTGAATACAGCTCAACACTAAAAATATAAAATTTACATACATTGTTGTTGATGTAGCTTTTCCCATATGATATTTCAGACATAGCACAATACATTATTTCCAAGAGTTTTTGCAATTACGCCTTATTGAAATTATGTCCAAGAAGGCTTACAATCAATAACTATAAAATTTTGATAATTAAAACCCTTTTCGTCCGAAGTTAAGTGCGAGAGTGTTTTTGAATATGCAGAATTTTGCTATTGGCATAATGGGAATGTTAAAGTTTTAGCGTAATATTTCAATTTGAACTAATTCCTTGATTGCTATGTATTAGTACTGTTCATATAGAATGACAATTTAAAGAAGAATAAAAATCAAAACATTGTGTTTTCTATATTACATAATCTTTTGTTATCTGGGCTTCACATTACTAGTATTGGGGCCCTTTCCGTTCTAAGTTCGTAGCAAAGTCTATATAATACAGAGGTCGAGTCGTGCAGAACATTTGATCAAAAAGCGTGGGAAAGTTTTGACAGCTGGATGAAAAAGCTTCAATAGTTTCATCGTAGCATACATTGAGGATTTAGTTGTTGTGCATGCTGTGGTCTGAAAGCATTTTCGGCCATTTTTACATCGTTTGTTTGTAATATTGTACTTTAAAAAGTTGAGGAATATCAAGAAAAGATAGAATTATAGTGAAATTATCAATTACAACAAGATCAGTGCCCGAAATTACGACGAAATCTTGTGCAGCTCAAGAGGGTCTAAGCTAAGAAGCCAGATTTCTGATTGTGGTCATTTTTAAGTGATGAATTACTGAAAAAACTACTCGTTCATGCCACGTTCATGAAAAGAAATCTATAGTTAAACTAAGTTTTGAGCACAAAATGCACAATTAGCTCTAAAAAGTGTATGGTTGTTTGGAATCGTTTGTGAGCGCTTTTTCATCTAACTGTCAAAAATAAGCTTTCAAAATGGTAGACCAAAATCGAGCTATGCATCGACCTCTGTATTATATGGACTTTGGTTCGTAGGCTGAAATTTCAGCCTGTCAGCTGCATTGTATAGCAGTTTTCGACCAGCTATCTAAGCGGGTATAATATACAGGTGGGCTTATCCCAAGGTGTATGAATTTAGAAGGCTGATTTTTATCGCTTTAGCTTCTGAATGAAGATGTTAAGAGTGATTTGTGTATTCGTTAAGCCGCCAGAAAGCTTTTTTGAAAAAAAGCTTTCATCCGTCCTGTCAAAAGTGATGTTCAAAATTGGTTATTAAAAAATGCTATGAGACCACCTGGACTACATACACTTTGACTCTAGATTCCACCACGTGATTTCTTTAATGCACCTTGGGGTAAATGTAAACAACCCCGTGTTTTCGAGCAGGTACTCGAATCTAATTCTAACTTTGAGGCTAGAATAATCTAGACTGAAAATTGCAGGCTAGTTTTTTGTGTGGTTTTGTATGGAGTGTTTACATGATTTCAGCCTCCAACTGTCAAACTCCATACAAAAAACTAACTAGAATCGTGAAGGGCCTCATTGTTTACAACGTTTTAATGATCCTGCAGTGAAAAATGGACTTACATTTGGTTCGTATTATGGCGTAGCCAGGCCCCGTAGCGTAGGATTTGAGCCAGACCTTGAGGGACCATCAAATTAAGAAAACGTTAGAACACAACAGTACGATAAAAAAACATCATTCAGAGCGTCTCTTATGTTATGACAAAGTTATGACAAAAAGGATTTGATATTCGTAGCAATCGTCAGGCGGTTCCGTGGTCCAGTCATGAAATCGCACGTCTCGATATCCTTATAGACCGGCATGTTCGCAAAGGACATTACGTCAAATAGAACGACTAATGGAATCGTTTAAATTTGAGTGTTAAATGAATCTATTAAAAATATAGCTAGGAGACCGAATTCTATCTGAACAGGCAATACCTAATAATGAGGCCCTTTCCGTTTGCAACTCGTAGGCTGAAATTTCAGCCTGTCAGCTGTTTTCATTGTATAGCAGTTTTCGAGCAGCTATCTGAGGGAGTATAATATACAGGTGGGCTTATCCCAAGGTGTATGAATTTAGAAGACTGATTTTTATCGCTTCTGCTTCTGAATGCAGATTTTAAGAGTGTTTTGAGTATTCTTCAAGCCTCCAGAAAGCTCGTTGGAGCAAAAGTTTTCACTCGTTCTGTCAAAAAGTGATATTCAAATTTGATTATAAAAATATGCTATGAGACCACCTGGACTACATACACTTTGATTCCAGATTCGATCACCTGATTTCTTTAATGCACCTTGGGATAAATGTAAACAAACCCGTGTTTTCGAGCAGGTATTGATGTATTGGTATTGATGATTGAGCCCGAAGGCCACTTAATCGAATTGGTAAATTTATAGACAAGAGCAATTAATTCAACTCCCTCGAACTACGGCAAAGGTTGTTAAAGTTTTGCTCACGCACCGTCCGAACACTATCGCATAGTGATGTAAATGTGATTGTATAATTTTATTTGTTCTTCTTCATGGCCTTCACGTCCGGCGACTTTCCCTGACATTACGATTATGCCTGAACAGAAAAGAATCCTTGGCTTATTGAGTATCATGCATTCACTCAATATTTCCTTTTTACGAACCGTTGTGTCTAAAATAAAAAAAAATAAGATTTTAAATTTAGTTGAACAAAAGGATACTAATGAATTTATATTTCACGAAAAGTTACATGTTTTTTTTATTACGGTATTTACGGTTATTAAAGAAATATCTGTTTTAAAAAGATATCATGCATTTGAATCAGTGAACGCTTGACAGTTGTGGCAATATTCTATTCGTTATTAACTCATTTAAATGGTTAGCATTCCTTGCTTAAAGTACTTTATCCAATTACGCAACTTCAAGCAGAATTTTGTTACGGAAGTATGTTTCACTTTACGAAGCATTTAACTTTTTCCAATTTAACTAGTTAAAAACTAGGAAAACTAACCAGGAAAATGTGTTCACTCCCCATTGTACCAGCAACCGTGATGACATATCACGTAAAATTGACTTCAGCCGCTTGACAAGTTTGTAAAGAGAAGTTTTCCATCGCAGAGAGAGAGAGAGAGAGATAGAAAGTGAGGGAAACAGAAATGCCACTGAACAAAGCACTAGCCACAGCAGTGCCGACATGCACCGACAGGAAAAGAAAATGTTTTTCCACAAGAACAATGTACGATCGAGCCGGCGCACGATAAGGTAGCGGCATCACGCTCACCGATGACGGCCCGCTGTTCGATGTTGTTTTCCGTCAACACACCAGCAAACGGAGCCCAAAATTGAGTTATTGGAAGCGCATTCCAGGTGAGGGCGGGAAGTTGCTGCTACCATCAGGGGCTGCTTTCCTCGCTGCAGGCGCACGGGGCGCAAAAAAACCCCTCGTTGTTTCGGTTGGCTGTGCTGGAAATTAGTTTGCACAAAGTTTAGACAGTGTTGATTTTTCGACGCCGATTTGTTGTTCCCCCTAACCTACCCTACCTATTTGAACGGGGTTGTTTCTCATCATAATGAACGTTATGAATGGACGGCGGAGTGAAGTTCCAAGGGGAGTTGTGTTGGCACTTCTGGCTGAAGCATTTGTCATGTTTGCAAATCATTTGTTGAAGTGTCTGTGCCAAGTTATGAGTGAGTAAGTGGTGAGGGTCTCGGGCTCTAGCCATTAGCATACACAACTGTGTGTGTGCGTGTGTGTGTTAACCACCAACATGTGTTGCACCCTAATGAACCCTAACCACGGTGACATATGGAGTTGGGTGCGTGTTCGAGTAAAGTAACATAAAAACACACACACACAGCGACGGATTTTGTTGAACTCGCGATATGTTTTTGAAACAAAATAATCAGCTAAAGCGCATAAAAACGAAGAAGAGGCTACTCAAACATACCAAAAACAAATACACCGGCTCATGTTTGTGGTTAACATTAGCCCCGGTGCGAGAGTCAACACAAAGCTCCACTAAATTAACACCATACAACAGCCCACTTCCGGGGGTCCAGCCCGTTCGGGTCAAGCGGTTTTTCTACTGTGCGTATGTTAAACAATGGAGAGCCCCAGCTCGCTGGAGTAAGCGCTTGTGCTGCGGGCTTTAAAAGTGAGGCACAATGTTAACACCCATCCAACCATCGCCACATTATCGCCACGGAACATTCGTGCTCGAATTTTCAATCGCAATCATCGCCCTCACTAACGCTCACATCATTAAAATGCGATGCCTGCGATGCTGCATTTGCGTTCGATTGTTTGGTAAAAGTACGGAACGGAACTCTTGTTGAAATGTCGAAATGTAGTGACCCACAAAAAGAGGAAAAAAAGTCCACCCGTTTTTCTCGTTTCCAATCCGATTCCCTCTTCGATTTGCAGCACGATCACGGCAAATGGTAAATGCTTCCCGATGTGCAAAAAATTAAAATTCATAACGTTTTACACGTTTTTTTTTTGCTTTCCACTACGGGCGCGACTGTTATTCGTCGATGATCTTGGCAGCATTTTTCCGAGCACCAGGCACAAGCATACACAGGAAAGCAATCATTACGGCGTAGGAGTTTTTCACAGGTGACTCTCAAACTCTTGAACCAGCATGCTTAAAAACGTTGTACCACGCTCTTCGCTTCGTGTAAAGGCTGTCAATGGCAGTGAGACTTTCGATCATGCATGAGGTATGCTTAATGCTTCAGTGTGTAGAGGGAATGGAAGCGTGAAGGCCAAATGGAAACCAAATCCACTCGGCTGCTTGCTGTACGTGGCTGAATACAGAGTGAGATACCATTAAGATTCAAATGAGGAAGTATGCTTTGGATTAGAGGGTGTGTTGTAGTGTGGGTTTGACTTTGGCGGTGGTACTTCAATGCGAGTTTATTTTAATAAAAATTAAACCTTTGATTGTCATGAAACGCTTGATTCATACCCATAAACGTTTAAAGCCGTTTTATCTGGATTAACAAATACCTTAAGATATGACTAATTGAATCTAAGCTTATTTAAAAATAAGCCAATTGAGATAATTTCTTACCATGAACGTCCATTCAACACCATGAACAAAGACATGCTTGTAGACATGCTTTAAGATCTACCTTCAATTTTTACCAAATCCTCCTCAGTTGTTGGAGTAGAGCGTTTGCATCATGTTAGTCTAAAAGACATTCGTTGGGGCGCAGCTGGGAAATGTTGGACCGGTTCGCGGACTTGGTTATCCTATTGAAATACCGTCAAAACTCGCCTGAAATGATTGCATTGAGTGATTTCATGCCACTTTGAAGCCAGTGGGGACGAATTTGCTTCATGATATGTTTGTTCATGTTTCACTGTTTGGCCAGTTGCATCGACCTCCCGAATCCAAGCAAACGCAGCGATATAGAGTCTTTACGCTCGGTCTTCAACATCCTTTGGAGTCGCTCAAAGGATTCAATCCTTTGGAACCTCAAGCTGCTTGGGGTTGTTGGCTTTCTTTTGTTGCTCTGACTGTTTTCTAATAGTGCCAAGATGTTGTAGATGCCGAAATAGGCTTATACGAAGTCTACAAACTGCGCTACGGGTTGTCGTTCTTTGATCGCGCTCGCTTCTAAACGAAGACTTGGATTATGCATGCGTAGTCTGGACTAGTGATGGGTAAAGTTGTCAAAAATCCGGAGTCGACTCCGATCCGACTCCGATAAATTCGGAATCGACTCCGGAGGGTAGGTCCGTGCCGCAATATCCGGAGTCGTTTGGAATCGTCCGGAGTCGTACGGAGTCGTTTGGAATCGTCCGGAGTCGTACGGAGTCGTACGGAGTCGCCCGGATTTGGAGTCATCCGGAGTCGTTCGGAGTCGTCCGGAGTCGTTCGGAGTCGTTCGGAGTCGTTCGGAGTCGTCCGGAGTCGTTCGGAGTCTCCCGGAGTCGGAGTCGTCCGGAGTCGTTCGGAGTCGTTCGGAGTCGTTCGGAGTCGTCGGAGTCGTTTGGAGTCGTCCGGAGTCGCCCGGAGTCGGAATCGTCCGGAGTCGTTCGGAGTCGTTTGGAGTCGTCCGGAGTCGTTCGGAGTCGTTCGGAGTCAGAGTCTTTCGGAGTCGTTCGGAGTCGTTTGGAGTCTTTCGGAGTCGAGGGAGTCGTTCGGAGTCGTCGACTCCGGATGACTCCGGAAGACTCCAGTCGACTCCGAACGACTCCGACTCCGGGCGGATCTAGTGGTTCCATTTTGCCGGAGTCGGAATCGAACTAACAATATTCGGAGTCGGATCGGAGTCGTGGGTGCGCTCCATACAGCACATCACTAGTCTGGACACCATCTGGTAGCACAGTCATGCAGAGACTCGACATGTCCAGAAGAAATTTTCTCAAATTGCAGTCCGCGGACTTCTCCATTGGGCACGATAGGCCAATGCCTTCTTACTCAGCTCGTTGTCGACTTTTAGGTCTGGTTTACATTACGACTCAACACTTGCACGCTCAGCCCTTTGTCATAGCCGGTCTCCTTTCCTCCGATCTTGATGTTCCCTCCCTTGGCTCGTCTATTCTCCTTTACGTTCCTTCTCGTCGCCTCCGGACTAGACCACCAATTTACATCCCTTTCCGTCGTTCTGTCTTTACTCAAAACGATCCCTGGACCAGAACTGATGAATCCTTTAACTCACACTATCATCTGTTTGACTTCAACCTCCCCCTTTCCCAATTTCGCTCTCGCCTCCTCAATTCTATATATTTTTTCTGCACGCTTTTTCTCCTTTCACAGCATGATGGCCTTTTCATCATTCTGCCACACACAATCAATTTGAAGAATTAGATTGATCCCGTCAGCTTATTGGCTTCCATCACCTACCAAACAAAGAAAAATCTAAAGAACAAAAAAAAAGGCTCAAATAATCCACTCGATCTTTTTATTCGCAAATTGCATTGCATCATCGCTATACGAAGGATAATGAAAAATTATCATAATTCCTAGAGGGGTTGCTTTAACTTAGCTCACTCATCTCCTCCGACCAGGTCGTCTGGTGCGCTGCTGTGCCGAGCACAACAAATGGTACCGGCAGCCGAGCACAAAACGAATGTATGAAGTAACATATAAGAGCAGCCCAAACAAAAAAAAAAAAAACACATCAACAAGATAAAACCCCTGTTTACACAATGGGTACCGTGTAGCAGAAGCGAAATCTGTTTGTGAAAGGGCAGGGGAGGCGCACGGTGGCGTACGTCCAACAGCGGGGAGGAAGACGACGTCCCAGAGCAAATAAAATATAACGATCTCATTACCCGAGTTTTGCAAGCGAGCGTTCTTGCCGCTCGTATGTGCATGTGCGTACAGCCTGTCAACCTGTCCTGGCACTGTGTAAGACGAGCCAAGCATATGTGTGTAGGCAACAGTGTTTTTTTTTCGTGTTGGTTTCTATTTCTTCCTCTCCATCTACCAGCATTACCACTCCACCAGCACTTTCCTTGGGTGGATGACGTTACGCTCGAGTGTGAATGTGTTCGATTTATTTGACATATTTTATTTCACATCCATTCGATCGAGGTTAAAACGAGCCGTTTGCTGCGCCCCAGCTGGATTCATCCATACTGTGCGGGTGGTCTCATCCCCATTTTGTAGCCAAAGACACTGGCTTGCAGCAGCAGTGACAGCAGCAGCAGCATCAGGCAGAAAATCAAACAAGCGAAACAGCAAGGTGGTGGTGTTCAGTTTCAATCTGCGGTTCGTGCCCCATCCCCCTTGGGGAAGATTGTGAGCGTACGATAGGGACGTTTGAATGGGCTCGTTGAGGCGAAAGCGATGCAGTTGTAACGGTGTACTCGAGTACAATTACGTACGAGTAGCATCGTACGTTTGAAAAAACAACGCATCGTTACACCGCACTAGTGAGTGACACCACGAAGGGGCGATTGAATGGGTGTTTAAAAAAAATATAAAAAATATAGTTTCCGAAGATAAATTGGAGGAACATTTTTAATGTTCGTTTGTTGAAAATAAACTCTGCGACAGTTTTTTATTCTGGCAATTATTTTGTTTTTTTTAGTCATATTTTTAGGTATTATATCAATTTAATGATTTAATTAAATTAAATTGATGATTTAATGCAAATATTCCAATTCAATATTACAGTTTCTAGTTTTTCTGTATTTTGCTTAATTCATGTTGTAAAAAGTTGATACTAAGTGAATTTTGCAGTGTAGTATATTGAAATATTGGAAGTGTTTAAATTTCATGTATAAAACAAATACTTTCCTATGCCTTTTATATGTTCGATAATAAACCTATTTTGTTGATGTCAACGATAAAATATTGCAAAAGTTTAATTGTTCTGGTTTTATTTAGTTTCAAGTTTCACGTTAACTTAGAGCTTGGCGCAACAGGAGACCAAAGGCGCGACCTTAAGCACCATTGATACAATTTTGTTTCCTACTGCTATCGCATTTTCCGATAGTAGAAGAAGTGCAATGTTTGGTCGACTTTGTGATTTAGTCCTTTGACAGCTTATCTAAGAAAGCGTGAGCTAGCTCCTTACCTTAAAAAACGAAGAAATAAAATACGATACATTCTCAATGCGGATCTGTGTGCGTTTCAATCCTCTCCTTGTACACATCATTTCCAATACACACAATAATAGCCCGGGCCCATAATTTCAGCAAACACTCAACATTCATGTAAACATCCTTTCAAACTAGTAAATCATTCATCATCACTACGTTCAACAGCAACAAACAGTGATTAGTAGTCAATCACCGAACTAATCGTCTCCAGTCATCCCAATGCCCCGAAGGTTCCTTGAAAATCCATCGATAATGGCAAGGAAAGCAGCAAAAAGCGATGGATAAAACCACTTCGATGATGGGAATTCAATCCCGCTAAACACACTGCACTAATCGAACCCGTTTCCATCTTAACATCGAAGCGACTACTCATGCCGTGACGGAAAACTGATACCATTCACACCGGGTGGCTGTCGGTTGCATCCGCACCAGGCGGAACGAGACGATCAAGAGGCAAGAGTCGGTTTTTTTGCAGGTTCCTTTTTATTTTCTAAACCTACCACCACGCTTCCGACAGTTGCACCAGTGACACATCTGTTAGCTGCGGGCATAATTGGAGCTGACGCGTGGGTAGGGCCGTTTACTCTCGTATATCGATTGCAAGCTCCCGGGGCCTGCTGCTGTTGCTGCTGAGCGCGACCATTATCGGGTTTGTGCACAATACCCGGTCGGTGAAGCTAATCGTGCAATCAAACGGCAAACCCTCCGGGCGTGACAAAGTGAAACGGTTTTTCCAAATGTATTGTTTTTAAGCTCACCATTTGGCGACGCTAGGGGGGTTTGTTTTTGTCCCGAGCGCCACAAAAGCAGACACAAAACATTGTGTGCGGCGGAAAAGGGAAATTTAAACGACCAGACCAACCAAAGTTCACCTCACAATCACAAACAGTCGGAGGAGGATGGGGGAAAAAGTGGGCACTGGCAGAACGCCATAAACAGACGTGAAGTGGAACTCGAACGCTTGAACTTCATTACAGCTGGCAGAAAGCGCAAGAAGAGAGGGAGTTTAAGCGGAGAACGTCATGCCGTTTTTGTTGCCTCCCTTGGGAACATTATTCTACTGGATTTGTTCGGGTTCTCGGGTTTCAAGCACTGGCGAAAGTATTCATACACTTTTATATATTAATGCTCGAGCTCCAATCCAGCCCAATCCCAATGGTGGCCAAGCATGCGGGAACTTGTTGAAGGAATGGTCCGACAATGCTGGGAACGCTTGCAAAACTTAACTCATCCCGGGCCGTATGTCCCACCCGCTCCAATCAGTCGGCTCAAGCGAAGGGAATACCGTTGTGGACGTTTTTCATTAAATCCTGGCACCAGCTGGTTGTTATGAAGTCGAAAATTGGTTTTTATGCTGCCCGGTGTTTTGGGAGGCGTGAAAACGGTCTTCCAGCGTCCTACTATAAATTTGAAGGTGACCAGCACTGGGCAGAAAGGTGGGCTGGCATGGAGTTACATCCAAAACAAGGGCGTTCGACAAACAACTTCACGGAACGCTTTGCTTTGTTTGGGAAATTGCAGTTCAAGCTCTGTGTGATTTGAATTCAACCAGAAGAACTTGGAATGCAGTCGTCTAGCGTAGGGGACGAACAGAAAGCTAATCAGATAGAGCTGATGCTGACTACGAAACGCTGAGATGCGATGTAATCGTGGCCGGGAATAACATTACCTGCGATGCTTGGTTGTATCGGTTACGAAATTGATCCCGAATTGCTGGGGACAGTAACATTCCCGACATGGCAAACATGGTGGTTACGATACGGCATACGGTACGAGGCAAATGCTGCCTGTGACGCTGGTGATGCACTAGACCAGCCACAGCCACGACTCGAGCTTGCGGTTTGTGTCGATGGCTTATGATGGCTAGGCTTGGCCTAGCTGGCTCACTGTGAAGAGCCGACACGCCCGCTTAACATGCTGCCAAGGCGCTGCGTCAACTTCATTGGCATTCGAGGCGCGGTTCAGTGTGCGAATGTCTGACGGAACTCTTCAGCTCTGCTCCGTCCAGCGGACGAACGTTTGTGTCATTGGGTGTATCGATACTGGGAATGCACGCTGTCTCGTCTCCACACCGCCAGCTCCAGTTGGAGTTGGACCAGCTAACGTTGGGGGACTGATTTATTTACCCAAAAGCAAAGTTCTTTCACCGTTGCACATCTTTACAACGGTGGGCGATCGTTTCATTGGCCGCACGCCAGCGATGCGCCTTCGCCCCGGACGAACGGCACGTGCCCTGGCATAACTTCCTTTTGCGTTCGAATCGATGCGAGATGTGCCACGGAAATCTATAAACCGTAAGGCAAAAAGACGAAGGTCGACGGTTGGCTGAGAGTGCCGATCCGGTGAGGTATGCAAGTGGACCAGTTTCACGTCCAATACGCGTACGGTGCGCTTGTTTGTGCAGAGTAAAAGTAGGCCTTCAGCAGAGCAGTGGGAAACAGTTTTCTGAGCCACAGCATATCGTTAGCACAGTGTTACAAGCTTATTTGATAGTTGCCTTTTTTGTCGTTTCCTTTCGGTGGTCAGAGTGTACTGAAGCGTGTACCGTTTGCTGAGGAGATAGTTTATCTACCCACCACTGCAGTTAGAGTTGGCGCTGCTACGGAGATACAACGATATGGAATACTTGGTTTAGGGTATGCAATCTAGCATTGCAGCGTTGAAGTACAGGGATTGATTGTATACAGAAACTAGGGTATATAAAGGCTTGAACACTCCTTTAGATTGATAATTGAACCATATTGATATATTTAAGTTCCGTAAAATTATATTTAATCACGGTACATAATAAAATTTTCGTTTTTTTTTAATTCTTACATCAATGAACTAAACTCGGTAGAATGATTTGCATTAAGGTGGACGAAATGTTTTCTGTTTTTGTTTATAATTATTTCCTTACATCATACATTCATGCGATATAGCTCCAATGTTCAATGTTTCAATGTTCGAACAGTTTTGCCAATGCTACCTTAATCTTGGCGAAATGTGGCAATACTTTGTATGAGCCGCGGACACGCTTTTCATTTTACTCAATGCCGTGCAGACTCGTCAATGTTGGGCCTCCTTCACCTGTGGCTGCTACGCAAGAGCGTGATACATGAAGCTGTCATTTCATTTCATTTTATTTCCTGCAATGGTCATGCAATGATAATGCATCCTAAACATTAAGCTGACCTGGGATACCTAAACTAACTTCACAATACTCACAAGTTGGAGAAAATGTACATTTAATGCTCATTGGCCAGGAATCAAAGGTTTAGGTTAAGGTACGGGCAGGATTCGTACAGGATAACAGAGAAGAAGCAGAACGGAAAGTGGAAAATGAGTCATAACATACATTAAATCGACACAAACAGCTTACCAAAGGACCATTGCTAACATACCGCGTACCGCGTCGGATGGTGGCAACAAAAGGATTACGAGGGCGAAGAGAGCGAGAGGGGATATAGAAGGTATTGTAGGACAGTGATGATGGCGCATCAATGTTGTCCAACAGTGAACCAGCAATGAATGTTGTCTTTGCTCTGTAACGAATTTGTTCAAGAGTTTCTTAATTTATTATCTTACAACGTTCCAGCTAACTGTAAAGTAAGTGTAGCGGCAGTGTACCCAAAAGAGCGCAAAAGTATATTGTTGGGCGCGTTCCAGCGTTTGAAGATCCACACTGCCTGAGATGGACACCAAACAATACTTGCATTATCAAGGATAGGACGTACCAGGCCACAATAGAGAGCCTTAAGACAAGGAACGTCCCGTAGATCTCTACACATTCTGTGTACGAGTCCAATAGTCTTCATAGCTCGACCAATTACATATTCGTACTGAACAATGCATCTAAGTTTATTGTCTAACAGAACGTCAAGATATCGTACAACAGTAGCACGATTGAATGCACATGAATCGCAACAATACCTCAGATACCGCATCCAGTATAATACGGTTGGACAGTTTATTGTAACTTACATTGAACAATGTGTGAGATATTTAGGCCTTTAAAAATGAAAAAAAAATCCTCGTTGACCGTATGATTGATTTTTTTTTACAAACACGGTGAATATGATCAATCTAAACTGAGTGTCTCTGGAATCAAGCTACTGTAAAGAGGACTTGAATTGGAAGTTATAAATATTGCGAACATCAAGAGACGTATGCAGCTAATCAATTCAGATTAGCTATACATTAATACTAAAACTAATGCATATTACTGATGTTTGTTTCACTGTACCACATATAGTTTTGTAAAGACTTTTTACCAAAACTCGATAAAGCAAAAAAAAAGAGATTTCAAAACACCCCGTAGACGTTTGCACACAATACATCAGAACACGATGTGATGGAGCACATCTGCCATTACAAAAGAGTTCAGTGGATAACTGTTTACCATGTGTAAACTGGAGTCAATTCAGCAGCCAGTTCGTTGGTAATAAAACCCAATAAGTGTTCATTCCTAGAAGTAGTAATGATGCAGTATTTCTATATTTCTTCCTAATTCACACCTGAATTTCATGGAAATGAGCCTTCAGCATTGTTGGAATAAATTCCAAGGTGAAGAGTTTGTTCCATCACGAGATGCATCATACAGAGTGTGTTGTCTCTTATTCCTGTTTCATAGCTATGTTTCTTGGGATTCGACGTGCAATTCTTCTTGATAATCCTTTCTGCCACAGTTTAATCCATAGCTAACCCCTTCTGGAGAGTTAACAACTACCAAGAATCACAAAACCATTTAACGTTGTTTTTGCTTACGCAATAAGCACTTTCAAACGATGTAACTTTTTCTACCAACTTTGAACTGACTGTGAAAGGTTGCGCCTTAGCTTGCAAAGGTATCACCGTGACCGTTAGTTGCATCGTCACAAGTTTGATGCTCATTTTTCAAGCTCAATCCATCCGGTCGACTTCACCACTTAATTAGTCTTAAAACCTCCGGGTTTCTCGGGCGCAGTCCCGGATCGTGGTGTGGGTTGATTTGTAAAGACTTTACTTTCATACCCATTCCGAGGCCTAACAAGTTGTTCAAAAGGGATGAAAAAAAATGTTTAACGCAAGCAAAGAGGATAAAAATGAAAAAGAATTGAAAAAAAACGCAGCAATCGTTGTCCCTTATCTTGGCACTTGATCCATCCTTAACCGTCTCTTTTTCTCGATTTCTTTGGTTGGCCGTTTTGCAGCTCGTACTAACTGGAAACTGCGTAGGTAAATTGGAAGGAGTGGATTCATTATGCTGGGATTGGTTGTGAGGATGCTGATCTCTCTCTCTCCCTCTCTTTTTCTCTCCCCTCCCACTCTCTCTCTCTCTCTCTTCCTTTCCCTTCTCTCTCTCTCATTCTCCCAGGATATGTTCTATCGGGAAGACCTTATTCGGGAATGTCCGTTTAAGTATTGCTCGTTAGAACACACACACATAAACCCTAGGGACAAAAAGCTCACATCGCATTGACCGACGGTTTCCCACCGCACCGCATTGCTTCCCCTCTTGCTGCGTACGAGAATGACGACTTGCTTCATTAACTTCAAGTGGGTGCTTGTGCCGACCGGTCGTGAAATCGAGCCGAGGAGTCCTTCACGTCAGTAAATGAATCAGGGATCGTTTAGTCCGAATGGTCGGGAGAGCACCAAGCCGGGTAGTACAGGAAACATATTCATCTAAGGCTCGTGTCTTCGATGAATATTATCACAAGAGCTGCATATAGTAAGAGACACATAGGGAAACGACCGGTAGGATTTGCTGAATGAGCTGAAAAAGACTACCGCAGAAGATTTTCCGTTAGCTTTTTTTTGTGGGTTGTAGTAACACAGCTTTTGGGAGCTGCCTTTCGAGATTCGTGTGGCTCTTTGAGTGGTCATTCGGTGGGAATTGAAAAGGGGAACATTATTATGATGATTGTTCGATGCTAGAAGCAAGGCCTCCGGAAGCAGAGGTAGGAGTGGAACGGGAAAGACACTGGCAAAAGTCCATCCCGAAATCGTTCATCATCCAGCCACGTGCACGAAAGGCATCGGAAGGGACTGCGAAGCAAACATAAATCCCAAACGCTGTGGAAGAAAGGTCACTGGAATGCATTCCCACTCACACCAATAGGTCAAAGTTGTTGGTGGTCGGTGTTAGAGCCCGTTGGAAGGGTAGAAGTTACGCACTGTAAAAAAAGGGAGAGAAAATCGTGATAAAACGGATGTGATTTTCCGCTACCTTCCATCCATTATCACAAACTGTGTACTGTGCCCGGCCCTTCGTTAAGGTTGGTGTGATTTTTTGCCTGTTTTAGATGGGGGAAAATGTGGCAAAAAATGGCACGAAAAAAACGCGAAAACCCTGTTGCAAAAATTGATTGGAAATGGGAAGAAAAATATGGCACGGCGCAAGGATTCGCTTCCGAAACAAACTGATACTTTTCAAACACGCCAGACACACCGATGATGGATTCCCATGTGCATGCAATTTGTGGATATATTTTTCGCTGTCAACGCAAATGGTTCTGCGCTGTGGTGTGTGTGTGTGTGAGTTTTATTTGCCTTTCCTGTTAGTGTTTTAGCACATGAAAATGGAACGATTTGCGGTAAGGCGGATATCATAACAACACTTTCCGGCTACCTTCGTTACCGTAGTGTTCCAGTGAAGCACGTGTACACCGAACGAAAGCGATTGCATCGCGCGCGCGCGTGTGTCTGTAAGCGTCCGACACAAATAAGGTTCAAATAAACCTGCACGAAGGGTTTGTAAATACGCATGAATGCACGAAAAAGGAAGGTAGATAAACCACTCGAAAAATAAAACATCTCTATTGCTTCTACACCGTTTGTTTCTCGAGCTCACCAGCTATAACCCGCGCGGTTACTTTAGATATACATCCTGCGGGTAGGGAAAACAGCAACCATTTCCCTTTCCGAAGCCGCTTGCGCTCACTCACTCGCTCGCTCGCTCGCTTGCCCGCTTCCTTTAATCTCAAGCGAGAGGAGGTTTGCTTTGATGCTTCCAAGGGAGCGTTTTTTGTTTCTTTTTGCCTTTGGAGCAAACCGAACAAGAAATGTTGTTCTTGGTCTGTGTGAAGCGGGGCACGCGTTTTTCACAACTATTTGTGCTGCGTACTCCACGCGCACGGGAAACACGCCGCGGTGTCGAACGCAAACCCGAGCAGCCAGGATTTACTCGCGCGGGGAACCTTTGTGTGTGTATGTGTTCGCGTGAGAAAGATTTTTTCTGCTGTTTTCTTCCTTTTGGGTGTTTTTTCCCTCCATGATGATGGATCACGGTTAGTAAGCGCCGCTTACCGCCGCGAGATCGATTGAGATTTTTCATCCTTAGAAACGATTTTTCCGCTGCACTACTTTTCCCACGCTAAGCTCACCCGACCGAGCGAAGCGAGCTTCAGCTTCTGACCGGAAATTGATTACATTGACGAAGTTGCTTCCCCCCAGTGCAGGGCTGGTGCGGTTTATGCGGCTTTGCGGGTGAAGGATTTTGAAGAACGGGGTTTCACATTTTTCATATGAGAAGGCCACGAAAACAACTTCACGGAATGATGGCTGAACGCAAGCGTGCTTTGGCTGGAACGAGGGCACTTGTCTATGTTTACAACCGATCCTGAGATTTTCACTCGATAAGTGGATGAATAAAAGGCTAGTGCGGTAGTAGTAGTAGTAACAAATACGTCTCGTTGTTTCGCTTTCGCGGCAGACAAATTTGGTGAGTGATCGTTTTTTGCTCCTTGTGTGTCTGTGCGCTTTACTCGCTTCAGATGATACTTCGTTCGCTTTACAGCTGCTCCCTTTACTGTGCAAAAGTAGTGGGGTTTGTGATAAAATTCGTACTGAAACGACGCTTCTCGGTCGGCACAGAAATGGAGACACTTAATGAAATGGAAATTACGACTGCACATATGCTTCATTTGTTCGCTACAGCATGCAAATACGTTAGTAAATGGGAGGAATGGGTGAAGAGGAAAAACTTTTATCACAACCAGGAAAATCCATTTCTTACATTACTGTTTTATGGTGGGATCCAATCAAACTATCCAGAGCTGCCTTCAACGCTAGCAGGAAATTGCCAATTTAATCTATCGCTGATTTGTTTTCGGGTCATATAATGATTAAATGCTAGATTGGCAGTATTCAGCTACAAACACAGCTCAATCAAGAAAAAAAGAATCTAGTTCCTGATTTTCAAAAAGTGAAACATTTTAAAGCAATGCTCCTTTTATTCTTAAATCGAATGAACTTTAATTTGTATGTAAATTGGAATCGGAAAAGAGTCATATAAGATAAGAAAAAAAACAGGCTTCTTCCTTCATTGTTGTCGCGTATACGGCATACAAAATCTTCCGCAGATGTTTGCAGATTATGGCATTACAGATGTATTTTTAATAAAGCTGCATTAAAAGTTGAAATTTCTTAAGCAAAATTTCATATTCCAACACAAAAAAGTATATATTTAATCTCAAGCTACTGGCTTTGTTTGAATTTCTACTATGCTTTGGTGAAACCTAGTTGGTTTTTATTAATTTCTTGTTTTTCCAGCAAGAATATTTGAAATGGGCCATGAAATAAAGCGCTTTTTGATAAGAAAATGGGCTCTGATAACCGTTTTTTCTTCAATTTTTTCAAATATAACTGTCTCGCCTTTGGATATATCGCTTAATTCTTTATTGTCTTAGCAGCACTATCTAATGTTGTCTTTTTCGAGTTCGAGTCGAGTTGAGCTTGAATAATTGGGTGGTGTGCAACAAATGGACAAAAACCCGATTTTTTCTTTATATGTAATTTTAAGTTAACCATTCATTCTAAAATCTAATCACAAGTCATTATAATACTTTATAATTAAGTATTGCTTTGCAAGTGGAAGAGTAAAGATCTTATTTATCTCATATAAATAATGTATAAAACTGTTTTAAAAAATCCTTACAATACTGACTTAAAGTGATCGTCTAAGAAAACATCAGTTTTGCTGTTCAAATATAAGAAAACGAAAATTACTCCGACAAACCGGTCAGTCAGTGTATTATGAGCCGTAGCGTATTACACTTGGCCGCAATCACTATTCCATCCACATCAAAACCATCCAGCCAGGTCGGGTGAAATAATAACTTTCCTCCATCTATTCGCCCGAGATGTACACAATCGCCTCGAACGGGGTCGTTCGTTGCAAAGCAGTGCTGCTGTACCAGTGTCCGTTCGGGTACACTCAATTACCCTCGAGGATCGTAAATTTACATGTCTTATGTATCTGAATTCCATCACCCCAGTATGTGTGTGTTAGAGTGCTATCGAGCGTGCAGAAAATGAGCTGCAAGATCGTGTCCTGGCAAAAAGTGGGCCACCGCTTCAACATATACCTGCAGCCATCAAAAGCATCGGATACGGGAACACGGGTCAGCAATAAGGTGTGTCCCTACGGTGGTTCTTTCCCGGCGCCGGTTCCAGAACGGCACTGAACTGAACAGTATGTGTTCATAATGGTTCCTTTCTGTTGGCCCTGTGTCAGCCGACACACAGGCACACAGCTCACCGTTTTCACCTGCACCGTGAACATATGAGCAGGGCTAAATTCCTTTCGCTTCCTTTCTGCTCCAGCGACGGACAGAACGGTTTGACTGATGTCAAATGGCGGAAGGAAACGGTGGAAAGATAGAACGATTCTCTGGGGTTAATAAAATTTCACCCAACCTCATCCGGAGCTGCAAGCCGGATAGGTATAGGTGAGGTTTTTTCCAGTAACACTTGCTTCTTGAGATAAAGAAGCGTCCAGCACGAACGTGTCTGTGTGTGTGTGTGTGTGTGTGTGTGTGTGTGTAGATCGTTTCTGGTGTACATAGATCGTCTTGATAGTCTCCGGGGAGGATGATTTTACGCAACAGCAACAAACGGACCGTCTCGGAAGTGTGAGACCAGCACCAGGTAACACGTTAAATCTAACGTTCAGGTACGGGAGGAGTAAAGAGAAAAGAAGAGAAAGGTACGCATTCCAGTCTCAAATCGAACATTTAGCATGAGAAAGAAAGATGAGAACATGAAACGGTGTCGATGGGAAGGGTGGACATTTTTTTCCCCAATAAACATGTATGATATCAATATTTCTTACCACCGTGTACACTTCAAAACCCACTCGAGCAGTAAACAGAAAACGGTAACACACACACACACACACACACACACACACACACACACACACACACACACTTGCACCAAGAACGGAAGGGCTCGTGGGCTCGATCTTTTGCCAGTGCCCGGAAACGGCAGTAGAAGCTGCTTCTCGTTTACTGGCTCGCCGTCCTTGGTTGGTGTGCGGTGTTGTATGTGCTTTGCTTTCGAAAGTGTGCATTTGAGAAAATAATAATAAAACAGCGATTGGTTTGGTCACACACACACACACACATACTCACACGCACAGCTTCACACACTCGTAGTGCACGGATCGGAAATACATGCCGAGGACACGATTTCTTTATCCTTCTGGCGTGTGGGCATGGACAGGAAGCGCAAAACCGCAACGCAGAGGAAGCAGAGGCTGAAACATAATAATATTTTCCCGGTGTTCCGTGATTGAAAACTGAACCAAGTGGAACGACCAAGCCCCTTACCTCAAGCACAGCACTGCAAACACATCCTTGACTGAGTGTGTCTGTGTGCGTGTGTGTGTGGATTTGTGTTTTTTCCTATACAACATTTCTGCTTCGATGGGGTCTTTTTTTTTCTTCAATCCATCTCCAATCCTACAAAGCATACACCAAGTCAACCGACTGCATGAAACGAACCATAAGAAGATTGAAATTGAAGAAACAGCTAAACTGCTTCGTCTACCCCTTGTAGACACACGCACGCCAACCGTCGAGCTGCTTTGTTGTCGTGCTTTCCGTTGTGACGTGCGAGTGACATTACGCAGGGCACGGCACGGCCTACCATTTTTGCATGCAACCGAGACCGACCGACCTCGACGGTGCTCGATACTCGGTAAGGATATTAAAAATAAGGGCAAGCAATCTTATAAGCCTTGCATGAAAGCAAAACGGGGTACGCATGATAAAGTGTTTTCAATTAAATCCGTCTTCCGGCTGTAGCTCGTGGGAGCAACATGGAGGCGCCCAGTCCTCCATTCTTTTCTGAATGTACATTTGTAACGTTTAAAATTCGATTTTTTTCGAATGATTTCAATTCATTCTTGATTTGGATGTGTAAAAAGTGAGAGTATCTTATGTTCATTTAGAGAGAATGCAACCGTGATCAAATCTAAAACTCAGCAATTGATTTAAATCAAACAATTAATATGGAGAGTAAAATACAAATTAACTATTTAAAAAAGTTCATATTTGTACAATTTACATTCCTGAAATATTTGAATCCAAGAGAAACTTTTATTCAATATGTTTAATCATTTTATTCAATATCTTATATATTCAAGAGCGTAAATAAATTATGCTTTATGAAGCTTGGCTAAATGCATTTTTTTCTAAGGTCATACACTCAAAATTCTACTGGAAATGGATTACTTAAATTTGCCATTTAAATACAAGATTATTCAAGACCATCAAGAGTGAATTGAGCTTCCCGTACACTAGTTTAAAGTAAAATCAATAATCCACAGAAAAAATTCGTCCAACAACTTTAGCCCGAAAAACGTGTCTATCCAGCAGTGCCGCATGCACCAATTATTTTAGCGAAAAGTCAAGGCTGTAGTAGGCTTTGGACGGACGTTCATTGTTGCTCCATTTTTTGTGTGTGCGGAATCCTACATCAACGGCACAACACAGTGAGATCACACTGACAGTTGGGCGACCCTGTGCTGGGTTGTTCCGAAAAGTGAACATCCTTCCGTGCGACACACCACGCCACGGAATGCCCTCATCCCTACGTACCTAGAAGGGTAAAAACTGGGTCGCACTGAAAACCACCAGTAGATTTCGTTTCCATTAGCTGCCCCCGAAAGTATGCTTCTAGCGGTGGCACTCTCACACACACACACACACACACTCTCTTTCGACGGCGTCATGTCTGCAGTGCATCAAGCATTCCTGATTCGGGGAAAGTTTATAACCACGCTGCTACATCTACCACTGTTGCTATTTCGGTAGCCGTTGCCGTACGTGGCCAAAAGCATTCCAAAATGCTTCCAAAAACTCGTCCGACACCACTCCGGTTGCGAATGACATTTGCATCAGACAACGAGTAAAGTTTGGCAACACTGCGGCACAGGAGAGAGAGAGAGAAGAGGCTGTAAACAAGAATAAACTATCCCCTTCTCTTGCCCCCAGTGCGCTGTGACCTTTGCGATGAAGGTACCTTTACCAGTGATGGAACAACCATCGGGTTATTGAAACCGACTGTTCGGTGTGCTCTGAGATTCGGTCGCTAAATCCACTGCCGGCAGATTTCGAAAGCGGCAACAAAGAGAACTGTGCATATAAAATTAACTAACAAAAAAACAAACCGTATCTTTGATGGAGAGCCATCCCAGGAAGGATGGATAGAGGAACGCATGCCACCACACAGACCAGGAGAGGTGAAAGCTTTTCCTCATCTTTCTACCCCTTTGCGCGGGTAGTGAAAGTGCCGGTGCAAGAGTTAAAGAATGCCACCTGATGGAAGGGTATGCAGTGCGGATGCATCCCTGTTGCCCAGCAGGCCACAGGATGCGCTTCAACGATGACATAGTAAGGCAGTGTCGGCATTGGAATGTGATCAGCGAGCTGATCTGGAAACTATCCTTACCGTTCGTACCATCGTATTCGGAATGATTTGTAATGCGCACAATGTTCGGCCAGGCGACGGATATTTCGGTTGCAAGATGAATGGTTCGTGCAGGGAGCGAGTAGTAAATCGATCCGAAATCTTGGTACGTTGTTTCAGATGTTGCGGACTAATGGCCTGGCCGTTCAACTTTGCATCAATAAAGAAAACAGAACATTAATAAGAAGAAATAATGAAAAGCTAATAATAATGAACATGAAACTAGCTTAAATATGTTTGGGCAAAAATCAAACGCAAGTAAAAAACTAGTAAAGATAAATTAACATACAAAATATTATTTGTAATAAAAACTTAAAGAAAAGAATTAGTTTCAAGCTGCTCGATGAAACTCTCTTTTCTGGAATAAAGCTTCTGTAACAAAAATCTTGTCCTTTAATAATTCTTATCCAATACCATCTAAACAGTTTATAGTTCATTACATCCTTCATTTGATTGTACGATTATTTATGTGTATAGCCAACATGTAGTTCAAAATAGCCGATCGAAGCAGCTTTTTACTCTTTTTTCTCCTTTTTTCCTCTTATTGTCCGTATTCATAACAATTTGAACATGAGAGATCTTCTTGATCGTGTAATTACTGTAGCAAATTCTGTGTGGCGAATGTGGACTAGCAAGTTTCAAGAAATATTTATGAAGCCGATACGTGGGATGTCGTCATTAACGCTAAACTTAACAGCAGGTAACTGTTCCAAGAACGTGTGAGCCAACCTGCTTAATACAGACTCCATGAGATGCTGGCTATTGATTAGGAAATATAACGAATGGAAAATGATTTCCCACAAAGATCAATTTTTACTGCTTACCGTATCAACGCTCAACGTAAAAATCACAATAAACTCTTAGCTCGTCAGCATCTACATCGCCATGAAACAATCCCAATATGTTTAACCATCGTACGCGATAAGATTTAAACTTTTCACTAGAAATCTCTAATTTTGTGGGATTATT
This sequence comes from Anopheles coluzzii, assembly GCF_943734685.1. NCBI lineage: Eukaryota > Metazoa > Arthropoda > Insecta > Diptera > Culicidae > Anopheles > Anopheles coluzzii. The sequence goes on from NC_064671.1 coordinate 88,540,312, forward strand.
TTCCTACTCAGCGCTCCATAAGCTTAAAGCTGCTTATCGCGAACCACCTTTCGACGTTTCTCCCGGTTTTCAAAACCCCAACCGTGCCTTCAACGTTACGTACACTGCACAATCGACCGTGTTTGTGCCCGTAAAGTTTGATGGACAATTTTATTGGATTACGGCACACGCCAACGAACGCCGACGACGACGGATTTGGCATTGGGCGGTTGCAAAATTTAACTCCGACAGCAACAACAACGGTATCGCCGTACCGTACTCGCACGCGGTTGCGCTAACGGAATGTCTATCCTTACCAGGGCTGTACCCCGGACCGAACAACACGGCTACGCTCGATAACCACATCGATTGAATGTTATTAGCATAAAACCATCGACAATGCTGCGAACATATCTGCGCTGCTTTCAGTATCTTCGTCGCTATGTTTGGCATCTGACGAAAGCACAATGCTTCCGTCCGTACCGTTGCTACGATGCCGTACCGAGCTTGGTGGGGCAGTATGTAGTCCACGATGATGATGATGATGGTCATGATGGTGATGATGGCTGATGAAGTCGTTTTGACAGAGCTTGCTCCTATGAATAAGGTCATTGCTGCCGGACACGGAGTCAAATGCTGATCCGACCGGGTAGTCTTCTGTTATGCTCAGCGGGAATAAAGCTCCAAGTACAAAACACAAAGCATACCAATGGGCAATGGTGGAGATGGTTGGGAGCTGAGTTGAACCTTTGTCTGTGCACCGTCGAGCGATCGTGTTCGATCCATTGTTTCGCCAATGGCAAGACGATGGGCTTGAGAGTTTAGTCAGTCTCGGTGCGTCTGGGAGAACAGAACAATAAAACAGAATGCTCGACCATTTTTACATCTCACAAGCACAGCTAGGAGAAGGAGGGTAGGGCTGGAAAAGGCTGGATTCTTCTTTTGTCCCGGCACTTGCAGCCTAAGTCGCAACTTCCTTAACCACTAGCATGGCGTCGCATCCGAGGATTTTGCTTCTGCACGAGGAGGGAAATTATTAGCAAAGTTTGTTACCACACCAACTTCTTTCACGCTCCTGAAGAGCTCTTTAGGCCATTGACCCTTGTGTATCTGTGTGTGTTTCGTGCTTTGCGTGAGCGATAAACTTGAAACAGCAACTTCAAGCTGCTTGCACGAGATATTTGGGCAACTTTTTGCTCAGTTGCTTTCCCACCGCCCCTTTTTTTGGTGGCGGTTTTGTGGCGCGAACACTTCCAAACCGTGGTCTGAGATTTGATGAGCTGAGATCACCGTGCGTAGCATGTTTGAACAGCTCCAAAGCCCCACGCCAAACAATAAGATCGGTAGCGTTCCGACCGGGCGTACGAACCGATGACAACTTTCGGCCTGTTTATCGCACACCAGGCGCTAATCTTATCGCGGCAGCAGAGTTTTAAATTGCGATATTTTATCGATGCTGCACGCGCAGCGAGACACAACTCCGGGGGGGGCCACCCCGAAACGTCGTGGCTCGATTCGGCCTAAATGTGAGCCGTCGCCTCGTGCAAGAAGTCAATCAAAAGTCAATTTTCCAACTTGAATTAACTCGCCCGAGCGAGCCAAACTACCCTAACTCGCGTGAGGATTACGCTTCATGCTGTGCTCAGTTTCTGGCTGCTGCCAACATGGGTGGGTAGGTAGATTGGTGGGCGTTTATTGACTTCGTTCCCTTGTTTGGTAGTGAAAGACTGGGCGTCTCCATCCAGTATGCTCCACAAAGTTTACGTTGCATACCATTCAGGCGCAAGCGAGCGGCTGAAACTTTTGAGTGACATATTTCTCGTAAAATGGAAAGATTTTTCAGCTCAACCCATTAGCGATGGTAAAGAATCTGAAGTCGGTAGATGAAGCGGGCGAAGGAGCAAATTAGGCACCAGTGGGATCAATTAGATTTAATGATCATTAAAATTGATTTCTTCGCACAGATTGAAAATTATCGTAATAAGGTGTATAGCTTTTTAAACGGTTTTTGATGTGCCTTTTGTTGCATAAGCGTTAATGTACGAGACTATTTTGCCTAGTTGAACTAATTTGTTTATGAAAAGCTTTTCGAAAGGGGGGCTTTGAGCTCTACAGCTTGTAGTTATTGGTTCTTGGAGTGTGAATTAAAAATATTCTAAATTAATTCAACGTTCCATGAAAGTCAACAAAATCCAAATTAGTATTTTGATCACAAGTGTTGAGCTAGGCTTATTGTTTGTCTGAAATTGATTAATATCATTAAAAATACCCGTCAAACAGATTCTTTCACACCTCAAAATCATAAAACAGTATTAAAATATATTGCAAAATTAACGTACTAGAATGAAATCAAGCTTAACTAACGCATTGTATTGATCCACTTTTACAATCGATCAGGAAACCGTTACAAGAACAATCAACTTGCGACTGGTCGTGTCATTCTCCTTCACACTGCTGCACCCCGATTTATGTGAACATCAACTTCGGCTCGTAAAAAAAGCAAACCACCATCCTGCTCCGGAAGTGACTAACCTCCACCAATGTCAACAGTTTCTTTGTGTTCCTGGATGGTTGTGATTTCGCCGACATGCAAATAGTGGCTCGAATGTAGCAGCACCCGTTTGTCGATGGCTGCGTACCGTCGCTCGTACCGTTACCGAAGTGAGCGTAAGCGGCCGGCGTTTTTGAGCGAATTCGATTAATTTTCCAAAATGAAATTGATGCTCCTGAAATGGTAAATATTTACACACGCTGTCGTTTCCGAACGCCCTCGACCCATTCCGTTGTTACCGTGCACGGTGGTCCTTGCTTCGACGGGTTGCGTTATTTGAGACAAACCTTGAGACAGTTTCCTTGAGCCCCAGCCCCAGTGTGCTTAACCGAAGTGCGCGCGCGTTAGTCAAACAGAAGTTCTTATCTGCTTCTCACCTGGCAAATGGTAAATATGCTCCGATATGATACGCCTGCCAGCCGTGCCCCGATACAAGCCGCTGCAGACGCTGTAGAGGAGAGGCAGGGGAGCGGGTTTCGGCAGAAGTTCGGCACACTTCTTCGGTGGCGAAAGTTTCTGCACCGTGCGAGAAAACGACGTATTGCTTGTCTTGTTATCTTAATTAGATCCATAAAACCGAAAGCCAACTCGAGTCGTGCCTGTGTGTTTGACTTTTGCTTGCTGCCGTGTTGGCTTCCGTGCTTGGTTGGATACGAGATTTTACGGCACTCGACTCGACTGTGCTTGTGATTTATCCCACGGCGTGCGTGCAAAGCTCAGTGCGTTTCGCAGGATGCGGTGTATGTGTGTTTGCGTGGAATAGCATCAATTATTGAAATAATCATCAGAAATGTTATCAACCTGCGAATGAAATTGTATGAAACGAGCTACTGTGCCGAATTCGTCGGTCCTTTAACTGTAGTTGTATTTAATTTCAGTTGATTTGAACAAATTATGCACACAGTGAGGTTTGATGATCGCCGGTGAAGTGGAGCCTTTAAATGGAATATTTTCGTTCAGCAGAAGATCTTCTGAATTATTTGCTACGTTCTTGTATGAGAGATGAGGCTCTTCGTAAGTAATCTTGAAAGAAATTAGGGGAAAAAAGCAATTTACTTTTATTAGTCATATAAAACAAAATATTCAAAAATGTATAAATTAATATGATTAATAGTGTATGAGCGCTAAGATAAAAGAAAAATCACCACCTATGGGACCGTATCTGCGATTAAGTGCTGAGAGATATAGTGATATTGATTCAGAAGAATGATTTGTTTTTGAAAATAAAAAAAATATCATTCTGGAAAAAGACATTACCAACGAGCACACTGAAACATTTCTTACGATTCTCAGATAAGCTACTCAAACAATCTTTTTCTTTCAAATGGTTACACGCCATAAACCAGTGTTCAACCATTGTTCACGATCACCCAGTGAACTATACACATCACGTTCATCTGTCGATGGCAAAGCGTCGTATCAGTCGTTCGGTCGTAGTCATACAGCAAACAGCACCCAACATTTGCCATAATACCCTGCAAGCTGAAAAGCCAAACATAACCAATATCTTACCCAAAGCATCGTCTAAAACGTGTAGCGAATTTATCTCCATTTGATCCATGGTTCGGTTCCAACGCTCTCCGGGTGTGTGTCATCAGCATCATCGAAGCACAGCACAGCACACACACACACAAAATAAAGCAAACCAAACAAAATCCCAACCAACGGAACAGAAGTGAAAGACTAGCCGAGTGCGTTTATGTATTTGTGTCTTTTTGCTGCGTTGAAACATTTATTATTATCATCTCCACCGCTCTTCGCTGGGCTCTTCGCCAACCCAAAACTGTCACTGTCAACGATCGATCGTTTTGATAAAGCCCCACGCGAGTAACAGGGCGTCGTCGTAGCATCAGCGCACTTACAGCGAACGCCCGTGCTCTGTGTTTCTTTTTCTGTGTATGATGAGAGGATTTGTGTACGTGTGTGTGTGTGTGTGTGTGTGTGTGTGTGTGTATTTATGAGCGTGTATTAGTATCTGTGTTTGTGTGTAAACATGGATGACGACTCCTTCACGGCCAGAAGAAACGTGCCCGGGAGCTGATCGTAGCTCTTTATCGCATCTTTATAAAACGTTTGCCTAACATTGTAGTGTTTCTTGATTTTGTTCTTTTTCTTTTTTCTGTGCCATTTGTTCCTCTTCAGCGTTGTGATGGAATGGAAAGGATGAACAATAAAGCTGACCCCTTTGTTGTATTTTTTTTATATTATTGATGGCAAATGGTACTTCTCTTGCAGGTGAATGTGTTTGTTTTATGTACAAACGTTCGTCGCTCGTGAGACGCTTTCTTGCAAATAATTCCTTAATTCCTCGCTCGGCGCGATCGTTTCAAATCGTGTTAAATAGTATAGTTTGCTTTGCAAATAATGTTTAAATCGATTGCACCTAGTTACCATAACTATTACTCAATCCCTCGATCGTTTACACTAACGATTTTACTAATGATTTTTGCTAAATAGACTCTAAAACTAAAAAAGCTGTTCACTTTAACCGTTCCCTGCATCTGCCGACGCGGTTGAACAGTCTTTGCTTTTTTCTTCTTACGTACCGGGTTGGAGAGGCTAGAGGGAGGCTAACATGGGAAAAAGGAATTGGCAGGGATGCGGGCAAGGGATGGAAGGATTGAAATAACGCATCAATTCGCTGCATTTTCCTGCAAGCTCTGTATACACTCGAACGGAAACGGATAAATTCCTTTCACTTCACTACATTGTATCTACAACACTTCTACTTTCCTTTCCAGTTGGCAATCTCCCAAAGCAGCCGTTAGATCTTTGATAGATTTAAAATTTCAATTACAACCGCTCTCCACGCGCTCGACTCTTGCGCGTGGCTCAATTCCTTAAAATTTCCCATCCCAACTCCCTGGCGGGTAACTTCTGGGAACCCTTTTTTCTGTTCAGGAATAGCTTTAAACACGAGCTTCACGTTCACACGGTCTTAAATTTCACCATCAGCGTCTTCCCTATCCTTCATATCTTCCACATACCCCAAGGGGGATATTTTTTGACCGGAAGCTCACCTGTACCGGTCCGAGTGGCGGGTCCGAGCAAGCAAAAAAGGGACAGAAAAGGGATCGCCTAGATGTATCCCTCCCTTGCTCCCACCATTCTCTTCCCGGGCGGCATCGTGTCTTGTATTTACAGTTGAGATTTATTCCAGCCCGACTTTTCTCGTCCTGCGCTGGGCTATTTGGGCCCGTTGACCTTCGGGGCAGCAGCAATCGATCGAACGGGGCAAACATTGGGTGTAGCAGGGGGAAAAAGGGATCAGCAAGACAGCACTGCAGAATAAAGGTGGCTTGCTTTTTCTGCGAGCACTAATCTTGCCAGCTCTTTTTCTGGCGGGGAGTGAAAAGTCGAAAAGCTCAGCCCAACAGCAGTAGGGAGGTAAAAAAGAACACAGGCTCTACTTGTTGCACTTCGAGCAAAATCGAGCTTTCAAGAATCGGTCAAGGGTTCCCGATTTCTTTCCCAGCTCTCTCGCTTTTTTGTTCTTGCCAAAAGCAAAGATGAAGATGGAAAGATTTATTGATTGGAAAATGGTGAAATGGCTGAAAATGTTTCCAATCGATTGAATTAATGTTCTTTTTTCGGTGCTCGACGATCATCCCCAAGTCTGAGTGAGAAGTAAAGGAAGAATTATTGCATCGCCAATCAACTGCATAAAGGAAAAGCACGAAAAAATTAAAGCAAGCACCCCTTTTATCTTATTTACCCTTTCCGATCGATCGACCTGCCGCTGAAGGTTGGCAAGCATCTCGTTCCCGCATTACTGTAGCGCGCGTTACGCTCATTTATGTCTTCACACAGCTTCCTGGTCGTCGTCAGCTGTGCTGTACCGATGCTATACGGTAACCTCCTGGATCTGGACGCGTTTCTTGAGCGTGGCCGTACTGCCCGGAGCCGCAGGGCCGCCACCAGCCGGGCCACTGCCAGTGGTAACCGATCCACTTCCGCTCGCATGATGGTGCGCATGGTGATGGTGATGGTGGTGCTGGTGCTGGTGCTGACCCAGCACAGTTGGTGGGCTGCTTCCGGTGGCTACCACCGCCGCCACCGTGGCTGAGCTTACCAGATCCACCGTTATGACGCTGCTGTTTGGTTGCGGTGGCAGGGTGGCGTTCGCCATTTCGCAGCTCTGTTGCTGATAGTGATGGGGCTGATGGTTGTTGTTGTTGTTGGTGGTGGTGCTGTTGCTATTTACAAGGATGGAAGTGAGCGGAACGACGGAGGTGGACGCGGTGCCGGAGGACGAGGAGGCGCTGCTACTGCTGCAGGTCGTCGAACGGATCGGTGGAAGGGGCGCTTTGCTTGCCCGGGGAAGCGTCTGATGGTGGCTGACGGTGGCAGCCGCCGGCGTTATTGTCACTGCCGTGTGGCCGACGTTGGTGCTGTGCGGTGCGATTACCTGTGCGGGCGTAAAGGCGGGAAGACAGTTTGAAGTGAGCATTAGATTCAAAGAGGGTAAAACCGAAGAAATTTGGATTATTTGGGCATTGAAACGAACTTTAAATGTCAGTTGAAGTTTACCATGTTAGAATACAGATATTTTTAATTGAACTGTCAACCACCTATCCAAACATTCATCCTGGAAACCGTGCAAACTGAAAGTTGGCTTAAATGAAAAACGTTATCATCCTGGTGCTATGCAGTTGCAGTTGTTACAGTTCGATCGTTTTTAGAACAACACTGCGCTTTTTTATGTACTGTGAAGTCTGTCAAAGTTACAGAACATGGAATAAGTAATTTGATTTTTTTTCAAGCTGTTTGTTAGCAATCAATTAATTCCTATCTCTCCTACTCTTACACACGAATTTTGAGCACTGCAAAAAAGCACAAAAAAGCATAAAAACATATCAGCCATAATTGATCGTCAAAATTTATTCCACTCCTGTTCACACAAACACTTCCTCCCAATTCCGTAATGTAATCCGTACAATCTGGCGCAGATTTGCTGGCGTGAGTTTTCATTAAACACTACCCCTCGTGTTTCCCCCGTTCACCACCCGGGAGCTTTTTTGTTAATTTTTCCCACTGCACTGCACACCACTTTAGTGGCGTTTCACTTTCGGGCCCATCGCTTAAACGAATTAATTGAGCATTAAAGCAGAGCAGGAGGAGCGAGAGGAGGGGAAGGGCAACTTATCCCATATTGGTGTGCCCTGCCTTCCCCTTGCCGCTGCCGGCCATACATTATTCATGGACTGTGTTGTGCTGGGCGCACATATAATTAACTGCTGAATAATCAACGGGAATTCATCATCCTGCCGCCTCGCCCAGGGTGGCATGAGGTCAGAGTCACCTTTCCAAGGGCGGAACGCAAGGATGAGCCCGAAAGCGATGCCTCATCAACTTCAACAACCGTGCCAGCAGGTTCAAGTGGGCTGTGCAAGCTTATCGTGGAGTAGGATTTTATTTTTGTAAACAATTTCTAAACCCAGTCACATGGGGATTGGAGTGCTTTGTGCGCGTTACTCATAACAGATGTTGTTTCTTCCTTCGGGGGGAGATGGAGGTATGGTGTCTTGGGAGCTTTTTTAACCACCCCCTTTGGCGCATTGTGCTGCGTTGTGAGTGTTGTGTATATTTTAATGAGTAAAATCACATCCAACCGGTTGCAGTGGAGGTTAAAGGTGACGAGACACTGGAAGTGTCTATTCTTTGGCCGATGATGAGCGTATCCATCATACCGGCTAACCGCACCGTGTGGGAGTAAATCAATCAATCAAATGCAAACATCGTGGTCCCGAGTTCGGATGGCGGATGTACATATAAGGTACAACGCACACAACTTGGCTGTCAGCAGTATGTATGTAAATCTGTACGCTTGGAGGTGAAAGGGACACAGGCGTTCTGCATTTCCTATCCTCACCAGTTCTTATGCTATGCTAATGCTCCTGTTTTGCTCGCTCCTTCTCGGTATTCTCCTCCCAACCATCAGCTATGGCTATAATGGGCACGAAGATAAATCGATACGCATGATGGGGCAGTTTCTCGGGCCGTGATGAGATTATCGTGGATGAAATATTGCCCACACCAACGCACGCACGCAAACGATGAGCTGACAGTGAGCGTTCGTCACCATGTCTACACAGCCCGGGATGGGTTGCTACTACAACCGACAGTCACGTAATCATCCAAAAAGGCAACGTTGCGTTCAACACGGTGGACAGTTTACCGTCAAACGGTAAGAAAGCGACAGTTGTCCAGCAAACTGCCCAGAGGGTATCTGCTGGAATTGTTTGACATTCCGGACGGTACCGTGATTCCGTCGGGTGTAAAGCTGGCTCTCGTATGGCGTTCTTTTGCTGCCACTGTCATTTGCACTGAATCGTATTGGAAAGCATCGAGGGGACAGTTATTGTATGCGACTGGGTGGAAGAAGTGTGCGGACTATTGGCAACAAATAAGAATAAAAAAAACACACCATTTTAGCCTGGAGACTTCGATTCTCGTACTACCTGTACCTCGTGAACAAATCAAAGCTCAATCAAGGTTTTATCTTCAAGCGAAATTTGTACCTTTTACCAGGAACATGATAAAGATACAATGTATTGGAAGGAAAGTATTACCCTTATTTGCATCGTTTAGAAGAGCCACTTCTACAGGGAAAATTTTTCCTCCCCAAAGCATTGTATCTGCTATTTAAAGTCCTTTTTTAAAGGGAGGTTTTTTAAGGCAGCTTTTCTGGGAAAATATTAAACGCTTTGTTCCAAGAACGTTCAGAGCCAATGTTCATTCATAAAATTTAAATTTCGACAATTTTGAGAGCAACGATGATTAACCAATTCTCTGAAACATTAATTTCATTCCGTTCCTTTGCCATCACTAAAGCACTGAAAACTTTAACGGGCTGAAAATGCTTTCAGTATCTGTGTGATGTTCAGGTGGTTTCAGAGGATGCGTTAAATTGCAAATGAAGCTATTTATTTTGTATTTTTAAATTTTAACACATGCTACCAAATATTTTTGCACCTTACGAAAACAAAAGAAAATTCTTTCTATTACAGAGTTTGCTAGTAGTTTTCATAACTGTGGCACACTTTATTGGCTCCTTCTTACGTTAAATGAACTTAATGCAATGGTAACTGAACTCTATAGTATCCTTGTTAGACAAATCCAATAGGAATTTTCAAAACGCCTGTTCAATGAAGTTCACTTCCTATAAGAGTCAAGGCAGTGTCTCACAACTATGACAACCCCTGAAAAACCTTGTAAATATCGAATGGCAAGCACAAAATCTGTAGCTTGGTGTGTTTATTTTTAATTAAACTTGTTTTTTTTTAACTAAGCTAATTTAAGCTTGTTTACTGTTATTTGTGCCAACAAGTCAAATAAGGAATATTTTAATAATGTTCAAAAAACCTTTGATAAATACTTAACATACATAATAAATAAAAATAAAAAGGGATAAAAAGCCGCAATTCCTCTTCGATTCATTATTTTGTATAAAATCGATGCAGTTTATGAACAGACTTATGCTTGTAGTGCTATTTTTCCGGTATTTCGGGTCTGGCAGTTCCGGTGTGATGGGATCTGCAATAAGCCAAGTTTTATATTGTGCTAGTAAACTATCTGTTCACAAAATTTTCTAATAGGCTTTAATATTTTTCAGTTTTTTAATGTTTATGTTCTATGTTGTTTTATGAGTTAAATAAATGAATAACTGATTTGTAATAATGTTTGTATTTTTGATGCTGCGTATTGATTTTCTCGTTTACTTGTGAGTAATTTTGAGCTGAGTTGATTGGAATGAATATTTCGCCCTATTTTGTTCCATTTCACTGTTGAACATGTGTTTTTTTGCAATTATTTAAAAATGTTCGTCAAGGGTCACATTTTTCCATTCTACCTGTTGTTTAGCTCGAACATCTATTTCCAGTTTTCTAGAACTGCCCTATTCACGCATGTGTGAAACGCGCATCCTGGATGAGCATTCAAACCACCCACGGCAAACGGGTCGGCACGTGTAGCACGTGATTCCCGTGTGCACGATTGATGCGTTCTCCATGTGTGTAGTAGTTTGGAGCTTTTGATTTAGAAACGAAAATAGATGGAATAAAAAAAGGAAACAAAACTTTGTTCCGTTCTAAATCGCTTCAACATGTTTTCCCACTCTCTCCTGCGTGTTTCAGACACACACAGTAGCATTCTCAGAACACGCACACGAAACTGCTAAAACATGGAGGCGAAAATCATGCGTCTCCCCCAAGGGGCTTGACAACCGAATTTCTAGCTCTAGCCTCGTGTTCATACATAAAAATACGGGTCGGGTCGGGTTTGGTATGCATTTCATCCCTCTCCCAGCAGGACACCTCTTCACCTTTTACCGCCTCACCGGTACGAGCGGAAGGCAATTTCGTGGCAAACGCAATCGACAGCATTCTTTTTTTTTTTTGTTGCTTGTCTTATATTCCACGTTGCTCGAGCTGCAAATTGAGCATGGTTTGTATTTCGATTCCCCGTTTATTTCTCACTCTTTTCCATCGAATTTGCAGCCGTGTTCCCCGACACCCTGCGATGCTATGAGCCTATCATTTTCTGAAACAATTTTATCTTCTGTTTCGTTTGTTTTTTTCCTTCTTCGTCCTCTTTTTCGTGTCTCGCCTGGAACGTTTTCCCACGGGGAGTATAAAAGGGCTGCAGAACGGATGAAGGAAGGGACACAAAAAATGCAAAAGCACACAGCAGAAGCGTGAGAGATCAGAGACATTTTGCGTTCATTTGTGCCTCATGCCGTACACCTCTTTTCTTCCCGCTTCCCGGGAAGGGTAAATATCAATTACCATTTTTTATCTTTTTTGCAGCGTTTCGTGTGCCCCTTTTGCCCGGGTGCGCGCACGCTGCGTGTCGTTCCGCCCTCTCGTTATCTGCTGGCAGTGGGGATGGCGAGGCCGCACGACGCATCGTGCTTTAGATCGGTGTGATGCGATTTCTGTGCTACTTACTTTCCTCTTTGGGGTTCTGGTTTTCCTTTTTTTTGTAGCACAATTTTCTTCCCTTCCTATCTTTTGCCGTCCTTGATTGCGGCCTACCGAAGAAGGCCTGCCTTGGCATGCAAAAGTACGAGCCCGACGCTGGAATGTGCCTTTGGCGACAGAATTTATTGTGCTGCTGGGCAGACCTAAAGGTCTACCCCCCCTCACGGGCAAACGGTTGCGTTAGTGGCCTCCTCCCGATTTTTGCGATCTATTTTTATGCCCCACCAATGGCATCTTTTAAAGAACTTCAATTGGAGTTGTTCTGGAGAGAAATTTGAATAAAATTATCCTCCCGTTTGGAGATCATCTGAAGAGCCCAGAAAGAGGAAGCCAGGAGAAAGACAGGGAATGCTGTAACAAGCCCAGCTAGCCCTTTCGGGGGAGTTTTGCTTATTTTTGATCAGTTATGCCCTTGGGATAGGCTCAATTCATTTCCCTAGTACGCCGTAAAAGCTTTCCAAGGCGATGAAAGCTAGAACGGAACGTAAAACAGATGGGCTGGAGTATGCAGAAAGTACGCTACCCTTTAAACAGCTTCGATTTTCCTTATGCAAAAAGGAAGCTGGCAACATGAAGCAAGGCTTTTCCTTGCAGCCGATCCCACACCCAGACATCAATCAGTCATGTGTCAGCTGAATCGGAGAAACATGGAGGGAAACCATGTGAGGAGGGGCCTCGGGTACGAGGGGAAACTTGTTTGCAGACGCAAGCATAAATCTACGCTGCCCGGTTTCCCTCCGTCACGGTCTGCAGCACAGATAACACAGATGGAAGATAAATAAAATACAAATCCACCGCCCGGGCACAGGCGGCCGCCTGGCAGCTTGGCAGGACAGTCGAAAGATAATTCAATGTTTTCAATCGGTCACCGAGATGCGCAAAAACCTGCAACCGGAACGGGAAACGGCCGTGGTACAGAGATGGATGTGGAGCTAAAAATAGACCTCCAGCTTGTTCGTAGGGTCTTTGTGGGGGGGTGGATGAATGGAGGAGCACAAATCAGGCGCCTTGAAGTGGGACGGGCAAGCAGCAAGCAGCAAGCAGCAAGGCAGATCAGTTTCTCGGCGCTCGGACGCATTTGATTGATGTGCGGACGGATGGGTGAACAATTAGGGGGTGGATGGAATTTAAATTTGTTTGCCAAATCGAAGAAAGATCTGTTTGCTGAGGCAGCCGTTCTGGCGTTGTTTGTGGATAGTTTTTAAGAGCGCATTTTGGGTGTCCGTTTGTTTGGTTGGTTAGCTCAATGGGTGAAGTTGTGGTGGATGTTTCGTTAGATATCAACATCTAATAATGATTCGAAGAAACATTCTAATCAGTAGGAGACTTTATGTAAACTTTTTTTCAAAATCAAAATTGATGGAAATACAATGCTAAAATTAAAAAATATTAAATTATTTATCCTATTTGTTTTACCTAAAAGAAAACTGAATAGAATCTAATAAGAAATTATGTATCAACTTTCCAACGATAAATGATTTAGCTAATTCGGCCAACGTTTCAATTCTGTTAAAACGTACAAGTTTATTGAATTTCAGCATAAAAGCTTCAAATTTTGCTTCATAAAGCTTTATAAATGTTTGATTTTCTTTGTTGTTTTCCAAAGCATTGCAAAATGTGTTAAAAAATTTAAAAATCTTTTATCAAATGTTTCCTAGCAAATAAGTGAGCAGTATAGCGAACATTTTGCTACAAACTTTTACCAGAAGATTTGAAGACATTTAAGTCGTTTATTGCGGGAATGAAAGTAAATATTATAGTATGTATTGAACACAAAAATATTCAATGAAAAATACTCCGGTTGAATGACGCACATTGAAGTGACAAATTATTGAGATTATTGACAATGCTGTGAATTATAAGACTAATCTACAGAGACAGTATAAGGTTGGTAGAAGTATACAAAAAGACCGAATTTCAAAGTACACTAAAGAAAAAATAGTTAAAAAAGAATCTTGTTGAAAGGACTTGTTGGCTAATTTAGACAGAAAAATCTAAAATGCAACATGTTGCTAATTAAATAAATCTATTGTTTACACCTGTTTCACTTAACTAAGCCTACAGTAAGCTAACGTATAGAAAACAAATCTATTTGAACACAATATTCTGGGCTTTCAGCTTATTTTTAACAACATCCTACCATTATTTTGTACCACAAAGAAGCAAACGCCTGGTAGGTAAATAATGTGCCTTTAGCATGCAATGCGTGCTTCATATTACACAGTTGATTTTCGGCAAACAGAGTTTTTTTTTCTACAAGGCTCTAGCTTTGATTGTGAGTTTCGATTCTTTTTCGACTGCTTTTTATGCTCCCAGCACGCACCGAAGATACACGCACGCCTACGACCGGCATGGAAAAAATGAAGCGAGGCGAATTATTAAAATAATACCAAATACACACTCCTAGTCACGCTAAGTGTGTGTGTGTATAGCCGCGAGAGAAAGAGGCAGGACAGGGTCGCTATGAGCTTAATGAAAATGTCAGAGAATGATTTAATCAGCAGCGACGCATACACAGCCCAACCCACTGCAATGCGTGAGCGTTTTCGAGAAGAAAGCGACCCCAAGATTAGAAACTTCCGGAATCACTCACCCTGTCAAATGGAACGCTCCCCGGAATGGAATGGTTCGATTGCGCCGGACGGCAACGAGACGGCAAAGTTCACAAGGTCGAGCACAAATTGAATGCAGAGCTTTTTTCGGGATGAAAGAAATTGATTCGTGCCCGGGGAGGAAACAGGCACAGGGAAAATCAGGTGGAAGCAAAGTAAGAAACACTCCCAGTGGCAAACTGAAGTGAAGTGAACGAGACGAGTTTGCACCGGGAGGGCGGGGTGAAACGGGTGCTGTGAAAGTTTAGGGACAGCTGTACCTTTCCGAGTGTCATTCCCAGGGACCACAGTACCGAGCGCACATTTGTGGTAAAGGCGGGCGAAAACGGGTAAGGCGAAAATAAAACCGACCACCATCGGCCGGATGCTGCCACAAGCCGAGCCCCGGCCGAGCCCGCGTGCGGAAGGAAACAGTCCCGCCATCCCGCCCCAGACCGGCCGGTTGCTCCCCTTCTCTTTTTGTGGTATTAATGGAGTCCATTAACGACATTCAGCTTCCATTATTCGTCAGCAAATTGAGATGAATGAACGATGGCATCGTCCGGCTTTTCTTTTTCTGCCCGACCGGACCGCCGATCGTACCGCCGGGCGATCTGAAAGATTGAAGAGGGGAAAATCGGGGAAACCGAAAAGAAAAGCGCAAAGCTGCTGCCAAAGGATCGGGTGCTGATGAAATGAACGTGGTTTTGTGACGTTTATTGGCATTTCCTTCGGTCGAATTAATGTTGACCTAAACAATCATAGAACGGGGCACCAGGCGCAGGGAGGGGCCGGGGTACAAAGGGTAAAAAACAGATTTGCAATCAAACGACCGTCTTCTTTGCCGTACTCTCGGTGATTGCAACCGAACGGAGGGTATGTTAAAGGATTATCGCATTCATTTGGTGGGGGCCATTGGAGTGGAACCGAGACCGAGAAAACGGGTTTTGTCCAGAGCAATTTAGAAGCACAGATGAAAAGCTTTCCCCCCCCCCCTCAGCCAGTGCTTGTTTGCCTTTGAATGTTTGGAAAATTTGGAAACCAGTGCTACTAATGAACTGATGAGTGATGGAGTACAACACTATTGAGTTGCTCTGGGGGTTTGTTAAGCAAATAAAGCAAAGGAATGATTCTCGGCACAGGGAAGTTAATTGTAACCAAGCCAATGAAGACAGTTTTTATTTTTAGGAATGAATAATATCTTTTTGCAAGGAAAACCACAGCTTTTTCAATTTTTGCGTAAAAGGAAACTGATTGATTGATGATAGTAGTAGTAGTATATATGGATCTTTGGAGTAGTAGCTATGGAACTGATTTATCATTTAAGAAAGGGGAAAATGTGACTGTTTGGTGCCTAAATACGCTTTGTATTGATTTTTTAATCAAAGGAAAATTTCAGCTCTTCACGATACTGCTTTCGAATTGGAAATTTCAATCAACAATATATTCTAGTTGGATTTTCTAAACATTAATGAATGAATTAGATTTCAAAGATGAAAGATGACATTTCCGATCAGAATATTTGTAGGATTTTTACTTCGTTTTGAGTTTCATATGTGGTATGGTACGATGCCTTCTACCAATATTATTGTATGCACTATCCCAAAATATTTATTTATAAAATTGAAAATTGCACTAACTGCAACAACATCAACATAATGTTTTAAAACTTCTGTACATATTATATGTTTTCAACGGAACGCTGAACGCAATTACACAAAGTCTTTTGCGTGCTACTATCGTGCGAATTATTCCCACTGCACTTGCTCATGTTACGCTCAATAAACATTAATTATTGCACAATCGAAATGAAAACGAAACTCCTTCTCAACGCACAACCGCTACCGTTCTTCACTTAAACGTACATTCATTTGTACAACAATTTAACTTAAAACTTCTGTTCTATAATTTCCATTTAGCTGTAGCCCGTATGCACAGCCACACCGTCACAGAAACTTTATCCTCTGTGTATGATCAAAATTCATGACCATTTTCAAACACCAACCGGAGGGGTGAGAAATGGTCGAGGTAAAGGAAACAACAACAACAACAGCAGCCGCCGCTTAAATGAAACCATTTTGTGCGCACTGGAAACGTAAAGGGTAACACCGTCAGCAACGCTTCTCCAACTGCTGCAACGGTGGGGCAACGCAATCAACCCAGCAACGGTACGCTTTTCGCCTAAGCAATCCCTCTATTTTTATCCACTCGCGTAACACGCACGTGCACTTTTTTTGTGGTACGCAAGCTCTGCTAACATACAAACAGAATGGGGAGGTTTTTTTTGCACCACTGCCAATGTTTGTTTTTTGGGTTGCTTTTTTGGTGTTTTTTTTTTTGCTCACTCTCCAGCAAGCACTTTCACACATGCTTCACATACAACGAGCTGTTTGAGCTAGCTTTTAACGAAACATGTGGTCACAGCTAAGCTCGGTGAAACCGATTTGATTTATTCAGCAGCAACGCCGGTTGACTGTCAACGGGCGAACCTGTAACCGTGCCGATCAATTTTTAAATCAAACAAAAACTTCCCAGGAGTGGTAGGAGAAAAGCCATGGGAAAATCCCTACTCGTTGTGTTTGGGGGGCGTTTTCTTTTTTCGTTTTTTCTTATGGCTTCTATTTGACAGCGTGCGCAATTGGTGCTTGGTTGCTTGTTTTCGCTTCTCGTCAATTCGTCAGACACCGCAAGACAAACAGTGCGACCAATGTGAACGACAGTTTGAGCACCGATTGGTGCCTCGGAGTGGAGCGAACAGCTTGTGCATTTTTTATGCTTCTTGTAGCCTGTGCGCCGTGTTGCACGATAACCGGTGAAGGCTAAACATTGAGCATTTTGGGAATAAATCAATCATTTCTTGCTTATATTTACACATTGCCCTGCCATTGCAAGCAACGCCTCGGTGGCATTTTATCTTTTTTTTTTAATGCTCCAACTCCCTAAGATATCGATGATCATAAGTCACTGAGGTCACGGAAAGATGACAGTAGGGCGACCTTATCGAAGTATTGGAAAAAAGCGGAATGTTTCCACTCACCTGTTGTGTCGAATACGGTTGCTGCTGCTGCTGCTGCTGCTGCCGGCTGCTGGTGGACGAGTCGTAGAAACTCCCCGTCCCGGAGCGGCCGAGTGTGCTGGCCCCCGTCCGAAGATGGGTGGACGTGGGCGGTGATCCCAGCTTGGTCTCCTTCGTCCCACTCGAGCCGCCCGCCAGATGCTGATGCAAATGGTGATGGTGCTGGTGCTGATGGTGGATGCCCGTGGATGCCCCATTGTTGCCGGTTCGCTTCGGCAGTGTCGCGTAACTGGGCGGTGGCTCGATCGTACGCTTCGCCTTGACCGGGGACGGACTCGGTATGCTGGTGAGCGGAATTTCTGTCGATCAAGCGCAAAAGTACAAGATTAATCAGTACGCGACCGGCATGAAGCCCGGGCCTGAGGGAAGATTTATTGGCCAGACACACCACTTACCCGACTCGTCCGGCGTTCCGTTGCTGCCCGAGAGGGAGGCTGATGTGCCGCTGGTAACGCCACTGCCGCCGACCGTTCCACTCGACTGGGACGTTTGCGATTTCCGTTTCGTGCGGTCGCGCTGGTAGTAGATACCGGCAAAGATCAACATGTTGAGCAGCAGCAACAGACAGCCGACGCCCACCGTCACACCCAGCGCTGCCGTATAGCTACGAAATGAGAGTGAGAGAGAGAGAGAGAGAGAGAGAGAGATAGAGAAAAAAGCGTGAGATAAAAGGGGATAAAATACGTAGGAAATTACGTAGTTTCGCTTCGCACAGTCGGCGCGAGAATCAATCATTCCGCCCGTACCTGTAGTAATGCCGGTTGGCGAGCTTCTCCAGCAGCTCCTCCTCCTCCTCCTCGCTGAGCACGTTCGTGAGGGTGTCGCCGGGACCGCCGCCACCGCCGCCCCCGACGCCATTTTCCTGCAGCACCTCGCCCATCGTCGGGTCCGGTGTGCACTCGGTGCCGAACGATTCCTGGCGCGATTCCTGCGCATCGTTGATGACACCGTTCTGGTAGAGCGATCGCGGCCGGCTGAACGATTCCGCACGTACCGAACCTGGGTAGAAAGGGGAGGGAAACGGGTTGGTTGGGTTGGACTTTAGTTAGTGCTGTTACCGGTCTGGTGTGTAATCAGATTTATTTATATTGGAAATGGGTGCCTCGGCAACGGTTTGCAATAATTATTTTCCGATGAAATTAAGAGCACGGAGAATTGTGTCACAAGGGCACTGTGCTGTATGTTACAGTATATGTTTACTGCTGCAGTTAACTATGCGAAAAACAAACAATAAATAGCAATAAATAGATGAAAAGTGTTCAGCAAATGGGGATTTAAGAAAGAAAGCTGAAATTTCTGACCATCAGTGGAACAATATTCAACATTCGTGATGTATTTTCTATACTCAGTTGACAGTTGCGTTCCACCATATTGGATTTTGACAGTTGTAACTGTAGTTGTAGTTGTTCAAGATAGATAGCAGAATATAACATATCCCTAAACTGTAATTTAATGAGAGATCTTAGGGAATTAAGGTAATAATATATTATTCGAAGCTGAGAGGTGTTCAATCAATATTTCTTTTCCAAAACCATTCCTTCATTTTGCTAATGTTTCGATTCAAGATAAACTCTTGATGAGTGATTGTCGAGAACGCAAGTTTGGCCTGTTCCTACACATTAGTAAAGCGTTTAAGTATTGAAGCGATAGCCTTAACGTTTCTATATCGATTAGATATTTCATTCGTCAATTATATTATTTCCTTGTTGATATCACTCGGTATGGTGTAGCGGGTAATGTATTTATGGTAAAGACCAATTACTTATTACCTAGGTCTATAATCATTTCAAGTCTGAACCTCAACGGCCAAATGCTTTCAATACTTTGCAGTTAATTCTGCCACGAAAATATCATCTTTCTCTTGATCTAGTGCTAAAGAGGACCTTCTTGGTGTTTGTGTTATGTGTCGAAAGTAGCGGTGGGAGCTCGGAATCGGACCTACCCGATTCCGATTCCGCCTCCGGAATCGATTCCGATTCCGACTCCGTCTCCGGAATCGGAATCGGCTCCAGAATTGGCTCCGGAATCGGTTCCGGAATCAGAATCGGCTCCGGAATCGGAATCGGCTCCGGAATCGGAATCGGCTCCGGAATCGGAGTCAGCTCCGGAATCGGAGTCAGCTCCGGAATCGGCTCCGGAATCGGCTCCGGAATTGTCTCCGGAATCGGCTCCGGAATTGGCTCCGGAATCGGCTCCGGAATCGGAATCGGCTCCGGAATCGGCTCCGGAAACGGCTCCGGAAACGGCTCCGGAATCGGCTCCGAAATAGAAATCTGTTCCGGAATCAGAGTCGGCTCCGAAATAGAATCGGTTCCGGAATCGGAGTCGGTTCCAGAATAGTAATCGGTTCCGGAATCGGAGTCGGCTCCGGAATAGGATTCAAAATTGGCTCCGAAATCTACTCTGAAATCGGCTCCGGAATCAACTCCGGAAGCAAAATCGTCTTCAGAAGCGGAATCGGCTGCGGAATCGGAATCGGCTCCGGAATCTCCATGAGAATGGATCGTTTTAAAGTATAATTGGATCTTTTGTGTTTTATTAAAAAGAGTATGGAGATCAATTTAATTTTACCAACGTTGTAAAAAAGAACGAAAATGCATCTAGAATATTGACGTCATTTGATTTATGCGTTATAATTTCATTTGTATTTCTGAAATTACCAAACATTCGACAACAATCGTATCTTTTCTTATATGGTAAAACGTTTCATGAACGCACTTTCCGCTTCGTAATATACCTAGGACTAAACATTCTTTACTTGTTCAATCAACAACACCGTTTCTTGTAATTTCTATCTTGTCCACCTGCTGTAAACGGTTCCTGCATCATCTTACCAACTGCACCAACGCTGCTCAGTGGCTTCATGGCTCAGGCATGCACGATCCCGTACCCGGAATGGAGTAATTACGCCAAAAAGTTATTTCATTCCAACGTAAAAGAACGCCTTTGTAGTCTAATTTCGCGACTAAGCGAGCGGGCCGCACTTCCTGCGAAACTGTGAAACTGGCTAACGTTAACGAAACGGTTCTGCTGCACAATTGCTCCACATTTCCAAACCCCAAAAGGCGGCGGCATGGCTTAAAAGAAGCCAGCTACAGCCGAACGGAGCTCTTTCTGAAGCTGATTTTCTACGGTCCGTCTGATGTTAATGCTGTGAAAAAGGTTATTTTCGTCCGTTTGGTCCACGTCGAAGCGGTAAGCGTCTTGTCAGTCATGTTCAGCACATTGTTGGTGTTGTTGCTGCTGTACGGTGCACTTTACAAGGAAGAGGTTTTAGTTAACCCGAGACGAGTACGGGAGTGTGCAATGAAACTGACGCCAAAGAAAAAGTAAAAAAACGCCGTTTCCGCCTCGCTGCAAAACAACAAACTGTACCGGAAACGAGTCGTTGAACGAGTCGTTCTCGCTTGCGTTGGATGCGCTGGCCGAAACGGGGTGCAAAAGAGATGATGGAACCCGTTTACCCTGGAACCGTTTCAGGCGAAGCAGCCAAACGCGGGGTAAAAAATGGCCCCCTATTCTACCATCGTAAACGGGCACTCGTGCGAAACAACCCCTTGGAGGTAGAGAAGGAGAGTAGGAGCGTGCCAAATGCCATTTCCAATGCCCTTAGGCTCTTGGGGACCGAGTTAATGTTTCCGTTGGTGTTGGTGCACGGGGCCGGGCCGCGTTGCCGCGTAAAGCAGCCGAAAGTAAGGCTGGCGATGGGCGGGACGGATCGACATGGATGAGTTAGCGATGTTCAAGCGGCGTTACTAGTTCCGTGGGTTTAGCATGCTCCGGAAGCAATTAGGTTTCTTGATTTGGAAATATTCTTCCCGCTTTTCCATTGGCCCTTTGAGCCAATTCGCTTTGCTTGTTAAAGGGAGAAACTTAAAGGGGTCGCAAGCAGATGCGTGCAAGTTTTCGTCCGCTATCAAAACTATCGACCGCTTTAAAGCAAACCAGCTTCACCAGCACTCCAGCAACATTGCTTAAACCGGGCAATCAAACAACAATTTCGATAAACCCTTGGCATTAAACAGACAGGATCGGATTTTACGTGCGTCAACTTTCACCAGCTGCGATTCAGGCCGCTCACGCCACCAGGCTCAATCTCAGGAGGACAACGACATGGCCCTTTGCTCGATTCGCGGCTAAATACCCAACAAACCGCAAACCGACACTTTACCTAATCGGCAAACTTTCCGCTCACTCAATATCTCAAGGGTTGCTCCTTGCGGCTGGCTGGTGTTTGCGAGCGAGCGAGCGAGCGAGCGGTTACTATTTGCTGGAATGTGTCCATTGGCAACATACACTCACGCACATCCCGCACAGTGTCACTTCGAGCACTACGCAGTGACGTGCAGCAGCGGTCGCTAAATGGACAAACTTTCGATTGAACTACATGCGAGACGTAAGGGACGAGATTGTTGCCACTCACGTCATGTGACAAGTGGTGGGAAAAACGGGTGGGGAAGCTGAACGGTATCCCGGATATTAAGCATCACCGCCCAGGACACAGGCAGGCAGGCTACACACTCACATGAGATACACTTGACGCTTTGTGTATGTGTGTGTGTGTAACGGTTGAAAGTTTTACTTCCACCGTCTGTGCGGGCGTACATCGTTGTGCAACGGTTAACGAGTAACTTCCGCTTGCGGTTGTTTGTTGCGGCTCTCGGTCTGTGCCGTGGACAGGTCGTTGACGGGTGAAGAATGGGCGCAAACAAACTCGCACAAAATAAAATTGTTGAAAACAAAATATAAATTGCTTTAGTTTCTTGTCCGGCTAAAGTGAACCACTGGGAAAGAGGTAACTGTACCACTTTTTTCGTTTACATGTTCATTCATCTAGCGCTGTGGTTGGTATACATTGTGTGTACGCTCTTTTGTGGCAGGTACAGGGTTTCCCAAGGTTGTTTTTTTGGTTGCTTCCCGAAAATGTTTAATTGCTTCCCATATTGTTTGGTGTGTTCCAACTATTATTTGTGCGATTTTCACAATTTCTCAGTTCAATTGTATTGATGTCCAATGAGACGATACCAATAAATCGTAGGTACGAACCAAAAATCTATGGGATACAATGAGACGAGCTCAAAAATCATACTATAGATTTGACCCATATTTCAAATTCCACATTCACAAAGGACTTTGGAGATTGTTTTTTTTAAAGAATTATTCTGGCTCTCATGTTTTAATTAAATTAAGGTAAAAACCGCCTTAGTTCTTCCAATTATTTAATTTAATCCTTTTTTATTTTTTTGAGTTAGGCTTGTGCTGTAATTTCTCTATTTTTTATAATGAGATATTGACTAAATCCTTCCTCGAATATCTGCCGACTGAAACACGCAATACTTTTACATTCATTAACGATTTCTTTGATCTAGTTTGATTGTTTGACATAAAACAATGTTTTCAAAATTTAAAATATGATGTAAAAAGAGTTATATGTGAAATATGCTTTGATGTAAAGTAATAAACTAATATAATATGTTATAAAACGAGAATGATGCATCAGAAGATGCACGATTTCCAAAGTAAAAGGTAGTAGATGTAAAAACTTCGCTTTCAATTCCCACCACCATTACATTTTGTCAGCTAATCCAGTTAAAAAAAATACGAAAAGTTGTGTAAACAATGGGCGAGATAGCAAAACTTTATGAAAATTAAACAAAAGGATCTAAGAGAACACAAGCCGACAAAACGAAAGGTGATAAAGCACGTCGTAGATGCTTAAAATCGACCACGATGTCCCACAAATGGCTTCATCAGACCATGGCTTCCATTGGGACAAAGCGTTCCGATCGCATGTTTTCCCGTGGAACTGCAAGATTGAAACAAAAGTTTTACCTCGCCCCTTCCGTTTTGCTTCAACCAGAATAGTGGAAAATGGAGCAAAATGTTCCACTCCATCGCAGTAGATACACGTTCACATGCTGTGGTTGTGGTTTTTCTTGGAGAACGAGACCATTCCCAACCCAACCGAACAGCAGGATGCTGACCGGGCTAGTGATACATTGTGTGTACATCGCGTGGGTAGTGATGGTCGTTATTGTTGGCTTAAGTTTGTTCGTCCTGAACAACTAAAAAAAGAACTTCTCGCCTCGCTCACTCATCACTCGTTCGACACGAGACAAAAGCAGCAGCAACTGTGGGTGGTTGTTGCTACGAGATTTGAAGGATTTGGAACACTGATACAAGAAAGACCGGCTTGGTGTAAGTTCCCCCGAGCAACCGAAACGCCTGCACTCACTCTTGAAACTTACCGGCATAGTAGTGGGGTTCCCGTTCGCGGAAGTGATGGTGTCGCATGGAAACTTCCGGATCGCCCGGACGATGAAGTTGCGGAATCAGGTTCAACCAGAGTGCCATCTTGTGCCCCCGATAGTGGCTACGCATTTTTGGCTTCGTCGCTGAAATGAGATTTGACGTTGAAAAGAGATGTTCAATGAAATTACGGGAGCAAAGGTTTGTTGTTTTCGCAA
The DNA here is from genome assembly GCF_943734685.1 of Anopheles coluzzii. Taxonomy (NCBI): domain Eukaryota; kingdom Metazoa; phylum Arthropoda; class Insecta; order Diptera; family Culicidae; genus Anopheles; species Anopheles coluzzii. The sequence continues at coordinate 88,563,957 of NC_064671.1, forward strand.
TCGCAAAATCGCAGGGCTGTTAAAGTGCTGTTAAAGTTTCGTTCAGGAGTGAGCGTGGTTTAAATTAAGCCAAAGAAAACCCCGAAACACGGACAAGCGTGTGTGAATCGTGTATCGCTAAATTAATTTCATAACGTCAAGCTTTTAATTATCCGTTGAGTCTGCATTCATTGTTCACCACAAGCTGAACATACGCCGTAGAAGAGAGGGAGCAGCAGCAGACAAAAAAAAAGAACAATCGGTTTTAATTCTCATCACGTGCGATGACCTTTATTGTGCCAGTCCTTTTGCAAGCAATAATCATATTGGTGAGGTGTATAATTTTTCCCACACGCCAACGCGATCTGGCCGAGCTGTTTTTTGTTTTTGTTCGAAGTGCTCTTTTGTTTTAATTCCACATATTTAACAACAAACACTTTTTCCTGAGTGACGAAAGCCCCGAGGGCGAAGCGCGTTGAAAAACAATTCTCCTGCGTTTGAGCCAAAATTATGAACCACCATTGATAAGCGAGCATTTTTCATTTTGCTGTCCCGAGTTTTAAAGCTTTCCTTGTTTCAATTTAACCCACCCGGCATTTTCCGGCATGAGTACGGGAAAGCGATGAAACGGGATAGCACAAGGCAGGAGTGTCAAAATTTATGAAAATGCATTTTTCATCCCTCACCAGCAGGATATGATTTATGTCAATGATCCGGCCCCCGTCAGTGTCAGGCGGGCACTCCGGGGAACAATGTCAAATCTTGTGTTCGAATCAAAGGACACGAATTCTGATTCTCCTCCTCTCAAACATGGCAGTTTATTCGCAACCTCGCCTAGCACGGAAGTGAAGAGCTATCAGGCTCCTCTGTCACGTGCGCATCTTTGGTGCGATTTTGCCAAATAGATCCGTTTGTTTTCGGACGGTGCAAGATCTGGAAAGAAATTCTCTCCGGTTCGACTAATGCGTTCTTGGGAATGGTGTGAGCGACTGCTGGATGTAGAGCCGTTAGTGTGGGCTGTCAGTTTTCGACGTCTGATTTTTGGCTGTTTTTCAGTTCCTCGGAAGAATGGTACAAAGGAACCGTTCGCTTCTTGCACGTACGCTAGACGGAAGCGAGTGTGTTTGATGAAGCTTCTAGCTAGAAATGAATCTATTCTGGGTCTATAGCATAACAGGAGGAAACTCATTTGATCGTGTTATTGAGCGGAGTCTGAGCTCATTGTGACAGAGCTTTGTTTCAAGATGGTTGATGTGATTTTAATAAATATGGTTAGCATTAGGATGATTGAGTTGTGCGCAATACTGTTTAGTCTGATCGTTTTGCCACAACGTTTTGTGTATTTTTAAATTAACATAATAATTTTGGCTTTAAACTGTGTGCTGGATTTTAAACAGTTCGATTCATAAGTTATTTCATGGAATCTACATTTTTATGCAAGCGGAAAACTCTGCTATTTTGCCCATATCATTCAGCACAAAACATGCATAAGACTTTACAGACGTTTACCAGTAAGTCTAAACTTCTGTTTTAATTTGTTTTATCAAATTTACGATCATTTAACTTAAACAAGCAAACTTCCATATCCTGCACAATAATAAGTTTGCTTACGTCACTATGCAATTCCAACAAGTACTGGGCGTCTCCATCGTATCGATTAATTATTACTCGGCAAAGTCGTTGAAAATTGCTCAAACTTGGCATCGCAAACGCAATGAGTTCTTATGTTAATTTTACTGACTGGTCCTAGACTGTCTTTAAACAAACGATCATTTACGATACAAATTAACAGCCGCCTAACACTCTGATCGCTGTGTGGTTCGCTTTGGAATCACAGCTTTGTTCACTCTCCTTCTCTGTGATTGGTCTCTCAGCAACTTTTAGCAGAGCATATTGCAGCGGAAAGAAAGAGAGAGCGCATATTGCACAAGCGGCGTCGTACATGAGGATCGAAAAGAGAGTGAACGATCGTAAGCCAATGAAACGCTCTCATCGCTCTCTTATCTTGTACTGTGTTCTCCGCAGAAAAATAATGCAAAATGCCAGCGCCCAGAGTGTTAATTATACTGTTTAATTATTTACCTATTTTTGCCTATATGCGATACAGAGAAGTCGTTAACTGTTTTGACGATCGTTCATTTTAACAGGAATGAACAACAAATGCACATGGTTAATGCCGGTTCCAGCTATTGATAGAAAGAGCCCCAAATAGACCGTGCCCCCATACGTAGGACCTACTATCCTAATAATTACTATCCACTGAAAGCCAAAGCTCACTTCATTAGAGTGGGGTACAAAGCAGGCCTTGACCGACAACGGTTGTTGTGTCAAAGAAGACGTAGAAGATTTTTAACCCACAAAAGTAAAGACGTATCGTATAACCCATCCAAACACGTTCGGGAAACTGTCTATAAAACAAAGAGCTGTTAAAAATTAGGATAAATCATACGGGAAAACTTGTGTGTTGTAAAACCACTTCATAAAACGAAGTAGAATCAAACTCGATTTCACTGTGACTAGTTTTAAGAATCCAATTGTAAGTTATGAACACTCAAAACTCTAACGATTCCTATCACTCAACTAATCATAGACATCTGTCCTAACAGTCCCGCTAGGGAAGAAATAGCTGAAAAAAGTTGAAACGTGCGCTTACTAATGCACATTAATTTATCTTCGTCACAATACATCCAGGCTATTTGTATTCCAAGCATACAGGCACACTCACACAAAGGGAAACCCCGAATGGAAAGAAAAACATACCCGATATAAGTTCTATTGAAAGCAGCCTAACAGCGAATGACATCTTGCGAAAACCGATTCAAAACTATTTCGACTTCCACCCACACCCGCCTGGGTGTCTCTACGCTGACAAAATACAACGTAAACAGGAACGAAATTGTCGATCCGCGCGCTCTCGCACAAACATGCCACACAACCTATAGCCGGTAAAAGGAAGACGGACTTATCCTTCTCCCATAGCGCCGCTAATACGAATATTGGCAGCGCCACACACCGTACGGCGAAATGAAACTTTCAATTTGAAACACGGTGTCTGCTGCGACGTGAGCACGGATCTTCTCACGTGTGTGTGTCTGTGTATTCGGTGCTCCTTCCGAAAGGCAAAGCCGTCCGGGGTTTGCTTTTTATCCAGCGGGCGTCTTATTGCGTGCACAGCACAGCCAGTAGCAGCAGCCGGTGGAACGAGCAGAGATGGAACGGATCGAGGACGAACGTGTGCACGATTGGGACGCATCCGCTGCATTGGAGATGAGAGTAGCAAAAGGATAATCCGCCCGTGTTTCGCAAAGAAGGTAAACGCGCTGCAAAAAGTGCTCGGAAATTGGATGGAAACTATCCTTTAGTAGTGCAGCAAATAAGCACTAAGCACTGTACGCTTGCACTGCGTCACTGTGGGAGAAGATGGTGGATTGAAGGCTGCTGGTAGATCAACCTAGCGACACACAGGACAGAAACACACACACAAAACAGGGGTATTAAGTTTGCTCCACGCTAGGCTGAAAGATGAGCTCCCGGAGAAGCGTCTCGATCTCGATCGGCAGATGTGCCTCTCGGTGAGTATTGAATTGCACGCATTCGAATTCGCTACTAATAATGGATGGAGTGCTCTAAACGAGTAATCAATCCAACGGTTCCCGATTGAATTTTGGAACCTTGGCAAAAGGAGCCGGCAAGTTGTGGTCTAATTTGCCCCGGCACGAAGGGTTATAGGAATAATGAGAGGCAAAGAATTGGATGCCTTTAACCTGCTCGCCCGAAGCAATGATGGTGCTGTTGTGGTTCACGAAGCAACCGTAAAGGAAGAAGTTGCTCAGCTTCGTTCGATGGCTTTCAAGCTACGCTTTTATCAGCAGCACAAGGGGCGCAGCGGGGCCATGATTCTAATTAACAACAATCGTGTTCGCTTTTCGCTTCCAATGTTCAATTCGTGGGTAAGATCTCTTGCGCTTCAATGGTGCCGGGTACGAGTCAGTGAGCATTCGTGTCAAACCGACCGCTTTATGTTTAAATCACTCTACGCTCTGGCGCTTGTCGTTGCGCTGAGCGTTCGCCATTTCGGTGTCGGTTTCACAAGCAATCACTGCACCAGATCTCTACAGCCGTGGGTTTCGCTCAACCGTCAACGAAGACGTCAAATTGGCCCCTTTACGGGGTTCCGTGAATGGTTCATATTTGCTATGGCTAATGAAAAGCTAAAACTTAGTCATGCCTGCGAAACACTTCCGTTTCTCACCCCCGGTCTGGGCCGGGGTTTCGCTTGCCGGAGCCAATCTTTACGCCATTGCAGCCTTGCCGCCATGCCAACGCCAAAATAATTCACTGCTCAGTTCCGGGCGGCTTGCAACCCAAAGAAGATGCTGGCAGAAAGTTTAAAGACGCACGAAAAGAACAACAAAACAACGAGACACTGATCGAGATACTCCAAGTGCCATTTCTCTTTCCGGTGACAGTAATTCGTCACTTTTCCTCATTGACCTTCGCCATCATATTCGGTGCCGGCTGGTTTTATCCCGCCGGGCCGGGGTTGCTAGTGGGCAGCTTGACATGGTACGATGAAAGCGTTTTGATCTTTTCCAGCATGATTCGAGCATTCACTTAACGGTCGCTACGGCTCACTCATCCAACACTGGCAACCGTCTTTCGTACTGACGAGAACGCGCCGTTGCGTCTTACCACTACCACTGTCTCTCTTTCTACTCCTCTTTGTCACTCATTCTCTCTCTTCTTCTCAACAAACCGAGATGTTTATTTTTCATTAGATTCTTTTCGGCTAATGAATGATGCAAACAAAAATATGCTTCATTTCATTCCCGGCTGCCGGTTTCAATTTTCCACCAACAGTCTAGGGCACAGCCCGAGAGGACAATGCGGCCCCTTTGGTTACCCTTGGCATTAGTATGCGACCATTGTTCTATGGTAACCGAAAACTGGTGCTGTGGGTCGCCGGAAGAACAACAAGCATTATGCACGTCTGCTCCCGCACGGTGGTGGAGAGCTTTCACTTTTCACCGCCCAAATGAAGCGTTCTACCCCGATGCTTTCCGTTCTGTGCTGTGCTTGCTGTGGGGTGGGTGGTTCGCCGGCCTACTCGTGCAGCATCTTTTGGGCCGTTGTTTTGGTTCGGCCTATTTTGCTGTCGTATTATTTTGGCTTTGGGTGTTTTTTTCCTCTCTTTCTTCTTGCTTTTGCGCCATGCGCTTCCTCCGGATGGAGATGAATGGAGCCCATGAGTATAAATCTTGAAAATAGATTCTTATCGGCGAGTTTGGCTTCGTTAGGTTTGTGCAAAACGACAGCCAACGACCGGATTCGCGTTCGCTTGGGAAAGGTGTGGAGGGAGGGAACGGATGGGGCCGTATCAGGCACTGAGCAGTGAGTTCAATTTATTATGCAAAACATTCGATTCTCGGTGCAGTATGGCGAGTTACATAAACAGCGCGTTCCATTGTTATTGTAATTTGAAATGTAAGAAGGATTAAGTATCGCTTTCGAGCGGTTCAGGGGGGGGGGTGGGATTTACATATCTCAAGGGGAGATTTTAAAAAAGAAATACGATCAACACAATCATTTATTATCATTTGGGACGGAATTATTTATGCGATTTAATTAAGTTACATTGTTGGTAGAGAGTGCTATTGTTTGGTTTAAGTTTTTTTTTTACAATATACTGCCGTATGATGACGACGGCTACACAATTCAGCCATATTAGTCACGATATGAGCTTTGTGGCATTTTATTGTGTTTTTTTTTTGTGACCTGTAATTGTGACAAATAGATAGCAAAATTTGGCGGCTACTTATAACAGCAACGGTTGGCGCGAATTGTCAATAACATGTTTTGCTATTTAACCAAGGTCCATAAATTAATACAGGATGGTCCGTTCAGTATGTTTTGAAAAATCTTCATTTGACAGCTAGGGAGTTGAGAATTGCATTCAAAATCCTTAGCAATCATAACTCCCTATCTGCCAATCTTCTTCAAATAGAAATCTCTCTCCATCATCCTCATTAAAATTAGAAACTATGAATAAAGCTTTTGGGCTGAATCTATTCTTGCAATTGAGATGTCTCGACGTCGAGTAGAATATTGCTAAGAAAATCAGGTAAAAGTTTTTAGTAAACTGTTCCACCTCTAATTGCTTTTTCGAGGATTGTGTTTAAATGTGTCAAGTAGGAATATTTTATTTATGAAAACGTCTTATTATTTTTTTTTGATTCCATAGTCGATTTAAGCCTGTCGTTCTAGACATCAAGACACTACCGGAAAATGGATCGATATCGCTATTTTGGCAGTTATGAAGTCAAATACTTCAGTATTCTGCTTTGAAAAATTAAGTGCTTAAATATATTAAAAACCAATTAGACCAACATTAAAGAAGAAGCAAACTCAATGAAAAGAGATTAGACTAAATCTATTTGATTTATAATCTATAATTCATTGATTATGTTCAATTTTAGGGTAATGTTCTAATTTTTGAAGCGTGTTTTAAAGTCATCTCCGATGGTTGGCCTGGTTATTTGTCAACCACTGTTGTGTCAGCTGCCCTTTGCAATTGATTTTACTCACCAGAAAAGCCTTTTTACCCTTCTATAATAAGCTTCCTTACAGTTAAAACTATATTTTTCACATTTTTTTTTAATTTTTGAATAGTTTTTTTGTATTGAATATTGAATAATTTCACAAATTTCAAAAAAAGTCTATCTTTCAATACGCAATAATGTAATAGCTCAACTGAACCTGTCACAAGAACAAACTAATTGACCATGAGACACATTGAACAAGTCAGGAATGTGGAGTAAGTTCTAGTCCTTCATGTCTAAAAAATGAAAAAAAAAAAACAACTTAATATCACCAGCAAATCGTTCAAAACGAACAATCCAACATCAATGGTAAATTCTACTTCCTTACTGATTGTACAATTTTGTTCTTCGTTTGCCATTTTTGCCAGCTTTAAAAATTGAACCACCATTGCTTTTACCAAGAATTCCTCCATTTCCACATCCCTTGCCTTCTGAAAACTGTAATTGAATGGAAACAACCAAACTTCCACGAAATTTATGAATCACATCCAAATCCGTACCATTTGTTTGTCTTCCGCCGCATTGTGCCCAGACCGCGAGGGAGAAAAACAAGACAAAAGCGGCAAAACAAGAACAGATTTTCCCCCCAGCAAAACCCCCAGCATCTTTTAATATTGGAAATCGTTTTCTTTAGCTGGTTCATGATTCAATTTTGCTACCACGTCCGTGTCCATTGCCCGCCAGCAAAATGGTACGCTCAATTGATGAAACAAAAACTGCTTTATCTTGTTCCACCGCCATGCGCCTCTCCCAACGGGGAAATGAAACACACGCACAACTTTCCACCCTGCCCGCAATGGGCGGCGTGCCAGCGTTCAATACTTTTGCCGTTGAAATTGCCCCACAGATGTGTATCGATTTCATGGCCACTTGCGCACGCACCAATTGCCGGCAAACTTTGACGGGCGATTTGCCGCTAAAGCAAAGTTTCTCCCCTTCTTCAACTTCTTCTCTAAGGTAGAAACAAACAAAGACAACGTGTGAAAGTTTGTACCCAAAAGGACAGGTTGGGGGAGAAATTAAAATCAACGTTTTCCTTTCCCAGTGCACGGTGACAGACACTTAAGGGAACAGAACAAAGCAGGGTAAATATCGATCCACGAACATTGCCATCGATTTATCGACGGTGACAACCGGGTCCCACCGAAAGAAGCGGCCAATGAATCGGAAAAAAAGTTGTCCATTTAATTGTTTACCCCTGAAAGTAAACCATAAATCTTCCATTGGACAGCTGTAGTCATCGACTTGACCAGCAGCTGACATTTCTCTGTTTAAAGGACCTTTTTCTTCCGACCGTGTGCCGGAGGGGAAAGGCACAAGGAAAAGCAAAACAGATCCAAAACCCTGCGAAGCCATCGTAAACTTCAGCCATTCTTTCATCTCCCGTGTGGCCAGGGTCGCTCGTGCACTGTTGAACTTTTCCACAGGTTCGACCGGGAACTTTGAACGAGTTGCCGAAAGCCCCGACTTCACATTGTCATCACCCACCGGTGGGCGGGGGGCGTCCCTGGGCGAACATTCGTCTTCACGCCAATTTCTTTCCGTGGAGTGTTTTAAGCGAAACGGCCCTTTGCCGGCACATATGTTTCGGCACGCAGCGCAAGCCCACACACACACACCCGCATTTCTCACACGCCCGGCTATGGTTTCTTGGTTTTGGCCACAACATGGACGCCCGGCATATCTTGGTAACATATCTCGGGGAAGGAAAAAAAAACCCATGAAACAAGCGTCGCTTCTGCTGCTGTTTTCGATGTTTTATTTCCTGGTCCACCCGAAAAAGGCAGCAGTTCCTGGGAAGTAAATTTAAAAAGGATACACAGGCCACCAGCAAGTCCTCTTAGCTTGAATCTAGCAAACTTTATCGTCCCATCGTGTACCAGTGGGCCCCTAGGAAAGAGAAAAAAAGCAAAAGAAGGGAAACCCAAAAGTTCCAGTGTCGCAAAAGGTTCGTACGGGTAAAAGATTTCCCACATTCGGCCGTCTCCCGCTCCCAGGACGTCCCGACTTCGTTTTGCTTCTTACAACGTAGAAAAGATTTTACTACTTAACCCTCAGCTCTTGGCAGGATGAAGAAAAACACAACGGCAAAAAATAGCAGGCAGCCAGCAAACTAGGAACGAAAAATGTGCTGGCCGGAAAATGGATTCGACCAAGCTCCTGTTAGTAGACTCCACCGTACACATCGTTGTCGCCGCTCGCGCGTGATCCGATAAGAGCCTTATAACTAAATTGAATTTATCTCTCGCTCTCACTCTCTCTCCCTCTTACTCTGGGTCCTTTCAGAGTTGGGGAGTATTTCTTCCTGAACCGGAATCAGTGTGCATTTTCGTGAGGAACAAAAAAAAAATAAGGAAATCCTCGCCAGCTTTTTGAGGTTACGATCTGTTTTACCGATCTTGTGATTTCTTACGACAAGACAACAGCAAAAAAACGGCCAGGGATGTCGAACACAAAGTCTGTGGTGGAGCAGTGAAGAACTATTTTGGGGAAAAATGTGTAAGCCCTCGACGCAGGAATAGGTTATGGTTGCTCTCCAAACCGTTAGGCTGTTTGTCAACGATTCATTCATACCCTACGCTTACTAGCTTCATTTGATGACCTTCATCAACTACCATGCCATGTTTGTCATCCCTGGCAAAGGACGCATGGGTCGAAATTATTCATGCTACGATCGTTCCTTTCATTCTCTGTCTCTCTCTATCTCTGTGTGTGTGTCTATTACCCACTCCGGGCGGGTAATCATTTCAATCGATCTCTGGTACCCCCAGCCAACCCGGGAGTTGCTTAACGCTGACTTACGACCGCTTGCGAACTACTCCACTGAGTGCCTGGGCACGCACTTACCGCACCAGAGCAGGGTGTAATTTATCGAGGCAAGATAAGTTCGCAAGCAATGGAGGTTTTTTTTGCGTAGAACGGCACTTTTTTATTCCGGGGTAGAAAGAAGCCAAAATTAAAGAACTACTAGCCCCAGGCCCTCTCAATATTCCGGCGAGGTTGCGTTTGCATAATTCAATGCAGTGGACTGCTCCGGCAACATATACAAGGCCTTTTTGCCCGGTGGTCATTTTCAAGCTTCAGTATACTCACAGATGCTCAGATACTGCTGCGTGGTGGTTTCGTACGTTTCCCACGTGATCAACCGGAAGCGGGTCCGCTCCTTCGCCGTACCGTAGTCGGGATGCAGCGGGGCCGCCTGCTGGTGGCCGGCCTCGTTCGGGTCGCCCGTTTTGCAGAAGTTGGTCACGAAGTTGAGCACCGCTTCGTTGACGCCCATGTCCTGGCGCGAGTAGTTCTGGGGAAAGACCGGCCCGCCATGCACCAGCGGCAGCCCGAAGATGTACGGCAGATCTTCGCCCCGCACGCTCCCAAGCCGCTGAGGAGGAAGACGACAAAAAAGAAAAGCAGAGCAAGAATAAAATAGAAATATGATAAAAGGTTATACTTTAAAATAAAACATAGAAAAAAACATGGGAAGCACGGGCTACATCCGCTCGGGCAATGAAAAGCGGAAAGTCTTGAGCGGTGCATTAACTTTATTATATACGCCAAATGCGCCCGCACCAAGAAGCGGGTGGATGATAAGAGCTGAGAAGTAAATCATAGTTTATAGCTAGAATCTTCTTTGTTCGAGAGGCACAGAAAGAGAGAGAGAAGATGAAGAAGCGCAACGCTGTTAGAAATATTAATGCTCGAAAAGTATGCAGTTAAATCACACTCTAAATGTAAATCATGTGATAAGTTTTCTTTGTCCGCGCAAAAGCGCTCTAGAGTAAGAGCACAGCAAGTAGTTGAAGTTTGAAAATAGTGTGTTTGAAACTTTATGCAACTCATCACTGGCTGGTGATAAGTGTTCGGGTCAAGCATATTGATAAACCGATGGGCGCGTTGCACGGGAGGAAGTTTAACTACTTATTATGCTATAGGGCAGATATTTACACACTTTTGTTTGCTCCAATTATTGGTAAATTGATAAACTTGCACCAAAAACTGTGACTTTTGCCGTTTGAAATTAAACATGAAATTATTTGGAGATTTAAAATTAATTTTCCAGAATGTGTTGGAAAAACAAATATTTTGAAGCTGAACAGTTTCATCGCTTTATCCTGACTTGGCCTTGGAACGATACCTCAAAATAATAAGTTGAATTATATTTGAACCTTTAAAAAAATCTCCTTAATTTAATTCCCTAAATTTAATACTTATTTTGCAATAATTACAATTTTAAACTATTAATTTACGTATCTTACCTGCGGATATTCACTCTCCTTGCTTTGATAGCCGAAGTGAAACATGTACGTCTTTGCGCCACGTCTCGCATGCAGATATGCGACCTTAATGATCGGTGCCACCGTGTGGCCATCGCTCAACGCTTCCATGGTCGAATCTCTGTTCGGGTTGGGACAGCAAAGAAAAACGAAAAACAATCAAAAGATGGATCGTTAGAAAACCCCAAAACAACAATACAATAAACCCATCCACCAACCCACGAGTCACGACGCCAACGATGATGATGATGATGATGATGCGAGTTACGAAAACGAAGTCCATTCTTACTGTGATTACCAGCAAAACAGTAACAAAAAAACAGCAAATCCAATCAAAATCGCAAACGCCAAAAGCCAGGAGAAATGGGAGTAATAAAACACTGGGGCAAAATCAGTCCATCCATCAGCCGTGGATAGAAACGGGGAGGAAAATATAAACAACAATCATCTTTCAACAACAATTCAAACGCTTCCCTGCGCCCTGCGGGGAGAAAGAGCAGCGCAGGGAGAAGTTGCAATTTGTGGCTGCAAGGACAACAACTTGGATGCTCGAACCGAAAATTAGCCACCACCATCCGGTGTGGTGGGGCAAATACTTGTCACGTCATTCTCTGCCATGACTAGCAGCGGCTGTATGGCAGTATGAGCGAAAGGACGTCCCCCAATCGTATGTTGTTAAGCAGTTGATTTCCTTCATTTTCCAATCGCTTTTCCATGGCAATTACGATTGCAAAGGCACACCAATGCTGTAGATTTTTCTCTCCAACCAGTCTTTGCATCGTTGTAAGCACAGTCAGTTGATATTTGACGTAAAATGACAGATATGTTCTCGTTCCTTCTCGCACTACTTCGCTGTATCGCGGGCAGACAAAACAAGCCACAAATGACAGGATGGTGACAGTGAAAATGAGCGGAAACTCTCACTCTCGGGACTCCGTCGAGGGCGAACGTCATTTGGAGGAAAAAAGGTAAAACGGGAAAAGGAAGATAAATACAAAAAAGCAAAAAAAAAAAATCGGAGAAAACGGAAAGAAAAGCGATAATCCCGCGGGTCGTGACTGGCAGCATTTGCGGGGGAAAAAATAAACGATTGCAAGCTGTCGCGCTAAAAGGGCGAGGTTTTGTTTCTACCCGGGCCCAACCGTCCCGCCCCCCCAAACCACAAAGTGGATATTATTTCTGGACTGTATTTCACCGTAAGTCCGTCCCAGCGCACCATCTCCCCTCCCGAATGCGGTTGTTCAAGCGAAGCGCTTTGTTGGTCCGTGGGAAATTCTGCGCGTGCAGCCCCGTTGCGGTCGTTGATTGTCTGTTCTTGCACTGGCACAAGGATGTATTTTTTTTCCTAGAATTTGTTTTTGCTTCACTCTCCCTTCATGGTAACAATGTATTGATTCCGAAAGCTGGGCGAGATGTTGAGGGAGTGCAGAAGAACAAAAAAAAAACCTTCGCTATTTGTTCGATTCCCGGGCATCCCGGGCAACGTTTAACAGACAACCTTGCGGATGACGGTTGACACATGCATTGTGCCCCGGTATCGATGGAAAAGATACTCCCAGACAGCTTTATATCTCTTCGAATTTTAAGAGCACCCCCGTGAGAAGGGAAAAACACACCCTCGACGAGACGGACTGACACAAAAAAAAAAACAAAAAAAACTGATCGATTTTCAGCTCTTCCAGAAGCTTGAGAATTTGAGGACTGAGTTGCTTTTCCAGCGGGAAATATGTCGTTTGTCGCCGTCGACAGGGATGTCGTGATTATGTCAAGTTGTCCATTAATTCGTTTGACGCCGCAAAGGCAGTGTCGCTTTTCCCAGGAAATTGAGGATGTCTTAAACATTTCTTATGAAATGTATTGAAGCAGTGCGCTCATGCAAAACTGATACCGGTCGAACAACGAATCAAACCAGCAGATCGAAATTCACACGTACATATACGTATGCAGAAGTCAATTTTGCGCTAGAGCTCTTGCGTGACAAACGCAGTGCCGAATATACATTAGCTCACCCATTGCACACTGGCCGAGCACAAAAGGTGAACCCAATTCTTAAAGGTGGTTTTATACATTTTTTATGAGCTGCCTGGTCCCGAGATCGCACCAAGGTGTGGCGCAAGCGATATTCGCCTAACGCATGGCTCGCAACCGGAGGACCACTTTCCGGGTGGTTCGGTTTCATTGGCAATTTATGCGCATCGGAAAAATGGTTCCGTTCAGGTTCGGCGCACCGAGCATCCCTTTCGGGGTTGGGAAATTGGGCCGGCCATTTTCATGACGAAGGACAAGAACTCATTTCACGCCCTCACGACCAGACCAGAGATTCGGGAGCACGGGGGCACGGGCCACGTTGATCTCGGTGAATCGATCTGAACCCCTCCCCATCCACCGGAAGTTAACCCAAAGCCCCCCAGCGAACGAAATGACCACATCTCGTCCTAGGAACCGCTTCCCTTCCCTCACTCACAGGTCGAGACGGTCGAGTGCTAGTAATAATTTTTAGCACAAGCCGCTGATTGATGAGTTTGTGTTACTGTACGTTCGGGGTGGTTGTTTTTTTACCCCCGGATACACCCATCCAAGTAGAAAAAGTTTTATCCCAATCATTATTGATAAAGTCCTTTATGCTGCTCTCGGTCGGTCGCTGCCTACATACAGTTCAATTTTGACCCAACCTCCCCGAATGAATCCGTAAGGGTCATGCGGTGGGAAAAATGGGTATTAATATTTATTGCCGCTATACGCACCAGCAGCAGCAGCAGCAGCAGAAGGGGGTTGGTAGTGCGCTTTGCTTAATTCGCTCCTTGTACGTGTGTGGCGTGTGATCGGCGTGTGACAAATGAGCCGGAATTATTCACATCACGCACAAAACTGGCCACTCATGGCGGATTAGCAGCTTTGGGTGCTGTTGGTTGGTGGTGGTCGTGGATGGTGGATGGTGATCGTTTTGTTTTACTCATGCGCATCATTTAGCCAACGGGCCCGCGTGACCCCGGCCGGAGCGAAGGTAATTTGTTATTTTAATTGCAAAGTTCGATTGTGCCATTTTGGCTTTTGTGACGGATTGGCTGTTCGGTGCAGTAGATATGTTTTTTTTTTATCTGCATCATTTTTTATGCTATGTTATCGTAGAATGCTATGCTATGTTCTCTGTGCTTCTATGTGCTATGTTTTATGCTATGTTCTCTTCTTCTCTTCTTCTATTCTTCTCTTCTTCTCTTCTTCTCTGCTTCTCTTCTTCTCTTCTTCTCTTCTTCTCTTCTTCTCTTCTTCTCTTCTTCTCTTCTTCTCTTCTTCTCTTCTTCTCTTCTTCTCTTCTTCTCTTCTTCTCTTCTTCTCTTCTTCTCTTCTTCTCTTCTTCTCTTCTTCTCTTCTTCTCTTCTTCTCTTCTTCTCTTCTTCTCTTCTTCTCTTCTTCTCTTCTTCTCTTCTTCTCTTCTTCTCTTCTTCTCTTCTTCTCTTCTTCTCTTCTTCTCTTCTTCTCTTCTTCTCTTCTTCTCTTCTTCTCTTCTTCTCTTCTTCTCTTCTTCTCTTCTTCTCTTCTTCTCTTCTTCTCTTCTTCTCTTCTTCTCTTCTTCTCTTCTTCTCTTCTTCTCTTCTTCTCTTCTTCTCTTCTTCTCTTCTTCTCTTCTTCTCTTCTTCTCTTCTTCTCTTCTTCTCTTCTTCTCTTCTTCTCTTCGTCTCTTCCTTTCGACTCTTTTACTTTTCTATTACTTAATTATTTTGCCGTTTTACTTTTTTCATTTATATTATTTTACTTTTCTATGAATGATTTCTTCTACTCCTATAAAATCTAACTCTTCTTCTTTTTGATTTCCTTATTCTTTGAACCTTTTACTTTACTTTCTTCCACTCATCTTCTTTTGCACTCTGCAACTCTTATACTTTTATATTTTTCCTATTCTGTACATCTGATTCCCTTTCCGTATTATTCTACTCTAATTATCTACTCATTGACGTTTACAACAACAATTCATGGGATGATATCGATATTATCCTAAATATGCGGTTTTTCTAATCTAAACACTCATTCTGCTTAAACACGTAGATGCATTTGACAAGCAATCAATAGTTCATACGAAAGCCCTTTGTCACAGATAACAGTTGTAGCGAGATTTATAATGTACGGTGAAATTGTTATAAGATTGTTACAAAGCACCTCTTTCAGAATAACAGATAACATTTGTTATGAGTCGTTACATGGTATTCGATGCTCTTTGTTGTCTTACCATGTGTTTGTTCATTTCACTGTGTGAAGATTAGCAAATATGATTTATTTTAAGAACCAGATAATGAGCATGCTTTCTGTTTAATTCATCGAATGGAATGCATTGAACAAATTTCGTAGAAAAGCGTGGATTTACCTATCTAAACCTTACCACCAGCCATATTAAAATAATCAATGAAGCCGTATAAATACCGCACACCGGTCCCAACGCCCATAACTAGCCATCCCACAATGCGTTGCGCTTTGTCTTCATGTATGCTCATCAGTTTTATTTTCCCAGAAACCCGTTCCCCTTATCGCATCATCACCGAGCACTCTCAGCCCTTTAACACGTAACAATGGCTCGTAAAATACTAGTCTAGCAAATTGATATTTGCGTAACGGAATTCCTCCCCACGTTCCAGCTGCCGGTGATACGATTTCTAATTCGCCGCGATCGATTAATGACTCCCGCCGCTGCATTGGAACGCATTTGGCACTCACTCACTCGTTTATTATCATTATCGTCACCAAGCCTTCCCAGTCCGAGTGGAAAAGGGACCGGAAAGGGACGTAAATTATCGAGTGGCAAATTATTAATACTCTTACTATATCAACACGACAATGGACCGTCAAATGAAGTGGCCGGAAGGGGGACAAGAAGGCCGGGTATTTTGCTCCATAAACATCAACGAATGCAGATGATTTAGTGCACGGTGGCATTATGAAAGCTGCGGGTGAATCTGCGAACCACTCTCCCCCCGCTCGCCACTGCTCCTACCCATCGATCATCCAATCAGCCGTACACGAGCGCTTCAATCCGGGCAATGCCAACGGTTAGCAAACGAGCTACATAACTAATCCTATTTTACGGTATTAATTGGCTTCACATTTTCATCCGCTTTGCAACAGATGGTGGCAATGCATCCCTGGTTTGCAACCGCCTTTTCAACCTCCCGCAGCCCTGTAAGCAAATAATCAAATCGAAGTACCTTCCCCCATCCGAATGCTTCCAGAGTTTCGGGCGTGGGACGTGCGGGACATTCCGTTTCGCAAAACTACACGTGTTTTGTGGACACATCTCGTTCAATCCAGACTCACCGCACTGGCTTTGCCTGGTTACGGGCGTAATGATTCGACCCCCCGGTTGTAGTTACCTATTTCCTGCCTTTGCTAGTGGAGATGCATTCCAAGGCTGTTGGAGCGTACCTTGGGGAAGTGTTTCATTTGGCAGCCCACTACGGATGATTACACAAAACTGGTCCATCGAGGCTGGGTTACCAGCTGTCCGTTCGGTCGAGTGGAAATGTTTGAAATAATATTATTACCATCACCGGTTATCCCAACCCCCCGCGGGAGATAGGCAATTGGGGCAAACTAAAAATACAACTTGTACAAACGCTGGTACAACGGAAATGGGCAGGGAAATGGAAGGCAAATCTTCGCCAAATGCCGTTGTGGGAGCTCAATTTTATCAAACCATGACTACCGACAATCATGCCACTTAACACAAAGCTACATGCTGCTGGGGCTGCTGCTGCTGCTGCTGCTGCTGATGCGAAAATTACCAAACAGTCCCACTGTGCACAGTGGAATTTGCCTCGGCACTCGCATACACACTCCGTTCTTTACCGCAGTGCCCGAGCACAAACGTGAAAACCAGTCCGATCGGATTGCTGGTTGCTTGGGAGGTTTAATCTCATGTTGGGAATTAAAATTTCACAAAATCCAATTTAGAATCAAAAGTCTCGCTTTACTATTTCCGTGACGCGCCGGATTTAGTCGCAAAGGGAAAGGAGAAGAAGAGAAGCTGATGAAAAGGATGTTTCTCTTTCTCTATCCCTCTCGCTCTCGCTCTCTCGCTCTCTCTGGTTTCTCTCACACGCTCACATGTACTCGTACGCAATGGGAAAGCTCATAGTGGGAGCTATTTGCACTGCGTCCCAGTGGAAGCGTCCTGCTCACCCACATACGGGTGCCGATTGAATTCCATTCGAGCGTTTTATTTTCTTGCGTTACCTACCTTCGAAAAGATTCTACACAGCAGCAGCAAATATGGGCCACCACAAACACACACACACACACACACACACACACACACACACACACCCAACTGTTGGGCTGGGAACCAATTTTCATTTTCCATTCCCGTTCCAATTTCACATCCGTTCCGTTTCGTTTGCGATTGTTTCGCAAACGCATCACGTCCGTAACCGTTCGGGGGAGAGTACGGCGAGTGCTGAAACTTTTATCAAAATCGCGCACACTCTGAAGGACGTGCTCTTTGGTCAATTGCATTATCGGGGAGGGAGCGGGTAAGAAGGCTTTCGCTAAATTATTCCCTGAGCTTTCCCTTGCTTGTCTGTAAATGAGCGTATTGTTAGTGGCTGAAGGTCGGCTAGGACATACAAATGAACATAAAAAAGAGCAGCCCAAAAAACTCTAAAATATACATGGCCTCATTAACTCGAACCTTAAATTGTTCTTAAACATTTCAACATCGAGTCACCTTCACATACCGATTAAGATACTCTTTGGATATGCTGGTACAATTCTGCAGTGCGATAGCTAAAAAAAACTCATGAAAGACTTAATATAAACTTTTTATTGATTTTAGAAACTTCCAAAGTCGTATTCGATCCAAATCCATAAACATCGGAATCGACTTCGGAAATTAATTTTCCCCAGAATTATCCGGAGCCGTTACAAACTGCCTGGAGGTGTCCCGAGTCGGAGTCATCCGGAGTCGTCTAGTGTTGTCCAGGGTCATTTGGAATAATCTGGAGTTGTCCGGAGCCATCCGAAGTCGTCCGGAGTCGGCCAGAGTCGGTCGGAGTTGAAATCAGTCGGAGTTGGTTTCGTCCGAAGTCGGAGACGGAGACGGCCGTTGCAATATTTTGTGGTCTGATAACAACAGCAGGAGTCGAATCGGAGTATAGGATGCGCTCCCTAGAGCACTCCACTATTTCTTAATTTAGGTCATTAATTTTTTAATTTCATTTCATTTCATATTATCCATTCTTAACAAGCTACGATGCGATTTTATAAAGAAATGTAGACTGCCCAGCCTTCCGTGGGCCTCATACATGGGTTGTTAGAAAATCGATCTGTATTTTGAAGTCTAAAGATCTAAAAAGCTCCCAGTATATGAAGTGTATAAATGCGTAATTTCAGCCAGCTAATATCAATCTCCATTAGAAAAAACCTCATAAGAATCGCAATACTTCCCATACACGGATAGCCCATGGTGGCTTATAGATATACATTTTAAATGATGATGAGTTTTTAAGCAATTATGTTATCCACATAAATAATACGAAAGCTGCTTACGATAAGCGTGCACGATGATCCGCTCTCTTGAGTTGTCTCTTATCTAGGCTGCATTGCATTCCATTGAACGTACATCAATAATATATAAAGCATTAATCAACCTTTACCTCAACCTCTCGCTAAGCCCCTGGAGGACGCGAAATCAATTGCTTTCCCATAACCTCCTGGCACACATATGGGAACTTTGAATCACAGTCGTCATTTCTCAAGAGTCTCGTCCCAAAATTTCAATCACCACAAGGCAGTACGCTTCATAGGATAATTCCATCTTGGTGCCGCCGTTCCGCGGGTCTAACATTTCCCACATCCTCCGTCCAATTTCCAAACCATTTAGCCCTGCCCTGGTCGAGAAATCCCCTTTGGCGCCGTTGGCTTCCTTACCTGATATTGATTGGGTGCTGGATCGGTTTGTCCCAGTCGGTGTACTCGTTCCGGACGGCGGAGAATATCTCGTTCAGGTGAAACGTGAACGCGTTGCGAATGTACGTCCGCAGTAGCCTGTTTCGCTGGTCTTCCTCGAGCCCGTACTGTGTGTCGTGGTGGAAGCCACGGAACGAGAGAGAGAGAGAGACCAGAAATCATTGTCAAATGTTCCGCGTTTGCTTTCACCCCTCCCTCCCCGCGTGCCATGCTCACCTGAATGTCAGACGCGCTAAAGTCGCTGTAGCTTTCGGTCGTGGTCATGCCCAGCATTAGCTCGCTCGTAATGAAGCCCTCGCCGGAGTGTTCCATCGCGAACTCCGGATCCATCGAGTCCTCCAGCGGCAGGAACGGGCCCCAGGAGGGCATAAAGCGCACGCTGGTAAGCCGCACGCCCATGAGCGCCTCGATTGGCTTGTCCCGCAGGCATTCGGTAATGTCGTCGGTGGTGGGCTTGCGACCGTTCCGGCCCGGCACGAGATGGCATGCCATCTGCTGCGACACCTCCAGCCGTACCGCGTCCGGGTCCGGGATGAGTGCCCACGGGCTGAGTGCCGAGCCGCTCAGCAGGATCGCCCGCTGTACCAGTCCTAAGCGCACGGGCAAGGGGAACAACGATAGATAAGCGAATTGTTTCAAATCAAATGAAAGAACAACCGGAAGCAAAACAAAAAGAGAAAAAAAAAGAAACAAACGGAAAAACCAAAAACGTAGCCAATGCCCTTACCCTTGCCCGCCTTGGAGATAAGGGCGAGATTCGCGAGCGCGGCCCCCGTATCGTGGCCGACGATGGTGATGCGCTTCGGGTCGCCACCGAACGACGCTATGTTATCTCGAACCCACTGCAGAGCGAGAATGATGTCCATTAATCCTAGATTACCGCCGGAACCGGGTGACAGTGAGGCACGAGTTTTTAGAAAACCTGCAACGAAACGAGAGCAAACCGTCCCCAACAACCGGGCGATCGGGTTAGAATCGGTTAGTGGCTAGAGAAGAACAAAGAGAGGGGGCTTTCGGAAGTGAACAAGGCATAAGATAAACTTCTTAGAAAATCACAACATTTATCTTGTGTCGCAACAGCATTACGAATCCTTTGCCGCTGTCACGCTTAATGAGATTAGGTTTCTTTTGAAAGATATTTTAACGCCACCGGGTACTGTTTTGCTTGCCTGAAAGGCTGAATGCCTGCAGCAGTGAAGTGAATTGATGCGGTCAAAAAAGTTACATTAAGGAGGGTTTTGATTTGAATGTTTGGTCATAAAAAAAAATCCCTTTTTTGTGATAATTAATGAGATGTTTCTGTTTTCTTTTGGTCTTCGTAATGGTTCACTTTATGTTTGCTGCATTTGCAATGTGTTCAGCTGTTATCGCGTGATTTGTGATTTAATTAACCCGTTTTATTCTCTTCCCCTTGTTTTATTCATTTTTTTAAACTATTGTAACGTTAATGTTCTTGTTTTTTTAACAGAAAAATTACAAGTATACTGTCTTACCCCGAATTACGCGACTATCGAGATATTTCAAATCAGTACAATTTTCTCCAACAATCGTCTCACGAAAAATAAATTGCATTTTTGCATGAAACAATTTTTTCAAAAGATTTAAATCGCTTAGAAGACATAATTGTTTATCAAAAATGACATTACATAAGTAATAAAGTACAAAGAAGGAGTAAATTCAATCAATAACCATTATTTATCAACTATAGTTTGGCTCTAAAACGTGATATTCGACTTGCGCAAAAATCCAAGTTACGCAAATGTCTTTGGAACGCATTATTCGCGTAACTCGAGGAAAGAATGTTGTTAAAATTATTTCAAAAAATTCAATTCTATCAGCTAATATTTCGCATAAAAGACAAGTATTCGAAATATTTCATTAGTGAATTAAATTCCTTCAATGTTAATAAAAACGCTTCAAAGAATGAAAAACATAAACGTAATTTTGTGTAACAGTGCTTGCGTGCGGTAGCTTTGTTACACATTTCCAAGACATGTTCCTCCCGCTACCTAACCTTATGCTACTAAAGATACAGATGCTTCAACAATGAAGCTGATATTTTATCGTATAAAACATCCAGCCCAGCCTGTCAGCCTAATTTAACCGACATTTGCCACTCTCATTCAACCGATGTGTGCTTCCCGGAAGAAGCAAAAAAAAAAATCAAGCTTGGTGACGGTCAACGAGGCGATGAACCTTAGAACCGTTCCCGACCCTGTGCATATTTGACCGCTGGCCAAACGACGCCACACAAAAACAGTCCTTCCGAGAAATCGTTTACCCAACAAATAAAAAAGAAAAACCACTCGGTAAAGCAAAAAAAAAAAAACAAGTAATTCCTTCAATTATTCAAGCACAAAGCACCAGAGGCAACACTATTCTTTCTGTCACTCCTTCAACCTCCAACCCCAATCATCTTCGGGAGCCCTTTTTTCCGTTTTGGTCGAGCATCATTTTGCCGTCCGATTGCGGCGGCGACCGTTTCCCCGTTTGCACGTACGTGTTCGTGTTGCAGAAAAAGGGGTACAATGGGGGGGGGGGGAACGCATCAAAACCAAACGATTGAACAAATAAACCATTTCCGGCGATATTTATCTACTGATTACCTTTTGACCGTCTGGTCCGGTCTGCTTCTGCCACCGGAGTCACTAGATCCAATCTATTTCTTCAACACCCCAAAGGTCTTACCCCCAGCTTCTCGGGGGCGGAAAAAAAAGGGAGCACAAAGGCTCGCTGGACTCATAAAATTGATAAATGGTAATCTTCTAGGTAAACGTATGCTCTCCCTATGGAATGGGGGGAACAAAAGGTGAAGATGCTCGATTGAACCCAACCCACCCACCCTCGAAAACAATCACCCGCTCCCGATGATCCGCAGTGATCCCCGGACCATTCAAATCGATCGATTGGTTCCGATTCCGAAGGCGCTTTGTTGCTCATTGTCCTCCCGATGGACCATTATATTGGCCTGCGGAATAAGAAACAATCGCTTTTCTTATCGCATGTGTGATGCACAGCGGAGGGGAGGGGAGAAGCAACACAAAAAACTACCCTCCCCAAACGCGTAAATCTAACTTCAATAGAAATAGAACCGGTACTGCACGGTACGGAATGGATGGACCATTTCTGCTACGAAGGATCTTGCCAGCAAGGAGGCAGCAAGAGCAGTTTATTTATTGACTCGTTCGGGATCGATTCAAACGAATGGTCTGGCGCGTTAGTTTTTCCATCCATGTTTTTTTTTGCTTTTTTTTGTTTTGCTTCCTTTTGCTTCATTTCATATACACTTGTCTGGACTGTCCCACTAACAGCGCAGCGTCGAGCATGATTTATGGAAAATTCATAGTAAAAAGTAAACAAACCTCCAGCAATTCCATTTCGCGCACGGGCTTTGACAGCGAAGCGCGCGAACACTTTCTCCGTTCCCTTCGTCTCCTGTTTGGGAACAGAACTACCAACACAACTAGTCCCAAGTGCACACACACACAGGCATAGAGAGGTAAGTATTGCTTCCTTCCCGCGAGAGTAAGCCGAGCAGGCAACACATCACTGAAGCGAAACGATCGGCTGGAGCGTATAAATTCGATTATTGAACCGCATAAATCAAACGACACATTCGATAGTTTCAGCAGACTTTCTCCCGTACCCTGGGCCCCAGGTAAGTCATAAAGCTTCTCTCTTTCATCCAAATCCCCCCTTTGCTGCACCCTTGTGGCAGACGCGCAAGCCAGACGTGCGTTATTTTTCTTGCGCAAGCAGCACCGTTACATCTGTACACGATCGTGGTGCAACTGCTGTGACTGTGCTGTTTTTTTTTCTGTTTCTCTCTCTCTCTCTTTCTGGGTGCCAGATTTTTGGGCCACAAATTCTGCTTCAGCCTAGAAATCATTGCATATGACATCAGGTGGAAAAATGCATCCGCTGCGTTTGTGCGGAACCGGGGCCACGTGAATGCACCATCATTTGCATCTGTAAAACCTGGTGCCTAGCGTGGTGCCGGGGTGTTTTTTTTTTCGCTTCGAATGATGTTTTACACCCATCCACCCTTCAATTGGGCTCACCTATTGGGCGCGCGTTGGTGAAATCGCGAAACTTCATGGTCGGTGGCAGTCCGGGAAATTCAATCGCTCTCCAATGATTTACAGACACATTGTGCAATGCAATTTTACATTGCCATTGGGTGATGCTGTATGTGTGTTTGTGTGTTTGCTTACCTTGTATGAGAAAAAAAAACCCCATCGTTCGTGAGTGTTCAATACACGAAGAGTAAATCTGTGCTCACCCTTTCCTCTCACTCATTTGCCCAGCATGCAGTCTGTGATTCATTTTACAAGCTAAACCACCCCGGCTTGTCGCTTTTGCAAATAAAATTCTATTCCATGGGAATTGCATTTTTGTGTTTGTTTTTTTGCACTGTGAACAGTTTGTTTCATGTCTGTGTTCATTATTAAAAATGTACACAGAGCGCACAGAAATAAATTGCTGGAATCTAACCAGCATACCATACGGCGTCCAATTTGTACGTTTTTCGCATCATGCAAACAGTCATGCGAGAAGGGTTTCGATGTGCATTATTGGTTGGTTCTAGAATTTTTCGCATTTTTGTTATTGATTGCAAACAATTTTCATGCTTTTTGATTTTACATTTGATTGTACAGTTATGGACACAGACAGTTTACATGAATACTATAAAAATAGGTAAATATTAAGTGGTTTTTTTATTTGCAAATAAGATCAAATTTCTGACGTAATAATAGATTTATTTAATTCAATAGTATCATAATCGAATATTCACTAAAAAAAATTCTAGCCAACTTTTCTAGACTGAAATACTGAGGCTTGTTTTGCATTTATTGACTTGATTTAAGCCGCCAACTGTCACACTTTATATAAAAGAGCTGTCTGGTATCATAAAGTATCGTATTGTACCTCGTTGGATTAATCTAAGAATTTTCTTATATTTACAAGAGTTTACTACAAAACATACAAACATTTGCAAATTGAATTCAAATTGAAAATTCGACTTCGTTAAATAGTGATTCGAAGTATTGTCCTGTGGATCAATGCAGAACAACAACAAAAAACCCAGTCAAATAAGCGATAAGTCATTTATGTTCTATAGCTTTTTTTACTCCTAATCGTTCCCAATGATGTTGGGCACACTGATTTGTGAATAAATTTACGTCCCGTCAGCTGTGAAATTTATTGGAAAAAGCTTTCTTCACGTGCATCGCAAAAAAACGTCAAACTTTCGCCGAAATTTTGCCGTCAATCAACGTGACGAAGGTAGCCGCAAAGCTGTTTGATGTGCAAGCACTGAAACTCGATAAGGTGCAAAGGTAAAAATCAAGCCACTGCCCAACAACTTTCGTTTTGTACGCGTGACAAATTTTAGGACGCAACAATCGTTCTGTTTTTTGCACATAAAAAGGGAAGCTTTTTCAAGCTTAATCGTTACTTAAATTCTGCAATAGTCAGTGAACATAATTGTCTTAAAACGATTAGTTTAAGATGGGTAGCATGAGCTGAAATGCTGCTTTTTATCTATTTTTTTATTCATACAATCCAAACACACATGGCAACACACAAATCTGCTAACATTGTCGTACAATTTTGCACCCAAATGCTCACACATTTCAAACGATTATTCCCTTATCTCTTCCGTGCCGCTGGTCGGACGGGGGCCCACCGTAACTGGATCACCATTGAAAATCGATTCCAATTTACGAACAATATTCGATGCAAAATTCGATGCTCTCCATTAACTTTAATACACCCGCTTTTGTAGTACGCCCTGATACGACCAGCGAAATGTGCTTGCTGCGTCCGCCCTGTGCCATGATATGGCGCCCGCAAATGGCTCGGGAGAGGGAATCGTTAGACGATCGTTCGTCTTCCCATTCGTGTTGAAAGGTGTCGGAACACCTGTGGTTAAATTACACGTCAATTCAAATGCAGTCTTCCCCTTCGACCTTGTTTGGTGTAAGGTGTGATGAAGAGGACTTTTTTTTTCTGTCTCCTCTTCCGCCTTCTCCGCAATCTCCCATTGTGGCATAGCTCGTGCGTGTATGATAGCTTTTTATTGTGCCAAAGCCCGCATGCTGCCGCACCTCGTTTTTCCACAGTAACCCATAATCCGCACAACAGTGCGCAACGCCCCAACGCCATGAAGATTTTCACCGCAGGAGGTGCTACGCTTTACAGTGCCACACGTACGATGCTCCAAATTCGTGGGGTTTCACCTTTACCCACGGTGGTAGGCAGTGTGCAACCGCAAACCAGAGCCGCTGCCGAGTCTTGGTGCCCAAAGTGTTTAGGAAGAAAAATAGGTGTTTAGGTGAGAGCATTACAGCCCAGTTGCCCATGGGCACGCGTGTTGAATTCGAAATTTGGGAAAGCCAACGGGTGCGGTAGGTTTTATTCTGTACAATGTGAGTGTGGCTGTGTGTGGATGGCCCTGTGAGCTATAAATATTTGTGTCTCACTTTTCCTTCGGCCGAAGAAACTCATATCAAGCGAATGCGACGACACACAGCTGGAGATAGACAGGTCGTACGTTATCTCGTAGAGGGATTGTAGAAATTGGAACCATTTGAAGGATGCTGGGTGGTTTAAAAGGTGACCCGGTCAGAGGAGGGGAGCTCAAGCATCGTTATAAGAAAAAAAAGCCCCACTAACTGTAATGGAATGTGAGATGTTGTGTAAAAATCCTCCATTCGCTTCAGTAAGTCGCTCAACTTCAGCTCTCCCTTCATCGCAACATCTTCGACTATGAATAGCGTCGCTCGGTTCCCGCAACGATGGAAATGGTTGTTGCCGACTATCGATGGCACGGTTACTCAGAATTGTGGCTATGAATAGAAATGGTGCAAACGCATGGTGGCGTTGAATTACCCTGATTGCTGAACTGGCGATGCACAGCGTTACAGCGACCTGCACGAAGCCGTGCAATGCACATAGGGAAGCCTTTTGAAGGGGAAAAGGTTGAGCAACAATCTCGGCTGAGTTGAATTGCAGTGCACCAGATTATAAGAATGAGTATGATTGTGTTTGATGTTTTCATGGAATCAATTTTTGTTCATAATTAGTTTCATATAATAATACAATGTTGTGCTGTTCGATTTTAAGCTTGCGGCTCATCATCATCATCAATTTTATTCCCATTTTTAAATGCTTCAATTGTTGTTGAATGTAACACGATGGAAAGAAGCTGTTTTGTCTTGGTAGACTGTCGTTACATTATACGTTTGATATCACTTAAACAAAAATATCCCCCCTTTCAAAGAAATATCCATAAGTCCCCTGGTAATCATACATTTTAGACATGCTTTCCTGGATCTTTACAGGCAAAAAAATATGACAGTGGACTTTATTATAATTTAAGCTAATAAGGCTATATAAGGTTGAAATTTCAGTCTGTCTGTGAGACAACATTCATGATACAGGTTGTATTTATTTGGCAATTAAGTTCTGTCATATTGAATTTTACCATTTTTGTACAAAGAAAGACGTATTTTAATATCTTATTGTTATATTATTTTTAAGATTTTAATAAAATTAAATTTAAAAATATCTATTTATACTGTTTTAAACATCTCTTGGCAATCTGATCGAGCCTGTAACAATTTAACGTTTGTTTACATATGTTTCAGGCTGAAATAATCTAAGCTGAAAATCTTAGTTTAGCGTGTGATTTAGTACGGAGTGTTGACATGATTTCCGCCACCAAGTGGCCACCAAACTCCATACTAAATGCTAGCTAGAAATGTAAAACCCCAATAGTAATCAAAGTGTTGAATGATTTCTTATGATTTTGTATCGTTTATAACGAACTCAGTATAACTGTTTGAACAGTTTCTTAGGAATCCATCCAAATTCAATTCAAATTAAGATTAATTGAAAACATAAATCTCTCTCCTTTTATTTGTAATTTTACATTGATACATACTATTGTAGAAGATTTTACAACAACAAATTCAAAAAAGCATCGAAATTTTCTAGTGTTTCGTCGCGAGTCATTGGTACACACTCAGTGAGCCAGCATAGTGCAACGAACTCACGCGCACGTTCCACGCTCCAAAGCGTCCAAATTACCCAACGACGCGTTGCGCATAGTTTATCATCGTAAACAATTTCCAAGCAGAATCTAAACAGAAATTGCGCTTTCGAGTGGTTGCTGGGGCTGCATTTGTGCATGTCCAGCACGGAGTATTCTCCCCGCTGCTTTAAAGCAACAACCACCAAAAAAAAACGCGATTCGGCTACCACCGTTCTAGACGACCGATACGACCGATAACGACGACATCGATTGCACGTGTGCGTTTGGCTGGTTTGCCGTTTGTAGCAAACCGTTTTCCCCCCGACTTTTGCAATAAATATTATTCCATAACGAAATGAATCCCAGCCATTGCGAAGCATTGCTGGCAGCTGTGGAACCGATTTTCCCATGGTTGTGAACCAAAACGGTGCCGCGTGTGTGTGTGTTCACAACCAATTCCATTCATGCTGCTCGCTGTTACATGGTTTTCTGGCGGACGCTGCAGCCGGTCCAACACGCAGCTGGAGAGCGATGGAATCATTTTTCAGCATTTATATTTATCGTTCGTTTGGTGTCGCCGTAGCACCGTCGGTGGGAATCTACGGTACGATCTACATCATCTGTGAAGCAAACGCCCCGGAGTTCGGTTGTTGTTCTGATTGCTCCGCTGTACCTGCTCTACAAATAAACCATCCCGATTGAGGTTGTATTTTTGGGCTATCATCCGATCCACAGCGAGCAGGGATGATCGTGAGCAGTTCAACATTATTTGATATCGTTCTCTTGAGCCAATGACGAAGGGATTGGATGGATTTCGGAGATAATCGGTGTGGAATTGCACCGCTTTATGAAAGCACTCTCCTCCGACAAACGCGCTCTCAATGTCACCTTCAATCATACGCAAAATTTAATGGCTAGTAGTTCGTGCTGTGACAGGAATTTTCCAGCTTTTTGTTCTGTTAAACTTTCCCCTCCAACCGAACCGTGCGTCGCACGTAAGGGTTTGATCCTCTCAGCAGTGCTTTACTGCTTGTTTTATTATTGTTTTCGTATAAGCACTAAAACCAGTGATAGAGTCAGCCGATAATCAGCCAGTGCTGTATGTAGTGTGCAGCAGCGAAATTGCTGCTACCATCCCCCTTGAATGTACTCGTGTCGTAAAAAAATACGTTAGGAGGATAAATTTAATAACACCATAAAACGGGAACACCATAAACCTTGCCCCACCGAGGTGACCGAGACGGCACAGTGCATACAAACAGGCGCGCGCGCGTGGTTGGAGAATAAAGTTTTTCTGCTAGTGCTGCTGGTGCTACAATTTCAATCTTTTGATAAGTAATGATTTATGATATAATTGTGCAAAATAAAGAAAAATACCATCACACGCGTACAGCTAGCAACAACAGCAATAGTAGGAGGTTAAAATATGTTATTTTACGCTACATACTGCTCGTGCAAGTTGATCGCGAGCGTGATGCATGGGGTAATAAAAATATGTGCCCAAAAACAGAAAATCCCTTTTCTCCTGAAAATCCAAAACCCACTAACACACCCTGACAGATAGTTTGCGCGATGGTTGGAGCGCGGTGGTACGCGTTTTAGACAGTGCGCGTTGAGTCAGCGAAAGAACGAATCAAAACTCGGCTCACACTGGATCGCTTCGAGCGCAGTGAATAATATAAATTTTCATTATCCCGAATCCACTGGACACACACTCGCGTTCGAAGAGTGCGCCACCACTTGAGCGCACTGGGACAGAAAGCCAGCCGCTAGCCAACGCTTCGTAGATTTACGGTTAGCCCGGCAGCGACCAGTTCGGGCTTGGGCTCAGTTTTTCGCTCGAATGCTCCTTCGAAAGCCTTCGCCCAAATTAATGAACGATGACGTTGATGATGACTTGTTGCAATGGGCCAGCAAAAGCACACTGAATGCGTGCCAGCGTGCCATATAAGCGTTTCGACTGTGTCAAGTCAAAGTGGTAAGGAAAGTGCACCAATGTCAAGCTGCATGCGAGCTTTTGCTGCACTACGCCTTCCCCGAAGTGCGTACCAAACCAAGGGTTAAATAGTTTTGTGAATAGCGGTTAGCAGACGTTTCTTAGACTAGGCCACCCAGGGCTGCAACCGATAGGGGCAATCACCGATAGAGGGCAAATGCGATAGCTTTACATTACCGTGTCAGCTTGCCAGGAAGGAGGACCGGCACGGACGATAACTTACCGAGTATTCCTAAACGAAAATTGACTGTAACAACTATGACGTGACCGTAGCTTGCCAGTACCGAGCCGTCGTACGGATTGCCGGAACCCCAGTCGTACGCTTCGCCGTGAATGTAGAAGAAAATTGAGTACGGTGCCTCCAGTCCGCGGCTTCCTGTTAGGTCCAGAGAAGGGATAGCAATGGAAGGGAGAAAAGAGAGGGGAGAAAATTATTAGTGCCATGTGTAGTTGTCGTAGTGTGGATGCGTATGCCATCCGTACGTTTGCATAAAGCGAGAAACATCAAAACAGGAAGGGTAAATTCATCAACACCGCTCCGAGAATGGCTTAGATTGTTTCCAGGAAAGTGGTCGCCGTTCGAGTGTGTTACTGTTAGCGTAAGCCATAGAACAGTTGCAATTGAAACAGATCCGGTTAGGAAGACTATTCTCAGTTCGTTATAATGGTGTAAATAGGTATTCTGTTGGCATGGCATGGCGAAGGATTCATGTGTGTAAATAAAAACAATATTCCATTTGAGTTGTTGGCACGTTTGCACGGAAATGAGTGATAGCTAAGTATTTGTAAGAAATTTCCATCAATACCTTTTGAATCTGGAAGTATTTATTTTCGAAGTATTAAATGGCTCAATATTAAGCTTATTGAATAAAAGCTTCTTTAAACGCTCTGTTATTCTTTCATTATTCGCATGCAATTTAACGTCTCTGTGTGAAATTAAACTGGATATCATATGGAATAAGACTTCAAAATGTAAACGTATTTCAGGAGTTGAGAAGGACAAATGAGGTATAATTACTCTCAATTTGGATGCCATGATGCATGGATAGTGGAGATTGACAAATATAGAGAAATGGTTAAATGGGGTAGATTTTACATGACAAATAGTTCTCCTCAAACCCAAGTCCTTAAAACGTACTGCACAAATCAATCTGTTGTAATTGATTCATCTCGATTCCAAAATTAATATGTGAACTATGCTATGAAACTACAAATCTATGATGGTTCAACATCATTAATATCATTGAGGGTGGCTTGTTGAGCAATCAACTTTGAACTTAAAACTTGTAAAACCTATTTTAAGGTGGTTTGTAGAGGTTTAAAAGCTTGCTTACAGGCTCTATAAAAAGTAAAATAAAAAATTCAAATATGTTGGAACCCCCCAGGAAAATCAATTTGCTTCAATCATTGCTCGTAACATCCCGCAAACTCATTTTGAACTAACTGTTTTTAAGAACAAACAATGGACACCCTTTATCGGTACCTTTTTAAATATTTGACGTACCTTCACGATCAAAAAGCAATGAGTTTTCCAACACAAAGTAATAATATGAGCAACTCATCCAAAGGTCAGCAAAGGGATGGGCAAAAGCAAAGTCCCGGAGCAATTTTCTTTTGGATATTTCATATCAAACGTCCTTAATGTCTTCGCAAAACGAACATCAATCAAAATTAAAAGAAGATCTAAATAATAGGCAGATTGAAAAAATGAATACCTTTATATGTTTCCATTTAAAAGTCACCAAAATATTTGTTTCAAAATCTCTCATTTGATTTCTGCAGTTATCTTTCATCTGCGCACATTTGCAAAACATTATTCTCTTATCAAAAATTGTTTTTTTGCTAGCTAGCAGCAATCAAACGATCATTCGTAAAAGAAAACCCATTTAATTTAAAACCCACACACAAACCTGTGCATTGCAAACGAGCGTTTGATGAGCCTTAGTAGAATCAAAACCTCATGTTGTTGTTTCTCCACATCAAGGTAAACCGAGAACACATTCATACGCAAAAAAGACGCATTCAATAGAAGAAAGCAGTACCAGGGCGGGCTTGAAGCAAAAGCTAATCTTCATTAAATGAAGCTTGCTATTCAATTGCTCCTGTTTTTCGGTGACATCAGTAAACGCTACCCAACCCAAAGCTGTGGAAGCTTGCTTTGAACTTTGAACTTTGAACCACCTCTAAATCCGGCTGGCATACAACGCATCACTTTTTTCGGAGAAAAACTGCCTCCGGCTTGCAGCAAATCATAACGTGAAATCCATATCGAATATGAAATCATACGCCGTACGCCCACACTCGCACCCACAATTGAGAATGGGGCTGCGGGGCTAGGATTTTAGCTAAAAATAATGAGTGAACATAAAAGTGAACAAGCGAACGCTTCCCGGCGTTTGTTTGTCCGGATGTTGCGGATGCTCGTTTACATAGGATGTTGTGGTTTGCTGGCTTACTGGCAGAGCGAACAGCGGGGGAAAAGCGGGTCTAAAACTCATCCACACCCGCCCAAACCAGCCACCAGCTCGTTTCGAACGATAGTGGTACGGGGATTATTACAACCACAAATCCGATACGAAAACAAGAAAGAGAGAGAACCATTTAAGACGTGTGCCCGGTCGTCCCGGACCCGGAAACGAAGGATCTGCTTTTAATTGCAAGCACTGGATGCTCTCCATCATGGATGGCGACAGTGGCGGCCCGGACAGTTGTTCTACCCTTTGTCTAGCGAAAGTCCGAAAAATCGATCGATCGAGAGCGTCACCCCGGCGACTTTCTGAAGAAACTTAATTAAAAATAAATAAATGGAAGCACAGATTGACGCAGCCCGCTGTTACACGTTTAATTAAGATTTCAATTAATCCGCTCTCTTCCTTTCACTTTCGGTGCTAAACGTTCGGTGGATGTCCGCTGGCGTCGAGAGCGCACCGTTTAGAGGAGAAGAATCTACGAGACTTGACTGCAGTACTTCCTTTAGAAAATGGGGCGAAAGAGAGAGCTATAAAAAGAATGCCAACTTGTGCCGTTTAAATTGCAGTGCTTCAAAAGCTCTTCATCTCTCTCTCTTACAAACACTGATCACGCCTCAATGCGAACTAAAAGCATCTCATCTTTCCGTAGAACCACAGCCGTTCAGTTTACGACGATCATCATTTTCGTTGGAATCGCCTTTTAAATGAACCACCAACTCTGGTGGCCGGGCTAAGGCGAATCAGACGCAGACGGAGCACACGCATCAGCTCAATTATGGCTGCAAACGCGTGACACACACACATACACACACACACACACTCACTCACACACATATCTGCTCTTAGGAGTCTTATAGCAAACATTAAATAATCGTTGATTTTTTTGTCGCTTCTTTCCCACGTTTTCTCTAAAAGTCACTTACGCGAAAAAAAACATCCCCCCAACGAATGATTTCTTGGAAAGTTCAGACTGTGCTTTATAGCTTTCTTTTTCGGTTCGTTACAACAAATCCACCACCTTCCCTTTCCCTTTGCCGTCTTCGTAGCAGCGTCGAAGCAGTGAGGATTTCTCCGTTAAAGCGAACTCGATCTCGAATGATGGAACACCGAAAATGTTAAAGTTGAAATTCAATTATCATTTATCATTTGCTACAAGTATCCCACTTGCATCCCACTGCGCTGCCACTACGAGGAGGACATTGGACACACACACACAGAACGCACGCTTCCGTTCGAGCGGAAGCGTACTCGAACAACATCCTACGCTTGACGACAAGAAATACGGTTCGTTCTTCCGGCATACGTACGGCACACCGCAGAGACCAGCAAGGATGAGAGAGAGAGAGAGAAAGAGAGAAAAGAAAAACCCGTGAACGTCTGGAGGGCATGGGAGCCACAAAAAAACAGAAGGAAATTTTGCACATAATGTAGATAAATTGTCGTCCAGGGCAGCGTCCTCACCATCGGAAGAACGATTGCAAATACGAAATTCGAAACAAATAAAAACGCAAAGCACCGAATTGTATTCAAATTAATGAGAAAAAGATTTGTGTCAATGTTCTGCCCGGAAAAAGGAAAAGGACAGAACCGCTTTTTGCCTGAGTAGGAGGTGTGTGTGTGTTCGAGGTGTTCCTAACGACACTGCTGCAAGGGCAACAGATGCTGCTTGCGGCTGAACGGTAGTCATCCGCTTTTAGTTATTCTTGAACATGTTTATTCACCTTTTCGGAAAGCGAATGCTTTGCAGCGAATCGTGTAAACAATTGGTGTCGGGAAAGTGAAGTGAGACTGGAGATGTTCTGGAGATACCGACCGATACTATAATAGCTGAATCACACCTTGACGTGTAAGATCGGAAAAATGCGGTGCAGGAAATTGTCATAACCCAGCAAAGTTTACGTGACATCGCTTAAAGATTCAAGCATTTTGGGTGTAATCAATAATAAAACGTTACTTTTAACAGTTCGATCAGTTGTTGATGATCATACAACTCTCAGACATATCTCTCTACCTTTCCCTTGTTTTCTTTTACTTTTTAATATTTCTTAGGCAAAATAACTTTTAACCAGTGAATTTTCAGTGAAATGCTTTAACGTTTTAATGCAGGACTATGTTTTGGCGGATAAATTCAAGGAATTAATCCGTTTATGGTAAATTCATATTTACCGGAGATGTAAAGAAATTCGTGTGAAACATATTTTCCAAACAAAATACTCAAAACATTTGTGACAACTAATGCTTTCGTAGAGTAGCTTTAGTAGAATTAATTGCTGTATGGACTGACATCGACGATTTTTTTGTTGCCTTGCAATTCAAAAATGTTTTAGCAAAACTGAGTTGTCAAAGTTTCATTGTAATTTGCATTGTGTTCTTGCATCCATCGCTCATTCCTGTGGGTCGAAAACTCTGCCCCAAACCTATGTAAACCATGTCAAGAAAAGTTTTGCATTGAACATGCTCCTAATCGAAAACAACATCACCATCATCCCGGCATCATCATCATCATCATCATGATCGTCTCACGAGCTAACGTCTGCCGCCAGCGTTCTCTACAGCGTCAATAGCAAACCAGAACGATCCAATCAAACCAAGCTAAACGACCGAGAAGCTGATTCCACGAAAGTTTGCACTATATCCCACTACACCAAAACTACACCGCTCCTCAATACGTGGCTGCCAGGGAGAGCCAGCCAGGGAAGAAGTTTGCGGTTTGTGGGCGCTACGAGCTCGTACGAGTTTTTGCCCCCCTCGTCTTGAATTTTGCCCATTTATCGACGTTTGAAGCATCCGCTTCTCGTGCCACCGGCCTCATTCTCTCTCTCTCTCTCTCTCTCTCTCTCTCTCTCTCTCTCTCTCTCTCTCTCCGTATGAGTCATGTATTTTGCGTTGAAATAACCATAAAATATGCATTACTTTTGAAACTGCTTGGCCGGAAAACGGCACGGTTCGCCTTGGCTGCCAAATGCAGCTCCCTTAAAAAAGTTTCCCTACCGTTTACGCCGTGCCACGAACGGCAAATCTCACCACTACTACTACCGTTACAAGGGCGTAAGGTGTTGGTACTGATTTTTCACCTAAATTTATGCACAAAAAACCCACACAAGCATGCACATCACCAGCCCCGTCCGTGTGACCCTGAGGTGGTGAAATTGAATTTACCTTTACCATATTTATTCGGTTAGACGTAATTTCATTGCTGTCGACTTTTGCCCCGTTCCCTCCTTTCTACCCAACTCTACTTCACTGCTCTGTCAATGAAGGGGTGGGAGGAAGCGAATGATTTGACGGACGGGAAAGTTAATTCACTGCGATGGGTACGGCTCATTTGGGAGCTTGTTTGCCTGTGCGCTTCAATTTCCGTGCTACCTTTGTGTTGCGTTACACTTTTGACAGCTTCCTGGTGGCGGGAGGCATCTTAAAATTTCTCAAAAGCTGTGAAGGACTCTTACCATGTTGTGTATATGGGTGCATGTGTGAGGAACATACATATTTACACGCACCCTAAACGTTAAGCGTTAAGCGCCACCGAAGTGATGAGATAAATTGAAAATAACACATTCAAAACAGCACTCGCACACACACACACACACACACACACACACACACACACACACACACACACACACACACACACACACACACACACACACATTTCCTCCTAAAACATATTCACGTACGCAAAACGGTTCAAAAATCTTTACATTCGCGTTTTTGCTTGCTACGCTTCTTGGCACATGGATGGCGTTTGGATGATTTATTTTGCGAATTTTATTACCAAGCGTACATAAATCGAATTGCGTCGCTGTTCTCTATCTCTTTCTCTCTCTCTCTGAACCGTGGGTGGGTCGACTTGTAATGAAATGAAACGATAAAAATAATGCACACCCACACACACACGCATACAAACTCAAACTGATGTTGTGGACCAACATTACGAGATTAAAGAACAAACCGATCAACCCACACTCCACAATGAGGAGAAAATGCATAAACAGCGAAATCGAATCTCGTTGCCTTTGTAAAGGTTATCGCTTTGATTTTCGGTCGATTGCAGTGCGCATAAAAGCGGGAATCGTAAAATTACAATCTCAAATACTGTTGATTAAGGCAAAAAATGATTCGGAGGAAAAAATCCTACTCATATCATCCTTTTTTGTTTGGTAAACATGAATTCTACTTCTGCTCAATTGAAGCGATCACCTCTGGATGCCAACAACAAGAGCGATTCAGGCTCATGAACATGTACCCTTTAAAACAACGTCACACTCATCGTATCTTCTCATGCTGTGTATTCACCAAGAAACAAGATACATTTTGGTTTACCGCCATCATTCGATCCGCCCATGTCGAAAACCCGATGCGATACGCTCGTTAACGGTCCTCTCTTCAGCAAGCAGCCGCACACCAGGCTCTAATCTCCCGTTTTCGCAAGCCCCTGGTGACTAATCTGTTTAAAGCATCGTAAAATTAGGTTCGAAGCTTCGCCCCACTATTTAGTCGACATGGGTAAAGCGGTAGCTCATCTGATAATGACCACCTTTTCGCCATTTTCGTCCGGCCTGCCCTTTGCCAACCAAACTCTCCAGTTGGCCATATATCTGAGGTTGATGACGGGGGGTCACCCAACCCGACACGGCCAATCCCGGCTGGCAGTGCCGCACGGGAGCTTAATAGTGGGACAATAGATTAAATTTTATAACTACAATTATGACGCTACGTCGAGGCACCGGCACAACCCCTTTTGATGGGGGTTGCGCATTCGCAGTTCCGGGCCGGTAGCGCCGGTTTCTACCGGAGATGTTGGTTGGCGGGTCCTGTGTACTTTATAATTTCCCATGTTTTGATAGCTCCATCTCTTTGGCATGTTAAGGTGGCACTTTTCTTATCTTGTACCTCGGCCGGGCAGGGTTCTAATGCTAGGAAAGGGGCTTTTATTTTCTCGGTTTCACACATCATCCCGCCAAACAGAGGCATTCAAATAAAAAAAATCGTACTATTATTGAGGTGTGAGAGGAAACAATCTACAGCAGTGATAAGGAGTATTAGTTTTGAACCGATTTAAATTTACAACCGATTGTTTAATTGAGCAGGTTTTAGTCCGAAATTGGATATTTTGAAACAATCTACACTATCAAAGATATTTCATGAGCTTGGATAAAAATATTGCCACAAGCAATCAGCA
Source organism: Anopheles coluzzii (assembly GCF_943734685.1). Lineage (NCBI taxonomy): Eukaryota > Metazoa > Arthropoda > Insecta > Diptera > Culicidae > Anopheles > Anopheles coluzzii. The sequence goes on from NC_064671.1 coordinate 88,600,446, forward strand.
ACAGTCGTCTTTACTGATATCTGAGTTAAAATTTCACAATTGCTGACATTGTGCTTCACGATTAACCGAAACTACAATAAACTTTAGTCTTTAGTCGAATTTTAGGCAAAATGGTTTGCCAAGATCGTACTTTAACAATTCTGTCACCGTTGTCATTTGTCAAAATGACCGAGATATCGGCTTAATCAAACAAACACTTTACAAAGCTTTTATTTTTTTTCGTCTTCTTCTTCTTATTTGGCCCAACAACCGCTGTCGGTCAAGGCCTGCCTGTACCCACTAGTGAAGTGAGCTTGGCTCTCAGTGACTTATTGTTACCATAGCAGGATAGTCAGTCCTACGTATGGGGGCACGGTCTATTCGGGACTTGAATCCATGACGGGCATGTTGTTAAGTCGTACGAGTTGACGACGGTACCACCAGACCGGCCCACAAACAAAGCTATTGACGTACGTACTTGTAAGTGTAAGCTGTTGTATAAGATTCTGAAGTTAAATGGTTAAGGAGTTAGCAAACAACCCGCTTTGGCAGGAAATATTCAAATGTAAGAAAATATTTTTGAAGATCAGCTCGAACAACTCAACTTTCAAAATGTACAGTTCAACCCAACAGTCCACCATTCCAACAAATACCAACCACTGCCACCAAGTTTCACCCTGAGAACAAAGTCAACTGCTAACAAACAATCATTGTTCAACTGCATTCTACATTAAAAAAAAAACTTCCACTAAAGTACCGGTTGTACTTTACAACAGAAAGTCCTGCCCCATCCCGCCGCGAGCGTTACTTTGTGCGTCAAAGTCAAGGCAACTTGTTTGTTGGCCTGCGATAAAGTTGTTTGTTCAGTGTGCTCCTGGGCTGCTGACCTCATTTCTCTAGTCGGGATGCAAAAAGAAAACAATATCCAATTCCGCTCCACCAACTCGCCACACGCTCAACCGAGGTCAACCAATCTCACCAAACAAACGGCGATGAATATTACAAACCATAACCTTACGGTTGCTACGGGAACTCTAAGAAACCTCGAAATGTTCTCGCCGGCTCTTCCGGCCATTCTCTGTCACACCCCGGCGTTGTATTTTGGGCTAAGCAAAGGCTGTTTGTACTGCAGCAGTACTTCCTTCCAGTCCAAGGGTACCTTATAGTGATCCAATTTATGGTCGATGAGTGCGGAATTTATCACCCTTCGTTCACAGCCAGCCCGACAGGGCGCGGCCAATCGAATCGGCGACTTACATGAGGTGAACCTTCGGATGGAATTGCTGGCAAAACTGATGGAAAGAGAAGAGTGCGACAAAGACTGTAGCTTACCACTTCCGGGGACGTAAATGTTGAGCGTCAGACAGTCCTCGCTCTGGTTCGCTAGCAGTGGTTGCAGTCGCTTCAGATGCTGGTAACGCCCCTTCGGCATCGAGAGCAGTGCCGCCGTCCGATTGCTGATGTCGGGGAAGCTCTGCAAAAGGAATGGTAAAGCGTAAAGGATTAGCGACTGTCGCTGGGTAACTACAGTGTGAGAGAGAGACTGTGTGTGTTTGTGTGTGTAACAAGCATCAAGCGAAATGGGAATGGGTAGAAAACATACACATATATGAGAGTTATGAACAGCCATATCCTGTTCGGGCTATGGGTACGATACTGGCGGGCAATGCTGCAATCTGCTCCCAGACGGTAAGGGCTCGATGATAAAACGGTGCCCCGCGGCCACTACCGACTTAATGGAAATGTTCAATTTGGAAAAACGAACTACCGAGACAGACCGAGATGCCCGCTTACGGTGCCGGCAGGCACGGTTTGCTGATGTCACGAAGCGATGCCGGGCTGCAAGCGCGCACACACACACACACCGTACACCGCACACCGATGGAGCCAAAGTGCAATTTGCAGTTTCTGGCTGCAGTGATTTACTGACCGTTTTTGCTTGGTTCGTCCTTCGCTCCTTGCCGTTGAGCGTTGGCTCCGGAAAAAGGGGATAGATTTTAAATTTGATCTCAAAATCTGAAACCCGTCGAGAGGGGCCCCTATTTTCCCCGGGAGGGAAAGAGAGCTCGAATGAAAGGTCTTTCGATTTGGGATAATTTTCCCCACAATCAGGTTCTTGTTTTTCGACCAATTTGCAGCACGAGATCGTAACGAGATGATGCATCATCTCGAGTTGTGGTTTTTTTTTTTGCGAGCTCGGTTTGCACATCGGTGGGGCCAAGGATTGTGAACGGCGATGGAGTGTTGATTGCACTTAAGCAGCAGTCTGGTAAACAAACCAATCTGTTTCGTCGAATGGTCGGGGCGCTGATCGAGTGGGATTTTTGTTTCAGCGAAGGAGCGTTTACCCGACGGGGATATTCATAAGTGGTCTAGCGACCCTTGAGTAGGGTTAGAGAGCGGTTTGGTCTGAGTCTGAACCGCGGTGAACTGGGGGTTTGTTTGCTGATGTTTTCAGCTTTGCCAACTGTTTATCGATCAATTAGGAGAATTTAATTAAACTGAGCCCGGCGTTGAAAGGGTCACAGCATAATGTATTCCATGAATAAGGGGGTCATCAGCTTTAACAAAGATCATTGGATTTGTCTTAATTAAAATAAGGATTGACACTTTGATGTCAAGATTGTCCACGCTCCAAATTTGTGGGCAAGGTTAGTTTTTTTTGCACCTGAACGGATACTTAGATTCAGAGGAACTTTTACAGGCCTATTATATACATCCAACGACTCTCAAATCCGACGGGAGCTCTAGAATCGAACGGGAGACTATTTGGTATTATATTCGCCGTTCGAATCGATGAAGGTTTCGTCGACTTTTTTGTTCTTGTTCCACCGTGCTTGACGCGTTGACGTTGACAGCGTGCTGATATGATATCATATTTTTCTGTCATTGAATTCTTCACTTAATGATCTGTTTGAATGCCATTCCAAAGCCATGATTAGGTTGATTTTGGATCCTAAATCAAGGGGGCTTGAAGGGTGCATATGATAATAGGTCCACCAATGTTCTGAAAAGTATCTTACTGTCCTTGGTAAGCGTCGAAATAGCCTTACACACCAAATTCTGGATAATGTGATTACCACGATTTGATTTTAAACACATTATTACATTTTCTAAAAAAATAAGTTCTAGTTTCTTATAGAAAATTTAAGACGTTTCAAGTTACTAGAATCAATCAAAACTACTTTAAACCATAAATTGATAGCTGTTTAACACTCTGTACTTATATTACTTTAACTAGCATTATCCAGAAATTTCTTGCAGAATTTATACAGATAAATGTAAAATCCAAACAGACACATACATCCATAAAAACCTTAAACACATCTGCCTTTTTGCACGATTATTTCATGCATCGAAATGCTCGAAAGTGATTTCCAATGCAACGGACCTAGAGTAATCCTAACAAAAGCTCACTCACACGCTTTCATCGAAAGAAAAAAAATGCACACCAAAACCAGTAGCCAAACGTGCAATATGCACAGTGAGAGAAAGAGAGACAGAGCGTTTGCATTCGGGTAAGTATGCACTGTGCACAACTCTTTAACTCAGACATTCCAGAACATGCAGCCATCGTTGGATCGTGGTCCGTAAGCAGCGCCCTTGGCCAAACATCTGCATAAAAACGTACACTTCATTTCTTTCTGTCAGCATTCCGATGATGAAAGCTAAGGAACGAACTACAAACACTCCTTGTTAGCAGCACATATAAGACTTCAAGGCAGGAAGAAACCTCCACACCATAGCATGCTAGCCCTTCAGCGTTCAGATTATTGATCGGAGCATGGTTTAGGTTGTGTAGAAGCCCGTTGTTAAATGGAATTCCGTTCCATTTTAGCAGCAGACGCAACCATCTGCATCCATCCTGTGGTAGAACGCATCGCATCCAGCAAGCACCACCAAAACCTCCTTAAATCCACCCCACTAACACACGCTCGCAGGCACACTTTTACAGGCTTTGCGTGTTCGGTTTCCGGAAAGGTTCAGCTCTTCAGGCGCAAACCTCTGCAGTGATGCTTTCTCGCAAGAGTTGGCAACTTTCTACGAGATCTTCCCCCCTCGTTCCCCCATAAGAAAAAAAAACCGCAAGCATTGGACAGTGCAAGCAGTTTGAAGCTGGCTGGCGTTCCGCTGGATAAGGATGAGGTCAGGACAAACTGGTCGGAAAATTGGAAACTTCGTTTTCCGCAGTATGCACTTCACTTTTATCGAAATTAAAAACCGATGACGATGCTGGAATCTCTCGAGCCGCTGCTTCAACCGACCGTACAGGATCGTCTTCCCATTTGCTCGGTTGGCACAACCGTTTGCGGCATGACACAGCGTCCGCTGCCCCGGCCATCGCGCCATCGGTGAAGTAATATTTGTAACGATAATGAGAAAAATTTTCACTCTCGCAAAACTTATGATGGTTTATCGACGGCTATGTGTCGGCAGCATGGGCGCTACGCCCATTGCCAGCCTCTCGAATTGTTACCTCAGCGTCTTGAGCGAGGCAGAAACCGTCGGTGGTGCCAATAAACACGCCCATCCTACACTCGAGCAAATGACTCTTTATCGGCCCACGTTTCTGTGTACTGGCACCATCAGCCTTCGACACACACACAGACACATTATCTGGAAGATGCTCTGAGTCGCCAAAACTCGTCATCCGCAGCACGCCGGAAGAGCGGGCGTTGAGTGATGGATGAATATTGACTTTTATCCCGGGGGCCATCTTCGTATGTTTCCAGGCGCGTGTCCTCATGGAGGTGAAGTGAACGATATCGATCAAGCCCTCGCTGAAGGACGACGCAGGAAAGGTGTCATAAATGACTTGTCTGAGGGAAGGACGTTTCTTCCTGCACGTACTAGCGCAACTCGATTAGATCCTTCGGCCCATCCGTTTGCTTTGCCGTTCCGATTTTTCGCAAACGTGGCCAGTTAGGTACTGCTCAAGTGTTCTTCCCAAGGATCCGGGCAAGAGCGCTTACTGTGCCACGAGGGAAGGGGGGGGGGATGAAAACTTTCCAAACACCAATCCACTGCTCCACCGTTTCCGTATATTGATCATCGTTTTCCTGGCTTCGGTTCGGTTTGGCTCAACGAACGAACGAGGAAGCGACGGGTAAAGCCGTTTCAGCAAGTGCCTTAGTTAGGTAAATGGAGAGGAATGCTCCTTTCGATGGCGATAGCGTACGGTGGGAAGAAAAGAAGAGTTTAAAAGATTATCTGCATCCATTCGAGAGGTGTCGTTTGCTGCACACATACACAGCGAGGCACTGCGATGTGTTGGGACCGTACGGAAACAATTCTCGCCCTGCAGATAAGCGTTCGGTGCGGGGCCGTTTCGGTACGAAGGCAATGAGAAGCAGAACCAGCTGTAAAAAAAAGCGCCACCTCCTCCTTGCTTCGTTTGACGACCGGGGGAAATGGCTTCAATAATTGAAATTGCAATATTACCATCCCGTAACACATGATTTTGTATGCGCGATTGCACAAGGGAGCAAGTGGGAGCAAGTGTGTCGAGAATGTGCACTTTAGAGGGTTTGAAAAGACGCCATGTAAGAGTAGAGCCAAATTATTGATCCACGAGGAAAACTATCGAATTGATGTAATGATAAACAGAGTAAACAGATTTTAACATACATTTTTTTGAGTACATTTAAGGATTCGCGTTTGGTGAGAGTAGTGTTCAGGACAGTGGTCTCCAACATGCGGTTCGATGGACCATTTGTGATCCTTGGCGTAAACAGACGTTTGATCCGCAAAACGTTTGATTTTATAAAAAGAAAAGCTTAGTAAAATACATATCGTTCATTTTTCCCCCAAAATTAAGATTACATTTTCAACAGGCATGCCTAGAATGATATTAAAAATATGTTTAATCAAAATGCATTGAATTTAGTCACATGTTTTCCGTAATTCTTAAAATATTGAAGGGCACAGGGTTAGGACAATGTGCGAATATATAAAATTTATGAATGACCTATAGGTTAAATTTACCAATTATTGCTATTTTATGTCATCTAGGTACCGATTTCGCTCCGTTAATAATAATCATTGGGCAAACAGTCAAAAGTCTATATGTTTTCTTGAAGCCTAGAATGTCTATAACTGTACCAATAATGGCTGTAAGCTAAAATTCATGGACCAAAATTTTATTTTGTGACATTGTTTCGACTCACATCAAGTAATAACAAGTTCGCTGCTGGAAAATAAACTATATAAACACCATTAAATACATAATATTAAAAGTTTCGTATCTCCATTTTCTATCACTGGTTCTGTTAATAGACATGCTCTATAAATGAGACAATTGATAGAGCGTATTATAAACGAAAATTAAACACGTTTTAACAAATAAAAATTAAGCCTTAATAGTCTAAATTATTAAAAATAATATTTGGCTAATAATAGGCAGTAAGGCTCTCGTGGGACGCATGCGGCCCGAGAACTGTAGTTTGAAGACTCTAAATCGAGAGCAGTGTATTTTAAAATAGCCTTGAAATAAATAACAAAACAATTAATTTAAGCTAACAGATTCCCTAACCTCTCCATTGAAATCATTGGTTATTGTATATTTTTTTACTAAAAGTATTGTACGAAAATTTAAATAATGAAAATCTCACAGTTTACTCGCTTTATCTTGCTTTCAATCTTATTTGCAACCGTGTCTGCAAATACTTGACTACTTTGAATGAAAATAACCATCTTATTCTTCTCCACCTTCCTGTCAAAGAAAGAGTTGGTGATGAAAATTTCATGATACTTCAGTTTGCCATTTTTATCGCTTGTACCCCCTTGCTGCCGTCCGTCCGTTTTCCATCTACCTCTAGCAGCTCCAAGCCTACACCGCTTTGATAGCCTTGAGGCCTCGTTTGTTGTGGTTATGGAAAACAGGGGGAAAATAAAAAAGTACAAAGAAGAATAAAAATGTCATCTTGCTGCCGCTAGCGGCCACCCTTACTAGTAGGTAGGCCCCTAGTCGCCCGGTTAGCAAATCTTCTCTGTCTCGGTTGCAGCGTAACCAAACCGGCGTTTGCCTTTAATGGTTTCCCATTTCCTTTCGCCATATGCGAGACTTGTAACGAGCGTTGAGTAAAAAGGAAGCTGGCAAAACTTTACCTCCGGGACTAGTAGAGGGCCACCATACAAAAACACCCACCCACAGCCATTCGTTGGCAAAAGGACCGAGTTTTCTTCGAGCAATTCGCTCATCAGTGCAAACGAAACGGTGTCTACACATGTGTGCATGACTGTGTGTGTGTGTGTCTTTATGAAAGAGAAAAACCTGGTAAAATATTGTAATGATTGTGTCGAGTTCTGGGCCGGGGCCCTGGGCCCGCATCCCATCCCCGTTGGGGGTGCCTAAGAAAAGCAAGTACCACTTCCCGAACCGGGTACGTTTGGCAGCGTTGCCCCGTTAAACGTGAACGTGTCGGTCGTTGCACGGGATGGATATACCGTTTACACACGATGTGTGTATGAGAATGACCCGTCGCGCCATGCCGCCAGGCAAAAGAAGGGAAATGGGTCTGACGATGATGTGTGCGAATTAAAGCGGAAACAGATGGGAAACGCGCCGGCAAAGACAGGACAGACCGGCAGTTGGCTCCATACCTCGGGGCACTTTCGGCATTTTCCTACACCCGAGCAGCTTATTTTTCATTAGCCATTTGTCGACAATTTAATGCAACGAGTGTTTCCTGCCTGTCTGCCTGCGACCTTTGCCTTTTGAGCTCGTTTCGCGTAAGCAACGGTTTTGAACGGTTGCCCACGTTTCACTGCGCAGTGGTCGTGTTCGCCCTTACTTCCACACCAAACTTGGCGGCATTTTGTAAAGTCATGAAATTGACCTGAATTTTTGACGAAGCAAGTGACCGAACGCTGGTCGGTGTTCCCGCCAGACGGCAAAACTTTGCTTCCATTCGGGATTTAACTTTTTCCTGTTGTTTTTTTTTGTGTGTTCCCCATGGAACAAATTGCTTTTCCAAGTGGCTCACACGGTGTGCTTGCAATTTGTTAGCTAAATGATTTATATAATTGAGCGTACCAGCTGGTCGGGGAGTTGTCGTTTTTGTTCTAGCAGTTAATTTCTTTACGACAAAGCATCCAATGCAAGCAAAAAAAGACTCTTTGCACATGAGAATTGCAGCTAGCAGAAAATGCTTGTGTGAAATGTATTATAAGCTAATGCACTTATTTCCTTTCATTTTTAATTTATGAAATATTTAATGTGGAAAAAACTGACATGGCGTAATCCTTCGTTGGATGCATGGATGACGTACGTGAATACTATTTTTGGCTTGAAAAAATTAATCTCTTGTACTCGGGAGGATTCAAGTTGTACACTTTCCTGTCGAGCTGTTTCACAAAGCAACAAAATGTTGGACTACAGTTTATGGTGGTTAAGTTAGGGAAAAAGAGTAGTATTACTCTTCACTCGTGCATTTGTTAGAACGGAAACAATAGTGAGGCGTAGCGTGGTAACAGAATAATTTTGCATAGTGCTCACTACATCACAGTGCTTAATATTTAATTGAAACAAAAAGCAAAACGATGATGTGAAGGACGATGCTAGTTTTTTTCTCAGGATGGGTACAGACAGGCCTTGACCGACGACCGGTTAATGTGCCAAAGACGAAGTAGATTGATTTGAGAGTAATGATTGTAACATATTGGATTTTTTTTACATTTATCCAAAAATCTTTGCTCTGCCTTTAACTTAACAAACACTGCAACAATTTAATTTTGATCTATGGATTTATCAAGAGATCAAAAGAGAGTGAACGATCGTAAGTCAACGTAACGCACTCACTACTTTTTCTGTTAACTCTTTAGTACTCCACAAGCAGCTTGTACAGAATTATTGTTAAACAACCATGAGCCTGCATGCTACATTGGTTTTAAAACATTAACAACCATGCGCCTCCATGATTTAAAAAGTGTTTTTATTATTCCTATTGAAACATGTTTTGTTTTCTTTCACATTTATTCAAAGCACATTCATGTTTTATTTGTCCCAAGAACTATTTCAAGTAAGCTGTAGTCTCATAAACATGAAAACAATAATAAGCAAAAGAACAAAATTATTCCCATCTAACTTGAAATGAGCAGCTTCATTCCAGATTTAAAAGTACTTCGCCATTTCACCTTCTTCCATAGTCAGTTTCATAAAAATAGCAAGGCAAGCAAATTACACAAAAGTAAACTCACTCCCGCACGATTGCACTTTATGCCAACCCGATAAAGCTCCAGCGCTAGTTCGCCCACAACCAACGCGAAACGACAACCAACCAGATTGCACCGGTGTGCCCGGGAGACGGTGAAAAAATTATGATATTAATTTCCTGAACAAGTGCCGCCAGTGCACATTAAGCACGAACTGGCGCACACACAGTGGACTAAAATATTTCACTATTGAATTGAATAAAAGTGCCCTGCTGTCCATGGACGGCAGTGCAATTGCCGGTTGGAATTTTGCTTTCCTTCCTTACTGGTATTTCCCTTCCAGCCCTTCTCGGGGAAAAAAATCCATAAAGCTGAGCAAGTCTGGACCAGATTGAAGCCTTCGAAAAACGGCACACTTTATTGCGGTGCAATCCTTACGCTCAATGTAAGACAGTTGGTGAGCGAAGGGCAAAGAGAGAAGCAAAAAAAACGAGCTCACTCCATCTTGGTGAGGAAATGGAAAATGATGCTGACCATCTTTCACCGGACGACCGACGTAAGTGCAATGCGAGCTGTGAGAGTTACTTTGGCACCAGCATTTCTAGAATACGCCGGCGTTTTGAGCAATGGGGTGAATTTTGTCCTTCAGTGGCTGGTTGAGAAATTTGCCGGATAAGTGGGACAATTTTTATTCCGTACTTTTGTTTGGATTCGGTTTTTTCCATTTTTTTATTTTTTACTTCTTTTCCAACACTGTTGTAAACCCATTTGCCAGTAGTGCTGAAACGACGATGATGGTACCATTTATCATCTACCAGCACGGACTGCAATCACGTCATCAGTGCGTTGAGGCAGGCACCGACCGTTGGAACCCCCTCTTTCGGTGCCCCTCGCAGCAGGACGGCAAACGTGCGCCGAATGCGAGAAACGGAATCGCCTCATCAGCGACCATTAGGCACGGATTTGATGGCGTGCGTGCTGGGCGCCTTAAGTCAGCCACCCATTTACTTTCCATTCAACGCCGGCAGAACTGGTAGATAATGGGTTTATTGAAATATTTCCTCTCGTGAAGCAGGCACACTTTTCCGCTGAAGAACGGTTCCTTGCTGTGTTTCCTGGCCACATCATTAGAGAGTAATTGATTATTTTACATAGTGACTTTTGTTTTGAGACCACTGAATATTAATAATTGGTTTGGGTTTTGTTTTCAGCGGTTTTGTATCCAAAAGCTTGCTTTAATAAACGTTATGAGCATTTGAAGGAAATATATTCGCATTTGAACTACCATGCGTCTCCATTTCCTATGAAATAAAGGACTTTCAATTGCCCCTTCGCATGACCTTGTCTTTTCGTATCACAAAAATTGAAACAAATATGTAGAACAAATTTGGATTAAAAAAAAACACAATGAAAAATACAAGTAGTTGGTTTTAATTTATTTACTAGTAGAACACTTTACAGGTTGGGTACCCAAACAAATCATTAATACTTCCAATACTCAAAATTTATATATATTTCCATAAAAATAAACCAAAATTAAAATGAAATCAATATCGAATGTCAATATAAGTAAAACCATATTTATCAACGAAACATGTACATTGTTTATTTTTATTATTTATCACTCAGAAGGAACATTACCTTATTTAAAAATGAATCATAATGCTATGCAGCATGAATGTTCCAATTCAAAAAGTTATTTTAAGCTAATTTATATAAAAAATTTACAAGTCATAGAGATTGAAACTTTAACATGAGGCTGAATTGTTATGGAATAATTTTATGAAAAGTACCAGGCGCCTCCATTTTCATTAACTACGCACAAACATATTAATTAAAAACAAATATACCATTAAATTAACTGAATAAAGTCAAACTGTCAGTTGAATCAAATACACTTTAAAAGCTTAAATACATCAGTCACTTGCTTGTGCAGCTTAAATCAGTGTCAGAAACAGTAAATCACGTATGGCAAACTTACCTGTGGACACACCGAACCGAACGTATCCGCTAGCTTCGTTCCCTTCCACGGCGGAAGCTTCTTGGGTGGCTCAAAACGTAAACTTCCTATCGGAGGGGTTGCGTACGGCACTGCTTTAAAAACCTGTTTGTAAAAAATGACGGGAAAAAGAAAGCAGCACATACACTAACCATTTCACACCTTACGGCTACACTCTGCAAAACACTGCTTTCGCTCAAAACCGTGCCCACACACACAACAACACACGCGCGAGGGTGTGGTACTGAACACTGATCGAACACGAAACGTGCACCGTAAATTCAATTTACCTCCACTGGCTCGAGGTGCTTGGAGTTGAGCTCGAGAATGACGCCCCGAATGGCGCCCGACTTTGTATCGACGATGCGCGAGCTGTAGCGCGGTCCGGCCCGGGCAGGAGCGACGGCGAAGCTGCAGGCACACCACAGCACCCACAGCCAGATCGTGGCACGGGCTGGGACGAGTTTCGTTTGCAGCACGAACCCCGCACAGGACGTGACACGGCTGCTCACCTCCGGTTCCGGCTGCTGCTGCTGCTGCTGACGGTCGTGGCGGTAGGATCGCTTTGGCCCATCGTGGGCCTGCATTGTACAGTGCGGTTAACGAATGGGGGAACATTACCGGTTCCCCACGTGAGGATCGGCCATTCTACACACGCGACGAACAACACGGTATGGGGCGGGGCCGGCTAGGATGACGGCAAGAACCTGCCCCACTCGGCATGCCGTTCTTATCCGGCTCGCGAGCGCGCCAGTAAATTCGACGGATTCAATTCACGGGTGCAATTAATATTCCTTACTCGGTTGCCAATTCAATTCCACCCGCACACCGAACACTGCATAATGGAGTAGAAATTATCTCTAGACGGTTCCACACCCGCCGCCAATTCACTTTCGTTAATCTTTGCACAGCACCACACGGATAACATACACCAACTGAAGAATGCAAATAAAAACAGGCAGTGTATTATAATTCCTTTTTCCTCAGTCGATGTTTAAGATGATAAAGTCTGCAAAGAAAAATGATGTATAAGACGTATCAGTAAATAAAGTAAGTACAGTTTGATTATGTGAGATGGACGATAAGGTTATGACAATGTGTCTACGCTATTGGTACTTCAGTAGTGAACGCGTCGTGTCCATATGCGATTTCTGTAACCCAAGTTGCCAGTCGTTGCCACTAAATTTTGGTTCTAACTTTCCTATTTTTGACATCGTGACATACATTGTTGACAACGTGAATCAATTTGTGCCTTTTATGCATCAGTTTTTGAATGTAAGTCAATCTTTTTATTAACAAAATTCAACATAACGGCTGAAACTGTGTTTTCCAAAATTGCGGTGAAACAATAACTTTTGACAACTAAACTGAATCTTGAGATATTTAAATTGTTTTGCTGACATTCGATTCTGGCTTGTAAAACCCTGTATTGAATTAAACGAAAAAAATCAAAAAATACGATTTTTGTGGTGTTTTTGTGACGTCGAATAACAGTTGTCATAAATCTGCTCAAATACATTATACATTTATCATGATTGCTACATCAGTCAAATATTGATGCCTTAGAGCTCAAATTGGGCGATAACGATTATACACCAGTTCACGTTGAGTTCATCAGTATATACCCATGTCATTTTGTGATCAAAATAAGGCATATTTAAACACTTAGTTTGTTGGATACCTTACATGGGCAACCCGTTGTTGGTTAGATTCCTTACGTTCTCAATTCAAAGAGACTGCATTTGATTTCATTTCATTGCAAAACTACGTTTTTTTGTAAAAGAAAAAGTCATCAAAAGATTTTCCTTGTGTATACAAAACTTTCCCCTATCGTTGTAATTAGCACGATAGAGCAGACAGACAATTCCTTCTAACAAAAAGTAATGTCACATATTTCGTCGCCCATGCAGCCAGGCAATGTGACAAACTCATTATGATAAAACATTTGCCCTTTTGCCCGCTACACAAAGCTTCACCATTGCTGCAATCGCACCCAATTACCCACACCCTCACTCCCAGCGCTTCTTGATAACTCCAAACGCTACTCCTCCCTTTCACAGGCGCTACTTAAGAAAGATAAAACACCCTCCCGACAGCGGTACTTAAGACAGTGGGCAAGCTCGCCCCCCTTACAAGCAACTTTGCCCTTCCTGCCACATTGCCATTTGCAGCACCACGTTGCAATTCTAGCGCGTTTTTGGTAGAAGTCATCGGAAAACTTGCCAACTCGTACGCTGCTCACACGACAGACCAGCTCGGTGGGCCAGAGAGCGGCCACAGCCGTGCGCATTTTCCACAGCGCAGCAGAAAACGGGAAGAGATTTAATTCAAAGTCATTTAAACTTCTGTGTAAGCCTTTAAATAGCTACCGAAGGGAGAGCAGCAGTGTCAACCCGAGCTTGCATTGCGTTCACAAAATGGTGCCTCTAAGAACTACCTTGGCCTCTTGGTCGTTTTCTCTTCTACACTTTTTGGATCACAGCGACCGAACGGTGCTGTCGAAGTCGATGAAAACTTTCCTTGTGCACATGGGTACACTCACACACGGTGCGCATCAATGAACCACCCCACCACCGTTAGCCGAAGTAGGTCATTTAGCGATGCGCGACGAACCGAGGGTACTCCTAACCTCCAAAGCTACCGTGTCTTGACCATCTCCCCCAAGAATGTCGGTAGCCGAAAATTCGCGCTTCTCACACGCCAGGAAATTCGCTGACTCTCTGCTCAGAGCATATTTGTGCCGTGATTTGCATCGGTACAAATTAAATTAATTTGTTAGCAAAACTTTGCACCCTGCCAAAGTGCACCGTCAGCGGCCGCAGTAGCAGCAACCGGGACAAACAAAATGCCAACGCGCGCCGATGCCCGTTCGGTAAAGTTACTCCTTTCTCGGTTCGTTCGTTTGCTCACGCGTGGTGGTACATTTTGCAGACTGGGAAGAGTGCGTGTTGGTGCACTTCATGTAGTTTCAACCGACTTGACGTCCATTTTTGCAGCTTCCGTTTTCCGTTGTCGAGGCCCGACGGATGCAATTCCCATTTTAAGGGGGGGCTAAAGTCTCTAAAGTGTCTAAAGGAGCTGCTACTATTCACTCTCACGCGGCCGCAGGTTACGACCCAGTGGAGGGTCGTTGCAAATGGAATTACTTTACATTCCACCGGGAGGGCAGAGTTGCAGTTCTTGCCTTCGAAGACGGCAGCCTCGCTCGGGTGGTGGATGAGAAATCTTAGCCATCACTAAGACACCTCGCACGGTACCAAAGGCGCTGCCTCGTATGGTTTTGGATGTTGGGTAGACTCGCTTTGCTAATTCCATGATTAGGGAAACCCATCCGACGATGTAATGGATGAAATTCGTCCATTATACACTCGGAGACGGGGAGGGAGGAGAAGGAGAAAAAAACACTCACAGGAAAATGGAAGCCAACTTGCACACAGCGCAAGCATTACAGTTTTCCGATGAACGGAGGAACGAATTTGAGGAGTTCCACTCAGTCGTTGTAGTATCCATTAGAAGATTAAATACTTTATCCAACACTTCAGCTGCTATAGAACACCCTCTTGCCTTCCCTACCCTCTTTCACATTGCACTATGCATCGCACCAAGTGCATCAATGGCGAGAAAACCATCCGAATCTCGCGCGTTTCCAAAATGAGTTGATTAGAAAAGTTTGGCTTCGTAACAGCAAAAAAGTTTGGCTTCGTGCGCGTGAAAACTCGATCCCCAAAGCGCCCAACTTCTCGCCCAAACCATTCGACTATCTCCTTCGCGCCCGGAACTATCGAAACTCTGCTCCACGGGAACGAGAAATTGGAGAATCCAAAGTGCCCCAGCCAAGGGGTTGCTTCTTCAATAGTTGTTCGTTAAGAAGTTTAATAGATTTCGCCCCCGTTGGCAAGCGCCAGGCTCCCTGCTTCTCGCAGCTGAAAGGTAACCAACCAAAGGCGTTAGCTGTAGTTGTAATTAATTCCTTCAGTTTTGTTCTGCACGGCTACTGTTCTGCACGGCTACCGTAGCAAGCTGTTCGGGGTGACTTAAGAGATTACACCACAGCCGACAGCCACCAAACCCGACAGCTATCATCCGATGCGATTTCGGAAGTGTAGTGGCTCAGAAAAGAGCCGGACCGACCGAAAAGTAAAACCACAAGCCTGTGTTAAACTATCCGCACTGATCGGCTTCTCGTGGGAAACAAAAAACCCCTCCGAAGAGTAGTCAAGCTCGTCTCACTCTCGAGGAGATTAAGATTGTAAGCAAAGATGTTTCACACTGTTAAAGGTATTAAGCGATTTAAGCTGCACATTCTACGGCCCAATCAGTTGCTCTATCAAGCTGTTGGGGACTTTACGTACATCTTTTGCTTCATAAAACCCAAACACATGCAGGGGTTATGCTTACTTAATGCCCGAACGATGTGCAACGTGGTATCGGAAGCTCGTTATCAATCATGGACGCTTTCGGTTGGTCGAATTATGGAAAGCGAAGCACACACTTGATCGATTTATCTTCACAGTTTATGAATTTTTATACCTTCTTTCCGGGAAATGGTACACTTCCTTGCGTTTTAGGGGTCGTTCCTTGCGTTGAAAGCTCACAAACAAGTCGTTAACAAAGCGCATCGCGTACAGCGCGCCCCAGTATGTTGTGCTTTCTAATCACGATCGCTTCATAAAATGTTTACTACCAGCAGCCGGCCAACCATGTCTGCCGTCCGGTTCGC
This sequence comes from Anopheles coluzzii, assembly GCF_943734685.1. Classification (NCBI taxonomy): domain Eukaryota; kingdom Metazoa; phylum Arthropoda; class Insecta; order Diptera; family Culicidae; genus Anopheles; species Anopheles coluzzii. The sequence continues at coordinate 88,616,297 of NC_064671.1, forward strand.
TATCGTAAAATTCGATTCTCCCCCCCCTCGCCCCCATTCCCCATTGCTCCTTCGAATAGTGTAACATCCCAATTCGGGCGTCCCACCGTCCTCCCGTCCGCCTACACGGGCCAATGAATTTTCGCTTTATGAATAATGATTTTTCAATCCAATAAATCTTCCATTCGGCTGGTATTGGAAACAGGGATGCTGTGGATTGGGTGGCGAGTTAGTAAACCTCATCGTAGTAAACACGTTGGACATTGGTGTACGTTCGCGTAAGGATTCGGTATGTTTAGAGCGAAACGGTTCAAAGGCAAAGCCGCGGGCACGGAATGTTTTTCCATTTTTTTTTTTTTTCGGAAAAATACTGTGCCCACCCACCAACGATTTGCTATTACTTGGCAGATCTTTTGCGATCCTTTCACGTACACACACAAAGGGGCCCGCGTGCCGTAATCCAATTCGGCTTCCGGCATTGCACGCGAAAGTGATTCCATGCAGCCGGCAGGTTTCACTTCCCCGAACTCATTGGAAGACTCAGCCGGCTGGCAGCAGTCACAGGCCAAACGTAAACAAACAGAAGGGCCGCGCGCGATCCGACACACTCATCCACATAAAACGCGACTACCCGTGATACTCCCGCCATGGTTCGTTAGGACATTCTGTGCAGAGCGCCTGGGCACGTGGACATGAACTCGTGTATTTAGCTTCTTCCTAAGGCTTCGTTGAATGGTCAAAGCAGAAACGAAAAAAACAACGAGAGCTAGCACAGGAAACCGGAAGCCGGCGACGTCCAACCGGGCACAAATACAGCGTATAAAGTTGGGCAAGAAATCCTTTTAGCCTCATTACGGCCGGATGTTTTGCTTCATTACGGGAATACTACCGATGTGTTGTGTAGTGGGGGGGGGGGGGGCAGGCCATGTACAACCCGGCCCGGCCTGATGCGCCTTTTTGTTTCCTGCTTATTATATTGCTTGCACTTCATCCGTATGATGCTCGCCCTGCCCAGTTTTCCCGATGCCCGAAGGGCCCAGATCTGCCCACGGACGGCAAACGGCACCCTGATTCACTCGTACCTGCAACGGGAGCTATAAACAGATTGCGCACACGGATTGTGTGTAAGCTGGTAGGCGCACGGGGCTGGGCTGTATTGAATTATTTCTGCCTTCCAAACGGCCGGCACCATGATGAGCCAATTAGAGCTGATAGACACAGCAGTTCAATAGATTGCTTGATGTGCGTTATGTTGTTTCTGTGCATCATGAGACTTTCCACGAAATATAATAGTGAGATATATCGCAGCATAAATGCATGATACATTTGCTTACAAAACTCTTGTAAAACGATTTAAAGTATCTAAATATCAAAATTGCATTAATATAGGTCAGCTATTTCCTAAAATACAATAAATTAAATTCAATTATTACTAAAAACTACGCCAAAAGTTCATGAAACATGTATTAAATAAAACTATGTGCAGTATTTCTTAAACAATATTTCGTATAAGACAATTTTACTGGACCTAAAACTCATTTATTAATATTTAATATCATACCAAGTCAAGATTGGTCAAACATATTTGTATAAAAACTCAACAAGACAGCGCTCATATATATCCTTAGCTAATAAAATTAATTCCTTACATTAACTCACATAATTCAAACATTTTTAAAGCACTCATGAGCTCACAAAGTTATCAAAAAAATGAAGTTTACTTACAAAATGCTACTTTAATTTATTTTAGATTTTTTTCCTCTTTACATACAGATTTTTTTTCCTCTTTACAGATTTTTTAATCTTTTTCTTTGATTCGGATGCTCCACTTGTTCATACCGACAGTATAAATCCGAAGTAATGAATTCGGTTGAATTTTTTATTAACCTTCCTTAACTCACCCATTAAATCATTCCATTACTATGAAACACCACAGCACTCCCATTTGTCTTATACGACAAAGAAGAAACTCCTAAATGATCTGATTTAAATAGAAACAGACATCCGATATCGATTTGCTACACTGTGGTACACTCACGCTATTTCGACCCATCCAGCTGGCTCCAACGTTTTCAAAAAAGAATAAAAAAACAAGAGGTGATTTATAGCGGATCATCAAAATGTGCTTCACATCAACTTTATCGGCACATAACTCTCATATGGCTCTTCTAAACGACTTCAGCATTGCATTACAGCCGGCAGTATATGGTTGTAAACTTTCACACACACACACACACACACACACACACACACACACACACACACACACACACAGTGCTGCAAACACACAGAAACACATTTGTAGCTTTGTAAGCCATTTGATTCACAAAGTTAACCCATTTGCACTCCGCTTCTCACAAATGGAACGCTTTTACAGGCAAAAGAGCCACTCCTAGATGCCAACAGCCTGTGCAGAACACGTATAGTTTCGTAACCATTTTCACCGCTAGCCGTAGTGTACAGTGGGTACAGAGACTTCTGATACTTTTACCACTATAAGTGTTTTTATTGCCACCATTCCCATGCGCGAGGTGAAAGTGCCCATTATACCCTCTTGGCGCGAAACAGGCAAGGTGGCGGGATCGAACACCTCACCTAGCACACTATTGCCCTCGGTTGAAGGTGAATAAACAAGCGCAAAAGAGCGTGGCGTACTTGTTTGGTAGCGAATGCTTACGTACACATTGCACCCAAGGGAGTCATCGCAGGAGTCATGAAGTGCTCCAAAAAAGAGAACTTCGAAGGAGCATATTTGTTCGACCTCGAAAAATGGGTCCAAAAATATGGTCCTAGATAAACAGAAAAAAAGGTTGTGGCACAGAAAAGACAAATCTTGCAATGACTTTTGTCCTTTCATACACTTTGAGTCACATAATCATACGGTCTAATAGTACGTAGACAATACGACCCGTTCAATCCAATCCAATTCCATCCATCGCACACTGGTCTTGGGGTTTTAATAAAGCTTCCAATCATGGAGACAAATTTCACTCATAACCTCACACAACCCGGGTCAGTTACGTGCAATAACATCCTGTCATACCATTCCAGCGTGAGCAAATCTATTCCCGTTCTTTGCCGTTCCCAGCCGGAAGCCTAACATTCCATTTGGAGTTTTTCTTTTCGCAGAAACAAAAGAACACAGGATCATTCCACGGCCGATGCAAGAAGTGGAGAAGTGTGGAGAAGCTGAAAAAAAAACACACGGAACACGGTTATTCTGGAACCGACACGATAAGGCTCTCGGCTAAAACCGGAAAATAAACCGGAGCGTCTGAGCTGAAGCAAAAAAGACGGCAACCCGCACCTGAGCAGCAACGCGGGACGCACACACACCGGAAGAAAAGAACATTCGGCTCCACTAAATGAGGAGGAGCAAAAAGACAGAAATAGAGCACAGTGAAAAGCACATCCATCATGGAAGCAACACGGTCTGCTGGACTCTTTATTGCAGTCTGCCTTGCTGGAGCACGAGTTTGATTAGCGGACAAGTCGGGAGCAGGATAACAGAGCCAGAGCCTCTGGACCGATGGGATAGTACAAACGAACGCCGCCTTTCCTGCCGGACCCTTTCCACCCAACCGGTGGATCAATGTCTCTTCCAGCTTAAAGAAAAACGTAAAGGCCACAGGACGTAGTGACCACCGCAGGAGCATCAGAGCAAAGCGACGACTCTAACGGAAATGATGATTTCGTTACGTGTTCGTTTCGCCAGTCATTCGAGAAACGGGATTCACCGTTTGCGTTGCTGTAGAATGGTTCGTTTTGATGCTGCGTTTTTTTTTCTCTACACCCCGCTTTTACTTGTATTATACGCTCAGATTAACTGACTTGGTATTAGCAAAGACTTCACCCTGATACTAAGCGAATACTTCAATTGGGTTGCCGATAAGGCTAAGCCTTTCGTCGTCTTTGCACCGTTGCAATTGCATTTGCCATGCCGGACGGGCAAATATATGTTAAAAGATAATTCTCTTCAGTCTAGTGATGTGCTCTCTGGAGCACAATCACAACTCCGATCCGACTTCGGATATTGTTAGTCCGATTCCAAGTCAGCCTAAACCGTAACTACTAGTGCTAAAGGAATCGGAATCGTCCGCAGTCGTCCAGATTTGGATTCCAGATATCCCGGACTTTGACTCCACATGTCCTCGACTATGATTCCGAATGACTCCAGACGTCTCCAGACGGCTCCGGATAATGTTGGTCGTACCTACCATTCCAATGTCGGTTGCGAAATTTGCAAAATCAAATCGGAATCCGTTCAGGATTTTTACACCCATCACTACTTCAGTCAGTATAAATCCACTGAAAAGGGTGAGCATCACATCGATTGAAGCCTTTTTTACAAGATTCATACCACAGGATAGAAATAAAACACTGCAAACCCGACCCGTCTCCATGGAACTACTGACCTTTCTCTCACAGTGTGCAAATATTTATAGAAATAGCTCACCGAACGATGATGGATAGAGGCAACAGAAAATCCTTTAGTTTCATTGATAGAGGACGCCAACTCCCTAACTGTCATTCACAGGTCGATGTCCAGCAACTTTGCGAGTTGCTTGTCGCTGCCAGGCGCACGACACAACGTAGGACAAAGTCCCAAACTGCGCCTGCCATTGCAGCAACGTCCCGCCTATGAATAATTGATGTAACACTTCGGAAGCGAACCGAATATTCGCCCCGAATATTGTGAGCGCCAACGGGAAGCTGCCTTTCAAATTTGAACACAACGCTTCAACGCTTCGAAAGCTCGGGAACCATAAAGAAAGAGACCGCGACCAAACGCCCACCGACACATGGACTGTACTCCGATCCGTCCAAAAAATATGCATCTACCCAACTTGCAACCTTCGGAGCATTTGTCCTGCGGAGCATGAGGCAAGGCGTCATTTTATTTATGCCGATTTTTGCCACGAGGCTCTCCGAATTGCTGAACCGAAAAAAAAGGTTCTGGTTGGATCTTTCAAGACAGGATGAACCATTTCTGCCCCTTTCCTTTCGAATAAAAAAAACACGGGCGCTAGCGAAAAATGAAGAACGAAAAGGCCGCCGCTTGTGTGGTCGTTCGGGCGACCCCGCTCGCTTTGGGGATGGACATTTATGCAAACTAAGCCTCAAATCCTATTATTTAACAGTCCCCCGAAAAATTGAATCAAACTTTTTTCTCCTTGCTTCATCTTTTTTTTTCTTGCTCCTGATTTTTTTGTAGTTGTTGACACCCTGGTCGTTCCTTCCTTCCGCACCTCATTTACACTCCTATTCAGTGACCACGGGCACTTTTTTGCGCTACTCCGCCATTCTCCCGTTTTCGCCACTTCCGGTAAGGGGTGTGGTTTTGGTATTTTCTCACCACGCTGGCCACGCTGATCGTCGGGTAAGGGGCCTATCTGCCGACTGCCGACCGACAACCTTTCGAATCATAATATTTCAACAATGATGGATCCAACTCCACCCGCCATAACGGAAGTTGCGGATGGTCCGCTCTGCCGCTCTGCGTGTCGAGCGATGCCTCGGGATGAACATTGAGGTCGTGTGCTAGCGGGGAAAATGGAAACTTTTTACTCACGTACATCTATCTCTCCCTGTTGCTTTGCGTGCTTGTGTCCCAAAAACGGGAAGCTTCATTCGTTTTTCACCCTGCCCTCCCGGTGCACCATTCGTTTGCCGTCCTTTTTACGGGCTACGCTAGCAGGGCATCACTGGTGGGATAACTTTTTGACAGTTTCATGTGTTGTTTCGGTCCTGTAGCTCGCACTGGGCTGACAGATTTAGGGTTTTGATTTTCGGGCGACAGAATAAAAAAACCACACAAAGAAGTGTGTTTGCCTGCAGGCTTATGCAGCGGGACTACCTAAGCAAGGTCCGGCAGTGACAGTGGCGCCATGGGATGTGGATTGATATAATCACATTCAATGGTGAAAAAAACATGTCAGCAGTCTGTAGATTGTGCAGATTGAGTTAAGCACACTCAAACACAAGTACACAAGTTGTTTTTGCACATTCCATCGCATGGTTCATTTTGTGTAAAATTCCAAAAAGTCAATCATGTTGCTGCAACATGTACTACGAACAATTAGAGAGCACCTTATTCATTGACTACTTCAAGGGTGTTAGGAATTTGTAGACGTCAATCAATACAATCTTAGCTGAAAGATAGTAAAAGAAAAGCAATTATAATTGCTCAAAAACTTGCATAGTGTGAAAAAATATGTATTTTGCGATCATTTATAACATAGCTCCAATTAGAAATAGAGTGTTTCTAGACCTAAGTGGTTGGGATGGTGCGTGGATATCAATGCGATGCAGTATAGGCGATGAACCGATGAAGCCATTTAGCAGGCCAGCTATAAAAGAGCACTGTGCATGGCGTCTTCTAGCCGAAAGAGGCGCAGCATAAATAGGACGATTATTGCGAAACTGTTAGTCGAAGGTATTGACGTATATCCTCTACCTAATGGTTTATAAAAAAAGATCCTTTTTAGATCCTACTTGCTGGACTTGCTTGAATAAAATCCCAAAAGATGGAGAGATTCAGAGCAAATAGAGAACTTACTCATAATAAAGCATTTTATTGAGTTGCATCAATACATTTGATTGTAGGATTCAAGTCATGCACAATTACTCATTGCGTATATCTCTGTTTCATATTATCTTTTTAAATTCTGATTGCAAATCTAGAGTATCAGAAAGAGATTTTTGTAATATTGAGTAGTTTGATTGAGCTAAATATTATATCATCAGTACCATATATTCGTCCAAGGTCCAGAATCCTTTTTGTTTGTACATTGCTTCATGCTTCATGATTTTGTGATTATTTTGCTTAACTTCGTTTTCAATGCAACCGTTTCGAAAATCACACGCTTAGGCTTGTGCTTTTTTCCTCCCTTTATAACACAAAGCACACAATGAATAATGAGCCCAGCGATTCAAGGAGGTCATTGCGGTTGCGGCTTCCTACTCCAACCACCAGTTATGTGGCAAAATTAAGCGACAGAGCTCTGCTCCATCTAGACTGTTATTATTATTTTAACGAGATGTTTCCTGCCGATTGAGAGGAGAGGAAAAGAAGGAAAACACAATAGAAAAAGACTGACTTCATTGTTTCGCCAGGAAACCATCATTTGCGGTGACATAAAGTCTAGCAACCGCAATGCAGCTTGTTAGAAGGGAACCCGTGTTGGCATGGTATACATATTTTGTGGTGCGAAACATTGGCTCTGAATCGGTTTGTTTATTTTATGCAACACATTTATGCCCGGAAAAACTAAAAATCAACATAAAAGCTTGTGTGTATACATCACTATCACAAATAACACGCGCAGGTGGGGATTTCGGCAATATGTTTGACCAAAATGATTAGTGGTGCAGCACACGTCAAACTCGAAATTGAAGCATCATGTCAAATATAGTCCCGTGTCCATTTGCAAACAAACAAATCCCAGGAACTATCCAGTGCACAACGGGAAATGGAACCAAAAAAACTCGAGCATTGATCAATTTACACACATGACCTGCTTCAAATTAAAGTCAAAATCAACTCCCGATTCATCGTTTCGTTTGCGCGGGGTCACCGATGCGTGACGCGTACCTTATACGCAGCAGGTTGCAAACATTTAAATTTATGCTTTGTTTACACGATTTACCCAAAAACGGTTCCCGTTTCACCCAGGCTTTGCGGGCAATAAAAAGTGGCAGTGGTCGTGCTTTTTTTTGCACTGTCCTCCCCTCTTCATGTTTTTTTTCTTCTGTTGGTTTCCGAGTTTCGCGGATGCGATTTATTCATCGCTTCATGCCTCCCCCAGCCGAGCGTGGGAAACAATGAGCCGCGCCAAATGTACGCGCCAGTGTTGGATCCCGCCCGGATGTGGATATGGTGGATAGAAATTACTCGAACCAATATGACGGACAATAAATTCCGTTCTGCGTACTCTGCGTTGCCGTCCACGCTGTCCCACTTACCACGCTGCCACCTTCCGCTTGCCGCGATTCTTCGCATACTGCGCGCAACGTTTGAATACATTAAAATCCCCGACCATTATTCTCGGAAGCGCAGCTGCACGAAAAGCTACCCAAAATGAGGTCAACGGGACCCCCTTTACCCGACCCGACGAGGGATCGATTTGGAGTACTTACGCTTTAATTTTCCGATCACATTGCGTCGACGGTTCATATCGAACCAAACGCACAAAGACACGCTTGTTCATCTTGTTGTCAAAAGCTCATCTCCAAAAACCCCCGAACGCCCAAATCATGTAATGTACAACGGCAATTTCGATGTTGTTTTTTTATTGCCCTTACTTTATTTAAACTTTTATTATGAACCGCTCTGCTGTTTTTGTTGCTTTGTACGGGGTTAGCGTGTGTCTCATTCTCTCTCTCGCTCCTGGTGCGGTCTTCGCGTACCGCAATTCCGATACGATCCATTGAAGCAGAAGTTTAATTTTCTGTTTCATTTAAAATCCAATGAAAATGTTTGGGCTCGCACACGCGGCAATAGGCCTGGGTGGGAATGCTGACACTAAGGGTACATGCTTATACCCGGTTCTGTGGGACCGGTTAAGGGCGTTCACATGTAGGTGCAATAATTTTTTTTTCCAAGCATTCGGTGAGTTTTTTGCTTTACAATCCTCGTTTTTTTATCGGCAACCTTTTATAAGTGTGGATCACTAATGGTTGCTGTGTTGCGTATTTTTGTTTTATTTTTTCGAATTCATCCTTTCAAATCCTTCACGCGGAGGTTGAAACAAGCGTCCCTCCTGAAGCCCTTGTTGTATGTGTTGTATTTTTTTGGTCGATGAAATGAGCTTTATATCGCACCCAATTCGATTCGATATCGACATCATTCACTTCCTGTTCATTTTTTAGAGAATCGTGCGGAAAAATCACTCATGCGAATTATGTGAAAATCGCTACCGGGGTTTTATCTCTATCGCTCTCGCTGTATCTCGTTCCTACGCCACCAAATCCACCAGTGTTCCAAACAGTGATAATACCCTCAAGGGTTTCGGCACCCCCCGAAACACCCATACACCCAACCTTTTGGGGAAAATACATACCCAACAAGAAACCCGAACATTGTCCTTATGCTCGGCTAAAGCCAACCGATTAAAACACACTCATACTCGACGCGGGCGCTGCTACCTCCCAAAAAGTGTTTTGACGCCCAGTGCCACCAATTCCGAGGGCTTAGCAGTGTTAGTCAACGAAGCAAAACAAAAGCGGCGCGAAAAAAAACGATAACAACTAGATAGATAGAGTGGCAACACACACACACTCACACCGTTTGCCGTTTCTCCAAAAACTAGGGCTTCCCAATGAGATATATTAGGCTTTACTAGGCTTCAAAATGGTGACAGAGTGAGGTTTTTGTGGGTAGGTATGTTTTTTCCTACAATAATTTTCCCACGTTTTGAGTAGAAAAGCACTCAACAAACAAACAAAAACAACCTCGCGCGTATGTTTGTGACAATCTCCACTTTCCTGGAATGGCGGCTTTCGGTTCGTAATTAAGGCTGTCAGTTTTCCCAGCTCTAAGCCGCTAGTTGCGCACAGTTGCGCTAAGCGCATTTAACGAGCTAACGAGCTTTCGTACAAAACATAAGCGGCTGTGTGTGTTTTTTGCGTTGTCTTCCTTCCTTCACCCAACACTTAGCTGTTGATCAGTTCAGCTGCCACGGGACAGGTTGGTAGATGTATTGCAAACATCTATTTTAATTACTGACCAGTGTGTGCGTTGGGTTCGATCCGTAAACAAAGCAGTGGACACATAATTAATTTTAGCAATTTTTGGGATAAAATACGTGGAAAACTCCCATTTTGACGTCTCGTTCACAGGAACACGAACGTCATTCAACAGCTTCGCTGCATCCAAAAAGCGTACTTGTATTAATATTCTAAACGTATTCCGGGTGCTCTTACTGTGATACAGCGCACTACTCGGTCGCTGATGGTAATTATGGCGCTGCGCTACTCAGGCAATACTTTTTACTGAGCATTTACGGTAACATTCGCAACAAGACACCCGTGAAATGGGAGAGTGATTTTAAATTGTAATTTAATGGTACCCATTTACCATTCGACCCGTTTGCTTCCGCCACCATCACTGCTGCCGCTGCCGCTGCCTGTGGTGTGATATAATATTCGGGTGGTTGCAGAAAATATGCTACTGCGGTTTCATTTGCTGGGACGTAATTAAACCTATCCATTCTACCGTTTCTAGCATCCCACCAGCTGTAAACGATCTTACACGCCAGGCGAGATGGCGTTGGGGTTTTGCGTTTGCAGAGGCTCCATTTGCTGTTAATTAAAAATTGGAACCCGATCGATTGATTGGCCGAATCATGGGCGTGGGCACACGGTTTCATTGGCACCATTCGGTAACACGTCTCGCACTCGACACGGGCACGGGCAGGTCAATAACAATTGCAGCCCAACTTCAAACGGGTTTGCAATCGCTAGCAGGTTCATCGTTTTTAGGGTGTGATAGGGCTGATTGCGCTGGAGTTTTGTGTTTGATTTCAATGATAAATTGAAGCACAATAAACGTTAAATTAGCACCGCCCACAGGGGGGAGGCGTATCACTGCAATGAGATATTAAACATTTATTAACCGACGCACGAATGGATCGTTGTAAGTGTCGAAGGGGTACTTTTTAAGCGTTCATTGAATTTAGGTTCAGGTTTTTACGCAAGCAGTATCTGACAAAATTTGAGTATATTACCAAAAGATGTAAAGTGCATGGGTTTGATACCCCTTTGATACCGCAAACGAATAATAGTGCTAGATCTTGCTAGGATATTAGTCAATCGCTCTGTAATATGAAGCCAAACTAGCGGCATTTAATATTATTAAATATTGATAATTATTGGTACTAAAAATTATCAAACAAAAACAATGGTCATCTATTTTTGCAATGATATAAGAGCATTCTAGCCACATAGAAATATCTGAAAGGATAATAAATAATACCGTCATGAAGAACAAATCAGCACTGTAGACGCTTTGAACACATTTATCAAGTCGGTGTCAACATATTTGATAATACCACACTTGTACCCATTATTCTAAAACGGAAATGTTGACAACATCCGAATAGTGTTGCACATAATCCGTTGCGTTCCTATTCTGGGAGAAGCCATTGCTCGCACCGGACCGTTGCCCAACAAGAAAATCCAATTCGTCGTCGTAGGCACGCGCTTAGCACGCTACATTTTTATCGATTTGTCATATTTCTCTTGCCATACTGCCCCCAATTCGTTGGTTTCCTTTTTTCATAGACGAGCACCAGCTTCGCCAGCAGCCAATAGAGGGTTTATTTTATTAGGTGGTACTCAAACAACTCGCTAGAGGACAATTGAGCGTGTCTTCCGTGTCTTGCCATTGTACGAGGAAAGCAACCATTCTTCCTACGTCAATGGTGTAGGCTTGAAGTTGCCAAAGCCAGCAAAGAATCTTTTTCCGGCTTTTCGCAGAAACAAAAACCTATCTCGGTTTTATGTCCGTTCTATGAAACTTATGTCAGGAGAAAGAAGATTTTATGACATTCGTGAAACAGAATGGGCATGAAGCGATGGGACATTTTGTCATCTTGTGTAGCCGTCGAGGAAAAGGAAAGCGTATAGAGGAAATGTTAAAGTAACAGCGTGTTACAGATCTGTTGAGAAGAGGTGAACATGTAACAAACCATGCCAATGCTGCAATACTTTGGCTTTAATAAGTCAGATTATGATTACAGAAGTAAGTAAGTAAGCTAGTAAGTAATGCTAGAGCTTTGTGAAATAAAGCCCTGAATTATTCTCATTTTCATTGCATTTAGTTTAGTGTTTATTAATCGCCGAGCTTTAACGTTGATATGAATAACCAAAGTTTCCATTAACAAATACTCAAAAACTCATAGCAATAAAACAAACCATCTTAACATGCTAACGTAATTCCAGTAAATACCAATAGCATTACGTACACATTTCCTTTTTCCTCGCAATCACATCTCGTGACAGGATTGAATTCTTCCGCCGCTTCCGTAAGCCACCATTTCGATCGTTGCACAGAAGTAGAGCGCAGCACTTGAGCACTAGAGCAAGATCGGTGAGTGTTTTATTTCGCAGCCGCTTTTAGACTCTCTACCCATCCCCGGAAGGATGTAGATAGCAAAAAAAGGGGTAACATCAACATTGCAACCCTTCAACATGTTTCCAAATTAAAATAAATAGATTTACCTTTACCGGGGTTACCGCAGCGAGCAGTGTTTCAGGCAGCCTTTTTGAACATTTTCCTTTTTTTAGGTGTTTTTTATTTATCCCAATTTCCACATTGGAAATGCATCAATTTTTTCTCGAATATTGTGTTTTCCTTTTCCTCTAGCCCCTTTCCTCCCGCCTCTTAAGGTAGCTTATTATGGTCGTTTGTAGCTGGTTTCCTACGTTTGCTGGATGTTGCTGTTTCGGGGCGAGAATGCGCCATGCTTTTCCTTTCTACACAGCGCAAACTTTACAAAGCTGGAATAAAATTAGGAAATCATTACTGGCAGCAAACGAAAATAGAAATGACTTCCATCGCCTTTATTTTTTACAACTAAATGCATTTCCGTACGAACATCCTCTTCGATTACTGCTAACAGTTGCCGGAAACGGCAAACCCAAGCACACACACAGCTCGTCGAAAATAGACCATTCGTGCCAAATCTCTTACCTCCCGCACCCAGTAAGCGTGGCAGTGTTTGAGAAAATATTTACATTTTATCTACATTTTAAAATTCATTCCATCGCCTTCTATTGCACCGTTCGTATTTACACAAACCCGATCCGTGCAGCGGAAAGAAATGTCTTGTGTGCATCCGCACCGAGCGCGGCTGGTGTTGATGAAGCTAAGTGTATCTGGGAAGCGCCAACCACCCATGGGAAGCGGGAGCTTGCGCCAGCAGAAGATAAATAAACATGATCGGAAAGGTATTCGTCGTTACCGCACCGGAACCGGAGCCGGAGGAATGCATTTAGTCGTAAGAGTGGCAAGCGTCTTTTGCAGTAACGATTGCAACGATTGCAATTCTGACTCCCGCACGAGCACGGCCAGCTGAGGAAGTGAGTGATTGGAAAAGAAAAGCACTCCCAACGGTGTTGCCTTCCGGGCGGTTCTTTTTAATGAACGACGTCCGTCGATCTGCTTCCATCTTCGTACCTGTTCTCTGTGTGTATAGCTTCTTGCAAGTGGAAGCCAGAAATAAAAGCTACACTCAAAGGTACTTTGTGGTGCTCCTGTTGGGGAGGAGCGTATAAGCCAGCACACAAGGGTTGGATTGCTTTGGTTTGCTTTAAAATAACGTGGTAGAAAGCTTCCTTGTTTCTTTGCTGGGGGGAAGTTCTTCGTTCCATTTCCAACAGTCTTTTGTAAGCTTTACGGAGCGAAACGTATTCGAGGTTTCAAGTCAGTGATCTTGCTGCTCATAAAATGATTTCTGTAATTCTGTCATAAAAGTGTAATGCCACCCTCAATATTCTCTCTGTTGTAGTGTTTGTTTTTTTTTTTAACTGAGTCTTTTCAATTAGTGAGTTTCAAAGTTTTGGGCAATTGATGGGGGGAAAAGCTGCATAAAGGTTGAAAACCACTGATCTAGACTGTATTTAGTCACACTTTTGTAGTTATTGTTATGCTAGATTTGTTTTAATTGAATTTCTGCTGATTTTCGTTAAGTATTACCTGTCAGTTATTTCACATCAGTGTGAATTTTACTCAGTGTGTCCGTGTGGTATTGACGGTGGTGAAATGGAAGTGAACAAAAATATTCTACTGTGGAAGCAAACGCAAAATATTATGATAGGTCTAATGTTTCCTTTTATTTAAATTCAAGTGATGGCAATTATGAGTAAAAAAGTATGTTTACTCATAGTCGGTCTATCCCTATAGTCCTCCCTGTAGTCGGTCTATCCCTACTCAATCAACTATTTCCCTTAATTCTCTGTGATGTGTCAGTGTCCTCGTAGCTAGATTTTCAATCCCGTTCGGCATATTGTTAAGTAGTGCGACGGTACTACGGAATGGGCCCGAATTAAAACCAGCGTACTGACTTACTCAATTTAAATTTCAAAGATTTGTTTGCATTTTGGGTACAGATACAGATCAAAACTAATTGAATTTACTTTATCCGCCTGTAAAAATATGGATTCCCAGTACGTTCCCGTTACAAGACATACGTGGCCGAATGTGAACAAGACATCAAATAAATGAAAAAGCAATAAAGGGTACTTATCAACGCTGAAAAAAAGAAGGCTTGAACTAACATACAACTTTTGTGTTATTTGATAAGAATGTCAACACTCCGTGTAGTAATTGAAAACACGAGGGTGTACTCAGCCCAGATCCTTTCATCTTGCACTGCCCTTAAACATTCATTACACGCACCGCTACACCTAAATAGCGCCCATCTAAAATCTAAACAAGGTTAAAAAGAAAAGCCCTTACAGTTTTGTATCGCTATCCCTCCACACCGACCACACGCACAGCAGGGTGTGTGTGTGCCTGCTAAGCTGATAAAGAGAGATTGTAACTGTTTTCATTTTTTAATTAAAATATCTCATATGTAAACGCGTCCCGTAGCGCGTACTGGCGTAGATGAAAATTACCCCCACAAAGATCCCTTTGATTTTGTCATTTGCGCTCCTGCTTGCTCCCTTTCCCGTCTCATATTCTCCTCTTTGTGAAGCTAAATTTTTGTATCCAACCAAGAATGGCGCGATACAGTGGGGCTGGAACGAAAATCCTTACAAATCCCACCCGCCAACAAGTAACACACACACACACACTCACGTGCACGCTCTGACACAGAAAATGTGCCATTTGCACAACACGAGCCAGCGTACGCTGTATGCGCCGAGGTCGAAAACGGATCACAGGCAGTATGTCTTACGTTGTCAGGGCCAACACTTTCTCGGAGCGTTCGCTGTTGCAACGCTGCACTGCATGTGCATCGGTCCGTGGCGGGAAAACCGCCGAGCGGAACGCTCTTGAAGATTAACACTTCAAGATTCGTTTGCGCGGTAGCCCTGAATCCACCCATCCTTCCCATCGACTACCCCCGCGCGTTCCCCTCGTAAAAGGCGGCTGCTGGCAACGAGATGCGCCTTTTAGTGCCTTCACACACCACACGCCCCGAAGACAATGTTTCGTTCGTACGTTCGTTCGCTCGGCTTACCAACACTGACAGGAGTTGAAGCACGGGCTGGGTGGTGGTGAAAAATATAGTTGAACTCCTGCCGGAACTTTATGATCTTTTCCCAGCTCACTCGCTTGCCCCCGGTAGCCTTGGCGTGGCATGGTATGGCGTTGTTGCGGTCGCATCGCAAGCGAAAAATGTGCTCGCATTTGCCGACCCGTTTTCTGTGTGTCTGTGCCATGTGGGTTTTAAGAAAGGCTGCAGAAAGCAGGAAGAAGCCCGAGCTTCGCGTTATTATATGGATTGCTTCGTGCACAGCCTCCGTCGGCAGGCGCGTCGCTGTGTGACCCACTTCGGGACGGGGGTCTTTTGTTTTATGTCCCGCAAGAAGATGATGACGGCTTACGTTCCGCGGTCCGTTGCCTTTACCGCGGCGAAATGAGCAACACGGGAGAAACGGCCAGGAGGTTGCATTTTTGTTTCGCCGGCTCATGCCTCTTCGTCGCAGTCACAGCCGTACCACAGCTTGCTGAGCTTCTTCTTGCGCTCTTTCTCTGATGGTGGTTGAATCGGTAACAAACAACGAGTGAAAAGCGCAAAAAAAGGTACTCGGGCAGCGGCTGCTTACGGTGTACGTACGTAAAGGGTAAGATTTACGGTGTATCAGTAAAAGTCAGCTGACCTCGGTTGAACGGTAGCATAGGTTCACCGTATCGAGATGTTTTGCTCAGGTCCCGGGACAATCAGCGAGCAATGATGAAAAGAGCTCGGTAAGTAGTTACTACAATAAGAGATTTGCGATTCGTCGTAAAAAGGTAATTGGGCTTGAAAGGGTGATGCATCAGAGAAGGTTCACAAAGAGTACAGGAATTATAATTTTGTAGTAATGAGAACTTAATTGGTTTAGAATAAAATAGCAATTCTCAACAATTACATATTGTAAGGATTGTTAAAACGATAATAAACGGTTTAATTTCACACACTAACCTACACTAGTTGGCGTAGCGTCATGAAGGTATTGCGAGTTTATTTACCTGCAGAAGACATAAAAAAAAACGCATCATGATTAGTATACTTCAAAACAGGGGCGTAAATTGTGTGATACGTTTTGTGTAATTTGTGAGCAGCATTAATCAAGCGATGTATTTTAATCAACATATTCGTTCAACAAGTCATGTGTCAATTTGAGCTCCAAAATTCAGTGCCAATGTGCCAATATAACGTCTTTAATCCAAAACAATCAAACTAATCTTGTCTTTCGAGTGGCAGTCAAATTGGTTAATGCCAGACTTGCGAAGCGACAATAGCTCAAAAATAAAAAAATAAACTTTTAAGCTAGCGTTTTAAGCTTTACCTATAAAAAACTAAACACTTATGAATTATTTGATAAAAAACGATACAAATGAGGTTTACGCTAGCTTAAAAGGTTATTTTATTTTGCCAATAGAATTCAAGTGATCAAAGATTTGCAAGCTTTTGATGAGGCATTACTAAGGCTATGTTGATGGCATAATTGGAACGCTTGATATATCTATTACAAAAATAATATTTATAATAAATACATGTTTTGAGCTAGAATATCTATTTCAAATACAGTATCACTCAATGCAATGCTAAGGTTTCCTTTTTGAGAATTATTTTTGAATAATCCTATGATACATACAGCAGATTGAAATATGGAACTTGATTGTTACAATTC
Source organism: Anopheles coluzzii (assembly GCF_943734685.1). Classification (NCBI taxonomy): domain Eukaryota; kingdom Metazoa; phylum Arthropoda; class Insecta; order Diptera; family Culicidae; genus Anopheles; species Anopheles coluzzii. The sequence continues at coordinate 88,633,127 of NC_064671.1, forward strand.
CCTCCATAATCGTTCTGGAAATGTATGAATCGCGTATTTCTGATGAGGTATTCACAATCTGATTTCGTAGAAACGTTTAAGATCCAATAAAGCTTCAATTTGGGATAAATGATTCCTAGAAAACGATATACCGCTGATGTTACCGCAAGCGAGTGGGAATCACTTTGCTGTAACGTCCTTTCCGTTTGATGTTATAGAACAGGCACCTACATACCATGATCGATATTTATAACTTGTCTCAACTGAACTGACAAAACCCGATATTGTAGTTGTGAAACTGTACTTTTAATTTTGTTTCCCATCCTTTCTTTCCTTCCATAGCTCATGATTTGCTTTGCAGCATCCTTCGCTACCATTCAAAAACCACAAAGCCCCAGATGGAAGCAATGAGAGAAAATTGAATTAAAACTCAATGTTCCAAGCGCCTGATCCGGGGCCAACCATTTCCAAAGTTCCCTGTGTTCCTCACGATTTTTCCGCCTCCACCCTTTGCTTCGTAGCGCACATCGCGCATCACAAACGTGGAAGCGATAGCGAACACAAAAGCAACTTTTCCAAACCACCGGTTGGCAAAACTCTTGCATTGCTGCAAAAACAAAACCGACCGGTAAATGGTTGCGATTGCTCCGCTCGTAGCTCCAAATTTCAGTTTTAAATTGAATTCTCCATTGAATTTGGAGACGGACAAAACTCGAAGCCGTACGCCCCAGCTTAATCATTGACGACGAAGCGGCCATCAAAATACGGTTCCACAGTTGCACACCGGACACCGAGAGCTGGACGTTTTTTCGGGTTGATGGCATAATTAATGCAAGTGTCCCTGCGGTACACGCCAAAGCACGTCAGTAATGACGGCTAACCCAACCCAGCGCCACTAGACAGAAGAAGGAGGCGTTAGTGTGCAGTAGCACACGTTATAATTCCACACAGGAGGTGTGTGTATCAGTTGTGCTCGTTATGGATTTTGAGATCGATTTTTTGTTTCCCACCCCGGAAACCTTTCGTTAAACCTTACGATGGTACATTCCAACGTTCAAATAGACCTGCCAAACAGAAGCACACACCTCCAGCCATTGAAATGAAACGGTAAATGCACGGGGATTTATAAACATTATAAATAATTAAGTTAATGTTGGCTGGTTGTTACCCAATTAGAACTTTGACCGTGACGTGTGCGCTCCCTCGCCCTGTTTCACTGGCTACAGTGAGCACATAATTATTTAAACAAGAACGAGCCTCCACGAGTCGAACGGACCGCGGTACCCAGGGGATCGCCCTTCCGTACACTCATTTGTGGGCCGCGTGGGAAAACCACCGGTTGTATTTGCCTTTTTTTTTGTTTTTGTTCCGTTTCTACCGTAGCAAGAGTCAACAACAACCAAAAAAAAAAAACAAGAGCGCAAGGCGCAAATTCCTAGACGGGTCAAGAAGTTTTGAAGCACTTTTTGTTCGTGCCCTGCCTCGGTTTCCGAAGCGTAGTAATTCCATTTGCGGTGGTAGCCTTCTGGCCCCGCTCGAGGTTGATTTATTTCGTTCTAATTTAATTCCACCCGGGTAGGAGCCGGCATTCCGAAGCATTTTTCAACGAAGGTAGCAGAAATTTTAATCTATCCCAATTACAGCAAGGGCCGGACCGGGTTTACGGCGATCGGCATGGCAACGGCATGCACGTCTGGTTTTCGTCTGTAAAATGTTGTTTCGCTTTTTCTTACTCTCATCATGCCTTTTAAGCCACAAAGGATAGAGTTTGGCAGGGGATGTACAGAAAAACTAAAATGCGAAAAAAACCAAAGGTAAAATTGTTTTACCCTTTAGTATTAGGAGCAAACACAAATCGCCCGTAGAGGTCGCTTCAACTCCCCCGAAGGGAGGCAACCCATTATGCTGGGCAGTAGCATTGTTATACGGTGAGTCAGGTGGGCACACGTTTGTTGGCAGAACGAAATGGTCAAGGTGCGTAAAATACCTGCCAAAGGTTGCAGGAGAACATGGCAAACACTCCAAAACACTCGGAATGCCAGACCAGTTGGGAAAGAAAAATGGAGAAATGAGAAGACGAGGAGCCCTTCAGATCCTTTGTTATCATTAGACTAGTTATTGGGCCAGTCCGACTACATGCCCCTACTCATTACTGGAGGGAATTTTCCCCCGTCCTGTTCATTTTTTCATTTGCTGTGCCAGTTTTCATCATCACTCTGCATGTTCTGGCTTTTTTTTTTGTTTGCCCCGGTGCTCTTCAAACATTGCCTTTGTTCTTGTTGAAGTCAAAGTTCTGTTCCCTGTTTCCTGTCCAGTCCAGACAGCGGTAGTGCAAGCGGTAGGATGCTTTAGAATGATGATTAAAATTTAGTTGTGTGCCACTCCTTCCAATTTGAAGCTACCGATTGGTACCGGTACGACACTGCTCCCTTACTGTAGTGTCGAACAAACTGACCTTAGTACACACCTGAGCACAAAACTCTTGTGCTGTTTGGTGAGCATGTTCTTCCAGTTTTTTTTCGTTTTTTAAGTAGAACCAGGTATGTTTGACTTTTATTATTTTCACAAACATGCACCCATTCCTCCGTTTTTTGCTGACCGATAACAATGCGTGTGCAAAGAAAAGCGGGCTAATGAACGCCCCTGGGGGGGTCATAGCCATTTTGATGTTGGTTTAGCACTATCAACAGAAACGAAAAGGAAGAAACGATGTTCAATAATGCTTTTTACTCTCGCTCGTTGGTACAATATCTAGTTCAAATGAATGTCAGAATTAGTCAACATTATCTCATAAGCCCTATCCTCTGACTAGTATAGGTAGCTTTCGACATAAATGAGCTGACATAAATGCTTGGAGATCTGCCCTTTCTGCATAAATAGGATTTGAACAAAATATTGCAAACTTCAATCGCTAGCTTCTTGCAAGCCTCACAGCTGCACAGCATTAAGGTACTATGAAATTCAAATTTCATATTTGTAAAGCTTATCCCAGTTCGATGCTGCCAGTGATACAGGATGTTGACCTGTTGTTTCCATTCCCGCCCACCGGTTAGCTATTTTCTATCGACTGTTGGCCCGAAAACCGTTGCTTGCAATCGATCGATCAAACCGTTCGACGTTTGCGATACTATGCCATGGCAGAGTTGACTTCAAAACACTTCTTCCCAACCTCCAGCCTCCGTTCAAACTCCGCCTACAAAACTGCCCTGCCAGCCAAAGCCAAAACCAACATGTGCGACGTCCTGTCCGTTGCATAAATTCCACGAATGCCATCATAATGAATGACGCTCCTCGTGTCACACCTTCTCGCCGTGTTCTCGGTTGCGAGAGCTGCACACGACGCCGAGAATGTAAACATGATTGGAATTTTTAATGACGCAAACGCAAAGTTTACCTTTGCGTCCAGGCTCTGGTTCAGCTTTGTGTGCTTCGGTTGAAAGCGAGCCCGGAAACCATCCGCACCCTACATCATCATTGGCTGGCCGAGTAGCCGAGGCTGGACTGGGTTGCGTCTGACATTGCTGGGTGAGGAATTTTACTCACCCACCCAGGACGACCGTCGGCTGGATGGTCCGGCGTTGGTCACGCGTTGGCATTCATAAAAGGATTATTATGTAATATCGTCAACGTTTGGCGTGTTAGAGATGATCGTTGGCTGACGTCTGCGCTTCGCCCTTTTGTGCCTGACGACGACGACGACAAGTTTAGTAAAGCTAGCCGATTAGGGAATGTCTGTTCCAACTAGCGAGATGACGATGATGATGATGATGGTTGTTGTGGTTGCGGGATGGTTCATTTTAAAATTAAGGTACACTGTGACTCGTTAAATACATTTTTCGAAAACAATGCAAATGGTTGGGTGAAACGCTGACAGTTGAATTCATGTAGATGCTGTGTTAAATTATATTGTATTATATAATGTGTATTGTAATATGCGTTAGTTGGAATCTTCACAACGAAGCGTTTCATCTTAATAGGTACTGTACCAGTTGAGTATGGACAGTGAGGTGCAGAAACTTGAAAAACAGTTACGAATTACGCGAATTAACTCTGAAGCTCTGGCTTTGAAGATGGCTTTGTAGGTGATCCTTTGAAAACAAAATAATGCACATAATTCCTAAATTATAAAAAAGCGTTAAAAAGCGTAGAACTATACTATAAAATGACCAAACAGAGCACCAATCACGGTTAAAAGGGTAAACAAGGTGTTGAGACACAGGCACGGAAGCCCTGTCATCTAATCGTGTTTAACGAAACACGAAGATCGTTCCGATGAGCTTTGAGCTTTCGGCTCGGGCGATTAGTTTATAAGTATAAGTGTAGTTCTACAAATAAACTCTCTTCTAATTTTGCAACTGAACAAGCCACAACCGCCGGTAAATATCGAACGCTAGAAAAGTTACAACCGAAACACGAAAGAAAAGATTATCCGAAATCGTAAGATCGAACATTGATCCTGGTCACGGCACCAATGTTTAGTCGCGAATAGTTTTCGGATAAAGTTTCCTTTTCTTTCTTTGGTTTTTGCTGCTAATAATTACCGAAGCCGTTGTAAGAAATTGCTGGTGATGAAGAGAGGGAAAAAGCCTTTTGCCCTCTATTTATTAATTGAAGATCGATAGAGATGTGTACATGAACGGGCACGGATGTGATCCGATCGGCAGTTCAAATCTGCACGATTCGCGTAGCTGCTCGAACACAAGGTTTTTCCAAATAAAGATTTAATTGTTTTTTTTTTCTTTTAGAGCTTGTTTCATAACAACACAAAGCAGAAAGACTAATAATTGTAATTATTTATTTCTTTTTCATGTTTATAGCTGTCAACATGTTTATCTTTTTTGTCAAATTACAAGATTGAAATAAGACAGAAACCTTAATCTCTGAAAATAAAAATAATACAATTATGCTAAAATTGAAATATTGAGAAACTGAACGAAATATTCCATTTCAATTTCCATTTTTCTATAAAGATAAAAATAAGCTTACGTCAAAACTTGGGCACATTTTGCAGCGAGTATTTTTCCTCCTCATTAACGACATGTATATGCAACTAAATGCATCGAAAAAAAAATCTACAAAATAATTGAGGCCAAATCACCTCATTAAAAACCCGTCCACACATTGCCGAAAATTGAATAAACCGACCAAACCAACAGTCACAGCGCATCATTATAGCATATTTTTCTCTCCCAACCCGAAACACCACACACTTTACAGCTTTTTGTGCTGCTTACGTCTACTGTAACGTTCGTTTTATGTTCATTGCACTCATCTGTTGAATGAATGATGAACGTTACCAAACACCAAACAACATGCTCGGTAGTGGGTGTCCACGTTGAATTCAACAGCAACCGATGAGTGGTGACGCGGAAAACTCACTTCATCTTGCTTTGACAAATGTGGATCCCGTTGCCCCACTGCCCACTTCGACTGTGGACGCTTTACAACCGGCCATTCAAATTAAAATAACACTTTACTCAACTCGCCCGCGCCAAGGATGATTCGCGCCCACAATTGGCGCGCTTTTTCTTGCTTCGCTTACGCGCGGAAATGGGCTCGCAAATCACCGCGTGAAAAATTCGCGTGCGAAAATAAACATTAAATTATGCTGCAGGCGGCTGTTGCGGGCCTTGTGGGTGTGATCGCCGACAGTGCGGCATGATAAGTGCGCGGGGACGGTAAGGTCTCGTCCCCGGGATGCGAATGGGTGGTCCTCGGGGAGGTCTTTGCCGTGGTGCTGCCACTCCGTTAATCTAATTTATGGGTCCATTTCGTTTGTTGATTTCGTTGCCGTGGCGTAAAACACGAGCCACCCGGGGGCGGCCCAGTAAGCCCCGATATCCACGGCCCCACGGTGAAGCGCGCTCGTAAAGCTCGTTTGATAAGGGCCGGTCGAGATTTAGGGTACCGTTGAGCGACAATGAACGCATAAATTGCTGGCCGATGGCGATGAACGATGAAAGAGAGAACGAGAGAGAGAGAGGAAAGGAGAAAAAATCGCAACAAACGAGCCCTCGTCCCTCGATGCTGTCGAAAGGTCGCCTTTGGGGATGGATAGTAGCGAGTGGATTAAGCCCAATTGCCCAACACCGCCTCACAGTCTCACAGCCAATATATCATTTTTGGTCGCCCCCTCGAGCGTAAGAAAACGTACGGAGTACGGTAAGCGTAAAATATGTAAAAAAAAAGTTAAACAAAGTCCACTTTTCCTAAACGAAAACGCATGTCCGACCGACATGAAACTGTTAACTTTCCCGTTGTGCCTTCGAGGGCTTTTCAAGTGTAATGTAATTATAGTGCGCATGGATATCACTGTCCACCCCGAAAGCTTGTTGATCAACTTTTAACGCCGGCACAACAGTTAACAGCTAAACTTTCGTAGCCGGTAGCAAAATCTCGGCTGCTTCTGTGTGTTTTGTTGACTTGTGATATGTCAAGCGATACTGCCGCGAGCCGTAAACTGGGATCGGGCTTTGATCATATCATGGCTTTTACAAATTAAGTTGATTTCCTCCCGGATGTACTGCCTTCTGTCTGTACAACAAAATGGATGAAAGGTTCTCTTTTGGGTGGTGTCGTGCAAATGGATGGATGGGATTTGACACGTGCAAAACTTGGCGTAAGATTGAAAATAGTTTCATCGCCATTAATTCAATTACATGAATGAAATTAATTTTCATTTATTTTTTAATTCTTGTGAAACATCCATTGCGTTGAAAGGACCAAAATGAAATCAAACTTTCAATCAACAAAAGTTCAACGTACGGAATTAAGTTCAGCTTAGCCCCCTTAAAATGATACGATCGTTTTAACTACGCATCCTGCTTGAGGGCTTATTTGACTTGAAATATTTCTCCAATATTACTTATCAGTTAGAGATTTTTTCATTTCATTTCGTTTATTCAATTCTACATCTGCCATCAAGGATTAATAACGAATATTTACAACTACTCATTAACAAAAATAAAATTCATGATCTAAACTAAACTAACTCTTACCTAACAAACAAAAAGAAGATAAAAGGTTAAGCGCAAAGAGACTATCGTAAATCTAGAAAAAAGAGAGAGAAAGAAATCTAGCTGCTTGATAGATTAGAAAAAAAACAGTGTATTCAGTAAGTTTTCAGAATATTTGAGCAGTTCTTAGTATCCTACTGTACAATTCATGCATAATTCAAAATCAAATAAATGCCCATTCCCAATTCCTAATTCTAATGTACGTAATGTTATAGTTTCCTGGACCTACGGCCAACATTTCTAAAATTAAACTTTATTCAAGTTGTTTAGATTACCGATGATTCGTTTGATTCAAAGCATAACCAATGCTGCATAATATACTCAACATAATTTTACTATTTTACATAATCATATTAAAAAGATGAGAGGCTATCTGAGCATTACAATGAACATAAAGTAGAACAGATTGCTGACAGTTTCTCTGTAATAAAAAAGATCCAAAGCTTGAACATAATTTCACTCTTTTGCAGTCTGCTTAACATGCAAAAGTATATCATCCTTTTTTTCACCCTAACATGCTTCCTGGAAACGAAAAACAAAACCGGCAATCATTATTAATTTCTGCCCCAAAAACAAACTCCACCGGATTAATGCTCTGCACCATGCGGAAAATGAATAAAATTTATCAATTATTCGTCTACCGAACTGGTGCCTGCATGCGAACACGGCCGGCACCAAAAGCCGTGGCAGCCCGCCACCGGGGCTCCACCTCGGCGACGACACGGGAATGTATCTCCTGGTGGGGGTGGGACCCATTATAAAGAAAAGCGCTATTCCCCCGTGTAGCGTTATTCATCTCCCATAAAGTTATTATGATTTCGTGCCGCATGCTTCCGAATAATGTAATATGCTACGCCATCTCTCCTTTCCGCTCCGCGCACACACACAGCTTCTCACGTCCTCCGCTGCCGCCTGTGCCATCGCACTTCCGATGGAAAGCTCGGCATGGCTCCCAAACCTCCCGGGCAGCAGCACCGGCGGCGAGGCAGTGTGTCGGCGGGCAACGAATGTAAAATAGATGACATCGCACGGGGCCCGGGCACAGATGAGAACATCGAATGTCGGGATGAATTATGATACGGCTTAATACAGGCATAATCATTAGCATAAAAAATGAAATCATCAAGGGTGACAGTAGCAGCAGCAGCAGCGGCAGTAACAGCGATCGAAACTGTGCCTCCCGTACCGCGCAGATGAGTTTGTGAAATTTTCCACGGTGACATCCGGAGCAACATATATACACACACACACATAGCGCGGCACCACGCTCAAAGCCCATGTACACAGCTGTCTCCAAGGAACAGCCGCAAACGGAGTCAGAGCAGCGGTGTAGCACACTTCTTTCCGAAAACCGATTTGTTCACCCATGCGGCACGGATCCCACGGGGCCGATCGCATCGCGAACGATTCGCTTTATCATAAAGCTATCAAACGAACAAGGGCTATTGATGTAAGCATTCCACCGGGAGCCATATGAGGCTGGTTTCCACTCAGGAGTTGTTTCGCCGAACAGAGCGGAAGCGAGCAGCAGCACTCAAACAGAACAACAACAAAAATCGTGGGAGCTCCTCAATTTCTTGATCAATCAAACTCTCAGTGAATAGAGGAAGTCGAATTGCTCCATTTCCGGTGCTGGTTGATTTCTTACCGCTTCTGATCCTGCTTTTCCCTCCTCTCATTTAATCGCAATAAATACCAAAAGGGCGAAATTAAACCCATCATGGAAGAATAGGGGAAAATGGAAGTTTAATCTGCTGCAGGCAAATCTTTGTAATCAGAAGGTTTTATGAATAGAGTTGCTTGTTCTCTTCAGCAATGTTATACACAATTATGTTTTCTTCTCATGCATTTTACTTTAAAAGTTATAAAATCTCAAAAATAAAAGATTCTTCATTATCAAAAGCATTCAATTTATTCTTTATTGTTCTCACTATGAAACTCCCAGGATAGAATCAGTTCAATAAACTTCGCAGGAACAACGCTTAAATCAATACGATCCTATTCATCCATACGTTCAGAGAATGAAATTAAGATTAGAAAACTTTACACCAGCAGCTCTTTGTTTACATTTTACACAGGAAACCAACTCCCCGTCTAGCCCAAATAACATCGCCAGCCATTTTTCAATGCTGGTAGTTTCTATGTGAACAGGATTTAAAATGAAAAGACATCCCCAAGGCGGTACTTTTTGAATTCCCCAACAACTCCTTTCTCTTTTTTGTGAAATATTTAAACAAGCTGCCCGTTTGTTAAATATGTCAAACTCTCTTGCTTTATGAATCAGGCACGGGAAGGAAAGCCTGCTTGAGCAACAGGATCGAATACCTAGGAGGCATCGAAGCGAAATGAACGGAGCGAAATGTCCTGTGCCTTAAGATAAAGTTTAAAGGAAGTAAGAGTCGCCTCGATAACCCTTGTTTCCTTCCACCGGCTTCGGTTTACCATTGTTCGCTTCTTCGCATTTCGGTACAGCTGTCGGAAACATAAAACTTTTCTGCTCTCAAAACCACCAAGACACGCCAAGGCACACATTGCCGTTCTCCTGCATTTGACCGGCAATTTTTGCCCACAGGAAATCCTGGGCCCCCGATCTCACCTAGACACTCACTCGGTGGTATTGTTTTACCGAATGGTTGCCGCGCACGGCCAGGCGGGACACGGGAACCGGAAACAGCGTGGGCAAGACGTGGTCATCATGCTGAAACGGACAACAATCGGCACGAACTCAATGGGGCAACGGGCGAGTATAGATCCATTTCGGATCGGTCTTCGTTTCTCTTCCCCCACATCAAACGTGGTAAGCAGCATCAAAGAGCTGCTGACTGATCAAAGACGAAATCGAGAATGCCAAAATGCGCCATTGTGCAGAGTGAAGCTTTCATTTCACTGTCAGTTTCCGATTTCCGGCGCACAAGACTGGCGCGTGTGCTCGAACAAACACACAATCGATGGATCGATTAGGTTTCGCTCGAACCAAGACCTGCTGGATCGATTTTAATTCAATTTTCGGAGCATGGATTCACGGGGTTTTCGCACATTACCTTCCATCAAACGGACGTTTGTGTGCCGGGCTGGTCCATTGCAAGCACGATCGCTTAATGAACCCTCTAGTAAATGTATTTTCTACTAAACGTATTACCATTAGGTTTTATTATTTAATTTGGTTGTTATTTGCTATTTTGCAATCCATCCAATAGCTTTCTAGTAAGAAAGTGACAAACCAACAAACGAATCAAGAGAATCCTACCTTGTGCCAAGGATTTGACGCTCATAGGAGAGCTTACCACGTAATAGCAAATATCGTAACTGTCAATAGTGCAGGCTTTGAAAGAATGTGACTTTTGTTAATTAGGGCCTTATCTGGACAGTCCACAACCACTTATTGTCTCGAGCGTATTATTCATCCATTATTATGGCCTTAAAAACTGATGCTGACAAGCCATCTTGTTGTTAATTTGTGCCTCAGTACTTTATGAGCTGGGGAACGATCTATTTGGAGGTTCTCTACCCAGAATTTACCTCAAGTCCTTTATCTCAGGCTAGCGAAATCAAGTGTCCAAGAAGTTCTTTTTGTACGTCTGGAATTCTTCCATTTTTGTCTATCTCCCATAGATTTTAAATCTTCATAGTCTCACCGCGTTATAACCCGAGAGACCCTGCATTAAAGCTATAATACATATTTCCCCATTCCACCAGATCTCAAGCACAAGTAAAGAGTTTCTGTAACAGGAAAAAAAACATAATAAAAAGTAGAAAAAAACATTAAAGTTCTTCATCATTTCTCCAATCGTTACCTACACCCTAATTCACGTCGGCAAGAAAGCAAGTAGCGTTGATACAGATTCTAATTATTCAACCAAGCCATTTAAACGCCTGACTAACAACCCTTCCCAAAAGAACCCCCTGTCCCCAACTCCTCCTTCGCTGCAATCGTAGCGCCAAATAAGGCATGTAATTTGATAAGGCTAAAATCATTCCACGTCTTTTTTCTTACCACCTTTGCTCATTTGCTAAATCACCGCTCCGACAGCCAAATCACCGATCCTCAGTCGCCCCAACCTCTTGCCTCTGTTGTGGTAAGTGTTTCTCGTGCCGTTTTTTGACAAAACACAAACCCACAACCGAGTGAAACAAACGTAGGCTTATGATTCATATCGATCGTACTGCAGGTACAACAGCAACACCCCCAACGCCGCCGCCGCCGCCATTTTCACCCGAGCAATTCTCTGTTTTTGTGATTAATATTCTTCTTCTGCTGTAACGGCGCCCCTCAAAATGCTGCAGTAACGGGTCGAACGGCGAACGGGATGAAAACCTTTTGCCAGCGGTCTCGGGGTTTTCACTTTTTTGCACCCACCCGGTGCGCAGCAGAGTGAGAAAACTGGCCAAGCTTCTACGAATCGAAGCTCATCATAAATATTCATCAACATTGTGACCGGATTTTCCGTGGTTCGGGGCGGCCTTTCGCCCGTACGCAACGCTTATCGTTCGATCTGCCCGTTGTTGCCGTGGTTCGTGGCAACGTGGCTACAGAAAGCTTACCGTTTCCTTTCTCTTTTGCGCTCTCTCTCTCTCTCTTTCTCAAACCACCATTGCTAGGGCGCTCTGTACTGGCACGATCCGAAGCCGGGAGGATAAAACTTTGCTCCAAAGAATGACTAATTAAGCTTACCCCGCCAGGCGACACCACTTCAGGTGCGCTGTTTCGGGGTCGTCTAGGCGCCTAGGTGTGGAAATATCATATTTTCTGTACGTACGTCGCCCGAAAAAGGGCGACAGGAAAGCTGAAGCGGGAAATCTCATGCTCGAAGCGATTGGGCACGGAGCCGGAGATGATTTATGAAGCTTTTCCTTTCCGATGATGGATCAATGATGCGTGTTTGCGGGCGAGGATTGGAAATGCTGGACGCGCCGGAAGGTTTTGTTTTCCTAGTGGAGGAGCTTTAATGAAGAGTTGGCTACAGTCGAACGATAACAAACGAGTTTAAACGAGTAAACAGCAAAACAACACATTGAGACAGCAGCACATTCACGACTCAGAAACTCAAATGCGAACAAAACCGTGGCTTAAAAGCTGTCTTTCATTATTTTCCATAATCCTTGCTTCATATTCGGTAGAACCACTAAGCGTTCCCGGCAATAATGAGGCAAGCGTTTTCGTGCTTTCATTCACAAACATAGCTAAAACGATCAGTTTGTGCGCTCTGCAGCGCTTGAACGAAAATTATGAGAGCATGGAGAAAGTTTTCCTTTTCTATTTATCACACGCTCGGGGGGAAGCAAGGAGTTGGAAACAATGGCATACTTTTCGCCCACCACCACCACCAACACCGACGATTCTGAGAAATGACAGTGCCTATAAAATAGATCCTAGACTTGCGTTTTCAATAGCCGGCAGAACTGGCCGGGGATCGACTGAGCGGGACGGTGGAAAGAATATCGCAACTTCTAGCTGAACAAATTCGTAAGCTTTAAGATGGAAAGATTATCGCCCCGAGGAACTTTTAATCCAGATTAATTTGCACTTAAACGGAGCAGAACACATTTCAATGTATGAATTTGGAGCCCAGCATTGGATTCCGGATAAAAGAGAAGCTAAAAGAGCACAGGTTAGTAGCATGATTCATAAAGTTTTGCACTTTTTATACGCAATAAAACTTTTTTAATTGGTATGTAACACTCCTCAAACTTCATTCACTATATTGCATGTATTTATTCAATTCACCTTTCTACAACTTTTCCTATTTATTGAAACATCTTCTGTGCTACGGATGCTTCCCTTGCAGTATTATTGCATCGAACCGCATTGCGGGTCATCCATCTGAGAAGAACTTGCTGCACTCAACCGGACCATCAAACTTCACCAGCATTTGTCGCAAAATCGTTCAGCTTAGGCAAGCTTAGCCGACGAGATTGATGGAATTTAAACGCTGCAAATGTACGTCTGTACGTCGTTCGGGCATTAGTTACCTGCAATGATCACCAATCATTCTGTCTTGACGATGCAGCAAAACAGTGCAGCTAATGGTACTGTAGCAAAATGGTAAAACAATGCTGTATCAATGATAGAAATGGTTGAAACCCGTTGACAATATTGCAAACACACGCTAATAAAATAATTTCTGTTCGAATTATGAGGCTAGAATTATTGCAAAAAGGTGTTTGATACAACCATTCTTGAACATAGTCTTTTGACACGGCTCTTACAAATTCTTTCAAATATTATGTAAAACATTTTCAAGAAACAAGATGCTGATTCTAATATATTATCACACGTTTTCCCAGACGGAGCAAAAACACCACTTTATCTAACTATAAACAATCCAACTACTAGCAATTAGAATGAGTATTATAATCTCCTTCAGTATAGTTGCGCAAGAGTATTACAAGACTGACTCTGTAGACATAAATGCTTGGTTTTTCCAGCAATACCTCCGCCCAGTAAAGTAAATGTAACCTAAAATGCAAAACCCAAACAATCAAGAGCATTTCAACGAAAAACAGATACAAACACTCGCATTTTCAATCCCTCCCATCCTTCAAACCATGCCAAGCGGGACATCTGGGAGCTATGTTTGAGATGAAAATTCCAGCCCCGCCCTGTGCCGCGCTGCATATTGCGCTGGTTCCTTAAAATGTTAAATCGGATTCGGGAAAATCTCACTTCATATATTCGTATTTATAGGAACATTGTTCTACGACAACAACGAGGAGGAGAAGAAAAAAACATCACTTTACCAACTTCCGGGTATGAAGCTAGCCTGAATGGTGGCTTTGTGACTCCCATTCTTTTCTCTTTTTTTTCGTCCCCAAAATTCCCGGAAGCGTCCTCGGCTCTGGCAAAAATGATGCAACACCCGGTGGTGATGCGTGATGGTACAATAACGGGTGACGCTTGCGTTACTGTTGACGTTAAAAAGTCATAACCGTTGCCCGGAGCTAAGTGAATTTTTGTCATGAAATTTTAATTAAAATCGTGCCATATTTTCACTGGTTTATTCACGCAACAGTACCATACAACGTAGCGTTTTAACAGTTTGATTGTTTAACATATTTAAATGATGGTTTTGATGCAGTTTAAAATTTGAATTATATTACATCAATTCCAAGAGCACAAGCTTTGTGCTTCTTTATCCCTTTTCCGACACGAAACTATGGACTTGGGAGCACTAAAGCGATTTGAGAAACTATTTCAAAAATGGCTAATTATTATTCGGACGAACACTCGATCGGAGTTCGTACCAGGAAACGAAGCTTTGACCCAACGATGCGTTGGAAAGAGGAAATCTATTGGTTAACGATGGAAATTTAAACCAGCGCCATTAAAGAGGTAATGCGGGTACCGAGAAGCTTCATCCGGAATACCGCAGCAAAACAACATTTTGCTGCTTTACTCATATTAAAGACGGTGGAAATTTGCTCCAATTATACACCGCCCGTATGAACCACTTTTACCTTTTTACATTGCACGTTGCAATCAAATCTCCGCATCTCTTTACCACCCCGGTTGAACGGAGCATAACAATTGCACTCATTATCAGCACCTAGGGGAGGGTTTGTAGGAAAAAATGGGACGTACACACGACATTCACATGTATGCGTTGGAAGTACCCATCCAGTGTTAGTGTGTGTTTGTGTGCGAGATGGTTTCCTTCTTCATGCTATAACTGTCCTCTGCAGCTTCCGTGAAGAAAAACCCAGCCCAAGATCTGAACCCAAAGCACTGGGCGGGAAGGGCCGCTTCTCAGCTGTCACCGACAGACGGACGTTCCTGCAGCCATGTAATACTGTCCCAGCAGCAGCAGGCAACACTTGAAGGGGCACGGTTGGGAGCACGAAGCACAAAAGCATGCTGGCTGTGGACTCGCCTTACGCGATGGTAAAGATTCTACTACGTTTGTGTAATTAAAACTTGTTCTCAGCGTGGGCTTCTAGGTTGCAGACTTTTTCTTTTCATGCTTGTGTACACGCTGGTCCTATTTACTGTTTTGCTTTGGCGCACTTGAGTCACATTCAGTCACTATTCAGGTCAGCCCGGTTGAGATGAAACGAGAGCCACCGCTCCTGTTTATTCCATGATCTGCGCGAAAGCAGCGAGATGCCTTTCCGCTTACTGTTGACTGTGGCACTGTGTACTGTTTATTTTAAACTTGAACTCAGCCATGTGCAATGGGGCATTAACAAAGGTGTTAATATTTGCAGCAATTTTATTTTCCTCATACTAAAATATTAATGTTTTTTTTATTGTATAAACATCAAGATACCTCATTAACGTAATGTTTTCGATGAATATATGTAGGATTAAAATCTAAATGCAATGCTTTCATTAATAAGTTACAATAATAATTTAATCCATTGAATGAACATTTGAAACGTTCTAAGTTAACTGCTGCACTCACAGTTCTATAGTGTACACTAGTTTGCAACGGCATATGACAGCGATTCAATAAAAACCTTTTAAACATGGGCCTATGATCAGCACTCACATTATTAAATGCCTTTCTCATTCATTCCGAGCACGTGTTTTGCCCCTTACAAAACAATACACAATTACCAGCTCACTCGCTCTCTGGTGAGATAGAAACTGGTTCAAAAATTTCATTTAGACAATGGTTGTCGAACCGCACATCTCTCGTACCAATTATGCCAGACAATAGCATGTGCGTTTCATGACGAGCCAGAAGTTGCATCCCCTGAAGAGAATGAAGAGCGTGCCCGGACAATGATCAGGAATTGCTTTCAATCAAATTTAATTTTCATTTGTGCTGTGTGTGTGTGTGTGTGTGTGTGTGTGTGTGTGTGTGTGTGTGTGTGTGTGTGTGTGTGTGTATGTGTGTGTGTGTGTATGTATGTTCTGACACGAATACTAAGTGATTGGTGCTTTCCTGTAGCCTAACGAGCCACAATCCATGGGCACATTAAGTGAACACTAATAGTAGCAGATTATAAAGGAATACTTATCACTCAATAGAAGTGTAACGATTGGTTACATTCATGATATTCAATTGCATGGTTGATACAATGTAACATCAGTATGAAATGTGTAATCAAACCTTTTCTTTGAATTGCAAGCAATCAACACCACTTGATCGAATGAAGTATAATTATTAAATGATTGAAATACATTTATTATATAAATTACATACAATTGTCAATTGAGATATATATGTATGCCCTACTTCAATCTTGAGCTGTTACCAAGCCATCTTGTCATGCTCAGTCTCACACATTCTTTTTTTATATAATTAATTACCTTCTTCTGTATTTCGAACAAGAAAATGTTTCCCCACAACAAAAACGTATTGATCTCTACCATCAATACCCCAACCCAACTGAACACACTGCTTCCGTTCGGGTATTTTGTTTTTTCCGTACCTTCCGGAAGCAGGAGGTCGAAGCAATTCAATTAATTCTTCCATAAAATCCAATACCAAAGCGATAAATCTCGGGGCAAATTTAAAAACCACTCTGCCAAAATCACCTGGCACATGTGCGTCCGTTTTGCTGCAACTAATCGTTAGCAAACCACCCGCAGCATAAGACTACGTTTTCTCTATTTATCCATGCATCCATCCTCGTGTTCCTAGGAAGAGCTGGGTTCCAAGGTTTTTCCTCCCACATTTTCAAAGCAAAAGCGCCTCTTTGCAACCGTCGACCACGCTAGATCGCGGACAGGGCAAAGAAGTGTGAAAGAGGTTTGCCGCTTTCTTTTCTGCATTCCTTTTTTTGTCCCATTTTTATTTGTCTTCACAACGAACCGTTTTTCATACGGAGCGGAAGAACCACCAACGACCTACCGTACTTTATATATATCTCTCTCTCTCTCTCTCTCTCTCTCTCTCTCTCTCTCTCTCTCTCTCTCTCTCTCTCTCTCTCTCTCTCTCTCTCTCTCTCGACATGCCAGTGTATCGATTGCTGATACGCTCGGTAGTAGTATTTGCACAGCAATCGAATATAAAAACGACATGACGATGCCGCCAACCCCAAAACCCTAAAAAATGGAAGCCTCAAGCAGCCGAACCTATCGCAGAACATCATCAGAACAAACAAATTGTTCAGATTGTGATGCGAATTTTTCACTCTAGCTCCTTTCACTGGCTCATACACACACACCCATATCCATTTGTGGTCGATGCCTCTAGGCGAGAATCAAGCAACCCGGAAGCGGAAGTTCAAAGCCTATCGTCTCTTGTTGAGCCCACTCGATTTTGTGTATGTGTGTGTGTTTCTGTGGGTAGAAAATGTTGAGTGGGGTCCTTGCTCGCCTTGCTCTCTCACCGTATCGCATATCATCGATCCACTCATGCTTCTGCACCGACAGGAGGAAGGAAAAAAAACTCAGCTCAGCCCTTCCCAGAAAACCAAGAGCATAGAACCAAAAATGTGTACGTCGGTGGAGGCCATTCTGTAGCTCCAGCTAGCCATGCTTGCTATGATAGAAGCAAATAAAAATCTGATAGAAATTCATGAGTCGCTGTGTCGCTAGATTGCTATCGACCGTGGTCAAGCAAACTTTAGCGCAGATCGGACCATCTTTACCAGGAAATCATCTTCGAGATTTTGGAACCTAAGGGAAAGAGGATCGGGGGCCGGTGGATCCCGGGTTTAAAAATAGATCGTGGATAGAAAGGTAGTGTTCGGTGTTGGTTTTATTCTTCGCTTGTTTGCATAGATATTGGACGCTAAGCTTGGCTAGCGTATGAATGCTGTTCTGATTGCAGCTTTGCTTTCTATTTTTAACACTCTACATCAGCGGTCGGCAAACTTTTGATTTAAAGTGCAAAAATTACTTAATGATCCAGAGCCGCGGGCCAGGAGAAACGCTTTTTGGCACATACATGTTTACACTATACAATTTTAGAAACAAAACATTTGCTGTTTGATTCATATTAAGCAATGCAATGCGGTTATAATGTAAGCTTTTTGTGATTATATCATCCAAGCAAGGTTCAAAGTCCCACTACTAAATAACTCTGATTAAATATAATTGTAAAGATGATCGTTAATGATCGGCAAGATACCTACAGATACAAGTCTGCAAAACATGTTGGCAATATTCTGGGGATGGAACAAATTTTACAAATTTACGTAAAAGATTTTCAAAATCAGGCAAATCTTTTCGCGGGCTAGATTTAATGTTCCGGCAGACTGCATTAGGCCCGTGGATCAGACTTTGCCGACCGCTGCTCTACATAATGCTTGGACTACACTGCATGGTCACTGAGAATAGTAGAATATAAATTCAACAACTGCACGAATGTTTTGAATAATCTCTATTTGTAGGCACGATTATTTAAATAATTTAGTATTTAAAAAAAATTAAATGAATAACAATTAGTTAAATAATATTATTACTGATCATTGCTTTTACTTAATACTAGGTATGTTTTAAACATGCTATTACATCTTTTTAAAAAAGAAGACAGAAAAAAGAAGAAGAACACAAACCTGATAACAAGATTTTTGGCTTTTCTATACTAAACTTAAAATAATAATTTATCAAATTTCTAATTTTGTCCTCATTGTCCTAATTTTTTTATTTGGCTTCACTGTGTTAGTCATTTGTCACCTTCAACACCTTTCAACAAAATACATCTGAGAATATTTCATAATTGTTGAATGTGAAAAATTTATTTAAACTATTTACTATAAATCAATTATAATTTTGTCGGTTTCATATATTCGCATTATGCTTTTACCTATCAGAGAAAAATCCTTTCAAACAATATTTTCAACTGCCCAGCCGATTATTATATCGCCAAAGACGGATACCAATACACTCACACCTTGTGTGGCTCATCACGTCACTAATTGGATATTCAAGGCAGCAGCCTTAATCCACGACCACGTCACTCTGACACGCCACGAGCATGCTCGCTTTTCCCACGCGTAGAGCAACCTTTTCTCTCATTTTCGGTCCATTGTTTTCATTGATGTTGAAATTAATTACTTAAACTAGTGGGCCACACACTTCACCACAGAATCCAAAACGAGCCAATGGAATGGGAGAGTGAACCAAAAAACCCCGTTCTAAGTAATTGCCACCAGCCACAACGGGGTGTGCCACTTGCTCTACCGGATCCAATCTTCTCGGAGCGGGAAGGCAGAAAGTAGAGAAAAGCAACGATAACAGCAAAGCAAAAACCCCATCAGCACCGCCAAACAAACGATGGCAAAGCATAATCCTTCAAAACCAAAACCCACCGCCACCCTGCTCGTGCACACCCGGTAATGAATGGGTTGCAACATAATCCACAATCATCGTTCGCCGGCGTGGTCGAGAAGCATCGGCGAGAAACAAGTGGGAAAAGAAGGCACACGATCCACCCACCGGCTAACATGCATACACAACACCGGCACACGATGTCGACCGACACCAAACAACAACGTTTCATAATCATTATGTTTCCTCGCAGTACGTACCCTGCTTCTGGCCTCCCTCCCAGTGGGAGCCAAACGCGGAGGCCGAAGGTTATGCGGGTTGCTGCCGTTCGCTTCGATGATTCGTTTTCATTTATCGTCTTGTTTATCTCGATTTCGGGACGCCATTTTCCCCGGTGAACAATAACACGCCCGAGGAACAACAACTATAATTCAAACTGGTGGGCTGCGTGTTGCTTGCCCGTACGGACCACGGAATGGATGGCTGTGTGCTGCCGTACGAGCCATCTTTTATCCATCGTAGGATTTTTCTACTCAAACCGAACCGTATCTGCCTCTACCCTTCTTATCCCTTTTTTGGAAATAGGGGATGCTCTTACGAGCTTATTCTGTTCGGTTCTACGCTTTTTGTTACTTGCTTTATTTGTACTGTTCTGTTAAACCGTCACGACAAACTGAAGGTGCTTTATTATATGTGTCTTCGTGATCGCCTTGCCGCACACACACACACCCACCAGCACAGTTTGCAACATTGCAAACACCGAACGAGAACATTTGTTAGCGAGCCGGTAAGCTCGATGACGACGACGACGACGACGACGATGGCAAACGGTGACAAAATGCCACTTTTAAGCCCACGTCGCGGACGTCGCACCGTATGTGACAAGCATCTCATATAATGATTTTCCCCGGTGGCCCGTGTTTTCCCAAAACCGCCCGCCCTTTTGCCAGGCGCGTGGTTAACACGCTAGTAAATGAGGCATTGCCGTTGGTGGGCAGAGAGTGGAGCCGGCCATCACACCCGATGGTCTGATCTGTTCCCGTCGAGCGGCATCAATGTTGGGTGTACAGCCACTGGGTGAGCGTGCCAGGAAGAAAAACACCTTCACGTGGTTCCTTTTTGCTTGTTTGTGCCTTACATGGGGCCACCCCCATCCCTGCCTGGCCATAGACCCAGTACGAGGTGTAAATGGATGTTTTTGACGAGGATTAGGAAGGCGCATGTTGGCAAGCATCCACTCGCACTTCGTCATGGTGTCACGTGGATTGAAGTGCAATCGATTTTTTACACTCTTATACCGCACGGTCTCCCGGGTGATGGATGAGACAAAAAGCTATTGTAAAAAAGGGGGTGACACATTCGAAGACAAAACCCCTTGTTTGTATGAGCGTGAAAACTGAACTCAAGTGTGACCAAGACAACAAGGGGTTTATGTAGAAAATATAATAAATATCTTACATTGTATTGAAACCAGAAAAAATACTAAAAACAGGTTTAGGTACAATAATTTCTTTTCATTTTAATGGATATCTTATCCCAATTTAGATAAAAGAAAATAAATTACTCATTTTAATGAAATAATTTCAAATTGAAAGGTGCTGCATTGTAAATAAACATAATAATAATAATTACAATAATAATAATAAAAATAATGATAATGATAATATTAATAATAATAATAATTACAAATGGTTGGTAGTCTGTTTTGCAAAATGACACGCCATACAAAGACATTGAAAAGACCTTTTGAAGCTACTTGAACCATTAGTGTGCTATAAGCAATCATATGAGCGAATGTAAAAGTATTGCATTGCAATTGTGTGCAGAAAAAATCCGATGTAGTGTAAATCGAATTAAAAATATACAAATTGGATCGGATTCATGATACCAGTTGGATTCATGATACCAATAAACTTCACAAGTAAAATGAAATTCCACTTCTCAAGTTGTTGGTGCATCCTTTCATGTTCGTAAATTAATCAAATGCAATGGTCAGAATTTTCGCTGCCAGTCATTGAAATGTGCATGTCAGTTTTATTCATTTGTATTTCATTTTCATGTGAAATGATTTTCCCGACCTGCAATCATCAAATTCTCATTAATTTAAAATAAAACATACAAGTTTGATTATCAAATATGAGTAAAAATCATGAAAAACAAGAGTATTCTCATTTTAAAAGAAATAATCATTAAAGATTTGTCGTTTCAACCACTTCTGCAGTAGAACAATATGACTTGGAACGAAACATGTATGCATTAATTATAACTGAATGTTGAAAGTATATTTCGAAAGCAAACCGCTCTGCAGTAATCGTTCGCTTGTCGTGATAACATACACACACATACAACCAAACTTAAGTAACTTAAACTCCAGTGTGCCGATCGCACCGTCAGCGTACGTGCGTGATAAGCATCAAATCCATCACACCGTCCTCGTCGCACACACTAATCCAATCGACCTGCAGTGGGCCTACAAAGCTGGCAGAGCGAAAATTTGTATTAATGTATTTTTCAAAAAAGCAAGACCATGTATCAACGACCCAGAATGAACCAACTCCTCCACCACGTGCCGGGTTTGCTTCAACAACACACCAGCGCATGCCGTGCCACAAATAAACCCAAAACGTGACGTGCAGAATTCACGCTTCTTTTAATCTTGCCGGCTCGTCTGGCTACAAATGGTGCCCGGCCAGTGGCCCCTGCGGAGCCATTTGTGTGCGCAGCCCACCCCAGAACATGGTGGCCGTTCTGCGCGCCCGCTGAAGGACTTTCCCTTTTTGGCAAAAAGCTTTTACCCGTGACCCATTCGCAAAAGCGAAAGCTGGGAGGTAGGGCCCTTCGTCCAAACAGCGGGATGTCGATGGCTCGCGTTTCCGCTCCGTTGTAAAACGAAGGTCAGCTGGGTTCTCCTTTTTTTTCGTGCTGCATTGTGCCACTTTTGAAGCTACGAACCACTGCGGGATGTAATTATAAATCATCTCAACCTACACACCTGGGCAGTTTTTTTCATTTCTGTTCTCTTTTGAAGGTGAATGTTTGCTTTATTGTTTCCCCTTGCAAAGCCGCAGGACGACTCGCACCGCTTCCTTCCTAGCTGTCAATATTGCGTTATTTCCTCACGCACTGTAAACGACACACATACACACAACAAACACACGCCAGTGGCTGGACACAGGAGGTCGAATTTTAATGGCACTGTTTTATTCATGGCCCCGCTTTGGCTGGCTAACTTTTTTGCGTTTCATGTTAGCTGCTGCCCGGCGAAAGATGAATCCGTGGGCGGAGGGAGGCAGTTTTGCTTTCACTCGACGAGCATTTTCCAAACAGTAACGATAAAGTTTGATAATGGAGTCAGGTAAACAGTGGTTGGATTTGAAAAGCGGTTAAACCTGTGTAGGCAGTGCATTTAAACCCCAAGAATAATGTGATCAACGATGCGCCTACCTACACTCGTTTAGTTTGATTACATTTGCTTACTTTATAAAATGGTTTGCTTGCACAGCTGGTAAAATATCAATAAAATATAGCAAATGCTAATGGATTTATCTTATTTTAGATTAATCCTTGTTTAAAAGCTTAGCTTATCGTTTTCCTCCAATTAAATTTTATAGAAAACCTTATATTTTTCATCTTATCCATGCATTTGAGTTGGATTTAAACTTTAATGTTGAGATGGTCAAAGAATTCCTGTAATATTTACACGGTTTTCCAGAAGTGCTCATAGCTGTGGGACACTTAATTGACTCTTTCTTACGTGGTATCAACTTAATGTAATGGGAAATGGACTCTATGGCATCCTTGTTGGACAAATCTAACAGGAATTTCCTAGAGTCCTATCCGAAAAGGATGGCGTATAGTTCAATTTACATCATATAAAGTTCCCATAAGAAGGAGTCCAGGAAGTGTCCCACAACTATGAAAACCCCGGGAAAACTCTATTTAATCATAAATAACTTACAATAAAAACAAATAATCTTATTTAGTTATCTTATTTATTGAGTTATCTTATTTAGTTTTATACTATATATTGAAGCTAAGGCCCCCACATAACTTATTCTCATATTTGTTTTTGGATCGACAAAAAAAGCTAGTCATAAACGAGACGCACAACGGTACAATGTCTCATGTCATCTGTTTCAGTAAAAATACTTGTCAAGTATTTTCTTTTAAATGTTTGTAAAAAAAAGATTTTACACAACACGCTCCACAAAACAGGGGAAAAAATAATCCATTCAAAGACGATGACGATTAAGTTGGCGTAAGTCTATTTTAATGGATATTTTCCACACCCAACCCGGCATGTAACAAAGCACATCTTCAAACATGAAACACAACTCAACCGCCGAGCCACCGTAGGCAGGCTTCCAATATAATCACATAAATCAAAGCAAAACGCAATCGGAAGCCGACGGCAAAGGAACCAGCCGTAACCAACCAACCAACCAACCGGTCCGCCCCGTCAAGCGCGCTTCGCTCCGTTTTCCCCCGAGGGAGGAGGGTGAGTTGAGAAGAAAGGGAGCCGAAAAAATACACCAATACTGCAAATAACTTAAGAAAGAGGATTACCTTCGAGCCTGATTTGAGCATTTCGGTGTCCTCCGTTGTTGGCATTTCCTGTCACCCTTCGTTCCCGTTTGTACCCCACACCTCGACCCTTTTGCTTTGTACCTAGGCGGTTACTTAGTCCTTAGTATACTATTTCAAGCAAGCAACCACAGAAGAAGAAAAAGAACGACCCGCGTGATCAATGCTATTGGAACCGTGGAACCGTCGTACATTGTTGTCTCGTTGCATGTGAAGTGGAGCTCACCAAAAAAAGCTGCTACAGAAACAACAACAACAAGCAACAACAACGAACAGTTCCCATTACATCGGATCGGGGAGCAGAAATAAAAAAGGAAATGAAAGCAGTAGCAGCGCCCCGATTCGCTCCGCTCCATTTAGCCCCGGTGTTCGCTTTCATTTCGCACTCTCGAGACATGGGCAACTGTTGGATCATGTGGCAAATTAATTGGAAGCCATGTTACCACCTCTAGCGGCCGCCATGCATTTCTGCGTGTGTTCGCCTGCAAAGATCGTGCACGGTGTGATTAACTTGACGAAGGGTTTGCTAACCGCCGGCACTGCTAGGAAACTGCTACTCGGATCGGCGGGGTGGGTGCGAGGCGCAAAACGAGATGAAAATCTGCTTAATCCTTTCATCCGCGGTCCGGCACACGGTCCAGCACCCGACAGTGGTCAGCGATGAGAGAAAATGATTAATTAGCTGTGGCGTAAAGTCAAGCGATACGTTTACGCATTTATCAAGCAGGGAAAGAGAGATGTAACGCAAAACGGGAGACCATGTCCGACCGGCTGATTGGTTGATGCTGTTGCGATTTTAATTAGAATCATGTTGCATTGCTTTGTGGGTTTCGTTTTTTTTGTTAGATTATAAGCTATTTTATACAGATTTTAATTGTACTTTGTTGAACGGCTTACAAATTGTTGAAGCTTTGAATGTTGCCTACGGGTGTTTGACTCGGAAACGACAAAGGACGTTTTGTTTTAATTTCGAATAAAAGACTCTTGACGTTGTTTGCAAGAAAAGATCTTCGTAGAATCGGATTCCTGGTGAATAATTCAGATAAATTGTAAAGTTCTTTTGTAATTGTTTAATTGGGTTTTTGGATAATTCTCATATTCTTGCATTTCTTTTTAATTTTAAATTCGTTGAACCTTGTTTCGTTGATTTTTTGCAAACTTCGTGAGATCGTCAATCGTTCTATATTTCCTTTCAAAGGTTCTTGCAATATGCGGATGACGTTAAAGTTTTTCTTCCTATATCTTCTAAAGCTGATTATCTTGTCCTTCAATTCTGGCTCTGTAAATTCTCTTCATGGTGTGCTTCTAGCGGTTCTGTGTCCTGAAAAATGTTCTGTCTTGTCTTTTTTCCGAACCACTACATGTATATCTCAAGTTTCTAGACCCTGTGATGCCCCTACTCCCCAAGTATCTTTGTCTAAAGATCTTGGTGTATTATTTGATCCGAGTCTCTCTTTCAAAGAGCATCAAAAAGTCATCAATCAGCCCAACAACTGGTTATTTGGTTATATTAGTCGTTGCCTTAAGTCCCTTTATTATTGCTGGGTCTGTCCGTGAAATATTCCTATATCATCTGGTCTCCTGTCCAAGTATCTGTGCTCCAAACGATTGAGAGGATCCAGAGACGATTTACAAAGATTGTATTTCGTAGGTCACTGGGTCATCAGTCTATTCCCTTTTCCTTCGTATGACGATAGATGCGCTTTCGGTCGCTCAGGCTCCTTTCACGGCAGGCCTGTTGCTTCATACGATCGAGGCTCCGTACCTTCTGTCTCGTGTACATTGTTATGCTCCTTGTCGCACTTTACGGTCGTACACATTTTGCTCGCAATGAGCCATTATTAGGAGCTATTTCGTCTTTCAATGGTGCCTCAGATCTGTTCGATTTCAACCTATCCCTATCCCGTCTACCAATCCAAGAGAATTGTCTAATAAATGATATCCTTTTCATAGTCTCACACTTGTACCTTTCATTTTAACTGTTAAGCATGCATACTCACCATCCAATAACATAACAATCTCTCCAATCTCCTCTAACATAGGTTCCTATTTTCAATAGCTGCTTGTTTTAAATTTACAATGCTGTTCATTTCCTAAATCACGTGCAATCTTATCAGTGCTCTCATGGAATGCAAACGAGCAGTTGCGAAATCTCTTCTCCCATCCCAATTCCCAATGCTCTGCAACAGCTGGATCCCAAGCATCCCGAAATGCGTCCCACGCCAAAGCGGCTCTGTCGTTCCAGCTGTGCGCGGCCGGAAGAACGTTGCAAAATCAACCATTCATCAAATTCCGCCTTTCTTCATCTTATTCACCTGAGCTGCTTCTACCACCTGCCACCTGTGCACCAGTGCGAACAACTCGCTACGCTACGCCATCAGCTCGAGCTCTAATCCGACTAAGCAGAACGATATCCGGTGAACGCACCCCACTCCTATCCTATCATGCGCAACACAAGCATCAAAGCTAACAAACCTTCCCCGCCCACAAACCGGAAACGAGGAAACAAAGCACGGGACCGGGAACGAGGTGAAAAAATCATTCCTCTAGAACCACCGGTTCCACCGGAAAAGCCGGGCAAGCGTACTAAATCCCGCACCGAACACGGAGCACGGCATGATGCTGCACGTTCGATCCGGTCGGAACAATGCGTCGCATCAAGTGTGTTGCAAGGCGATAAGATATTACAACACTGATCGGAAGGAAGTGCAGCAGTGTGGTGGCAGTAGTAGCAGTCGCAGCGCTGCAGGCACAGTCAGGTGGGACAAATCAAATGACATGTATTCTTTGAAGCGAGAAAAGCGAGAGAGAGAGAGAGAGAGAGAGAGAAAGAGGCACACAGAAAAAAGTGTGTCACCAGAGCCGGCTCGGTCCGGCACCGTCTGATCGTACACGCTTTGCTAGAGAAGTTTCCGGTTCGCTTCCATTTCCATTTCCAGCTGACAGAGTGACTGGTAACCCCCAGCATCCACCCTTCCCACGGTCGTCTAGCCCATGCTGGAAAGTTGAACCACGTGCAAGGAATTTGTAAGTTTTTCACGCTTCTTTTGTTAGTATATTTTAGTCGGTTGGTGCCTTTTTCTCCTCGGTCGGTGATTGGATTGTTGTTGTGCTTCTGTTGTTCTCCCGTTGCTCTCTGTTAACACTGGCAGGTAAATTGCACAGCAGGTCATATTGAATATCTTGGATACTCCGTTTCTCTTTCTCCATCAATGGGGCGATAAACATCGGAGGCCGAATCCAAGTGCCGGTGGGGAGAAGTCACAACGACAACCGATTGTCGTAGCTCAGATTGCTTAAGCATGATCGACCCCTTCTACTCAGTACACATGCATGGCCGTATGTAAGATTGAAGCAACTTTTTCGTTGCCCTTCCCTTATGTTTACTTGCGGGTTCTTCGAAGAAACTTTCCTTTTCGCCCGAGTTGCTGAGTCCACTTGCCAAGTTCCCAGAAGGGGGCTTAGCACCGTTGGCAGCTGCTTCAAGTGGAATCGATTTATTTACACTTGTACAAATATTCACACCCTTGCCTGCTGCTGTGCTCGTGTTTGTGTCCCTGCGATTGTCTTCGCCATTCCCTCTGTGCCCTATTGCTGCCAACGCCCCTTCTAGTCAGGGCGACAACACAATCGTGACACGTGATGCGTGACTATCACCATTCACCGTGATGGCAAGTGTGTTACGACGCGCGTACGATCCTCGAACCCTCGGCTCCTGTTTGGAATGACTCTACTGCTCAAAGTGTCATTTCAAGTAAGAAAAGGCTTCCCTTTTGGTGTGGAGTGTTTGAGAAGCGGGAAGGGGACACCAGACCGTGTCACCGGAGAAGCATTATCGGCTTCAACAACTTTTCGCTTCCAGATTTGCTGCTGACATGAGCTCTTCAGTGCGCACCCGTTTCAATGGTGCCGAAGAGACGAATGTGGTGTGGAATCGCTCGTTTCACTTGTTGTTTCATTCCGTTGGAAATGAAACCATCCCATTTCCTCACTTTGCTAAACGGGTAATGGTTCTGAAAATCGACCACTTCAAGGTGAACGGAAAGGCGTAACGTTGCTCATGCAAAACGAACAAAAAAACTCATAACACGCACAGGTGGCTTGCTTCAAAACCGCAAGCTCGCGATCAGTTTTGCAGCGAAGGCACAGCGATAGGCTCTTTCTTTTGCAATCGATATCGGGCTGAAGGGTGATGTAGTGGACCTTGTTGAATGTAGCTACAGGCTTCCGTTTTCCACCATTTCCTCTAGCATCTACCATTTTATCAATGATCGCTGCAAGCCACCATCCATCACGGGCGTGATACGTGCGTTAGTGATTGATGAGTACGGTCCTGTCTCGTTTGGCTCTACCGCTCCGGTGTTCCATCTTAACGTCGGCCACATTAATTAGGTAGAATGGTTTAGATGGCAAGAGAGGGAGTGAGTAGATTGATTTCAACACATCTGTGCGGTATCTTCGGACGGGTGCGTTTGATCAAACGCTCTTTAATTAGGTAATTCAGGTTACACGGATGAAGACCAGACGCCAGAGAGGAACTGCTTGTCCATCTTTAATTAGCTTTTTTCGATATTAATTACAAAAAATAATCACTTGTTTTCTTTTTCTAGCCAGTAAGCTGAAATTTCAGCTTGTTACTGGAACAATATTCATCATCCGGGTTGTATCCAGTTGACAATTACGTTTCACCCACATTGAATTTTAGCAATTGTGTAAATTCTAAAATCCTTTTGTTAGTGAGATTTTGACAGCCGCCAGCTGTTAAACGTCTTACAAAAAAGCTTACTAGTATCGGAAAACCTCCCAATAATTGAAAGCTGAATCCATCCCTTGATAAATGTAACTATTTAATAACTGTTTACTATTTAAACTTTATTTAGGTGTTGGAATCATTTTATTCCTAAGCGGCTCAATTCAAGAGCTAATGTGGTTGTTTAATTAATCAAGTTGCGATTATTTTTCAATTGCACTTACATAAAATCATCGATTTTAAATTAATTCAATAAGTTCGAGTTTTGTCCTTACGCTTATAAAATAACATCAATCTTAAGGCCATCAAACTCTTCCATTCGTATTTGCCTCCATTCGTGACAAGCTGCCATTTGCACGTTACTGGAATTAATAAACATTCAACAATCTAATTTTACTCCAACTACCACCACTTTGATCTTCAAACGCATCAGCAACAAAACTTCAAACGGTTCATCAAACACGGGAACTCTGCCACGACAAACAACTGTGCAAAACTTGTCCCTTACGGAAGCCGCACCGAGCGTCGAACTAAACTTGCTCCGCCTCCATTTCCGTAGGCTGTGTATTGAGGCGTACATTAGTTACAGAATGTACAGAAAATCAATTAAACTTTTCGTAGCATCTGCATGTATGGGACGGACGCTTGCCAAACCCACCTGCACAAGCACTGACGGCCAAATGACGAACAATGGCTGCTGCTGCTGCTGCTGTTTGATCCCATTGTCGTGGTACGCCCTCCAAACTCGCTGGACAGTGTATTGTTTTAATGAGACAACTTTTAACGCTCTACAGCGGCGATAACAGCAAAAGACAAACGAAGGGAGGTAGTTCGAGCAATGTGCAGCGAGTAACAGCAAATGCTCAAACTTTACTGGTTATGTTCACGCAGCTGTCCGGTGCAGTGTCGGGCGGAGCCATTACGAGTTTTGCATCGTTTTTTAGGAAGTTTTTGTGATTTCTGCACTTGCCGATGCTCTTTTAATTGAGAATGGATACATTCAAATTATGTTTGCATACAGCCACGCAGGTAATAACAAACAGTTTGTGGAAATTACTGTGGAAAGAAAACAAAAAACTTGACAGCATCATCAATTATGCCGTATACTTATTTCTCGATTTGTAACTAAAGAGAGACAAATCTGGAAGAAACGTTTTGAAATTGAATACAACTGTTTTGCCTTTTACTTTTTCTTGTTACTCTAGCAAACCTGTTCCATTTACATTTCCATTACAATCACAATTTATCAATAATTTGATTCAAACAAAATAAATACATTGCAAATTTTCATTCCTAAGACAGAAAGGCAAATGAAATCAACATGCTTAAAGTCTTGAAAAATATAAACAAATAACAACTTCATGTCCTTAAGCGCCTCCTTTCCTGTCCAGATCATCCCATTTTGTAACAGCTGTTATTCAATGAATGTCACCGTATACATCTTCCGCCCGCTCATAGTATCATTAAAATCAATAACCACCTTGGCTTGGCGTCCGAGTGACCTCCTCACATTTGTCCACCTTACCACACCGAACACCCCAAAAACTTGAATTTATAATCCCTCCAAACCTGGTGGACCACAGACGCTGGACACAATCTGTACTCGGTGATGTACAGCACTGCTGCTTCTGTTAACTGTTTTCAACAGGTAGCGCAACTGAGGCTGCCCGAAAACCCTTTGGAAGCTCATACATTACCTCGCTTATCTTGCTACTGCCGCTCTAACTCTTCATAAACACGTAAACAACAAACAGAAGCCACACAGCCACGGCTGTGGAACGATATCGAACGTTTCCTTTACCTTCTCACCTTCCCTTTTGCTCCCTGGTCTAATCGAATAAGACAGCGCACCGAAGTGCACTGAGGCTGGCGTATGTTTGTGCACACATACACACACACACACACTGTATATTTCCTTCCCTAAAATGTAAATTTACCACCATAAAGCATGCTTCCGTACGCCCGCAAACATACATTTCCGCTTCCTGGTGTTGGTCGTTCCGGTTACGCCACGTACTAGACCACGGGATCAACTGCCAAACCTCAACCCCCTTGGGGCAAGAGTCAGGAAGGTGGAAGCGTAACGCGGGGAACAAAGTTTTTTTCCCCTCTTCCGAGCGATACATCCTTCCATCGCGTCGGGTCGGCAGCCCCGATTGTGCAGTGATTCAGCACGGCAGCGTAACAACATGACAAGGGCATTACAACCCACGGCCCATGGTCGCCGCTGGAGCCTGTCAGATGCAGCCCGGAACTTGCACTTATTGTCCACCTTCAGAGATGTCGGTTGGGATGGGAAATCATAAAAAAAGCGCTTTTTGCACTACAGTCCAACTACACCCCTCGAAACCCGCCCGAGTTCCACCAGATGGCGCTGTTTAAGCTGCTTCCAGAAGCCATGTTTGCAATAGAGAAGCCTTCGAGAGAAGAGAGTTAGAAGAGAAAAAAAACGACTTGCAAATGTCCGACCCCTGGGCTGTAAAAGTGGGGAAGCCCACCGGTCAATGGGGCGACCGAGCAATGGCCACCGTTTGCAAAACGTCAAGTCACGGTGAACTTGTCGGCTTATGACGCGCTTGTTTTGCTGCTTGTTCACCGTTCAGTGGAAGCTGCAACATGTTTACGGCTCCCCGTGTGCTGGCAGCGATGGCGATGGTGTCAAACTTTCTTGTGCAGTTTTTGTACAAGCGTTTGCGTGTGTGCCTTGACTCAACATGGGGAAAACAAGCTGCTTTTCAAACTGTCACTGACCTGAAGAAGTACGCTGCACGGACTGGTGTACCTCGGGTACCGTTTTGCGCTACCATCGAGTAAGACGCTACCGGCGAACGAACCAAGTCAACGGCCTGGCGGCCGGGCTGATTAAGCATTTATGCTAATTAATTAGTTTCACCTTAATTCTTGTTTACTGCTAATACGCAAAGTCTGCCCCTTCATCGCGTTGTTAGTGACCTTGCGGAGCGAACGCAGTAACAAAAGCGAGGCAACATATTATACTCGAACAGCAGCAACCTGGTACCACCGACCAATCAGTGTCGGCCCTTGTTCACCGGAACAACTTTACGACCTGCCCACACGGGAACGGGCTGGCCAACTATAATCACATCCGGTGGCAGCGCTGGTAAAAACGCACGGAAGAAGCTATTAATTCCAATTATTTACAACTCAACCGAACGGGATAATGTGCGGCCTGATGTGAACGAGACCCGGTCAACGGGCCGCACCCAATCAACCGAGCTTCGTTGGTTTCACCCCAAGCGCCCGGACGCACAGCCTGCCAGTACGATTACGCTTTGATTGAACCGTTTGATTTTAGCATCACTCTACTCCCTTTTTTCTCTCCATCTCTCTCTCTTTTCTCCCACTCATATGTCAAGTGTTTGCCGTTTAATTTATCTCATCAATGAACGTTTACCGCAGCTCTCATTTTTTGTTGGTACCATCACATCCCATCAAATTGGGCCCATTTTCTGTGGCTTACCTGTTATGTTTCCTCTTTTCTGTGTTCGACTAAATGGCCACGGCTAGCGGGGAAATTACAGCTGTTCTGGCTGCAAAAAAAGAAAGGAGAAAATTGATCGTTAGTAAATTTGAAGAGTTGATTGAAAGTAAAATGCTTCAAAGTGGATGAGTTTTCTACTTG
This sequence comes from Anopheles coluzzii, assembly GCF_943734685.1. Taxonomy (NCBI): domain Eukaryota; kingdom Metazoa; phylum Arthropoda; class Insecta; order Diptera; family Culicidae; genus Anopheles; species Anopheles coluzzii. The sequence continues at coordinate 88,665,262 of NC_064671.1, forward strand.
AATAACAATTTTAGCTATTTTTTCTGATTGTAATCAATTACTACTACTATCAAATGTAGATTATCTTGCCTTTGGGCTTACACATTGATTTCATTATCAGTAAAAGTTTAGTAAATAAAATACCACAGATGTTTTTTTTCTGTAAATCAAAACAGCGATTGTTCAAGAGAAACGACCAACTAGGCAGTTGTTACAAAAATATAAATAATACAGCAATTGTTTGAGATTTGTTTGAATTTAATGTAAACATCGTTTTAAATCATCTTCACGAATATTTCAATTATCAATTATAAAAGCCCTTATTGGGCAAATCCAACTACAGCTCAAGAACAAATTTTCTCAAGTTAAACTATTATCGTCGATTGAGCAATATTATTTTTTATTTCTGACCAGTTTTTGAAATTTATAGGGCAACATTGATTAAATTTATATTTATATTTTATATCTTTCTCTTGTTAAGTCGAACATGGTGGACAAGTATATACAAATACATAAATAAAATATTGTGAAGTTTAAGGGGATTTTATTACAGACCAAAAGTGTACACTATCACAACATATTTTCATAAAACAAATATAAAATAATATTTATTTATTTACTTCTATTCCCTAATTTTGTGCATCTGACCTTAAGGCCGGGCTACATTGATCGTACTCCTTAGTGTAATTTTTGTGAACGCGTACGCCATCTAGCGGCGGCGGGTTGAAGCTAGATGCTGGTATAATTTATCTGTCAAAAAGTGTTTTGGGTCCAGGAGGCTATAATTTTACCCAATGATGGAAAGATGTTGGAAGATGGGGAAAAATGTTGCCTAGCGCTTTGTATGAATGACGATTTATCCACCAACAACAATTAACGGCCTATTTTGTTGCAATTTATGGACGTTTATCAACATTTCCTACGGCAAACAGGTAGCCTGGTCGAAACTTGATGAGACACCAAGTATGAATAATTTTGGCACTTAAATTATACCCACATCTAGCTTGCGCTGGTCGCCGCCAGATGCGCTAGTGAAAATCAAAATTACGCCTGCGAGTACGATCAATGTAGCCCGGCCTTTAGATTCTCTTAATTGTATCGAAATTGCTCAGCATCAGAGCCCCATACCACCCTACAATTTCAAAGCCCTCAGAGGATTAAAACAAACATCTCTCTTCAAAGCATGAATTGATTCGAACCATTTCAATGAGCCTTCGAATATTTGCATATTTTTATTCACATAGCGCAACTTAGATAATTCAGCAATGTTACAAACCCAGTGAAAGTTACGCATCCTTGTTATCACAGCAATGCGCCACTAACAGGCCCCATTGATGCAACAAAAATGAAACTTAATGGGGAAAAACTGCCACTTTTCACGTTTCCAATTGGTGCATCCCTTTCTTCCTACCTACCAACCCATACTTGCCCCCTGATGACCTTCCATAAAAAAAGCATAGTGCATAAAAATCAAACCCTGCTTGCTCACTGTTGCAGCAAATTCGAGCACCATCCAGCGATTTGCTCTCCAATCAGCAACAGCAAAAAATAAACCATTACCCTTTTTCCAATGCTTTTCAAAATTGTTCTAATTCTTTGCATCGCTTTTCGCACAGCACCGATCGGATGCATCACTTTACAAAGGGATGTAAACGATCGCTTTGCACATTCCAATATCGGGGGCAATATCGACGCATTGATGGGTAAAATATTTCCACACTAAAACCGATTCCGGGGCTCGTTTCACACACATTTCCGTTGCAGTCGCTTCTCTTTTTTTTGTGCCTTCATTTTCCTCACTTCATTCATTTGAGCTTCACATTTCGCGTGGCAGTGGGGTAAAAAGCGCGCACATTCACGTCAAGGCACATCAAACCATCAATGTCATACGCTTAATTCCCGACCTCCCAACGGTATTCAATTACGCATCGCTGATGCAGCTGCATGCTTCTGACCTTTTTTATATCTTGTGATGAATGTAAAAACGTGCTCGTAAAAGTGAACGCGCGTTACAAGCTTCAAAACGGAACCAAAAAAAGCCGTGCCTCGTATCCAGTGAGCTTTTTTTCAATGCGCAATCAACCGGCATTGTATGCGCGCAGAAACTGGTCCCGGTAGCGTACTTGAACGCTTTGTAAATCATTCCGTTCTGTTACACCAAATTGCCGATTTCAATATTAATATCATCGATCTCCCTAGTCGGAATGAATGCCGAACCGCACACATCCGCCGTGAGCTACGTTCGAAACCGACGTCAATAAATGATGAATCGAATGATCTGACCTCGCGACAGGGCCGAGTCTGTGAGTGGTCTGGTGATCTAGTGATGAGAGGTTTTCTCGCATCAAACAGAGTCGGTTGAAGCATTTCGATCGATCGAATGATAAATCTTGACCACGTACAGGCTCGTACAGGTTGATTCGTGTAAATGCTGACCAGGACAAGTTGGAAAGCTCCCGACGGACCCATGTGGACCGTAACATCAAACAGGCCAATCGTTAGGGAATCACGCTCAAGAATGCATTTGGTTTGGATGCGATCGTTGTAATTTCTTGTTTACCCTTCAAACAATAAACACTGAGTATGTTGATCATCTCTAGCAGGTTGATTTGAATGGGTTCAATCAAACTGCTTAACGAGCTGACGAATTAGTCAAACTGTTTAACACCCTTCTGTAGGAGTAATGTGTTGATCAAAACAAGGGTAGTGATGTTTATTAGTCGCCCAAAACCCCAGCTGTAAGATATAAATCAATAATGATAAAATCAAAAGTAGCAATGATAATAAAAATAAGGCTAAATCGAAACTCACATCGAAAATGGGTGGTAACACCCATCTAAAATCTAAACATTTTCAACAATTTATATTGCTTTTGAAAAAACAGGCTTCATCACGACTAGTTCAACTTTCCAACATTCGATTGTTATGAATGCACTTTAATCCCTGGTGGCCCTGTAGCGTCTAAAGCGGACTCCTTGTGGCAGTTTGTAGGCTTCGTACAAGCCTGTTCCAGCATCTACAACATCTTGGTACTGTTAGACAACTCTCAGAGCGTGGACAGTAATCCAACTTCCGAATGGTCGACGACTCTGAGTGACTTGAGGTTTCAAGGGATGCTGAAAATGAAAACCGGGGAGCATGTGGCTACATTGCTGCGATTGATTGGTCGGGAGGTTGATGCAACCAGCCTGACAGAGAAATAGTACCTGGGGAACATGAACATATAAATCAAGAAGCAGAGCTCGCGTCCAATGACTTCGCAGCGGCAAGCATTTGACGCCAAAACTCAATGTGACGAACTCAAGCAAATTTCGGCGGAATTTCGATATGACACTCTAATACGCGCACCGGTAAAAACATACCCCAGGTATGTCGCAAGGGATTTTTCAGGATCAATATGATGCAAAAGCGGACAATGTACCCCGGCCTTATTACAGGGTTTCCCACGATTTATTGGTTGGTTGCCATATTTTTTTGGTGCGTCCCCACGATTTTTTGGTCATTTCCCAGAATTTTTTGGACCAATTGTATTGATATCCAATCGGAAAATACCAATAAATTATAGGATACGACCAAAAAATCGTGGGAACGCACTAAAAAATCATGGAAACTGACCAATAAATCGTGGGAAACCCTGTAATTTGGTCGCGAAAACGCCTATACTCATGTCTTTGTCCGAAATTTTCGCAAAACTGACGGCAGGTAGCTCACAAGATCATAGATTTATTTTGGAAGTAAGCTTAAATAATTACCTTTACCAAAGAATGTTCATGGAAAGAAATTCTCTGACTTAGTTTTTTCTTCTTCTTCTTCTTCTTTGGCATAACAACCGCTGTCGGTCAGACCTGCCAGTACCCAAAAGTGAAGTGAGCTTGGCTCTCAGTGACTTATTGTTACCATAGCAGGATAGTCAGTCCTACGTATGGGGGCGCGGTCTATTCGGGACTTGAAGCCATGACGGGCATGTTGTTACGTCGTACGAGTTGACGACTGTACCACCAGATCGGCCCCATTCTCTACATCCACTCAAAAAAAGGGTAGATTTTTTAATGCAAATGATGAATAAGGTCACTTTTCCAACTTTCCAACTTTAAAATTACTTTACTTAATAAGAAAACGTTCCAATAGTGCATCTAAATTGATAACGTTTAGCAGCAATTACTTCAACATCCGAGATTAAACTGAGCTTTATTTTATTCAAAAAGAAATATTATAAAATAATATCATAAAATATTAAATGAAACGAAGGCGTTTGAAATTGAATTCTCCTTTTTTTTTAAATCTCCTTTTAGACCTACAGACAAAAAAACACCTTCAGGCTTGATTGCCAAACGGTTCGGGGTTGATTTGCCTCGTGCTTAATTTATGACGCTCTCGAAAAACCCCAGAAGCTACCACTACTACCGAACACACACACACACATACAATCAACCACAATCTACGGAACCAGGTGGGCCGAAAAGGACGAGCTCATTCTTCATTGATGTGCGAAAACCACCGCCAGCAAACGAGCACTTCTGTATTCATTTCAACTCTTATTTATATTCATTGTTGCTGTACGCGCGCGGCCTGGCCTCGCTTCGCCGCCGTACGACAAAAGCCTCGCGCGCATTGACCGTAGTTGAGTAGTGGCTTCCGCAAAATAAAACGCTCAAGTTGTTCGACTCAATTTCCGCCTTTCGGGTGGGAGCGCGACCGGCGGCCATGCAAAAGAGTGCGCACAAATGGCGTTAACGGTGGTGCGCCATGGTGTTGTCGGTCGGTGCACGGGGAACGATAGAAACCCCCCTCCCCTGCGGCCCTTAAAATTTAGCCACCCTCACTAAATGTGACCAAAAGTGGATGCGCCAGATTGGGCGCATTATTTTTCACTCGCACACGCCCAGACCTTTTCACCCCCCCGAAAAAAGAGGCGAAAGAAACGAGGATCCTGCCTTGCCTTTCGTGCCTGCGTGCCAACGCGCACTCTTAGGAGTCGGTTCGGTTTCACCCTCAAACCACCTGACAAGTGGAATGAAAATTGAAATGGCACACTGAAAGGGCAAGAGTGAAATTTGATTTTTCCCCGCATGCGACCAAGCGCGATATAAGACGACGATATAACAGAAAGGCAGGGGAGGGGGGCACAAATAAACTGCACCGGAAACTGTGGGCCGGCTGTGTCAAAAGATATTAAGGATCCTTCTCGTTCTCTCTCCCACTCAGCCATCATCCCCGCTGATTACTGATTCCACCTACCAGCACAGCCTTTATCTTGTGCTCCAATTTTATTTTTATCGACGCTGAGCAAAATTTCGTAGAAACGAACCGTTCGTCCAGCATTTATGCAAAGGCAAACTTCACCCGTGGACTTGTGCAAAAATAGAAAGAATGCTAGAAATTGAGCAGTAGTATTGCCTGCAGGACATTTTCATTGAAACTAGCGTTGCTTTGAATATGATTTTAATGGCCTTCCCATTCGGTTCGGTTCAGCACGCAAGGGGCAAGCGGGAACGGGATCATTCAGCGAATGCTTTATAACATTGGCGACGAAATTGAATTCCCCTCCCTGGAACCATTCTCCCATGCCCATTGTAATGAATGCCAGCTCCAATTAGGGGACACAGATTATAGTCGAAACGCCCTTCTATGTGCGCGCTCTTTCTCCATGACACTGTACTGGGTACCGGCCCCGATGGCTTCCCAATGCTCATTTCGATGTGAATGAGCCAGTTGCCGGAAATCTGTTTGGAAATTTGAGCAAAACATTGTTACGCTCGTAAAAATGAACGACCCCAAAATGGGCGCTGGTTGTCGTCGCCGTCCCGGAAGATGGAAAATTGGAAATTTCTGTCTTGAAACACCAGGCGCCCCCATCGCATCGCTGTGAGGGGGGTCTCCATCTCCAACTCCTCGCCATAATTGTACCGAATAGAGCTGTCAATGCGACACATTGTTGGGGTGCAATTTCTGTCGTCAGCAGAAGCTACCGGCGCTCCGGGACCGTCCGAACCAATCAATTGCTGTCGGGCTTTTGTTGATCGTCACTCTCGCCCCACTCGCCGTCGTCAAATGGGGGAGCCGAATTTGAACACACTCTCGACACAAGTACGCTTTCCAGCTAACAAAAGCGTGCAGCAAATCGTCACCGACGCTTCGGCTTCTCCATTTGACAGCTTTATTTAGAGGCTCACTTACGGTCCCAATCACTCCTCACAAGGCGGACTGCAAATGTGCGAACCAGCTCGACCGCTCTACGACTAGTGAAGATGTGACACGATAAATTGCCCGACACGAGCATTAAAAAACACACACGTTTAGCAGCAACCCACTTGTCGTTTTGTAATCTCGTTCACTTCTTTTAAATGTTTACCCCAATTTTAAACGCTCTCAATTAAAAACAAGCCCACTCTGTTGCGGACGGTTGGAGTTGTTTGACTCCGAACACGATTGCCGAAGCGCACCCGGGGCGCACATCGAAGTGAGATTTCGCGCCCCCCTTGTGGCCGTGCTCTACGCTGTGGTTAAACAACACGCCCCATCACAAACAATACTACTCGAAACTTCACTCCATCACACAGGGTGTTTCGGGTGAGGTCACTCGAGAAGCCTCAAGCGCAGCGCGTGTGTACTCTACAGCTCTTTGCGGGTGTGCTACGAGCATGCTGCCCTATAACCCTCGCTCTCGAAAGCTCTCTGTTGTCCGGGGGGTGAGTGGCACCACAATGGGAAAACAATAAATAAAACGGCACGGTATGAACAACGTGTTCGAAAAGGGTAAGGCCGGTTAAATATTTTCCGTGTCAAGCAACGGGCGAACTGGCCTGTGTTTTTTCGACGCTTTCGAGCTCGCGAAATAGCAAACATTCAAGGGGCTAGTAGTGCTGGTACACTGCTTCGTTTGCGCTTGCGATGCTTCGGCACTTAAACGAGAGCTGTTTGAAAATGAATGTTCATGCCTGAAGAAATTTATTTTAAAAACATATACACAAACGCACCATGTTTGCTATCCACGTATGAAGTGATGCTTACGGTAACTCGCATCAGCATTTCTGCCACAGCAGAGCAGACCGTTTGCTGGAATGAGGGCGCCCACTTGCCACACGCTTCGCTACGCTCTATTTTCTTTGCCACGTGAACAAATTCCAATAAAGCCTTAAAATATAAATACTACCCTCACTGTACGTTGCTGCAATGTAGCCAAATAAGCTTCGCCATCTCTCTTTTTGCCGTCTTCAAACAACGCGCCACACTGGAGCTCATTAAAACCGTATTAATATTATTCCTTTTTCTTCTGTGTGTGTGTGTGTGTGTGTGTGTGTGTGTCTGTTTGGAAAAGCTTTCAAGTAATAAGCATTGACCAGCAAGCAAGAGATGGTAACAAAACTGCCGCCACCGGCAAACCAACACACGCATTCTCTCGATCGTGTGGTTTTATTTACTGTTTGGCTGCTGTTGCGTTTTCATATCAAACCGAGATCCGCGTATTTAATTAGCAGACACAACACAGGAGCACGCAGTGTTATCCTTGTTTTTTTTTATATCTCACTCCCTCTCATCTGGTTTAGCACAAGACACGTGCAAGATCAAAGGCACGTGATGGCATGGCTGAAGCTGAACCGGGCCTTCTTCTTAAAGCAAATAGACGTTCTGTTAGTTTTGCATACTTTTTTACACACACATTCGATGCCGGTGTGCCGAGGCTGAGGCTGTGTTTGACTACATACGGCAACAAAACAAATCGAACATATTTTTCGACGCACGGTTGCAACGTTTGCCCAGCAGTAAGCAGCAATTTTTCTCGGTTTTATTCTAAAACATGACTGGCACTATATTTGCTCCTGGGTAAATATCAATTTCGAGGTATTCAGCTAACGTGTTTCATTAAAGTTCCAACGACAAACACGACGCATGTAGATGAAAATAATGTGTTTAAGCAAAGTGGTAAGTGTTGATCCTTCTGCAAAATGGAAAACGCTCCTGGCCCTGAACAAGGATGGACAGTTTCCATTAGATCATTTTTTGATTAAACATGATTGAATATCTAACAGTGTTTTCGCCTTAACTAAACTACGAAAGTTATGAAACCGAATGCAGTAATAATAGAAGGATCATACACTTCTTTAAGAAAACGATGCTCAATAGCAACAATGGAAAGGCAGCTTCAAACCCAAAACTGTAAACCAATTTACTTCCTTTGGCTCCTTTCATGGGCTATTCCAAACTCAATATAATCATATTTGAACTAACTATGAATGAATTTTACCAATACTAACACTAACATTGCTTTTACATGGCAATAGTCTTCTCCAATAGAAGGAGAAGTTTAAAAAAATCAGTTACCAATTTGTCTGTCACGGCATTACTAGTTCGTAAAGCATTGTAATAGCTACCGAATGTAAAGCCTTTTGAATCATTCCCAGAATGTTCTAATTAAAAGTTTTCCCCGAGATACGCTAATAATGCGGACCGAGAATAAACCACGTATCTCTAATTTCCAGGTAAGTTGAATCACGCAGTTTCTAGCCAAGATATAGCTAGTTTTAGTGTATTTTTGTAAGCAATGGGTGGTTTTAGCAACCAACATTAATTATTCAATATGATTCTTATTCTGAAGATTACAATTTTGAATCGTTTTGAATGATTTTTAAAATTCGATCAGATGGGATGGGTCAAATCACTACTATTTGCTCCAAGCACTGTCAAATTAAGAAATCCGTGTATCTCCAAATCCGCGTATAAGAGATACCACGCATCTTGGGGACTAGCGGTACCTTGTTTAAAAAAATTGTAAAACATAATTGTTTATGTGCAAAAACAAACTGAATGACTTTTACAATACGTGTAGTCTGTGGTTATGTATCTTTTTCTCAAAATATCAACCGCTAAATATCAAAATAATTTGCCTTTAATCGTAACACCACCATTTGTTAAATAAACACTATGTATCAATCAATTTACTTTGAGTTGCCTGATCTTAACATACGTAACGAAACGTTCATTACACTGCATGTGCAAAATCAAATGGATTCTAAAGCCTCTAACACTAATTCTAATCTCTCTAAACTTATCATGGCATAGCTTACGATCTTGCATGCTGTTGAAAGCTTTAAGGAGCTTTTGGACTCATTTTATGTAGATTAACTTTAAGTCTATTTTTTCGATTAAAATTTAAACGAATTTTAATCATCTACAAACGTAAAACATCCAGCTTTCCCTCCCTAATATGCACCCTGTTTGTTACAGATCTCAGATTCCCCAGACCCACGTTTGAACGTTAAATTTCCCGCCCTATTTTGTTAAGTGCGTTGTTTGGTATTCTCCTCCTTCTCGTTGGTTCCTAGTGGAAAACGCGAAAAGCTGCTACGAACAGAATGTGTTTGTGTGTGCTTTATTTATCGCTATAACCCGCTGTCTAAGCCAGCAGCGACCGGACACTAAACCACAAAACCCCGAAATAGGCAAAACCCCAAAGCCAACATGCGAGTCGGTGTATGTGTGTGCACACACACACTTGCTCGGCATCTGCCCAACGAATGAAAACAACCCAAAAATCTCTACACCGTGTACATAGCACGCCAAACATGTGTGTTCCAATATTTGTGAAAGATTGCCTCTGTAGATGTTTGCATGTATGTGTGTGTGTGTGTGCGTATTTAACCTAGAAAAAGGAATTTGCACCATTAGGTTCAAATGCTGCGAAGCTGCGTTTTCTTCCCTTTTTTGCCACGTAGTGTGTTCGTTCTCCTTTTCTGCACTCCCCTGTGACGCGATAGCAAATGTCGACTCAGTGTATGGTTTTGAGTCCTTCCTCTCCTATCTCTTTCTTTCTCTCTCTCACACACACTCGCACACAGCTCCCTTCTTTTCGAACCCACAATGCAATTCGGTCACAGGCGTTATAGTTCTGCAAGTGTTTCGCCCGATAAAACAAACCAAACGTTTGTACAAGTCGTTTTCCCAACGTGGTTGTGCCCTGCCCGTGCTGCGCCCAAAATCTCCGCCGAGCCTCTGATTCGATGACTCCACTCGTTAACCTTTTGCGAGAACTTTGGCACCACTTCGGCCGGTGTCTGGGTGCCACTCTCGAGCAGGAAGTAGGAACTTGGCTCTGGGCGTGAAGACTTGCCCGCCCGTCCCGGTCCCGGGCACCATCCCGAAGGAATGCAACAACGACTCCGATCTCGCTTGCAATAAAAATGCACTGCGACAGCACAAGCTTTACTTGCCCCTGCAGTCACTGTATAGTGTCCACTGTGGCACTGTGCTAGAGTATTCCCAGGATCAGCTTTGGCGAGATAAAAACGCCAAAGCGTTCGTTCAAAGTTCGCATGACAAAAAAGTTAATTAAATTCCGCAGCATTCGCTCACTCGCTACGAAACACAACTCCGGAACTTTGGTTCGGTGGGCTCGGTTGGCAACCGGGGCCATGTTTGGATCGGTTCCAAAAGTGCTAATCCTGATAATTGAAATTAAAAATTAACCGGAGCGCGCAACAAAAAAGAATACCACGCGTGAACAAGTCCATACACACAAATGCACTGGTCGATCGTTCATTTGGCAGTGTTTTGCAGTTCGGAGTTTTCCGTTTTTTCATGTCCTTCGTGTGTCTGGGAATGTCCTTCACGGTTCAGCAGCTCGTAACTTTAATCTTATTATTCTTAAGAGTTTTGCTTGCTCTGTAGTAATTATAAAATGTATATTTCTCAAATTAAATAAAGACATGCCCTTTTTACTCTGACTGCTTTTCTCGAGCATCTTAAGCGTTGACCTCACTTTAAGCATCAAAATACCTAACATTCTTTAAGCCATCACCACCTGACACCGTTCGTTCAACTTTCTCCCTTCCCTCCATCATAATGCCTCAAACCTCAATCAATTCTTCGCGTAGCTCAGGGACCAGCTGAGCCATAAAATTACTCGCAAATAGTCTACGAAAGCTGGCTCGACAAAAACCAGCACTCCCATCCCTACCCCATCCTTTAATGAGCCGTCTGTGCTTGCCGGACCAATGCTTAACCCCGCACAATTCACAGTTCACTCACAGAATAGCTCCTCGCTTCAACACCCACCAGAGGTGAAACTTCCCATTGGCGGTAAGGTGAGATTTGCTCAAGATTGTCGCGTGACTTTCCACTTTTCCGTGTGGCTGAGCTGGAGCGTAATTACAGGCACTAATTATGCTCCGTGATAGATGTCGATTCGAGCCGTCGCATGGTAGGATGGTGACGGTGGGTGCCTAGCCTAGCCTAGCACCGCCTATAGCAGCTGTTGCCAGCGCGGTAGGTGAACGCGTCCCGCGTACAATGGTTACAAGATTAAAGGTGTAATTATGAATCATCTCCAGCCTTCTCCGCCTTATCGCCTCAGCCTCCCACTCTTGATGGAGTTTGATGGGAAAGGCCGGTGGTGGTTATCGTGACGCTGTTGTCTCATCCTTAAGATGGCCGGATATCTCGGCAAGTGTTCGACGAAGACGATCCGACCTGCCCCGACTCAAAACCGTCTGGGAGTTAACGATCTGGAAAAATGCGACACTGCGATAGTGACAGTACACAGGTGTGTGTTTGTCACAGGATTGTGTCAGCCTCTCGGTAAACAAAGCTCGGCGTGGGGACTGTTTATCACACACACACACACACACACACCTGTAAAGGAGAACTGTCCAGCAGAAATAGCAACAGAAGCACCTGGTGGTTCACAGCCATCTACAAGTTAATAAGACTACTTCGCTACCATGCCACTGTCATTAGCGTCATTATCATCTTTAGTAGATTGGAAGAGGTGCAAATTTAGATAGGTATTCACAGCTTTTCGGATGGAAAGAGATATCCAAGAATTGTTGGAAGTCATCGGATTGAGTAAGACAAAATTATTGCATTAAAAAATTATATATTAAGCGATACTTTATAACTATTAGGCATATCCTTAATCAACAAACAACAAATAATTTGAAAAATTAAGGCAAATATGGCAATATGCATCAATATCAACAACGTGTAGACCCAATAGCCCCTTCTGTCCTCCCAAGATAAAACAGAAACTCGATCGATAGCAAATGGAGTTAAATATCCAGCCGTACTTCTTTATGGGACGAAACGAAATGGCCTAGATGCTGACCTGTTTACTAGGAAAAATGAAAAACTTTGTGACACCCGTCCGTCTTTATTAATAGCATCATTTTACAGGTGTCTGGGCAAGTTCTAGGAATTGTTGACGTTTGGCGAAGCCTACCGAATAATGCCTCAACATTCATAATTACAAATAAATCAGCAAAATTTGCATTAATTACTTTTGGGGTAGGAAAGGTAACACCACAATTCATTTATTAAAATCCAGCTCCGTCTACTTGCCGTTTGCGCGACTCGTTACACGGGCGTTGAAATGTGTTTTGGGATTTATTACAGGGAATCTTGTAGCAATTGTTGACTTCAATCTTTTAAATATATTTCTATGATCAAACTAGCTGTTGAGCTATGCAACAGTTACAAACAGCGATAAAGATACCTATAATGATATTATATGAATTGCACATAAAGAACCCCTGATGATAGTTTTTGTGCAAACGTAAGCTATCTGAAGCTTATTTGTATGCACACCTTGATAATGAGTCCAGCGTAAAATTCCAGTCTAGATAAAATTCGAATAGTTGCGTTCTTGGAAGTGACATGTGTCTATCACTCAAATCTCAAGTTATGCTAATAAAACGATCCATGCGTATTTAACTAAACGCAAGCGTCCTCTGCCAGTGCACAAACATCCTCCATAAATCCATTCAATCATAACAGTACATCCTTTTACATCATCTAACAACATGACCACTTGATCTGGGATTACCATCCATCCCACTAATCAATCTGCAATCACAACAGTACAGCATCCGGTGAGCTTACACCCTAATCCTTAACCTTTGCAACAATAGTACATGAAGATGTGTTTTCCTTTTTTTAAAACAATTCCAACCACTGCAGTACACCATGCGACAAAGATAGAGCATGATGGTCACATGATCATAGCCTTAAAGGCTGTAAAACGGTTACGCCAGCCAAAAAGGTTTACATTGAATTGAAGCTCTCTTTAACATGCTAAAGCTATCTACATTTGTCTGCTGCAGTGTCAGGGCGTGGATGTGTGTCTGTATGTGTGCGTCTATGGCATGTTCTTTAATATTTGATCATCTTTTAAAGGACCTCCAGCACACAAATGTTTGCCTTCTGCTCGAATGCTTCCACTGAAGGGCCTTAACGTTTGCCTACTTTAAGAACGGTTCGTCTTCATTGTCTTCATTATTCAGTATACGAAACACACATACAAACGCGCGTACATATACAAATAATAGCTTCAGGTATGTACCTTCATTTGTCACGATTTTGTTCCACTCTCGACTATCCCCAGAACCTCTCCCAAGCTACCAGCAATAAACAGCAACAGCACCACTCCCCGCAGTACACCGGGGCTGCCGACCAAAACTTTACGGCATGATGAGTGTGGTACGTACATCAAAATGTAAGCTGCAGCTGTCTGTCGTGGCAGACTTCTTGTACCGAAGCCGTGAGTGCGCTCGCTACAGCAATAGGGCGGACCGAATCGCCCGTTTTAAAACCAAACAGCAGCACTGGTTGACAAGGCTTTAACACAACGCAAAACTTTGGCGCTTGATGAAGTTCAAAGCCATGCCAGCGTTATCGCATCCACTCCGAATTTTGCTCCACACTCACAAGAGCTCTCCTTCAGCCATTCCGGCTCAAGTGCCAGTGGCGTGTACCAAAAAACAAACCCATCGGTCCTTCTTGAGCCGTCATCTTGATTTCTCGTGCAGACGCACAAACCCTCCGCAAAGTCCCTCAGCGTGCCCGACCGCGGTGACTCGTAAATCTTTATACGTGTCAGTGCCGAAAGTAACCACCCCGCGCTCGTCCCTTCACCATCCTAACACGAACAAAACCATCCATTTCAGCAATCTAGGAGAGTTTCTTTTCCGATGCCCTCACCTGAGCCGCGCAGTGTAAACGTTTTCACTAACGTAAACTAACGGCCGCACAAGCTATGTGGTTGCATCGGCCGGCAAAATGTGGGACAACCGGCTGAGGCCAGCCGACCACCGAACGAACAACGCTATGAATCATTTTAATTTGAAGATATCTTTTGTGTCCTGGCAAACTACCAAACCCATTCCCGGCCATTAGCTACAAGCGCCGGGAGCCGGGCGTTGTTCAAAAGCGCTCGTGCTCTCCTGTGCTCGCTCCTGCACAGGTAGGGGGATGATGTCTTCGGCAGGTAAGAGTCAAATTTGTGGCGATACGATAGCCAACACGGGCAACACGGTTGTGGCATGTATTTTTGGGCACTTGTGCTCGTGCACACCGTCCAATGAATAGCTGAATGCTGATGAAGAATGACTGCAGTTTATGCTTCACTCTTCACATCCACTTGAGCCCACCCGTTCATGTTCTCGCTCCCTCTGGCTTTCCCCCTATTCAATGTCAAACGAAAATTTTGATTTACCATTGTGTCGAGAGAGAGAGCGCGCCATGCTTAAAAGTAAGACACACCCGCATTGTCTGGATTGTTGGGAAAGTTTTACTTTTATCGGTGCCAGGCACGAGTGAACCTTTTCCATTTTCCACCGTCCAACACGAAAAACAACGCACACACATAGGAAGACACATTGGTGAAAAGTTTCATCTCGACGAACGCTAGAGCCCTTCGCCATTTGAATGATGCACCCATGTCGTGTTTGGGTTTCATATTCTGACGAAACACATCTGGCACCGATGTGTGGTTGGGACAAACTTATGACGAATTACTACCACTCCAACCTCCGCACAGGCAGCAGCGTTGGCCAAAGGGATGTTTTAATTAAGGGACGTTCTTCGAACACGCAAACGAGCACATTAGCACAAAAATGTTCCTACTGAGAATGTGGAGCTTTTTGTTTTTACAATTGAAATGCTTTATAGGAATGGTAGAAATAAGAGAGATTCCATCACACTTGCTCTATTATCACACTAAAACACTGGCCTATTCCTACAGTGACTCAATGACATGTTGGTACTGCTGCATTGGATTGGTTCTTCAAGATAAACTTGTGTTGATGGTGGAGTTTTTTTTATTTTCATTAAAGTACTTTGTTATCCAAAGATTAAGCCATTCAAAAAATGTTTCTAAGCATCTATTTGTCAATTTTGAAATCAAAGATTGTACAACTAACCAAGCCAAATGTCAATAATATGGTTCAAATGTATAATTATGAATAAGATTTCATTTGATTTATTTTAACAACATATCAAACAATTGCTGAAAGATCAGAATGTGTTCAACGTGCACAGCTTTGATCAAATTTCCTTTGTTTTCTTTTGGCTGTACACTCTATTCCTAGGAATATGTCGATTTGAGTCGATTTGCTAAATTCGAAGAATTACGAAGAATTCGAAGAATTGTCTGAAGATTTACCCGAAGCTAAGTTCGGGCACTCGCGCTTGTCTTAGGTAGCTTAGGAGAAAAATTGGCATCAGGTCAGGTCCCTTCATTGCCAACGGGACTATTGGATCATTCGGGAATCCTCGATCAACGTTACACGCTCACTCTCTCTCCTAAACAGCATCTACGGCGCTCTCTGTCGACTTCCATAGAAAGCCAGTCGTACGATCGAATCCACCATTAATATTTAATAACAGTTGCATTTAACAGACAATCCAGTCCCTGCTACGAGGGAACGGTCCCAAGACGGGCATGTTGTTGAGTCGTTCGAGTTGAATACTGTACCCGGGGATCGCCCCTAAGAACAAATTAGACCAACTTGTTTAAATTTCATAGAAGTGTCCATGGCTAAATCAGCATTTATTTCTAAAAATGTAGATGATTTATAAAGCCTAAGATGTTTAGAAAGTCTTGGATTCTCATTGCTCATAAACATTGATTTAGCAAGAGTTTATGAATCGATACATACAGAAGCTATTTCAACAGTTATTTATTTGGAAACAATTGCATTGCAAAACGTTCAGGTCAACACACGAGGGATAAATTTAATAGTTAGGTATTCAAGCAGCTTTTTTACCGAGCTGAACATCATAAACGACAATTGCAAATCCGCAAAATATACGTGAATATTGCCAATGGTCATACAAATATTCTGCATTCGTTATTAGGAATGTAAATACGATTTGCACATACTATCCTGATTTCATGGTCAAAGTGATGAAATCAAAAATGAACTTTTCTCAACCATCAAAACAAAAGCAGTTCATCAAGTCGATCTCAAGACAACTTCATTGTAAGAGCGCAGAATACGCTCGATTGCCATCCGATACAGCTGTACCATCAACACTGTAATCCACTGTGTATGGATTTTAATCAAATCACAAACTGTTAATGCCGTACCGTGCATCTTTCCCATTGAAATGAATGCCCAAAACCACAACCGCTCCCGCCTAGTTGAATGATAAATTGTTTTCACAATTTCACGCGAAAGCGCAGTATGAACACACACACACACAAACACATGGAATTCCTCGATGATTAATTACCATCCGCATTCCGGATCTGTCTCACCCGTGCGTCCCCGAGTGTTAACTTTTGTATCAGATCATTTTCAATACAGCCTCCCGCCCCTTGTTCTCCTGTCCCATTGTATCATTGCACGGTCGCATTACACATCACAATCGTGACATTGAAGCACATCGTTGAAGCATTGAAGCTCATACATTTCTATTAGCCGCAGTCGAGTAACATCTAAATACACTTCAAGATGGACCGCCAACAACCATCACCCATATTACAGCTTTGCTAAATCCCACTCCCCAGGTTGGCAGGACAAGATAATGTACACTTCCCGGTATTTATGAACTGGCTATAAATTTGCAATTTCCACAGCAATTTTGGAAAGCGTTCCCGCAGAAAAAGCCTCACGTTCAGCCTCCCAGTGGAATGTTTCAGTTTTATTGTAATTTAGCGGCGTTTTCAAAGTGACGATTCGCGTAGGTAATAATACTAACTACTCCCACAAGCGCTTTGCAAGAAGCGACCCTCAGAACTTGCCCGAGGCCAAGAGCGTGGGCTGTCCGCGGAGAGGTAAGACAGCCGGACTAATTAGATTAATGGAAAATGCTATCGAAACCAGGGGACCAGAGAAACCGTTTCGGCTGAGTGCCAGCTCTTCCGTTAGTCATCTTCTAATGCCATCCGAAAGATCGTAAGACAGCGCACGCCATCTTATGCGTGCGACGGGGATAAGTAAGATTCCCAAGAATCTCCCGCACTCAGTGGGGAGGATGTGAGCCGGTTTTGGACGGACGGACACTCACACACACACACATAATCATCCGACGCTAATGCCATTCCGGTGTTCGTCGGCAAACAAACAGGACTTTAATTAACTATTTTTCTGTCAGTGTCATCAGTAGAGTTCCTTAGCACCGGTGTCCGTCAGCACCGGATACTCCAGATCCGGCTAAGCTGAGCTGATGTCCTTTTGCATCCGGTCAGGAGACCTTGTGCATGATGTTGGGATGTGTTCTAAGAAAAAAAATCCGGCATTTAGCGATTGATTAGTAGATGGACGCTTCCTGACATCCGGCAGACACGCGCGTTGAAATTGATATTGATATCCGGAGGTAGGGTTTGAAGTACACGCAAACGACTCCGACGGCAGGGACAATTCCCCACCAACAACGGCATGAGGTAATTTGTGTTGAATTCGTAATTCCTTTCCAATCCGGTACATGCGAAATCGAAAAGAGGGATTTTTGTTTTTGGTTCTTGTAGTTTCAGCTGTTGTCCTTCCATGCACTCTTTACATGTCCCCCAGCATCCCTGGTTGCAACGGGAAACGGACCATGTCCGGGGAGGGCGCGCGCGCGTTCACGTCGGAATAATTTATGGTGTCGCAGTGGAATTTTCATTTTACCCATTTCCACAGTCTGCTTGTGTGTGTGTGTGTGTGTCTGCTGTCGTGACGGGAGTGTTGTGTCCTGTTCCGCAAACACCACCACCACTCGAACCGAGTTGTCCAGAACGCAACGTGTGTGAGTGTGTGTGTGGTAAACACCACAAGAAAACATTCACAGAAGAGATGTTCGGGAAAGTTTTTGAAATTGAATTAAACTGACCCGAACTGACGGGTGTACGGGGTGGATGTCACCGGCGTTCCTACGCAATCCAACACCCACAACACAGACACACACACACACACACGCACTGTCACACAATGAGGTCACAAAGCATTACTTATGCATGTGCTGTGGGCAAACGTTTTTCCTCGTACCTCATCGCTGTGGGCACGCTTCCGCATCAAGCCGAACGAGAGCGTTGCACACGCGTTTGATAACTTTTCCACCGTGTATAGTTTTGCCTATAGAGGGAGGGTCGGGGGAGAGCGATGAGGACCCGCTTCTTGGAACTTATTTCCCTGCTAAGAGCTTTTCCACCACCAAGCACACATACACAGAACAAAAGCACTAGTACCCAACCACTTGTAACCCAGCCCGGTGAGCAACAACATGAAATGGCAATTTTCACCAATTTTCACCCCGACTTTTACAAGTGTGGTGTTGTGTCTCACTCACCTGTGGACTGTGTTCCCTCTCCCCGAAATCACCTGAGCGAAAGACACGCACCACTCACACACACACACAGCAAGCGAGAGATATAAAAGCCTCCGAAAGCGATAGGCTGAATTAAATTTAAATAAATTACTTTCTGTCCTGTAGAGCGGGACGCTTTTGTGGCCTTGTTTTCTCGCAGGAGCGTTAGAGAGCGCCTTTTCCCCCGTGGTCGCTATTTTGTTTGCGGTTTAGCACTACAAAGCAACCGCACAGCACACGGTTTGCTGTTACGGCGGGACCATCAAACAGCCATCAAACGGGAAACCTTATTCCCGCTTCCCAATCCGACTTTTGAGCTGTCGATCTTTTGCGTGAGGAGTTCGCGCATTTGGCCCCGCTCCTGCGGAAGGTAATTTGTTTACGGAGCTCCTACTCCAGCTCTATTGGAAACGTGGGCATAGACGTTGAAATTCACTACGGCGGCAGGCAGGCAGGCAGGTGGCTGGTGAAATTAATGATGGATTGTACACCACGTGGCGCGTGTTTGATTTCATCAAAAGCGCACGCTGCCTCCCACCGCTCACCGCTAATTATTATAAACTGATATTATACACCACCACCACCGGCATGGAGGCGTGCCGATCGTATCGAGGCTCTACGAGTGGATGTATAAGGCACACCAAACGGGATGGGTGACTTCATTATAAGGCTTTTTTCTTTCTTTTGCTGTTGGTTTTTGGTTCTTTCGCTTCTTTCTATCTCTTTGTAAGAGTAAGGAGAGCCATAAGACGACTCCTACCACACAGATACTTGACACGCGTGTAGCATATAAAATTAATCATCAGAAGTACGGGGGCGAACAAAAGAACCATCTGGGTCCTCCAAAAACCCCTCCCATTGGTCTGGGGATTCAATAACCTAACGACCTGATAGCACTGCGCCCGTGCACTGCAAACGGTAATCAAGCTCGAGAGTGTACGTCCTACCCAATTCCACGCGTACGCGTAAAACTGATCCAAATTCTCAGAAAATTATTCAAAATCGAACAGCTTTTTATAGAAAGCTCCTGCGAAGGTTTCGCGGTTCGAAAAAAAACCGTTCGATCAGGCACTACACATGACTGAGCACGGTTGCGCGATGCCATCCCACCTCCCCACGGGGCATGAATGATACTTTACAACCATTTCATTCAACATGGTTCCGTTCCGCTGTTAAGTAATAGGAAGGAAAATAGTAGGGAAACCCCCCCCATTTACATCAAACCATTTCCCGTTCTCCACGGGGCGAAGCGAAGCTTTCCGCACGGGCAACTAGATGAGTGGTGTAAATATTACATCGGCGGATAATGCTCCCGGTTTTTTGGTGAGTATGATGAATACAGCAACCAAAAAAAAGGGAGCATCAATCCCTCCGTCACGTTTCAATTGAATTATGAAAGCGGCAGCGGTAGCTGGCCCACTTCGGGGAAGTCGCACATCCCCGAAACCGCTCTTAAAGGGACGCTCTAGAAGCGTTTCTGGGGGCCAGCAAACCTTGAATCGGAACCCTCGTTGCTCGGACGCAATCAAACTGTCAAGCGGTAGTCCATTTACGACACACACACACGCACCCAGCACGCGTCCAGGAAGCGGCAATCCCAACCCGGTTGGGCGGGTTTAACCCTTTTTGGCCTTATTTACCGGTGCTCACTTTCAGCTCGATTAGCTTTTAGCGTTTTCAGTGCAGTGGGGATTTAAAAAAACCTTTTTCCCCTCACAACGAGGTACAACGAAGTGAGCCCCTTTTTGCCATTATTGTTGTTTTGGTAAGTTGAAATGGTCACAAAACGCGCAGACATGCAGATACGATTAGAGCGATGGTCAGCAAACGGTCAAACAACCTACCCGGCGAAGATGGTTGGCGAAGAAATTGGGTTGAAGAAATTCCTGAAAACTTCCCCTTTTTGCTGTAACCTCCAAAAAGCAGCCCTTTATCTCGATGCTTGATAACGAAAGGGAGCTTTCTTTAACACTTTGTGGGATCTCTTTTTTTTTCCTTTCCGCCTTCCACAGAAGGATGTCACACCAAACGGCAAATACACTTTTATTTCCCCACTGGATGAAATTTACACTTCATTGCTGGGGCTCTTAAAGCTTCTGGGGGGAAAGCTCACATACCCACACTTTCCGCCACACGGCTATCGCACAAAGATCTTCGCACAACATCACCACCATCAGGCAACAGCATCATCAGCATCATCATCATCATCATCATCACCATTAGCATGAATATTTGATCATTTTCGCTGAAACACAAATGCACCACGCACACACACGGTTACGGTTAGCGGGCCTCCATTTTTTGTTGCGCCCTTCCTACACAGCCGCATACCACCAGCGGCATTTAATCACCCCCCTGAAACACACACACACACACACACTCATTCACATTCACATCTACCCAACCAAGGATAAGTTTAAGCCAAATCCACCGTTGCCTTCATTCGCCGTATTCACTGCAGCAGTACACACAGGCACACGCAACCAGCAGTTCCGCTGTCCGGGCTTCGGGCTATTTGCATGGCCGGTTGCAGCGGAATTTTATCATTTTTTTTTTTTTTGTTATCTCCACTGCGGGCACAACATAAAAGATTCCCGCACACAAACGCACCCGAGCTGACGCAACCAACCAACGTACCGCTTTTGCTCAACCACACATTCGCGATCCACGCAAGCAACAATGTTTCTCCGCTGCTAAGGGAGGGACGCTTTACGCACTGCACACACCGGACGTCCGGACGTTGCCAGTGGGGCTTTTGCGTCAGTTTTGGACAGCCGGAAGCAATGCAAAACCAGATGGAAATACCTGGATGCTATTGTTTTTTGTTTGCAGGCAGCGCGGCGGAAAGTGAAACAATTCCACTTTTCCGGCTTTTGGATCGGTTATCCAAGCGCTAACCCCGGGGAGGGTTGATAACGCGAGTAGTACGCGACAGAACACAGCACAGCACAAACGCCACAATCACTCCGCGCGAAACGAACGAACCGCTAGCTCGAAAATGCCGCCGTCAATGCCGCCGCCGTCGGCAGAAGCTAAAGTGGAAATCGTACGCTGGCTGGTGGACCGACTAGCAGCGGGGCTCAGCTTTCCAAAACGGTTAGGACACTCACCACGGGATGGGTTTTTTCGTGGGAGAGGTTGAGGCACTCATCGCCTTCGTTCGCTCGCTCTCTGGTAAGGGTGAGTTTTCCGATCTCTCTCTCTCTCTTGCGGGAACTCATTGCACGCGTGTGCCTTATCTGTGCCAAGAGAAAAGTACGTCCACGTGAGGTAGTAATGCAGGGGTTTTCCAACATGTTTTTCGCGGTGAGCGATGCGATATTATGTTTATTTTACGAAAGATACGCAAACACATGTAAACCTCTAACATTTCCATAACTTCTTGTTATGAACATTCCCCTTATTCATTCCTTGTAATAACCCAGGACACTCAAACCTAGGGTGCAAGCTCCCATACGTAGTAATTTCCATGCGTTAAATGCTTATTTCTAAACTCGCCGGCAAGGAGATTTAGTGTTGATTCATCATACAGCTCAACAAGCTCGTCTTTTATCCCATACGTAGTAATTTCCATGCGTTAAATGCTTATTTCTAAACTCGCCGGCAAGGAGATTTAGTGTTGATTCATCATACAGCTCAACAAGCTCGTCTTTTATCCCATACGTAGTAATTTCCATGCGTTAAATGCTTATTTCTAAACTCGCCGGCAAGGAGTGTTGTGTAGTGTAGTGTTGATTCATCATACAGCTCAACAAGCTCGTCTTTTATCGAAATAATGATCGTTCTTTTCCTCCACCCTAACCAACACAAACTTAAGTCCGATGCGCGAGCCATCCAAACACAGCAAGACCGTTTTGATCCTTCACGCGGATGGTCCAGGACTCTTGTATATAGAGGATAATTACGAGAATGAATGAGCAGTATATATCACGTCTTATGCTTCTCTTCTGATTCTCATTAGATTCTTGTAGCTAATTAGACTTATAGCTTCCCCAGAGCATTGCAGCCTCGGATGCAACTGCTAAGATAATTTTCCCAAATAATACATTCACAAATGATAAATGTGTTGCTATACCACGTCCATTATTTTCATATACAACAAATTGAAGAAAAGTATAGTTAAAGTTATGAAATGGTACAAAATCAGCAGAAGAATAAATAAACAGAAGACTGACGGTGTTGTCGGTCAGATTTAACTTTTCTTTGACATGTCAGATTATCGCACAATTTTGAAGGTGATAGTCATACTACGATCTGACCAATTGGGCACTATAGTCTAACTAGGGTGTCAAATCTCCAAGAAATAACACTACCCCCTCTCAAGTTGCAATTAAATTCGATTTAAAATTTCCTTTTCCTACAAATTAATACTCTCTACAGCAACTGTACTACGTGCTCTGCAGCAGGTCAAAACCTCATACAACCCTGGACCCGATGGTATTCCTACGGCAATCCTTGCCAAATGCCGCGAATTTTTAGCAGAGCCTCTGTCTCAAATCTACCAACTCTCTTTTGCACAAAGTACTGTACCCACGGCCTGGACATCCTCTGTGATGTTTCCGGTGTACAAAAAAGGGGATAAAAACTCTGCTGAGAACTACCGCGGTATAACCACTTTGCCTTCTTGTGCCAAGGTGTTTGAGATCGTCATACAAAACTCGCTAATGTATCACTGTCGTTCTTATATTTCTACACGCCAGCATGGTTTCTTTCCTCGACGCAGTGTTACCACAAACCTGGTGGAATTCGTCTCCAACTGCCATGCAGCCTTTACTTCCGGAGCTCAGATGGATGCAGTATACACTGATCTTAAGGCTGCGTTTGATCGTGTGAACCATCGCTTGCTGTTGGCTAAGCTCGCCCGGATCGGTCTCTCTACTCCGCTGGTGAATTGGTTCAGGTCCTATATCTCTGAACGTAGCTACTACGTACAAATCGATGGTGTCTCCTCTAACGTTTTCGAGAGTTCATCTGGCGTCCCTCAGGGCAGCAACTTGGGACCACTGCTGTTCTCGCTTTTTATTAACGACGTCACACTGGCCATTACGGAAGCAGATTGTCTGCTTTATGCGGATGATGTTAGGCTGTTTCGTATCGTACGGAACACTTCCGACTCTCTTTCTCTGCAAAGATCGATTGATGTTTTCTCTGACTGGTGTATCAACAACGACCTGCTAATTTCTGTTGATAAGTGTACGTCAATGTCTTTCTTTAGAATAGCTAGTCCGATAAGGTATATCTATAGCATATCAGGGACACAACTACCGCGGTGCAATACGGTCAGGGATTTAGGAGTCACCCTGGATCGCAAACTAGATTTCCGACAACATTACTGTGATATTTTAGACAAAGCTAACAAAATGCTAGGATTTATTCGTCGCCATTCGAGAGAACTCAATGACCCACACTGCCTGTTAACTCTGTATAAGTCCTATGTTCGTTCCATCCTCGAGTTTAGTTCTACAGTTTGGTGTCCGTTCTCTAGTGTTTGGTCCAATAGAATAGAAGCTGTCCAAAAGAGAGTTACTCGTATTGTCCTACACTTCACTCCGTGGCGTAATGTAACCCCTCGTCCATCGTATCATACTCGTTGTTTGTTGTTTGGTCTGGACACACTTGCTAGGAGACGTGATAATGCCCAATGTACGTTTTTGTCCAAACTTATTGTCGGTGAGATAGATTCGCCAGAACTACTGGCTAGAGTCAACATAAATGTCCCTCCTAGAGTGTTCCGTAACTACAGACTAATAAGAACTGACCTTACAAGACGTGCATACAGCGAGAACGACCCAATGACTGCGATGGCCCGTAAATTTAATCAGCGTTACATTTCATTTGACTGGCACCTACCTACTAGATTTTGTTGATCCGTTTTGTCATTGTACACTGCGTTAGTTATTTAAGTTTTAGTTTTAATTCAGTGATAAGGCCGCTTGTTTGGCCAATCACTTAATACAATAAACAATACAACAATACAACAATACAACTCTACAGCAATGTAGCTACTATCATGTCTAACGAACAAACCTATGAGTTTAGATCCGTTTAATTGAAATTCATGTAAAATATCTATGCTTTTGAAATTAAGTTTTATTTTTGCACAAACGCAACTCCAATTCAATAACCATTACGATAACCATTTCTTTTAGTGCTAATAAAGGTTCTAAAGATAAATGATTTCCTTGTTGAACTTATTTTTCGTGCCACCAGCTGATAAGAATGTTTGAAACTATTAGATGTCAAACCCTGCAGTTTATCAGTCTTTTGAGGCTACCAGCTGGTAGCTTCTGCACCTTAAAACCCATTTATGCTCCCAGTGAATTACTCTCTTTCTCTCTCAACTCAGATAGTAACTCATGAGAATACTCTAAAATAATCAATTCCTGCCACCTGTATGCAGAATGGCGCTGCTATCGCTAGAAAGATTTTAAACCGAACGAACAGATGTTTTCTTCCACAGCGCCAACAGTTGAATTGAAAGTTTTATTTGAATGTTTTCTTGTGTGTGCGTAATACTTATTGCTACAAAGGAAATCCAGCAAATTTTACTCTTTTTCTCTTTCTTCAATCGAACCTCATTGCTGTCAAAAAAAAATCCTTTCGAGCGCAAACAAACTCGAGCAATATTTACCAACACGAGAGGGCCAATTTGTACGTCCATGTTTTATGCAGCACGCTTGCCTACGCGCATACAAAATCAATCTCGATGCTAAGGTTTTTTCACGGTTTCCGCAAGCAACAAGCAAACCACTAACGGAGGAGAGCAGAAACGTACGACACGGCCAGGAATATTCTCATATTGCAAAAGTTGTTTTCTACCTCCACAACCACCACCACCACCACCACCACCACCACCACAGCCCAGTAGTAGCATCGAGGTGCAGCACTCAACTTTGCATCTTTGGAACAGGGGAGTAGTAGTAGTAGTAGTAGTAGTAGTAAGTCACGCTGGAAACTGAAAACTGATTAAGCAACTGTGAAGTACTAACCAAGTGAGATCGCGCACTCGTCCCTACGGCGGGTACGGCGTTGTCTTGTCCGAGGAAGGAAAAGGAAAACAAAGAAAAGTAGGAAAACTTTCACCATTTTTACAATTGACTTTCTCCCTCTCTTTCTCGAGACACATCCTCAACCAGATCCGAACCGAGCGTACTAAAAAGCCTTCCCTTACGCCAGACCATGACGTACGCATCATAATGCATCGCATCCATCCATCCAGGAGCAGTCTGCACACAAAACTGCTCGAATTACTTTCGCCACCTCCTCCCCCTCCTTTCTCCCCCTTAAAAAAAGAACCAATTTTGCCGTAAAACTTCTACCATCAGCGGCCAAACTTTCCACGCACACTGCAACACTGCTATTTTTAAAGCAAGCGTGGGCCTTATTCTACGAAAAAAGAGCGTTCCTTCCCAACTCGCCTTCTGATCCATTTCGTCAAAAATTAATCCACCACCGGTGGATACAAATCGGAGCAATTTGGGCGAACAAATTTCTCACAGATCTTTTTATTGACGCGTTACACACTTTCTCTCCAAAAGGCTCGTACGAGATGGGACGCGGCGAGTACGATATCTTCATTTTCACCTTCACATTTCCTTCATGCGTGCACACACAGACAGGCGGCTTCGAATGTACTTAAAAACTCGTTACCGGCTCGTAAAAATTCCGCTTATTTCAACGACGCACGGGGAACACACACCGTGACCCGTACCAATTTGAACTTGAAGTGGTCGAGGCGATTAATTTTGGACCCACGTCCCACGAAACCCAACACATACGAACACATACAGTACAGTGCGTGGGAAATTTCACCATGCACGCCAATAAGGACACGGACACAGACAGACAGACGTAAAAACAAAACAGCAACAAAACCCGAAAAAAGCACCTTTTCCAGTACAGCGAGATTGGCGCACTCTCATCATTAACCGACGACGGCGAACGACACGGTGTGGGACGTTCCCGTTCAGCCAACCGAACCCTCCCATGGGACCAGCTTCCTGTTCCCCCCAGCGTTCGATTGAGCTGTGTGCAGAAGAGATCGTTTTGTTTTGTAATTTGTATCGCTTCAATTCACTCACCAGGATTGCGCGCGGGAGCGAGGAGAAAGCAAACCGGAGCAACGGGGTGACCGTAATGGCAATCGGTGGCAATCGCCAATTGGACGCCGTCATCGTCATGCCGGCCCTATTCGTATCGTTCCGTCCATCAGAGTGGGAACCCAATTTCGCTCTCCGGGGCCGAACATCATCGACCATCGCCGTCTAATGCTGGCGCTACTTACCGATGAAATTGGATTCTGGTTTCGATTTCTCCCTTCCCTCTTTGCCCTTTAATTTCCACCTCATCACCGTTTTGGATACGACAACGACCGTTCCACAACGACCGGTCGGGCGGTGAACAGCGTCTAAATGTCACCGAAATTGGATTATCTAATTCCTGCTAGCGCTGGCAGCCCCTCGTTCCCTCTATCGATGCCGGAGAAGTGCATCGATACTTTTATGCATCTTCGCTTTACTGCATGCAACGGTGCACTGTATAATTCGGTCGACTTTTCCTGCCCTTGTGTAAATGATTTACTGCCCGGGGAGGTCAGTGATACCTGACGGCACGAGCAGGATCACTGTTTTATCCGATTTGTTGCCGATGCCCGGTTTTCGGGTATCAATGAATATAGAAATGCTACGGTGAAATGCAAGCTCCGTAAGGAGCGGAGGTAATTCAATTTTGACTTTGAAATTAATCGCTATTGATCCTTTGGGTTTGGAGCAGCATGGCACAAGGGAGTTAGCATTTACTTTAGCACTTTACCTCTGTTTACGCAGGCGAGGGGGCACCTGTTTGAGATGCATTTTATTTTGACAATATAATAGGAGCATTCACTGCAAGTAACATGAGTTGTACCATTGCTAGTAATGGTTTGTAATTTAAAAAAATATAATACTTGGTGCTTGCATCACACTAGTTTCCTATCGTCAGAATATCAACAGGTATCATCCTAAGTACCTAATCAGTCCGTTGGAACTATTCTACTTAAATGAAACATATGATAGCCTTTCTTATAATCTCCTTTTCGCTTCGTACAATCAGTCTTTTGTGTACAACAATGTTAAATGAAATGATTTCATAGCATTAAGTTTACCAAGAATACCCGAGAAAAGGTAGCTGCAAGCAGAAACTGGTTTACCTTCAAGCCACTCTAAGCGCTTTCCAGTCCTGGTGCTCTTGGAATTGTGCGTCGAGAAGTGAGTTATCATTACATTTGCGATAAAGTGGTGCCTTTTAGTATACGATTACCCGTCAAATAGATCTACCATTGAGCGGTAAAGCTGTGTCAGGGATCATGGAGTGCTCCTTGACGTAAAGTTGAGCCTCCACGTCCTGCTGAGAGAAAATAATTGATCGGCGCACTAAAATAAATAGCGCGCGACATCACTGACCCGGTCTGCATCAAGACGGTCACTGTGCGGTATTAGACCTCGAATCGTAGAACCAACGAGATTGCAACGTCCAGTGACTTTCGAGCCTCAACATGTATATCCCGCTGAAATCGCTACGAACTAGATCGCTATTCGACGTAGAGGAACACCGCACTCGCTTTGGCTCCTCTGATCAGTTTATCGGAATGTGGCGTGTGTTCAACGTTATCTGTGATCGTCATCGTCATGCTTCAAGAGGATCGCGCGGTCCGTTAAATGGTAAATAAATAAATAAAACATAACATTTTAAAGTTGTCTAGTGGACGTGCTGCTGAATGAAGAATATTAATATTCGTAATTTAATTAAAAACAAAACGCAAAATTTTGAAACAGAATAGAAAAAAAGTTTTATAATAGTTCAAAAAGCCGTTACATATGTTGCAAGGTATTCATTTGTTGATTCAAATAGAATGGTCGACAATTTGCATACTTCTACCTCATACCTCGAAAGATAACTATGGAATGATACAAATGACCTTTTTTGCATTCATGATGAATGACTGGGCTGATTATGTGAAATAAACTAAACGACTAGCCATAAGGTTTAAATGTACGTGTTAGAAACTGCCGTTCTAACTCGGAAAAATTGAATAAAATGAATTTCTTAGGTTGGCACCACAGGTGCACCAAAAAATTAGTTTACTTTTATTCTTGCTATTGCTTATTCACTTTTGGATATTTTCTTGTTATTGTCCTCGTTTATGTGATTTCCTTGCCTTTTTATCTCTTTTCGCGCGCACAAAACATCGCCTTGGCTGACAGTCCGTTGGAACCTTATAACAGTTTCCAACAGTACGAATATATTTAATCAATTGTGCGTTATTTCTCTGCTGAACAACTTAAGCGCAGCTGGTTAGACCTTCAAACCCCTCATAGCCATTTATTTTAAGTCTCTTATTAATGAATGGACCAACACTAGAACTACCTTAGAATAAATTGGTAGCCTGTTGTACCTTGTTGCTTCAATTCAAATCTTCAATCCATATCGTCAACATACGTCACTGTTCACAACAAATAAAAAGTACCCCCAATACGCTATCAAGACAATCTGTGCCTTATCAGCCATACCCAATCAGCCACTACCTCAATGTCTCTACAGTAGCGACCCTCCCCTTAGAGTGATAACAAACAACTAGTCAGGTTTGAAATGCTTTGCTTTATTAACCTATAATGTGAAACATCGCTGCTACCGATCGCCAACGCCAAACCTTATCACATCTTAGATAAAGTTCAGAATCCAGCTACGCACGGCCGAGATACGGACAAACACATCTGGGCGGCCGGTAGCGCACGGAATACCCCACGAGGCAACTCCGATGGCATAGTTGTCCAGCACAAGTGCGCCGCCCTCATCGCCCTAACAGAAAAAAACATTCATTTAGTACATACGGTCACTTCATGTACCACACACACTCCTCCTTACCCCACAGATGCCCTGTCCTTCGCGGGTCAGCGTACACAGCGAGGACGGTCCAATGCGCCATCCTTCCGCACCGAGGAAGTTGGCACAGTCGTCATTGTTCAGTGTGTTTACGTTCAAAAATTGCAGCGCGTTGGTGTTTCCTCCGTTGGCCTGAGAAAAAACCCGTACTCGAATCAATTGCAAGCAGCAAAGAATTACATACACCAAACTAAACATACCTGCGAAGCTCCCCAGCCAAAGACACGGGCACGAACGCCCACGCCAATCACATCAGCCGACAGTGGCAGCGGTTGGACCGATTGGGTCAAAATGAACTGCAGTGCCGTCTGGAACAGGGCGACATCATGCTCGAGCGTGTTGACGTTAAAGTTCGGGTGCGTTATGATCTGAATGCCATAGTACGGAATGGCGGCCGTGTTGAGGAAGCGGGATCCTGCCACCGCCATGGTGGCCGTTGCCAGCCGCCCCGACAAGCAGTTGGCCGACGACAGGACGAACCGGTTGCTTAGCAGCGTGCCACCGCACAGATGCTGGTTGATCGAGTTCCGCAGCGAAACCATCCATGGTGCATCTCCGGCCACCGCATCAATGCCACCAACGATGCGCCCGTTCGGTCCAGCTGCAGGGAAAATCAGAAGCCCCAGTTTCACACAGTGTCTTGGAACGTTTGTTTGAACTTACCGATCGCGGAAGCAACCACAAGCAGGGCGCTCAGCACCAACACCACCTGTTGTACGCGAGTCATTCTTGCAGCAGGGAAAGAGCACTAAAGGGCCACTGAAAGGGTGCTGCCCCTGGGAGGCACATTTTATGGGCTGGTATCAGCGATACACCCCCAACCGCTATCGCCTGATTAGCTTAAGCACCATCATCATTGCCTTAGTAGATATCGAGTCCCCGTCGATGACGATTTCGAAGCAAATGAGCTCTGCATAAGTATGCGTGAACCAGTTTAATCGCGTGATATTCGGAGTACATTTCGGCGGGAGATAAGCGGACCTCGTACACACCTATTTTAGTAACCAAAGAAACGAAACGATTCGTGGATTTATTTGTCGTCATGCTTTAATCGCGCTTGCCTTCGCCGGTCCTGTCGCTCGCTCAGTACACTCCCGTGACTGCGCCGATCCAGGCGCGGAACGATGAAACACGCACATACACATCCGGATAGCCGACGGCACAGGGAATGCCCCACGACACGATGCCAACGAGCTCGCCATCCTCAACCAGCGGGCCGCCCGAATCGCCCATGCAAGTGCCCTGCTCGTTGCGGCTGAACGTGCAAAGAATGCTCGGCGTGATGGCACGATTCTGCAGCTTGCGGAACCGCTCCGAGCAATCCTCGTTGCTGATCGTACGCAGCGCCACGTACTGCAGCCGGTCGGCCGGTTTCGGTACGCTCAGCGTGGTCAAACCCCACCCGGATGCGAGCACAGCCCGATTGGCCGGCGTGTACGTGCGGGCCATCTTCACCGGGAACACCGCCGTATTGAAGCTGATCGACCACTTGGTGCGCACGAGCGCGATATCGTTCTGCTGCGTCCACTCGTTGAAGTTCGGGTGCAGTATGAACTGCTCCACGTCGTAGTTGTAGCCACCGCGCGCACTCGTCAGCGCACCGACCACGGCGATCACTTCCGCCGGCTTGCGGCCGGTGAGACAGTGGGCCGCCGTCAGGATCCAGTGGTTGCCGATGATGGCACCGCCGCAGAAGTGCTGGTACGTCGCCGATGTCAGCGACACCTGGTACGGGAACTGGCCCGAAACCGCGTTCAAACCGTTGACAATACGTCCTTCCCAGTCCGCTGTACGAAGCGCTGCGTCTGTCGGAGGAAAAAGCACAATTCCCATTGAATCTCTATTGAATGTTTCACGCTGTTGGTTTCACCCAGCTTTACCTTCTCCACAAGCCACACTGGCAACGCACAGTACTACAAACGCGACCCAACGGTTCATTGTCACTGCTTTATCCTTTCACTTGTGAGCTCAGCCGTTCCCCTAAGGCTGCTGATTGGACGCTGTACTTTGAGACATACCCGGCGACGGTCGTTCAATTTATAGCAAATGGCATGAGCTGCAAAGCATTCCAACATCTATGTCGATATGAAAAGAATGTGATCGCAAAAAACTTTCAACCGCAACAAAAGAGGGATTGACAGTTTACATGGAGGCGCGTAAGGCACGGGCAGATAAGAGCTGACTCCACAGCGCGTCATAACAAGCGCGCCCAGTCAATCCTGTCACGAGACTGACACTCGATTATGATTGATACTATTATCAGTGACGATCGCTACTGGATCGTATCCAGTTTGGTTCGCAAAATGCATTCTCGCTACTCGGTCGGGCAATGCACACGTGCCATTCTATGATTGAATTATCACGAGACAAAAAAATGACAGTATTAGCTGCCAAATATACATTAATTTGTTGTACAAATGATCTTCTTCAGAGCGAATCTTAACACTGAGAAGCTGAAAGAACTCCAAAGAGCAGCCGCGCTATGACTTTTGAAACGTAGCTGGAAACTAAACTTTAATGGCTAAAATGGAACCGACTAAGGTTCTTCCACCTTGCTGTCATAATGCTACAGATATCAACTATTTAACCATTATCAACTTTGGATTAATTGATTCGTTGATTGTTTTTTTTGTTAATAGTTTGTGATTAAAACTGATTTTGTAGTTCGGTTTTGGAATCATTGGCGCATTGATGAATTGATGCAAGAACTGTACTGAATGCAAGAACTGTTCTCATGTTTTGGAATTCCGACTGATAAAATTGTTATTATGTTGAAGTTATGTTGAAACTATGTTGCATCCATGTGGAAATAATGTTTCAACTATCTTGAGATTAGGTTGAAAACTAGCTTGGAGTATGTGCTTGCATTGGTTTTTACAACTGTGTTTCAATGCTTTGTGATTAACTTATGATAAAGTTGTGAATACTATATATTTAGTAGTCTTTATTGTCGTTGTTAGAATCGGGGAATCATCGTCAATGCTACCAAATAAATCATTTTTTTTTCAAGTTTATCAGAAGGTTGAATTGATCCATGGCTTTTTTGTTGTTTTTACGTGTTTTATAATTTCAACTTGTTCTCGTTCTTCATATCAAGTTGCGCAGTTTTGAGTACAACTTAAATTGCCCCAGTAACAGGGTTAGCAAAATAATTGTTGGAATATCTAATAACTTCAGGATGCGCGCAAATGGTTTTTAAAGACAATCAAGACATCAAGACAAATTGGTTCCTGGAGCTTTTACATAGCCCGTACTGGTACTGAATCTGATTCCAGCTCTTAAGGCTGAGGGACACTGTCCGTACTCGCTAGTGTAATTTGGATTTTCACTAGCGCATCTGCCGGCGGCTGGCGGAAGCTGGTCATCGAGGGAATGGTCATGCCGGATCTCAAAATTAAGTAGTTTTTCCATCGTTTTTTGTCGTGAAATTGCATGCAATACACGCAGGACATGTGCATCTACCTTTTACGAAACGTTTTTCATCCGAATTAAGTACAAAACATGGAAAAATAACATACTTTCTGAAGCGGCTCCAAATTGTTTGGCAAAATGCTTCGGTGAGCCGCCGCCAGATGCGCAAGTGAAAATGGAAATTACACTAGCGAGTACGGACAATATCCCCCGGCCTTTAGAGTTGGGTTTAAACCTACACTACAGGCCCTGGAACAGATCATGACACCATTGCTAACTTAGAACTGCCCCCAAAACCATGCTCTCTGAAACTTCTGCCATTTTTATTTTGGCTTAAAACAGGACCTGTATTTCAAAACTAGGCCGGCATTGCGTTTTCCATAACCAAAGCGGTTGTATTGTATGGATGTAAATTAAAAGCATTCAAGCTACCGCTACGCTGAAAATAATGCCTTTCAATTTCGTCTTCAAATCAAGTCATTTTTAGACAGGTATCTATTTCACCCCGTCTTTCCCTACCATCACTTAGCTGTAATACAAACATGCCATGCAGTGCCTAACATTAGGCGCAACTGAAACCATACATGTTGTTGCGACTTCACTAACTTCATTGCCTTAAATTTGCTCATAAATAGGTAACAAACATGAATCAACATTTTATAGTTTGATAGTGCATTCGACGTTCCATTTCGACGTTAAATCAGGCTAGAAGGAAGGAAACATGAAGTGTCATGTTATGCATGAACTGTGACTGTTTGAGTTTCAACAAACGCTCCCAAAAAGCAAACAAAACTATTTATGTTTAATTTTTTATTTTATATTACATTAAGTACACTCATTTCCTCCTTCTTGCTTAAGTTCTAATATTACGCCTGCGCCTTAAATGAGAGTGTGCGCAAGGATCCAGCCACGGTGCGACGAGATGCGTGCGTAAACGTCCGGATAGCCCTCACCGCACGGAATGCCCCACGAAACGATGCCGTGCAGTTCGGCACCGTGGATCAGTGGACTGCCCGCATCTCCGAGGCACGTGCCCTGGCCGACCGGGCTGCTGCTGCACATGGTCGAATCGTAGATCCGTGCATCGTACGGTGCAGCGAACCGTGCGCGGCATTCCAGCTGCGAGATCACGTTTACCGCAATGTACTGCAAGTTGTCCGGGAACTGGGGGTTGGAGAACTGTGAAGCACAAACACAAAAGTGAAGATTTGTGGTTAGCGTCACACCGTATTGCGAGCTCTCTGTTGTAGCCGTTGTGCTTTACTTACCTCGGTACGACCCCAGCCGGACACAAGGGCTCCGTAGGCCACGTTAATGTTGTACGAGCCAAGCTGCACACCCTGCACGGCATCACTCAGCACCATCTGCTGTGCCACACGAGCCACCGCAACGTCGTTGGCCAGCGTGGCCGATGCAAAGTTGGGATGGATGACGATGCGTCGCAGGCCGAGATTGAAGCCACCCTGGCTCAGCCGGTAGGCTCCCACCACGACGCGCGTGTCCGCAGTCGAACGGCCAAACAGGCACGAAGCGGCCGTAATGACCCACTGCTGGTTCAGCACGGCACCGCCACATATATGCATACCGTCCAGCGTGCGGAACGAGGCCTGATACGGGAAGTCTCCATCACGTGCGTAAGTGCCACCGACGATCCGACCCTTCCACTGCTGGTAGAGCGGATCCGAAGTGGCCGACTCACCACTGACGGCCACTGCCAGGAAGCAGGCGATTAGTGCAACAGCTGCTTTGCGATACATTTTGCGGACGCACACGTTCCCACGATACTAACAAACCGACGATCGAACTAGCAATTGTTCTTCAGTGACATGTGGTCGAGGATTTTTATACCAAAAAAGCCAAAGGAAGTGGATGGTCGACGGCTTATCGCAGATACTAATGGTGGGCAACGGTGGCCGCACCAATAGCCAGCCATTTGGAATTAGACAGATCAGCTCGATAACGTCTTCTACTCAGCTCGTTTTATCGCTCCTCCTCGCAAACTGATGAATGTAAACCAAACTTTATCACCCATTCCCAATGCATCGCGAATGTTACGCTCGAAAATTCTCGTCTCACCCTTGCCGACATTCCTACATCGTTACATTTTAACCCTCTAAAGCGCATTTACGAGCAAGATAGTCGACAGCTCCTCGCCACAACACGCCACGAGCGTCGTGGATGCAGGTGTTCATTACGGATTAATCAATGCAATTAGCAACCGTGTCTAATCTTTTGGCTTTCAATTAAGCTTATCATGCGAACGATTGCAAAAGTGTTGCAAAAAAAACGAGCCAAAAAAAGGATTATCAATACAGCAAGCTCATTCGACATCAAAGAAAAACACCAACACTCGGCACAGACGATTAGATAATCAATCACCGAGCCGCAAACATTCACATCATGTCTGGGAGTTATTTTTAGAGAAAGTTTACAATTGGCAGAATCGTATTCAATCTGCCTCCTCGTGGATGGTGACTGCGCGTAATAGATAAGTACTTACAATTATGTATGTATTGATTACTGGCACACTTTAGCTCCGACAGAGTAAACAAAATGCTACCATTTTGTAATGTGTTCATCGATATCATGCAGTATCGAAAATGGTCAACTAATTCAACAGCCGAATGGAATTGTTATCAATTGATGAGTGCTGTGATACATATAATTTGAACACGTTGTTGACCCGTCGTTTATATCGTTATCAATCGCGAGCAGCGGGTGTTTTTAATTAACAGTATTAAAATTAATACATGTTTGTATGATATCACCTGTTTTATTATTTTCGGACAATATATATTTTTAATAGGAAATATCAGAAATAAAACATAAGCATTACGTTTACAGTGTATGCGTTAAGTTTTGGTCTGTAAGGCACAAATGATGACAATGTGCATCAGTATTTGCCTCTAACGTACGAATTATTGACAACCAACATTGAATCTATTCATCATTATAAAAACTCATTATAAATGCATAAAGGCCGGGAGACATTGTCCATACTCGCTAGTATAATTTTTGTGAACGCATACGCCATCCAGTGGCAGCGGTTGAAAGCTCGAGGCTGGTATAATTTATCTATCAAAAAGTGTGTTGGGTCGAGAAGGTTATAATTTTACCCTATTTTTAAATAATATACATAATTTAAGAATATACAGTCTAACAAACTCCACACAACATTTAAAACAATGTTGAGCATTGGTAGTAGAAAAACTTTGCTACAAATATTGATGACAAAGAGGCAAAAATTTGCGACTTAAATGCACATTCAGCTGTGATGAATAATTTTTAACAATAAAAATACGGTAATAATTTTACCGAAGCTTAAATGCGTTGACCAACACAACATCACAGTTCTTTTGGAATCGTACAAACCTAAGCAACGTTGCTACCAGAATCAAGATGGCGCTACAGCGCTAAACAACGTTTCTTTATCGCCATTTAGGCGTGAAGCTAACAGTTACACTAAAAGAAGGTTCACTTCATCGGTTAATATTTTGTTGTGTTATGTTCAAAACGTTCCGTATGTCCTGTATAGCTGATTATGTTCAAAATCATATTATTTCTCGTAAATTAAATAAGGATATAAAATCGAAAAAAGAAAAAAAGAAAGTAGCAATAGAAACACTATCAATTAATAACTAAGAACACAAAACAGACTAGATAACAAATAAATTCCTTATTACACCGTAATTTAAAATGTATATCTTCAAAAATATATTCGACTTTTAAAACTGTAATAATATAGCTTGAAAAGTTCTGCTAGGTACCGTTTTTTTACCTATTTTTGACGGTGTTTATATCATCCCCAGTGGACAGCTATTTACCCATGAATTATCAAAATAAATCTTAATCTTAAATTATTATACCTATCTTAAATTATTTTTTAACCTAATTCACCCTAAACCTAAAGTTATGTTGGGATGATTTCACGTACTGCCCTGTATCTAGAAAGCCTACATTTTTCTATTAGCATCACCTTTATTGTTTGGCGATGTACCCTCGCACATGTTCCCTAAACCGGACAACCGTAAAGTACTGCTGGTTGGATGATTTGCTTGAAGACAGCTCACTTGTTTTGAAAGGAAAGTCTGGACCTACCCGATATCAGTGGGTTTAAGCTCATTAAGAGAGTTTGACAATCTATCCGTGGGACAGCATCTTGCTATCCAACGTGAGGCACACTCTGCTAGTCCATTCGATCAGAAGACCGTTTACCTCCCAGTTGTTGCTGTTAATGTCTTGGAACTTTAAATATTTTGTCGTTTGTTGGGACATCGTTAAAGATTTTGTAAATGGAAGAGATGAAGTGTAATGCCAGCTCCATTGGTACAGCACACAGTAGAATACTTACTGTCGAAGATGCGTAGATACCTTTATCAGTAGTATGCCTGTTAAAATATATCCTTTTTCCGATAAATCGATAGTTGATAGAGAGACAGTGGCGAGGAAGAAATGAAGGATATGTGCTGGATCGATTTCACTCACAAATAATCCTGCAGCAAACAAATCGCACAATGATGAATGGTTCTTTCTCTATGCCAAATTGTCACCATACACGTTGCATTTTCAAAAGTAAAAACTCTTTTAATTATCCTATCCAATCAGTGCCAAATTCATATCATCACAATCACACGGGTTTTTTGGCTTCTACCAAGCGACGATCGCTTAGACAGCGTTGGCATTGATCCAGCCGACGAAGGACGAGACGCGAGCGAACACGTCGGGCATGCCGAGACCGCACGGGATACCCCACGAGACAATACCGTGGAGGGCACCGCCCTGCACCAGCGGGCCGCCGGAGTCACCCATGCACATGCCCTGGCCGGACGGGCTCAGCGTACAGACGGTCGAGTCGAAGACGCGGCCAGCGTTGGCTGCGGTGTGACGGTTGCGGCAGTCAGCCAGCGTGATGATCTGGGTGTTCAGGAACTGGAGATGGTTCGGGATACCGATGTTGGCCTGTTGGTCATTCAAAAGAACAAAAAGTAAGTTACCATTACAGATCTTCACCAGCGAGCCATCCAAGCCCAAGAACTGTCGAACTTACTCCAAGCTGACCCCAGCCGGAAGCGACGGCTCCACCACCGGTGACGAAGTTCGTTCCGAGGGCGATCGGCTGCACGGCGGCAGTGTACGTGATGAAGGTGGCGGTCTGCACCAGCGACACATCGTTGGCCAGCGTGTTGGCGTTGTAGCTCGGATGGTTGACGATGCGGGCAGTGCTGTGCGCAATGCCGCCACCGTTCAGGAAGATAGCACCGACCACCGAGATGGTGTTGGCGGTGGTACGGCCAATCGTGCAGTGAGCAGCCGACAGCACGTAGCGGTTGTTAATGATCGAGCCACCGCAGAAGTGCGAGTTGCCGGAGGAGCGCAGCGACACCTGGTACGGGAACTGGTTCGTTCCAGCGTTCTGGCCACCAACGATACGGCCGGCCCATTCGTAGTACTCGGGCGACAGTACTGTTTGGGGAGAAGAGGAACGTTGATGAGGACATCCATACACTTCGTAGGAGGCGATCTTTTCCTACTTCAAACACATAGAACACTACTACGTACCGTTGCCGAGGGCCGTTGCGGCCAGACAGATGGTCAGCAGAACGCTAAGACGGAACATTTTGCAGAGACGGTTAGACGACGGATGGTCTTCCCGATAGCCGAGCGTGGTCATTTTATATGGCGGCACCCGATGGTTACGACACCCAACAACAAAAAAAAAACCCCTGATCGACGCGAGCCGCGTCACGCTGCCTGATAATCTACGCGATAGTGAAACGTCCGAGGATTTTGGAAAGTGTGTGTTTGGATTTGATTTATTGTGCTTCAAATTATCAGGCCCAGCGTGATAAGGATAAAATGGCGATAAGGGCAATCGTAAGGGAAGTCTCATTTTGCAATAATTAAGCGTTCAAATATAACGATCAGTTGGTAAAAAGTAAAGAAAATGTTTACACTTGTGTTCTGTTTGTACTGTTCGTTGTAGCTCCATTTCTTTTTTTTTTCTTGCTCCAATTTTTCCACCCACATCCGCCAGTAATCAATTCTAGCCCACCGTCAAACCGACAAACGCCATCCTGAGACAAACGATATCACACTCCAGATAATAACCCATTTATAGATATCAATTACGGGAATAACCAGACCAGGAGGTGTACATGTCGGTTACATCGCTCGTGGCTCGTGGCTAGACCTTGTCAATGAACCGTGGCTCAATTACGCGCAACGTCACGGCCTCTGCCAAACCGCTTGTTAGCTGTTCAAACTAAGGCCAGCTGCGATCGTCATCAAATCAATCTCAGTAAGTTTTACCAACCCGACAACGACACAGTCGTCGCAAGAGCGTTGGCCAACCTTCAACGTCTGGCCACGAGTTATTCATACTGCTAATCAAGAAAAACAGCGCCATTAATGCCCGCTGCGGTACAGAGTGCACTCCAAAATATTCAACCTGGAACGCAAAATTTTGCAAACAATACAAGGATTATTAACCCCCAAACTCTGGCGCAAAAACGGTTTATCGGGGTGTAAAGCTACCGTACGTAACGATACAGTTGGATGACTGAAATTGGATTTCCCTGTGTCATAATCGGGAAGCGATAAAGCAAACAGCTACAAGTAGCTGCACAACCCGATTAGCGATATACTACTGTTTGGTGTATTATCAATACGAACGGAGCTGCATGATTGTGATTTTTATTGTACGAAAGTTGGATTTCCAATTGTTCTTCCATACTTCAGTTGGTTTCGGTAGTGTAAGGCTTATTTTTAGCTTGTAGTCGTAAATCGTTTGAGATAGCTGTCCACCAAGCAATATTTGTTTTTATTTACGTACATTCCCATGTAGTCGTAAATCGTTTGAGATAACTGTCCACCAATCAATCTTTGTTTTTATTTACGTACATTCCCATGTAACATTTCATAACGGTCTCGTTTGACGTGTTGTATTGGGAAAATCCACGAGGATTCTAATATTGATTATGCTTGATCTGCAAATGTGATGATATTTTGAGAAATACGAGATTACTTTCAAGCTTAATAATTGCATTTATTTGCGGAAACTAATTCCTTTCGTTACATTCAGAACCATGGCAATCATATATGATAGCCAGTTATGTTTCCTGGGGTGCCATGGCTATCATATATGATAGCCTGGAATAATTGACTTTTAATCCTAATATCTTGAAACAGATAGGGTGTATTATCATGAAATTTTGCAAAAAGATCAACAAAATGCTAAATAACTTTATGATGTATGTGATTTTCGACAATGTTTTGTTCTTTCCTTTTTTTATAGAATAATTCATTGATGCCCATAAATGGTTGAAAATCGAGAATATAAATGCAAAATAACAATTCCTTCGTTCAATATAGTGCAGCTACACATATTTAAGTTATTTTGTGAGTTTTCAAACCGTATAATGTACAGCAGATATTAGTTAAAATATTCTCTAAATGTAAACATACGTTCTTTACACGAGCGCTTTTCAACAAAGCGTCCTGTTGAAAACAAATCTATATATATAGCTTTAAACAGTTGTTTTCCTCTTATTCGCTATAGCTACAAGAGGGTATACTAAAGAAGAACTTTAAACTGAAGACTGCTGAATTTATTTATTTATTTACGATGTTTTTAACTATAATTGAAACTCGATAGACTAAAGCTAAAGCTAAATTTTATTAGTACAACAATGTATGTACGGAAGTAGGAGATCATTGAACTTGATTGTAGTACAGTTTCTACTAAATGAAGAAATAATCACTATAAAAAAACTAAAAAAAGTGTCAAATTAAATTTAAAAAACAACATATAAGAATCGAACAAGAAGACCATTAAACTTGATATTCGAATAAATATGCAGTCTGCATGCAACACGTAAAAAACCTAAACTACATCCTACCAACAATATATTCAAAATAAGTTCTTAAAATTATAATATTTAAGGAAAATTATTGATAAAGACTGTACTAACTGTTGAATTATTGATGAAGAGTGTTGAATTTTAAGTGAACCAAACAACTTCATAAACTCTTTTACATGAATACACCTCTTGAAGAAAACTTTTTGAAAGACACCTCATCTCACCCATCAAAACAAACTTTTCCCTTTGTTCCTTCTAAAACTGCACACGTGCAAGTTTTCTATCACCCCCCTCTCCCCTGCACAAGACGCAACCTAAACTTAATCCATTGCATTTCCCGAATTGTTGCTTTCCCGAACAGCTACCCCGAAAAAAAACGCCTGTATGTTCTGTGTGTCAAAAACAAAAACGGGTCAAATCAATCGTACCATCCGCCATTCCCACCACCATTACCAGGCCTTTGCTTTCCCCTTTGCTGGGCATGTGCGCTCACACATTGGGACACCGTGCTTGCCGTGCCCATTTCCTATCGATCTAACAACTTAACCCAGCGTTGAGCTGGGCACGGATTCCGGGATTCGAGTGTTTTGGGAAGCCGTTGGGTACCGAGACACTTGCGTTCCAGCGTGCCACCAGTATGGACGCGTACGAAGCAACCGGTTCGAGTGAAGATCCCGAGGTCCGGCAGGCATTTTCCGACAGCATTCTTCACATACTAAGGCCTCTTTCGGTGATGGAGCTGCCCGGGATCGGTTCCCGCCGTGATAACGGTTGCGATGCTACAGACAGTGCCCTATCGGAACCATTTTCTGATCTGGACGATTCCTACATCCTGCTGGATCAGCGCAAAAAGGTAAGCGTAATGAGTTCCTGTACGCATCTTTATAATCTAATTGCTTGCCGTTTACTCTAGCCAGTGGGGAAGGATGAAGGCGACGATATGATGCTGCTGAATCAGTTCACCTCCGAGTTCCGGGAGGTTTACGATCAGCTAATCGCAGAAATTGACCACGAGCAAGAGGAACCAATTCTACCCCCGGACAGTGAGCCAGACCTACCCTTCAGCGCCGAGATGCCGTTTGAGGATGCCGGTGGCTTCAGTCCACCCTTTCAGAGCTTCATCGATGAGATGCTGCTCAAATGTGACCTGAAGTACCATCTGGACGAGAGGAAGCGGCAGCGCGATCAGCATCGCCGCAAGCAACGGCGGGTACGCAAAGCGCCACCGCCAGCTGCACCGAAGGACGCCCTGGAGCCGGCCGAACGTGACTCCCTGTCCGGGGTGTGGCGTATGCTCGATGCCGTGTCCGAACCGAACGGTTTCCCCATCACCGAGGGCCAGTACGATCTGTACGAGGACGAGCGGTTCGAGTGGTTGCTGCGCGAGCGGATGCCCTGGCACCGGTTGGAAGTGTCGCGCAAGAAGTGCGAACAGTGGCTGAAGATAGGCCCGAGCAGGGCCAAGCAGGCACAGGACGAGAAACGATCCCGCCAATCCCATCGATCAGCGGGCAGGCGGTGAGGTGGGGTGAAAGGACGGTGACAGCATTGATAAAAGTCAGTATTCAACATCCACATGTGCCATGGCGTGTCTGTGTGAAACGATATGACTGAAGACCGGTTCCGGATCGATCCATTCAACATGCAGCACTGCTTTCTATTCGGTATCTAAATCGGATTCCATCTGCTTACGAGTTCCGAGAAGCTGCACAATAGGAGAAAAGTGCACCAACAACAACTGCAAAAGAAAACACGATGCACTTTGCCACAAGTCAACCCGGATGTACTCTTAAAGGATTATAATAAAAGAAAATGTACCGTATTTCAATAGCTGGTTGGCGATGATGTGCTGCATGGATTGATAATAATTCGAACGAAAGGAAGCATACCCCGGTGCGATAAATTTGCGTTATGCGTTATCCATGTAGCATCTACTCAAAGGATTCTGTATTGAAACCAAGAACCAAGAACCAATGCACAGTGAAAATAGACCAGGATGAAAGTCACTTCATGTCATTTAAAATGAGTGATTTAGAAAATAATTTCATATTTAAGGGATTAATGGCAAACATATAACAACAAAACTTTAAAAAGGCTAATGTATGTCTTTTACACGATGAAAACTATAGATTTTAATACATTCATGTTTTTCCTAGTACTACACATTGCAACAATGACTTGTTTTAAAGCTTGAGTCCAAAAATCAAGAAGCTTTTTTCGCAACCTTAGAAGTTACTCCATATTTAGTAATTATCAGTTTGTAAGATGTATAGGCTGGATAAGTAAGTAAGTAAGTAAGTAAGATGTATAGGCAATAGTACTTCTTCCAGGTCAAATTAAAAAGCATTATGATGAAATATCAGCGTGATGT
Organism: Anopheles coluzzii; assembly: GCF_943734685.1. Taxonomy (NCBI): domain Eukaryota; kingdom Metazoa; phylum Arthropoda; class Insecta; order Diptera; family Culicidae; genus Anopheles; species Anopheles coluzzii. The sequence continues at coordinate 88,708,363 of NC_064671.1, forward strand.
AGAATAGCTTCTTGCACGCGGTGAAAAACAATGTTTACATTCAAAACGGACTTGGAAAATCCTGAATTTCATAATAGAGAACAAAGTTAATTTAAATAGCAGACATTTGAATTATGAACTTTAAGAACTGCATGTTTATAAGACGGTGAAGATACATTAGAGCAAATTTAGTAAGTAAGAATAAGATTATAAGTCTTCTTCTTCTTTTATTTGGCGTAGCGTCCTACACGGACATGCCGACCTATACAGGCTTTCGAGACTAAATTCATTACCACGCAGCCGGATAGTCAATCCTTGCTACGAGGGGACGGTCCACTCTAGGCTTGAACCCATGACGGGCATGTTATTGAGTCGTTTGAGTTGACGACTGTACCACGGGACCGCCCCAAAATTATAAGTATATAGTATAAATCACAGCTGGGATGTTTGCATTTTTTTTACGCTTTTTCGTAGATGTAAATATTAAAACAATAAGATGTACGTAGGTAATATTGAAGATAAACCTTTTGTTTAGCAATAATAAATGAATACTTCAATTTATCCTCTCACCGATGTATTCAACTCGTTTGTTCCATCGTTTGTTTCCTGTGTTGTCATTTCTGCTTCCTCAATCAAGAGCGCAACAATTCACCCGTACCACGTGTTTGCATGTGCTATTCAATTATCAAACCATAACATTTACGCACTACGGGACAGCGAACAGAAGGAAACAAAATAATGCAGATGAACATTCACGCACGCCTTATAAAAGTATGACTTTAATTAATCACGCAATCTATCGACACACCGACACCATGCATCCAATGCACTCCAATGCCGATCTCGACCCGAGTCGTGCTTATAGTCGACACGTGCTGCAGCCGGCCCCTGCAACGCCGGAAAAGCTAAAGGAAACGCACTTGTACACCTATCAAAATTAATTAAACCAAAACTTTACATTCATACCGACACCCGACAACGAACGGCAAGGAATGGTACGACTTGTCACAGAGGCAAACGGAAGGGCCAGAAACGGGACGGGACTTGTTTGCTTTAAAAACCTTTGTCACCAAGGCACCGACGATGACGAGGGCGGGCGTGAACCGTAGCTCTATCGTGCGCTCAACCGACAAACGTGTGACTATCGTGCGTGCAGCACTGTGTTTGTCTGCCAATCGATGGTGTGCCAGCCCAAAGGGGTGTGTAATCCATCCGGGTGAAGTGGATACCGGCATGACAAAACATACCGCCCCGGGGGCACCGCCTGCTAAACACGCAGCACGCCCTTCGGTAGTTGGCAAAGAGGACATTTCCGGCCCCCGAGGACGTTCGTCAGCACTTTGACTACGGCCGCTCGCACGCGTAAGTTGTGGCCATTTTTACGAGTACCTTCAGCTGTCCCTCCTGCTGCGCTCACCCGTTGCTGTCGCCCTTACACCTGTGTTCGCTGCCCGAGTTGTTGGATCCAACCCGACGCTGCCAACCGCCGGGTGATAAAATATCTGTGTAAGCATCAGCACCAGAGCCACCCAGGCCAGTCAGGCCCAAAGCCAACGCCAAAAAGTGGGCAGCAAGCACAAAGGGGAAGCACTCTTGTGTGTTTCGTTTCATAAATTTAATCAAAACTAATGACAACGGCGCATTAGTATGCCAAGTCAGATTTTACCAATTAATTCTGCGCCGCGTCTCCACGCCGTGGCCACTTTCAAGCATCATCGTGCATCGAGGGCCCAGGACCAGACGTTGCGATGCGCAACCAACAGCATGTCCTCTATTTGGTGCCCATTCCATCCTACCGCCCCCTCCCCGGAACGCAAATGGAGAAAGTTTTGGAACTGGAAGAAGACAAAAAGAAAAGAAAAAGCAGCAGTAAAAAATTACCACCCCAAACAACACTTTCCTGAGCGCCAAACCCCCGAGAGCCAACCGGTAGAGAAAGCTAATGATTGTTTCGTAAATTCGAGAACACGACGCAAAACACTACTCTGCTGCTGCTGCTGTTGCTGCTGCTGTGTGCAGCGGGTGCTGCAAATGTGTTGCATCGCTTGTCCGTTCGCAAACCCAACCCAACGCGAGAGGTTGATCGATGGAAGTGAGCCACACCGCGGGAAAAGGCGGAAACGTTCCATTTGTCAAAACCTGGGCCGGGTGGCAGAAAAGCACAGACGAGACGAAAGTGCACACACACACATATACAAACACAGCAAAATAACCAGGCTGCTTTCTGGTAATTAGCGACAGGAAATTTATTCATTCGAAACGCTTGTTGAAGGGAATGATGGAGCTGTTGTTTGCTGTCCTTTTGCTGTAACAATGTTACAGCACAAAAGGAGATGGTAGCTTAGGCAAGTGGGAGAGAAAACATTTGCAAGGGTGATTAATTTAAAGAGAGAGAGCGATGCAGTTTTTTTTAACTTTTTTCCTGTAAATTGTTTAACATGAAAGCTGAGATATTGAGGCACGGCAACAGATTGCTTGCTTTTTCAATTCGTTCTACCGAGGTTCAGTGAAATATTCCCTTGGCGTAGCAGGGAAGATACATGGCTTAGTAACATGGTCATCGAAAGGTTTAAAGTCTAGTATAAATCTAGCTTGATCGAACGACTTGAATGACTGTACTGGTGTGGAGTATAAGGCAATTTATAACGCTCAGACAACCAAACCCATTGATGACTTACATAGTTAATTAGTTGCTATTTAAACATTCAAAACAAAGAATAACATCGTAATCAAGGTGATAGGAATCGAGAGCAACTTACACAAAATACTAATCTGTTACGGTATCATTCTCTCTAGGTCTAGTGCTTCAAAGGCAATCCCTGTTTAGTGTACTAAATATTAAAGAGCACAAACAAAGTTTTGAATAAACGATGTTCTCTTCTATTGTGCATATGTGTTCAAGTATTTTCCCTCGCTCATACAACCCCGAAGAGATTCGTCAAGATTTGGACAATGTCTTAAAGGAGCAAATAGGCTCAAACTTCAGCCAAGCTTCAAACGGCAGTGAAAATTCCGCAGGCTACAGCTCGCAATTTTGACATAGTGCATCCTGAAATTCATACCATGAAACTGAATCTCATGTTGTCAATCATACTCCTGCATCCTCATGTTGTCAGCACTAGTGATGGGGGTAAAGTTGGCAAAAATCCGGAGTCGACTCCGATTCGACTCCGAAAATTTCAAAAATTTACTCCGCAAGGTAGTTCCAACCAGCATTATCGTCTAGAGTCGGACCCTTTCTCTGAGTCATCCGGATTCGGAGTCGGAGTCGTCTGGAGTTGGAGTTTTTCAAAGTCATCTGGAGTCGGAGTCGTCCGGAATCTTAGCCGGCATTGAAGTCGACCGGAGTCGATCGGAGTCGAAATGTACCAGAATCAACGAGAGTCAGTGAGTGTCTGGGTTGGGGATCGCCGGTTCAAGGATGATAATACAAAGCATTGCTGTCGTCGCTAAGCGCTACTCTTAGAAGCAAAAGCCTATTTACAAAGAGCACAGAGAAAGCAAAAGATGAAAAATCCGACTCTGGACGACACCCCCATGACTCCGAATGACTCCTACTTCGGGCGGAGCTAGTGATTCCGGTTTTGACGAAGTCGGAATCAAACTAACAATAACCGGAGTCAGATCAGGACTGAGCTCCAGATTACGATCCAGATCACACTGACTTCAACACGTGACCGGTGTAGTTCGAACAATTCAAATATCACCGTTTTCCATTGTTTCTTAGTAGTTTTGGAGCTACGCTTGTTCATGTTTGATTCATCAGTTATCTATATGATATTCCCATACAACAGTTAATGTCATTATTTTCAAGCTTAGATCTTGATATACTCGTAGAAATTGGAAATTAGAACATCATTTTAAAACCCACATTACTGGACATTCATGAAAAATCGATTTTTTAATGGCCGGCTTCTAAAAGACCGGACGAGGATCATTTCCTACATTTTACAAATTAATCTTTTTCAGCTATCAGATTTGACTAGGGAGTATATTTAATAGTAATCCTACTAATCCAAGCTTTTGTTTCAGATTCTACAGGCTGTTAATTTCTTTTAATCCGTTTGAATTAAAATAACTATTCCTCATTGTTTCCTTAGCAATTTAATGGACTTCATTGCTCAACCGAAACCAGTGTAATTATCTAATAATCAATGGCTAATAAACAGATCCACTCGCAAACAACTCTCCCACGAGGTACAGCAAAACAAAAGCGCAATCTCTACACCGAACGGCCAATCATCACAAAACCGACATGATGATGCATGATGTCACACCGTTACGCGTCCCCTCCCCACTCGACCAGTGAGCTGTCTGTGCTGGGAACGGGCCCACTAAGGCCACACTAAACCATTCATCTAACGACCCAGAGGCACTCGCCATCCTGTCAGCTTTCGGTCCGAGCTTAATTGAATTGAACCATCCAACTGACCGCATCCGTCGGAACAGCCGTAGTCCTAGCCGTGAGCAGACATTATCTTACCACGATCCCCACAGCAGCAGCAGCAGTAGCAGCAGCATCCAACGGCCTTGCGGTAAACCATTTCTTCCTCCTTTCTTTGCTCCTCAAACCCACCCATCCGCTTTCTTTCCGTTTAATGCCGTGGCTTTCGTTTGCTGCTACCTCCCTCCCAAAAGATTCTACCGTAAATCTCTTGGCGCTTCGTCTTTTTTACGACCACTTCCTCCAAGGTGTAGAATACCACACCACACAACGCAAAGAGTGAGCAAAACACTTGCAAAACTTTATGTTAATTGTCATAAAGGATTACGGGCTCGTGAAACAAAAGCGTAAAGTTGACTAGACGCCGGCCGACGGTAGAGAGCTTACCGTGCACTGTTTCTCGTTCCACGGACTGGAAGTATCGCACAGTAGTAGTAGAAGTAGCAGTAGCTCAGCAGTAAGGTTTTCCTCGTCAAACCTCAAAGCCTAGGACCAAAATCGCACTCCTGACGAGCGCCTTCCAGCGTGCGAAGTAAAGGAGGGCGTGTGAAGAAAAAACGACCACCCGAAACAAGAAAGTGAGTGTTGTAATTTATCTTGATAATTTATGAGGTGTCGTTTCCATCCACCAGCGACGAAGGATCCGATGGAGGGACGGTCCGCCAGGGTCCTGAAATTGGCCAACCAACTTACATACTCTCTTTCACTCTTCTTCTCCCACTTTCTCTAACCCACACCCAGCTGAAGACCACTAAAAGCGGGATTAGAGAACGCTTGCAGGAATACCGCCCGCTTAACCGCGCAAGAAGGAAGAATGCAAGAATTGCCGGGTCTTCCCGTTTATACATACGCGCCCATTCTTATCCCACATCCCACACACACACACGGCCACCACTCAGCGGTAATGATCCCAATTTACTTACGCCCGTGAGCCAACACCCGAGCACACTGCATCCAAAAGTGCACCTGCACCACTTGGTTTTGGTGGACTTGTAGACTGGTCCTCTAACTTCGAAAAGACAAGAAAAAAGTGCAAGCACGTGCGACACCCAAAAGAAAGTGTGAACTTTCGTGCGGCCGTAACCTAACTTTGGACCAACAATCTGGGCGGCGGCGGAATATTGGAGAAGGAAAGAGAAATCTTTCTACCGTACCAACGCCTTCCGACGGCTGCTTAAGGAGGATTAAGAATGCGTTAGTTCTTGGTTTGTTCTTTTGGGGTTTACTACAATGCTAACCAAAAATGGAACGGGGTGCTCTGTTAGTTTCGAGATTTGACCGAAAGGCGTGAGCGTTGGGAACGGTCTCACGTCCAGACGGGCGCCAACAGCTCCGACCAACCGACAGTGGACTGCGTCCCTAGTCACGTTCTTCCGTTTATCTTGGGCCATTTGCAACTTTGCCGGTGGGCAACCCGGTGCCACTTGCAAGCAAGTCGTTCGCTTCAAGCAAGCTGCCACTGTGTGTTTTGTGGTTCAAGTTATTTCAATGCTTCTCTACATCTACCTTAAGACACCTAACCAACGAAACGAAACGAAACAAAACCTCACATAAAAAAAATCCAACAACCATGGTGCAAATTTTGCGCGTGCATTTGCAAGCGTAGACTAACAACGCAATGGTGGCCGTGGTGCGTGTAGCGGCCGTAGTGCCTTGAAGAAAGGTGTCGCACTCGTTCGCTTGCTTGCCTTTGAAATGCAAATACAGATGAGACTGTAGAGAAGAAGAAGAACGCACATTTTGCACAGCAAGTAATTAGGAAAGTAGCCTCGCAGGTATTAATCACATTTTCTCGTCTAACTCAAGGTAATGGAACGCTAACTGGAGTTTCCCTTTCTTCGCAGAAGTACAAAGCGTTTAGCGGCATTTGCAAACCAAGGTATCGTCGAAAGGCGGAAGAAAGAAACCCGCAGCTTACCTTGAGGAGTAGAATTAGCTTTTGTTACTTAATGAAAAAACAAGATACTATTTCTAGGAATACACAAAGCACGACGCAATTACACTAAAAGGATACGGTGCATTGCACATTGAATGACTAGCCGAGTAGTGAAGTAGATAGACATGTCGAATGTTTGTGGTATTTTAGACACTACAGGTACAAAAGTGTTTTTCTAAACGACAAGAAGCATTTGTCATCATTCACCACAAATGCTTTCAATTTATCCATTCGCCAGCAATAGAAAACAGGAACGGTGTGCTAACAGAATGATACCTGGGGCTGTAAGCCTCAAATGCAAAGTTTTCTAAAGAAGCCGTAACAGAAACTGCGAAATAAATAACATTCCATGTCACGTTTCAAGCAGAAAGTGTGCGATGAAACAATAAATGCTGCATAGTAGTGACGACTTCAACGCAAAATGATGCTTCTCGCAACTGATTCTCACGCTTTCTGTAGAGTGAGAAAAACACTGCTACAGTTAGATGGACGAGCAAACTTCCTCCAAACACAAAGCTAACAGACGAAATAGTGTCACTGCCACAAAGGGGCTGGTGCTGTCTGGCGCTGGACTTCGATGGAAATGCGCGTTGTCTTGAAACGAGTCCGTGCTCGGAAGGATTTACTATAGGTTTGGAATTCGTGCCGCTCCGCTATGGATGGTACCATTAATGTCCATTTTTTTTGCACCGACATTACCTTTCGGACCAATCTGGTCATAATCATAATTGAAGAAAAATAAGTATCTCGTGGTACTGTCGTCAACTCGCAGACTTAATGCCCGTCATCGGTTCAAACCTCGAATGGACCGTGACCATATACGTAAAACCAAAAACCGTATAACCAATTAGACACTGAAAGCCAAGCACACTAATGGAAAGGCAGGGTTTGACTCGGTTGTTGTACCAAAGAAGAAAAAGAAGAAGAAGAAGAAGAAGAAGAAGAAGAATAAGAATAAGAAGAAGAATAAGAAGAAGAAGAAGAAGAAGAAGAAGAAGAAGAAGAAGAAGAAGAAGAAGAAGAAGAAGAAGAAGAAGAAGAAGAAGAAGAAGAAGAAGAAGAAGAAGAAGAAGAAGAAAAGGAAAAAGAAGAAGAAGAAGAAGAAGAAGAAGAAGAAGAAGAAGAAGAAGAAGAAGAAGAAAAGGAAGGAGAAGAAAAGGAATAAGAAGAAGAAGAAGAATAAAAAAGGAATAAGAAGAGGAAGAATAAGAAGAAGAAGAAGAAGAAGAAGAAGAAGAAGAAGAAGAAGAAGAAGAAGAAGAAGAAGAAGAAGAAGAAGAAGAAGAAGAAGAAGAAGAAGAAGAAGAAGAAGAAGAAGAAGAAGAAGAAGAAATGCGTGGGTAATAAATGTAATAGTACATGAATAGAAAAATACAACAACACAATAAAATGATCAAAGAAAATCATTCATAATAATAAAAAAAGCATAAAAGAAATACATTTAACTGTAGAAATACAGAAGTTGATAAATAAATGAAACGAAATTGAGACTAAGAAAGATATCTGAAAGCAAAAGATGGACGGTGCAAAATATGCAAAAAACATTCCATCGTCGAGTATTCTTAGTAGGATATTTAAATTGAAAAGATACAAATAGACCTTGCTTTTAACGTGGATAGAACAGGAAGCAGTTGATGCACTGTAACGAAAATAGTGTGAGAAAAGCGTCCTTTTACGCACCAGTTCCTGTTCCAGAGCAGAAAAATAGTGGAATACCTACTACCGTCTAACGAGCCCGTGTAGCATAATGATGACGATACAGAGATGGACCGGCACAAATAAAACAGTACCACTAGCAGGGAGTTGAAACGAGCCCGCTGGGAGGATAACAAAAACTACAACGCAGAGATAACACACACACACACTCTCTCCTGCTTTCGTTGTTGGCACTTTTCCTTCGATTTTCTTCGAAACGGTGCACAAAACCGCGCCCCCGGGGTGGTACTAGGTTTGGCATGCAGACCCGTCAAAGTATGCAAATTACAGCAAATAAATTCACACACCCATTCCGGCCCGACTCACAAGGAAAAATGAAGATGCTACGGTAGGCGAGGTAGAAAGGGCAACACAGCCACAGCATCGTTTCCGTACGTTGTTTTCTCAGTGACGCGTTGCCATGTCCGCCTTCTTCCGTACCGAGCGGCCCAACCGACGCAACCGAAACACCTTCAACTCGGTGCAAAACGGTACCCAAAACGGGCATCACCCGAAACCCGGAGATGCGAAATAAAACAGGTGAAAATGAAGATAAACTCACACACAATCACACACATACATGCACGTGTAGCATAATGTGTAAAACAGCTAGCATGTTAAATAATCAAAAAGCCATTCCGTCTGTCGCCATCTGTACCGTCGTCGTTGTGTCACTTAGTCAAGTCCGGGAGCACCGTCATGCTATCATCAGGCTACCGGAGTATCTCGCACCATCTTGCAAACAATTGCGTTCCATTGGGCTGGGCTTGAAGGTCCCCCGGTCCGTCCACACCACCATTATGGTGATGTTCTGCCACGACAGTAGTCCTTCGCTTATCATCGCACCGTTGATATGGTCCGCACTTTGGCACTCAGACATGGGCACACGGGCATGCTCGTCAGCAATTTCTTCCCCGGAGAACGAAACGACCAGTTGTGCTGCTCCCACAAACCCACAAACGAGCAGGTTGTAGGAATGTATCATAAAAACGCTGAGATTTTATGAGAATTGATAGGTTAAAAGAACAATGCGCTCCAGCGGTTGACATGAAAAAGGTGTACTAAATTTACATACCTTTCCATGTTTTATGTGCGCGCGAGAGTTCCTTTTGCGGAGAGTGCACTCTTCCGAGCTCATAACACCGACCGGGATTTATAGCAAAGCTATCAATTTTGCCGATCGTAATGATTCATCATCTCAAAAACTGCGATAATAACACAACCCACAGGGAGCAAAACATCAAGAGAGTGCGAGCGCTAGCGTCCCGAGGCCATTCTTCAAATTCAATTATGAGTGTCAATTTAGCGATCCAGAAAGTGAGTCTTAAAATAATAATTTCCCACCATTGTGACCGCCCCGGAATCACGTTGACCGAGGACGTTTGCGCTCTAAAACTTGTAAAGCTCTTAAACCACAGCGCGACAAAATCACCCAGCAGACTGCACTGTCTCGATCATAATTCAGTCATCCTGAGTGTGCTGGATGGAAGTAGAGCGCGAAACTTTTGCCCTCTCCCCTCGTACTGGCACCGGATTGCACCGGAGCGAGATTGTAAAGTTTAATGGTAGAAGATTTTTCTTTACGACCTTTACCCCCGGGGGGTGAAAGCTCTCGGTTCTGCCACGTTCGAGTGGCTTTTTAGTGGCCTGGTGATGTCAATTTTCACGATTTTCCAATGTTTGATGCTTTTCTGTGGCACTATTCCGTCCGAGGGCACTCTACTGTTCGGAACGAACGAGCAACAGGTCGTTCTTGGGCTAGATGCTAAAACACAGGAAAGTTTAGCTTCCTGCCTGAGTGGAGGGAAAGTTTTAACCGAATTAGTAAACACTTTCCCAAAGAACTGGAAGGGTTTCCATTTAGCACTTGCTTGAAGTTAGTTGCAATGTATTCTATAGCAAGGGGAGGCAACTGTCGCCTCGCAATCCAATCTAAATAAAAAAAACACTAAAGACAAAGCTAAAACAGATATTTTTTTCAATTTGTTTGAACAAATGCTAGTCTCTCTATTCCTATTCTCTATCGACTTACCTGTAAATCCGCCAAGGAAGTCACCAATATCCCAAATTCTCCTAGGACTGCAACACATCCGGCACACCCGGCAGGTGAAGAAACAGTCTCGGTGACATTTACATACAGCTAACGAGCTGTCAGCAGTGTGATCCGAGCATCCGAGCAAGCCGAGAGTTTGTCGCGGTGGAAGAGATGAATCAACATACCATTGGAAACTATCCTCGTGCGAACAAGAAAAGGGACCATTGTGCTACAAAATGCACCAGCAGTGTACGCGGGGACATCTTCTTTCCGGTGTTACGATCCATCACATCAGTCTATTCCTCGTCTGTTAGATACTTCCGGTGTTGGGGAGTGAACTGCTGAAAGAAGAAAAAAGTATTGTGCATCTTCCGAGACGGAGTGTGATAGTGCTGTTTTGTTTTGTTGGGCGTTGAAGAGGAGCATTGTGGTTGACGCGAGCGCGTTAGTGTGTAAATCGAAATTGAACGAGTTTCGGTGTGAGTGACAAAGGCGCGCTAGACGTGGGGGCCCGAATACTACTCCACCGCGAGGTAAGGATCTTGCGCTCACCGTGTTGTTACGAATCACGATCTGGAAAGATAAATTCCCTCTCCTACTTCCAGATTGCTGTCGGCTCCTCGGCGCCATTGTGCCATGATCCGGAGTAGTGGAATGGAAAAGCACAAAACACATCTTCCGGACTGCCGGAAGCTTAACGTCACCGATGGAATCCCCGGCCCCCCTCCGGCTTGTTGTTGTTGCACGTGCTGCAGTACCTTTTTAAAAAGGGGAGCGAGGTATTTTCTTACGTTCGTCTTTACGACGCAAAGCGAGACGTCCTCAACAAAACGTCCCACACACACAGGCAGGCAGGCGTTTGTGGTTGCGTGCCCGGTGCAAGTGCATCTCGCCACACCGTCAGAGAGATAAATTATACGAACATGTAGATACACACACAAGCACGCACACGGCCTCCCCCGTGTGGGCGGAAATCAAGAAATGCATCAAGAAAGCTGTGCCGTTCGGGGCCGCCTTTTGCGCCATACTTTCTTCGGGGATTTTTATGCCTTTTTTGCCAGCCCCTCTCTAACCCGGTGTGACGCTTACGCCGGTACACATTTCATTTCTGCCGGATACGCCGCAAATGCCTTCGTCGCCCCGAGACCGGAGATACCACCCTCGGTTCCTCGGAACCCTCCTCGACGGAAGCTACCCACACACATGCATAAATGTTTGCACAGGAACCGGATGAGCGATGGAATTTGTACCGCAAAGAAAGCAAACGCTAACTTCTTGCACTTCATTTCTCGTGCACTATAAATGCAATCTCGCAGAAGGTTTCATTGCATCCGCCTGTCGGCATCGTTTAAAAGCGAACGTGTGTGTGTGTATGTACATTTCCATCGGTACCAGCTGTCGGAAAGCTCAGGATGGCGTCTTGGATTATTACTGCGGGTTTGGTTTTGTGTGTGAATTTTTACTTCTCTCTCTCTCTCTCTCTCTGTTCCGCTCAACTAAACTACACCAAACTTAACACAATTCAAAAACTGGAATCAAACGGAAAGTTTTTCCATTATGTGCTGCACAAACAGCAATTTACTGTAAACTACCACTACTACTACTACTACTGTGGGTGTTGCTTTTCATTTCCAGTAATGCATGCGGTTGACGCGCTACCTTCGCACGAAAACTATCTTTCCGGATTGCATTTGTCTCAACGGAAGGCAGAAAGACGAAAGAGTGAAGCTATGCCTCAAAATCCTTAACAACCAAAACGGAATGCGATAAATGGGCTAATTTGTTCGTATGGAAACACTACACTTTGCAGTCTTGGAATGCCGGCACGGGAATGGTAAGTGGGATGAGATGTTACCTAAAATTGTGAAACTTTTCGTCTGAATCTTTCCGGTCGGAATTAATGTTGCTAAGTAATAACGCGCTGGTTTCTGGCTGATGGCTCCAGTAAGGAAAGACGGTTAACATTATGCATATTTTCCGTGGAAAAGAAAAGTTGATACCTCAGAATTATAGCTACTTTCAATTGCTTGCACGGTTTCGAAGTAATTCTTTTCAGTTTTTAGTTGGTCTTTAAGCGCGATGGAGTCCTAAACTACTTTATATCGTTGAACATCGATGGGCTTGTCCCCTCTATACCAAATATCTATTGTCTTTGGAGGAACTTGTAGATCTTCTATCAGTGCTTTCAAACCAACTCCCTTCAATCGATCATGTGAGCGCTGTTTTATACTTCTTACTTTCTTCCGAAATGGTTTCACCGAACTAATTAAGTATATAAACACTGTGCCCGACAAAGAAAACTAATACAGCAGTGGAAGTGAGCAATACAAATGTTGAAGATTAAAAATTCGAAAGTCAAATAGTTGCTCAAAATGGAATCATTCTGGTATTAACGCATTCAAAGGAAGAGAATCAGCATAGCTGTTCTGAGGCTCTTATCACTGAAGTCAGACCTCCAGAAGTATACACTGTACAGAAGACAAGGGGACAACTAAATTGAAATGGAAGAGATGACCATCTGTAAAATGGGATCTTTCATCCCAAATTTGAGACATTGCAAGAAATCTCATGGTGACTTCAAAGCTCCAACTCTTTGGCATGAAATGTTTTTTTAAGAATCAGATTAATTTTGACCAATTTTGAAAGGAGCATTGACACTTTTATCGTAATGTCCTGGTAGTCTTAAAACAGCTTCATCGCGAAGTGGACAGCGAAAGCTGTCGTTTGAGTCGCGCAATATTTAATAGATTTGGATCTAAAATGAAGAAGTCATCTGAGTAGAGCCTGGAGCAAAGCATATTACTTAAAGTTAGGTTTTACTAGGTCTTAATTTTAAACCTTTTAAAACGCCACACAAACACCATATTAAACCAAAGCGGCTTTCATGGACATAAATACGACGGTTCATGTTGACTCTTTCATTTCATTCAAGTTCTCAGAGATGGCAGTTTTGTTTTTCAAACAAAAAAGTCCAAGGCTTCCAATGTTCCTGAGAACTTCAAATGTTCTTCAATGTTCAGTTGTTTGTTTTCTCTTTGGGAGTTCTGTGAATTTTCCATGGATCCAACTAATGTAGCACTTCTTGTAATAACTACCATCCAGCCCCTTGAAAACCATGAGAAAAATGCATTTCTGTGGCTCTTTTTACCTTTAAATTAAAACTCCTTTTCCCATTAATGATATCTTGACAAGGGAAGCAAAGCACTCCTCTCTCCGGAATGATAGTTAAAACTTTGTTTTCATTGCACTTTTCACCCATTTTGCTGTTTGTCAATCACCTCTACCTCTAATGACATCGCCACTTCACAAACGTAGTGCATCCTACCGCCATCACCATCCGCTTCTTAACGACACCGAAACCTTTGCGAGAAACTGATCCGAAGATGGTCTCACCGGTGCCGAGGGAAAACCGCAACCGTGACATCGCAATTCGCTCGGTCGTCCCGTATTATCAAAACCACCCCGTTTGGTGAACCGTGCGGGCCCACACGCGTATCCAAGCCGATGAAACACCGCTGAAATAATGCAGATTCCTTGTACCGGATGGAACCGAAGGTATTAGCGGATAAGGCGACCACGACGATGATGACAACGCCTCGCACCAAGATAGACATCTTTTCACGCTCGAGAGAGCAGCCCCGTACGTAGCCGCAACACCGCACTGTAGCCGAGCGTCGAACAACCGTCTTCTGCACGGTACAACGGTGCTAGCAAATGCATTAAATTCCAGCCGTTTGAACCCCACCCTCCCCCCACCCTCAGGCTTGCAACCATGCAGCAAGGGGATTACATGGTCGGGCAAAACTTAAATCCAAAGCAAACCCCAATCCCAAGAGCGATGATTCAGCACGGGGCCCCTCCTTGGGTGCGCGTCCCTGTGCAAGGCGACGAATGGGGATTGTTGTGCACTTGCTACAAGTTCCGGTGGGATAAGTACCGAGCTGCCATTTCCTTATTGCTTCTTACTTTCACACTTTCACGGACCTCGGCTCATCCCGGGGTAAGTGTGTGTGGCATTAAAAAATAATCTTTCCGAGCAAGATGACGAACCCTCCCATCCCTGGGACGATGATCGAGTACAGCGTATCCACCAGTCAATCATTTACCACAATTGCAGAAAAACCCCTAAAAAAAAATTGGACACTGAAGCTCAAAAATGCATCCGCAAAACACGGCACTGCAACATCGGTCAATTATTCATCCGTCCATCCATCAATCCGCCATCACACCGGGCCGGGCACCACATTTCCGAAAACTGCCCGACGACCTACGACGGACACACAGCACAAAATGCACAGTGCTCCCTTCCTTCAATTCTTCGAGTTCAAGTTTCGAGGTTTTTTGTGCCGTCGCTCTCCCACTTACCTGTTCGTTGCTTGCTTCCCTGCCCGTTGCATGCAGACACACACAGAGATACAAGAAATGCAAATTACCCGAGCAAGCTGGATGGCTGATGATGATGATGACGATACCAGCTGCTGGGAAGCATCTGTGCCGATGCCACAAAGGAGGGCGGGAACGAAGCGAAAGAAATCGCCGTCCCCCGTATCTATAAATTTTCCACACTTCAAACGCTTCCGGTTTGCAGCAGACGAGCAAGTGAACCGATTCCGATTCTGAGGCACCATCCATTCTTGCCTCCCCAAAACCTGGCGCGGGCAACAGAGGCCTGATGGATACGACGCTTAAATCTACGACAATGGGTAGCATGCACTTTTCCGGAGAAAAATCGCACCGAGCTTCTCTGATCTTATGAATTATTGCTTACCTACGTCAGGAGGTTGGGCCGGCGATAAAGGATGGGATAAGGATGCAACGTGCAGCAGCAGAACCCCCTCCCCGTGCGCCACACCAGAGCTTGCCGGAATAGTTCCATTTTCTCAAATTTGCTGCATGACTTCAGGAGAGGGGAACCTGCTGTTCCAGTGCCTACCCTCCCCCGGTGTTCAATACCGTTTGCCGTAGTGCCGCTGTGCCGATGTGTTTAACAAATCTTTCTAATGGTTCGGACTGCGATTCGGTAGCTCAGAGACCCCCCCCCCCCCCCCAGTACCGGACACGGTACGAAAACTCGGCCCTGTCGGAAGCTGATGAAAAATGCAAACGCTACGTCTCTAACAAACGGACGGCCTCTGCTGACCCGTCATGTTTGGCCCGTATTTACTCGTGATATTTTTGGCATCTACCGGATGTGTGTGTGTGTGTGCGCTGAAGGAAAAATCACTTCACATTCACTCCTTCACAGTGCAAAATTGTTCAACCGGAAACGAAAAAAAATGGAGGCTTTTAACTAAGCAAAAACGAACCGATCACACCTGATCATGTTGAGATATTGCGGATTTTTTATTGTGTGATAATGTGTCTTTATTTGCACTTCTTTGCCTTAGAATCTAGTCCATGTGTGTGTGTGTGTGCCAAGGGAGATAGAGAAAACAGCCTGCAAGACTGCACAGTAACACAGCCCCTCTATCTACTGGAAAGCGGTGGATCGTCCTTTGTGTCCACCCGGGAGGATACAAACGGCTGTCCGGTAACGCTCCGCAACAGGAAGTGAAGACGAGGTGAGATCTTTTCCGTATGGTGCAACATGTGTGGTGCGATTACTCTCTAGCACGTGCGTGTACATATATGTCCTTCCTTTCCGCTCGCTTTGTGTGTGTTTGTGTGTGTGTGTGGGTTGTTGCTAATAATTTGACTACAATTGACACCGTTTTGGCATTTCTTTTTTTGTGTTGTTTTGTGCCACTCCACTTAAGTCGACTGACCAACTCGCTGCTGCTGCTGTTGCTGTTGCGTGTATAACACCATCCCAGCGGCGACGAACAGTCCTATCAGCAAGTAGGAGCCCTCTATTGCTCCCACAAACCGACGCACCGCATCCAGCAGCCAACGGAGCAACCAGTTCCACGAACCACCACCACCACCGCTGGCCGATTGTTCGGCGGCCGTGCGGAAGTTCATCTGCCTCAGCTTGTCCCGCAGATGCGCATCCTCGCGGGAGAACACGTTAAAGTAGTCGGTGAGCCGTTCGCGCGTCCAAAACCCGCCGGCGGCCGCATCGGCGAACGAAGTGTACGCGAACCGGTACAGCGAGGTGCGCACGTACCGCGGCGCTTCCGCTGGGACGTGCCGGCTGTCGAGCAGATCGAGCACCGGTTGCTGGTGGTCGAGCAGCCGCTGCACCAGCGGGTAGATCCACTTCTGGGCGTCCGATTTGGAGCCGGCGGCATCGTAGAACTTAAAGTCGAACCGTGGAAAGTGTAGCCAGCCGTACGGCAGCGAGGCAGCCCGCTCCACCGTCCACGGTTTGTACTGGAAGCCGTACTCGTGCCAGGTACCGTTCAGCTCGTCCCCGTACTCGAGAATGATTTCCCGGCGCATCGGGCGCATCTTGGTGAGGTGGCGGCCGTACTGGTTGACCACGTACAGGCTGTGCAGGCCGCCGTAGGCGCGTGTCATCACCGGCGAGGTGACGGCCGTGCTCGGAAGCAGCCGCGAGTGTGGAACAATCGACATGAAGAACACGGTAAACGCGACGATTGTCGATATGAGCAGGCCGAGATTTTTCGAAAACTGACGCATACCTTCCGCCTGCGGGAAAAAGGCATTTAAATGTGAGTGTGTGTGTTTGTTTATTTCATTATCGGCACAACTTTCGCTTACCAAACTGCCCACACTGTCCTGGGAGGAGAGCAGCTTCAGGAACTGTTTGACCAGCAGCACAAACACGAGCAGTGGCGCCGCCCGCACCATCGTCTGCATCACGTTCAGGTACTGGTCCTGGGTGAAGGTTGGCTGGAAGGTAAGCTGTCCGTCGTCCTTCGACACTCCCACGCTGAAGCACAACCACGAACCGACGACCATGAGCACGCTGATCGCTTTCACAAGCCGGCCACCGTAACGGTCGGCCGCATCGTCTGTGCTGTTCATCTGGCGTGCCGCCGTCCTTCCACGGCCAGCGCGTCGGCGCGTGTCGTCCACCGCCAGCCGGTCCTGCACCCACACGACCAGCTCGTCCTCGTCGTCCAGCAGTGAGACCAGCAGCGTCAGCACGAGCGGCGACAGAAAGCCATAGTTGCCGCACCCGATAATGTTTAGGTGCAGAAAGACGTGCCACCAGACGGCGAACCGGCGCACGGTCCGGCTCGGTGCGAAGAACAGCCACGGCACGACCAGCTCGCTCAGGTACACGTAGATCGTGCTGACCCGGTGGAACGCGTCCGGCAGCTGGTACGTGTACCAGCTGTACGACGTCGGCAGCGGCATCGTTTCGTAGTGGCGCTTCAGCCCGTCCAGCGACCACCAGAGCGGGCAACCGCTCGCCAGCTTCACCGAGCCGGATGCGAACATGAACCGAAACACGAGCCACTTGAGCAGCAGCAGCGCAATCGCCTCCATCGGGTGCCGCCGGTCGGTGAGGCGGGTCGGCGCGAGCAGTATGCACAGGAAGCCCGCCTCGAGCAGCAGATGGTCGGCCTGCTGCCGGAAGGACTGTGCTATCTGGACGAGCGAGAAGTACACCGACCACATCACGATGAAGCTAAGCAGCCGGCAGTGGGCGCGCGAGATGAGCCCCAGGAACGCGACGGTAGCGCCGACCAGACACAGCAAATCGATTGCCTCGTGACCGTGGCCCAGCCCGACGAAGGGCGCGAGCTGGAGCAGGCTGAGCCGCTCCTTCAGTGTGCCGTTCGCCAGTATGCGGCTCGCCGGCAGAATGCCCCCATCGCCGTACAGTCCTGTGGGGAAGGAGAAGAGATGAATCCGCGGGTAAAAGCACAGTCCGGTCCCACCGGGTTTGGCGGGGTTCGGAATCTGAGATTAATCGAAGCGCTCTAATGGATTCGGACATGTCGCGCTCGCCGTCTCCAATGGTCCGAAACGAAAAGGCCAGCGAACGATGACGATTGGGATTGTGCAACCGAGACGCCAGGAATCGATTACCGGCGAGTTTTCTTCTCAAATTGAGCGATAATTAAATTACATCATCGCTCGCTGTTGTTGTGCATTCGCATTCCCGTCTCGCTCGTGGGAGAAGGAATCAAATTGCCGATGATGGCTGAGATGCGGTAGATCCATTTCAGCATACCCTAAGGAACACGGTCCAAAGGGCCCGATTTCAACAGCATCATTTAATGCCGTGTCTCTCCCTCCAAGGAGCCCAGGCTGTGTCATAGTTTGCCATCATTGATTTCTAATTCCTAATGTGCTGACGACCCGGTCATCGTTTCGGTGGCTGGCTGAATAGCAGACAGACAGGAGAGGCCAGATGAAAGGCGCGACCCCCGAAGATGATGAACCTTTCTTTCTAGCACGTAGGAAGGAATGAATCGCATCATTTTCTCTGACCCTGACGATTGACAAAAAAAATCGATCTAATTTACGGTGATCCACTGGTACAAGTAGGAGACACTGAATCGTATTAAATTGGGCCAAGAAATTCAATTACTAAAACACATACACCCCTCTACAGACAGTCGAACAGTGGCTAACCACTTGGCTGAGATGGTTTCAAAGCACTGTTTAAACAGCTTATCCCTGCGAGAGGGGTAAGTGGAATTTGTTTTCAGTCATTTCGAAGAATGTATTTGGGCGAACAACGTTAAACCTCACAAATCG
Source organism: Anopheles coluzzii (assembly GCF_943734685.1). Lineage (NCBI taxonomy): Eukaryota > Metazoa > Arthropoda > Insecta > Diptera > Culicidae > Anopheles > Anopheles coluzzii. The sequence continues at coordinate 88,727,071 of NC_064671.1, forward strand.
AGGAATTTGGAGCAAAGATGGAAGTTAAATGGAAGTTAATTTAAGGAATTAGCATTGACTATTCGATTCTTTTTTGTTCGAAACTCCATACGTTTTGATAGTGTTGTACGGCACCAGTCGCATAGTATAGCCGCCAAATGCATTGTCTAACATCATGTCCATCTTGGGTTCAAATTTTGTATGAACCGATACCTAAAAAAGCTGAAATATTTATAAATTAATCACTATTGCTATTCCGCTCACGTCTGTAAAGCTAAAAATCCTTTTATAACATGACTGTTAAAATTGCGTTCGTTAGACGAATTTTACGATGTTACTACAATCTTTTCATTGCCGTTGGCGTTAAACTGATTATAAATACAACAACCAATAAATTTTCATTAAACGCTTTCTAATCGTCAGTAGACGCATTGAAGACGATTAGAAGTGCATTTAGCAGAAATAAAACGCATATGCGATATGTTTTAAGAAAAAAATCTTCCGGAACTTTTCATGAAATTTCATAAATTTCATTTGCTAAAATAATTACATGTATTCTCCGATATACGCCATACTCGAAATACGCGATTTTGCTATACGCTAATTTATAACTTTATCAGTTGTTGGAGCAAATTGTACCGATTTGACCCATCAAATGTAAAATGCAATATAAATGCCCTTTTCATCAAATTTTAAAAACGATTTTATAAGGTACAAAATTGTAATCTTCAGTTGATATCAGATCAAACAGCAAATTCAGTGGCTAAAACCTACCAATTCAAGTAAAATTATACGAAAATTATCTAAAATTCGACTGAAAACCTTGAAATTCGACTTCACTAATATTGGACATACGCTGTTCGCATTAGTAACGTATATCGGAGAATACATGTACTTATAATTTGATTAAAATACTGAATTTTTATGAATTATCTAATGTCTCCTGAACGCCTTCAATGCTGTTTAATCCTCCTTTTGTATAGATACATTCTAACTTTCGTATCATTAAATGCAAAAGAATAACTTAACTATCATTTATTTATATTTGAAATTTGTTCACCTTCATGAGAAATCTATTTTTCACTGCTTTGCGACCAAAAACGAACGAAAACGAGCCGACCATCTGACCGCCCGTTAAGTTAAGCGTTTTTCTCAGCCGAAGCGTTTCCGTTTGGCGTTTTCGCTCAATTTGTTACTTGGGCACTCTCTTTCCAGCCAAAGTGAGCGACCGCACGGTCGAGCATACACATACATTCGCATCTTTGCAGAAGAATAACAAAAGCACCGGGTAGAAATGAAATCGATACAACAGACCCGTACTTTTTTTCTTGCTCTCCATTCGTGATTCCTTTGAAATTATTGCTTACCTTCCGCCTGACAATAGAAGCTCACGAAAGCCATCAGGTAAACGGCACACATCGAGCGTAGCAGCAAATTTCGCACCCGCGGCACATCTCCAACCTCATCTTCATGCTGTGGCCTTGGGTCGTGGTTTTTATCACTTCTGGCCTTTGCCTGCTCCATGCTTCTTGCAACTGTGTTTTGTTACGATTTATGACACAAATTTACAGCAGCAGCAGCATCCAAAATTGCCTACACTGCGGCAAACATTCGCGAATTCACAGCACCACGTCTGTCGTTGAGCCAGTGTTTCGATGAGCCTAAAAATTAATACATTTCAGTTACACACAATACAAAACATTCTTTCCCAACACAACAAATTGCGACGCTGAGCCACCAAGCGCTTGCTCGGTACGTAGCGAACACCAGCTACAAAATCAAAACAAAAACATAACCTAAACCCCCTTTTTCACTGCGCGGGAACTCACGAGGGAACTCTCCCACTGCGAATGGCGTCACTTTTTTTCCTTGTTCTGAAAAACAAAACCTTTTTTTGGATCGAAATTTTAACAAACTAAACCAATTTGCTCACTTTCGGATGCAATGTTTAAGGATTTAGAAACACCTGGCCCAAGTCACTGCTGGACGGGAAATGGGACGCGTGCGCTTGGACGGCTGAATTTCATAATACATTGGAGCCGGCGGGCACAGAGCCAGCCCCCAATGCCGGTGGTATCGATTGATAATCATCAGCCGGTAACCTGATACCGCGGGACGCCAGCGCGGCTTCATGGTAATGCTGATACTTTAAAATGCAATGGACAAGAACTGCAATACAATACTGCTCAATCATAAAGGCCCCCCCCAGGACGGACTGACAAACGCCATTGCTATTGGCCAGAGGCGCACGTTATCTAATCAACCATTTAGAAATGGTTTTAGTCAAGTGCACATTTGTTCTATGGCTACCTGTAACCACATGGTTCGTACTGCGCGGCGTCTTTCTGTCCCGGAGCAGAACAACCATGGAAAAAAGAGGACAACCCAAGCCGTGATTTTAATGCCGACGCAATCGAAATAGATTCTCACCTGTACAAGAACAATCCATTTTCCTCCATTTCTTTCTCCTTCAAAACCATCTTAATCTTAACTACAATGTAACCAACACAACAAGGGGACAAATTCAGTTCTAAATTCTTATATTTCTTCTTCACAATTCAGAAAGCAGTTGCGCACACAATTTCATTTCATAATTCACATGTCAGTACAGTTCCAAATCTAGTTCATTTTCCTTCGAATTCTCGCTATGTTTAACAGCATTCGTGCGCCTTAAAGTAATGTGGATCATCGTCATGAAACAACCACTTAAATTTCTGATAATTTTGTTGCCATACGAGAAGGCCGCCTGCTTTCGTAGCAGGGCGCTCCATGGTACGGCAACAAAATGTATCAGATTGGTAGAGTAGAATGTTTCCGGCAGCCTTCGTCTGGTACGCCATTATCTCACGCCACGGAGAATATTACACCGATCGTCTTCACTGGGCACGGTGAGGCTGCGAAGAAATAGAGAATGAAGAACAAATTGTTATAATAATATCCACATGGAGCTGATTTCGGACTCCTTTACATATGGATAGATTCTTACCTGGATAGAAGTAACGCGAAGTTATGAAGTGAATATTCTTCCCAAGAAAGAAACTCTTTTCGGCTCGGCGAGTTGAGGAGAAATGAACGAAAAAGGCGGACAAAGCCTAGAACAAACTTCACCAACACAACAAGCCAACTCCATCAAAACCCAACCAACAAATCTGCTGTCAAAATTCAAGCATGTGCTGGATTCCCAGTTGACAAAATAAGAACAGAGAGGTGCGTAGGCAAAATTGCACACAACTTTTTACTAATCTCTTTTTTTTATAAATTATAAACCAACTGTTTTTACCTTTTCATTTGTCATATTTACGAGATTGCGCCAAACGAAAAACTTGCTTGTTACATTTTAGAGTGGATTACCGAAAACGTGTTTTATTTAAAATGAAAGCTTCACACAAGTGCTACAAATCCACTAAACGACCACTAAACGGCTTCTAAACGACTCAAGCTCTCTACCTAAACGGAATATAGAAAGACTTCGTTTAGCAGACGGCAAACGACTCATGCATTCTTAAAATAGCGAAAAAGCTGGTGGCGCTCTCTGTTGGTGGGATACCCCAACCAGTTGAGCTTCATCGCTTCGATGAGAGCTTTCTCATTTCCTCTGTACTGTTGTATGGTTTCGCATTGAAGTATGGTGATGCATTGAAGATGCATCGCTAGGACTATAACGGCGATACGATTGTTTAAATACTAAACTCCAATGTAAACTACCAGCACTGAAGCAAGTGAGATTTGAGTAATGGTCATTGGTGTTGATACCCATGAATCTGATCACACGACCATTCATATAGATTTTTGCTCAGAAAGTTAGAAGTCTATGTAGGCTTCATGATTAGATGAAACTTGTCGAAACACATTGCAAGAAAAGGACAGCAATATAATGATGAGTTATAAAACGCCATCTATTGAGCAAACCGGTGAAAGTATAGGGCATTCGTTTTTTTCTTTGGATATTTGATTTTCCAGTCGTTTAAGCTTAATCTTTGGCGCTTGGGTGGTTTAAATGAAGGTAGGCGAAGCACATTTCCAGAAAAGGACAGCAATATATCGATGAATTATAAAGCGCCATTTATTGAACAAACCACTGAAGCTATACAGCTTAGAAAAGTAAAACAAGAGGCTATTGCGCAGATCAATGAAGCTTCAATAAGGGGGTAAATAATGAAGGATAATCATTACGTCACTGAAAGCCAAACCCAATAGTTTTACAGGCAGGCCTTGATCGACAATGGCAGGCACAACACGTGCCAAAAAAAAAGAGGAAGAGAGTCTTTCTCAGCCTAATATGATTGTCAATACAGGCGGTCCCCGAGATACACGGTACCTCTTATACGCGGATTCTGAGATACGCGGTTTTCTAAATTTGACAATTCTTTGAGCAAATTGTTCTGATTTGACACATCAATTGCAAGTTGCCAAATAATTTCCGTTTTGATCGAATGTTTAAAACTATTTAAAAAGGTTTAAAACAGTTATATTCAGTCAGAATAATATCAAATAATTCATAAAGTGACTAAAACCACCGCTTACTTGCAAAATTACACGAAAATTAGTGATATTTTAGCTGGAAATCACGAGATTCGACTTACGCGGAAATTCGAGATACGCGGTATTTTCCGGCCGTTTTCGGTCCCCATTAACCGTGTATCTCGGGCACCGCCTGTACATCACAGAAATGAGAAATTTTCATTTGACGCTGCTTAGTGGTAACAGTCAGCTTCAAAGTGACAAAGAAGAAATATATTGCTCTTGCTCTTTTATTTTGTCTTTTTCACTACTGTACTGTACTGTAAGTATGTACTGATTTTTATCGCAGCATAAGATTATACTGTTTCCTGAGTAAAAAAAGAGGATGATTCTGCAAACAGTACAAACACCATTGCAGTAGGGGTATTCATTTTTCAAATGATTGTTAAAAAAGAGCATCATCATTCTGATTTAGTTTTACCACGCAATCGAATTTTGTATTAATGATTTAGCATTTCCAATTAGAGCAAACACCAATTCAGTAAGAAAATGTAAATCCCTTTTTGAAATAAACGCAAGAACAACATTTGTATGACAGTTTCGAATAGTTGAGTGGCCGGCTTTAATTTACACTCTCGGATGCTGGTCAGTGGGTCACGCTCGACCTAAGCACCTAAGTGTGTGTTTCCTCTCCGTTCGTTACACACCAGGGAAGGAGATGACTGTACAAATTGGTGCATTATTTTTAATGTGCAGCAGCTTCACCATTCATAAATATGGAACAGTCGGTGGACCAATGGCTAAAACGTTCCTAGGGACAGGTACTAAACAAACGATCACCCATATAAGCCCGGTTCCCCAACCGGCAGCCAAAAGTCCGAAATGGAACGACAATTCCATTAATGTCCCCTTTCGAACCCCACCGAGTGCTCCGGGAATAAATATATTCGCAACGGAAAATAATTTCCAAACTTATGCTCCAACCGTACTGACCTTGCCGGTGCTGAGGCTCTCAAGGGTGTCGGGTAATTCCGTCTCCTTATCGACACACTTGTATGGTGGGTCCATTTTCTCGTTTCGGAACGAAACATGATCCCCTTCCCCGCTTGGTGGCTCGTTGGTGTCGTCGTAAATATTATGTGCCCGTTGTATTTTTACATCACCCAACCCTTTAGCACGTTCTGGTTCAGCTATTTTTGGGTACTAGCACGATGGCTAAAATCCTTTCGCAACTCGGAAATGAAACGGCCTGCCCTAAAAGGCATGGGAGGCGAGATACGGGACAAAATTGTCGTTCGATGATAAAGGTGTGGCAATTTATTACGAACGCTAAAATTGCTGGCATGGTGCTAGATAGAGTCGTCGGGTACATTAAGGGCTTTTATGCTAATCCCGTCTCGATGGAGGGAAAGAGAGAGTGTATGTGTGTGTGTCCGTGAGTGGAAGGCTCCAAGGTACTTTTCGTTTATTTTTGTGTTGTGGTGGTGCTCCTTGTTGGTAGTAGCTTGTAACAAATATCTTCAAATCACTCAACCATATCGATGGAGCTTAGAAGCTTCAATATCCGGACTGTGTTTCCGATGGGTTTTGTGGGACAAAAATGTGTCACCAAAAAGGATTATTTCGTTGACCATTTGCTTGAAGAAGAGACGATTTGGCAGGGAGTGGGACGTTGATACAGAATGTACGGCCATCCTAGTATAGTTTCGGATGGATGAAATCAGGAAGGAAAGCTCACGCTACAAGTCTCCCGTTCGAGCTTTACCCACGTGTTTGCAACAATCGGATTTGGATGTACACAAAAGGATAAGAATGGATCTAAAAATGTTCTTTTCTAATCAACTCTGATCAGAATGGAAAAAGGATCCCCTGGTCTTAGATTTTACCCTCGAAACGTGTATAAATTCCACAAAGTTGTACGAAATTGAAAATATAACAGATACTGTTGTACGACACAGTCAGCGCCTGATTGGGGTATTTTTATCCATGCATGCATCAGAACGTAATTTTGTATTATGGTAAATAAAGCCAATATTGTTAGTGAATGAAAAAAACGACAAATATTATACATATACGGAACCTAGGCTGATCTCACACCTTACACAGTAATCGGCATAATGAAACCGTTTTCCCCCGATGAAGGGTGCAATTTTATCCGCGAACGTGGGAATGACTGTTTTACATAAGCACACCTCCCAGCCAGCTTCATGAATATTTAAGCTACTATTCGGTATTACTACTACAACGGGAAGCACACGGGAAGCATGTGAGCATTTTATTTAGGCGTCAAATTTCGTCACGTCTGACACACTGAATGGAAGGAGTGGTACTATTGGAAGGAACTAATTTCGTAACGTAACGTACGGCAAAAAAAGGTCATTGAGCACAACAAACGATATCTAATTGTGTGGATGAATATGTTTTCCTTTGGGACAAATTGTGAGAGAAACTGCTATAAAAATTAAGGCTTGAACATCAAGGATCAAACGACTGTTGAAACCCTTGGCTTCGGGTACAGCGTTAAGCTTCATTGATTGTGGGATGGACCAACCATATCCTTTAATGTCGGCCCCAACGCTGTTGTTGTCCTTTCCCATTCTGCATCAATTGACTTCCCGTAAACGCTGCTGTGTGTCGTGCAATTTCTCCCCATTTTTGCACCTCGCGTTGGGCGTTTGTAAGGGGGCGTCGTATGGGAATATTGATGATGGGACCCATTACCATGTTATTTCTATGTTTGGTCAGCGCTGGTGGTTGGCGTTAGCGAAGGTAAGGAAGCGTAACGATAAATCCTACTCTGCGCGGACAGAGATTGAGGGAATGTTGAGAGAAGTACGGTACAGTAGGAGTGGAAAACACATAATATGTTTTCAAGCGTTCTTTCATCTTTCCATTGTTGACTTTTTGGTCTTTTGGCCATTAATTTGAATACTTGTGAATCACTTTAAGTGACGCTTTTTTAATCTGGATTTTTTTATCATTAGTACATATCACTGTTAAAATATCATTTTTACAAAATTTTCACCACACTCTATTTTTTACACTAAATTTTAATTGGAACAATCTGTTTTTTACTTATTTTGTTAGATGGTCTTTGGAGACTTCTTGAAGACAAACGCGCGTTCTCGTGAGCAAATCCGGTAAGTTTTTACCCTAAATATGTCTACAATATTGAATGTTATCCAGATGAACAGGTATCTCTTTGAAAATAACTTGATTCAATCCACACGAGTAATACTAAGGACAATGGAATAGACTTTAAACAAAGAAATTGACCCAAAACTGGAACATATATAGTTGGATAAGACATTTTTTTAAACCAAATAGCCAAAATAGTGTACAAAACCAGGCCGGTATCTAAAAACATTCATGGAAAACCAAGGCATAGCCATTCTATTAATTTTCGGAACTAGTGTTCTATTCTAAACATAGGCCATTTAAAAGTCGTATTTTACAATTTGACATGTCTGGCGGTGGTGTGTATCTCAATGATTATCAGGATAGTCGTCACTAAACAGTATTACCGTAATATGTAAGGTCTGAGTCCATACAAGATTTGAGCCTAGGATGGGTGTGCTATGTTTCTGTTAGGTAGTACGACTAGACGACTATACCACGGGGCATTGACTGAAGACTGATCTAAAGAAACCAATTTAAGCCACACTAGAGACGCGTATTCAAACCAAAGATTTTTTTCTCCAAATTTTGATTACAACATCACAACGGTACTATTAAAAAAAACTATAAAAATATACGAAACTGTATATAATAACAACCAACGAAAGGATACGCACGCCAAATGTTAGCGTTAAACAGTTTGTGTTCGCTAGCATATTCTTTCAACCTTCCTTCCTTCCTTCTTTTTGCATAAAACTTCGACCTGCTTGATTATTCCGTAATAAATATTGCCACTGTCTTGGTAGTCCGCGCTTGCAAATCACGTGGGAAAACCTTACGCCCCACGTGCCGTCGTTACTCATAGCAGCAGATAGTACAACTTTTAACTCATCCACGCCACTTTACTTTCACCTCTTCCCTTAATTTATTTTCTTCCTCTTATATGCATGTTGACCCCATTTTCCGAGAACTATTTTTGCCCTTTTCATCCTCTAAATCCAGCAGCAGCAGCAGCAGCAGCAACAGAACGCTACATAAAAAAAAAACACACCGGGAAATGCAAGAGAGAGCCTTTTTGCGCCATTCGGGTGGGAATTCAGTTTTCTCGAGTGTCCCAATTTACATATTTTTATGTGCATTCATAAATAGTAATCAAGAAATACTTTTACTTTCTTGGCGCTTTCTTGTTGGGGTGAGATTACTGTCCCACAGTGGGACTGACTGGCGGGTGTTGGTGCTGTGGGAAATGCTGCTGTGGAACTCATCCGACGTAGCACTTGCTCTTGTGAGCTTTGCTTGGTGCTGCTGTGTTTAAGTTATAACAAAATTGCTTTACCGTTAGATGAGGTAATTGGTGCATTGTATATTCTTATTTGCCAAGACAGTTGAAGCTTATTTTAAATAATCTTATTAAAGCTAGATAAATAACTTTGAAAAGGCCTAGTTTTGTGTAAGGCATTTAGATGTCTCACAATAATTTTTATCAAGTAAGACTCAATTCTTAACCAAACGATTCTTGAAATTCATCCACTCTTTGTCGCATTCATGTGGAAAATGGATAATTTCTGAGCAAAACAAAAATCACAAATTGAATAGGACAATATTCATTATATCGCTCTCCTTCCTGCTACGAAGACGGTCGAAAAGCGCAATTAATATCGCCATAAATATTCAAGATTAATTTCGATCCTTGGAATGGGCCATCCCGCTGCAGTTGGCGTACAAACAAACCAGCAAACAACCCCAAACCTCAATTTTCTTTCGCCTTTCTCTACAGGAAGGAAATAGGATTACTTTGAACGGCTCTTGCTTGCGCAAAGGATGGCTCTTGCTTAGAGCGCGCGCTGCGTGTGCGTATTTATTTATGTTTCTCACTTTATTTCAAGTAACGCATCAACACCGATTGTTCCCGGAATGTTTAAATTTATCTTTATCATTGCTAAAATTTGATCAACCGCCGCCGCGACCACGTGTACGCACACGCGGTCTCTCTCGCTCTTGCTTTCTCTCTCTCTTATGTATTACGCTTATATAAACCAATTCGTACGCATTCTCGCATAGTGAAGGGATGATTTCTTACAAAAGTAGCTAGAGTAGGAAGATGATGATTCGCGGCCACTAATTGACCTTCCCCACCCATGTCTCCAGGTGGTGGTGACTGTGCCTGTGTGTGTGTGTGTTTTGGATGTGTGAGTTTCATTGGTGTGTGTGTAAAGTCGCAAGGGTCATCATTGTTCAAACCGATGCCCGGCCCCGGTTGGGATGGAAATCGTACCGCAGTGGCCGTATCAGCCCATCGTCGTCCGCTTCAAAGTCGTGCAGCGGCGGCTGCATCCGCTGCTGCTGCCCGTGGTTACCGTTCCCGGGTCCATTGAAGCCGGCCGGCGAACGAAGCTGCGTCATTTCGCAATCCATCAGCGGGTAGCGATAGTTCGTCTCGATGTAGCAGCCGTTGGGCTCCGGCGCCATGTCGAACTTGGTCGGACAGTTGTGGCACACGGTGAGCGGGTTGATGACGGAGATGCGATCGTAGCACCGCTCGTCCACGCTGTCCGTGTTGCCCGTGATGATGTCACCGTCCAGCTTGACCGCTATTTGCAGTGCCTGCAATGAAGGGGGAAACGCATTTAGACCGTGTGCGGCAGCGAGAGGAGCATGGTAAGGATGCTTCAATCTTACCTGTATGGCTTGCGCTTCGTCCCGCTTCTCGTCCTCCGTGTTCATCGTTACGAACCGCAGCACGAGCAGATTGAGCGAGGCGGCCACCACCGCCAGCCCGAACAGGATGAAGATCAGCGCAAACGCCACGTACTCGGGCTTCTTGTTCAGCGCGTTGTCCTTCTGCAGCGCCACCATATCGCCGAACCCGATCGTCGTGAGCGTGATGAAGCAGTAGTACACCGAGTCGAAGTAGCTCCAGCCCTCGAACTTGCTGAACGCGGCCGCCCCGCCCGCTATCGTCAGCGAGCTGAGCGTCGTCACCACCAGTATCAGGTCGACCTCGGACGCGATCGCTTTCTTGCAGTTAAAGGACGTCTTGATCGCGTGCACGATCACGCTGCTCAGCCGGTTCACCCGCTCGCCGATGCTCTGGAACATGACCAGGCCGAGCGGGATGCCGATCGCGGCGTAGCACATCGTGAAGATCTTCCCGCTGACCGTGGTCGGCGTCGAGTGGCCGTACCCGATCGTCGTCAGCACGGTGGTGGCGTAGTAGAACGCACCGGAGAACTTCCACTGCTGGCCGGCCTTGTGCGGTTCCGACTTCATAATGACCGTCTCGATGACTTTGAAGTCCTCCGAGCTGATGTTGTACCGTGTGATGAGGACATTTTCGATTGCTGGAAAGGGGTTTAGGATTTGATGAGGATTCAGGCGGTGTCAGACGGCGTAGTACGTACCACTGAGCGCCTTCCAGCGTTTCTTCTCCGTCTCTGATTCGAGGGCATCGAACACGGCGGCACCGATTAGCAGGTAGGTGAACGTACACACGATCAGCGAGATGGTCCGTACGTTTTGCTTTTTCATGCTCGTTCACTCGAATCCTGGTGAAGGTAAAAGAGGAAAGTACATTAGTATTTGCTTTGCTGTTCAGGCATCAATTGCTTACCTTTTACCCTATGTCGTCTACACGAGGTACTCTGTAGAGAAGTTGTGGTCTACCAGTAGTGTGAATGGGAGGGGGAAGGTACTGGGCACCCTCTTTGGCAATCTAACTACCCTTGGAATCGTTCGGATCTGTGGAAGAGGAGGTGTGGATTGTGTGCCGCCGGAGCTGCTGCTGCTGCCACTACGCGACTCCTGTTGGTCCTCTAGCTACGGGGAATCATCCTGGCAGGGAAGTAGTACTGGTGCTGTTCGGGGGCGTTTGGGAACCAGCGGGAAAGCGACAGCGTTTGAGGAGCTTTTGGCACACGCACGGACGCTCCGCACTTTGGGGCTTCGGTTTCAATTCCGTCACCGTTTTTGCTCGGACAGCCCCGATTTGTCACGGTACGCGATGGTGATGGGTTTCGCAGTATAGCACCATGACCAAATCCGCAGCAGTAGCAGCACAGCGCCACAGTGTCCCTCCTCCAGCGACTACGAAATATTCTTCTATCGATTGATTTTTTTCCCCGTTTTTTTCCGTTTCGTTGTTTGACGACCAACCACCAAAAAGGGGTTTTGACGTTTCTCGCGACCCGTCCGGCTACTGCGCATGACACGCAAGAAGCGTGCAGGACACACACACACACGCACATACGCACCAGGACGCGCGCTAAGGACGAATGTCGCACGTGCTTCGGAGTCTGCATGTGTACTAAAAGGGGCGCGCGCCCGCTGCTGCTGAATTTAAACTACCGCGTTCGTTACTTTTGGCGTTTCTTTATTTTCGCAAAATACACCTAGCACTTAGTTTCAACCGTACATATAAATAAACAAACTGTCACATTTTTCCCTCGCGCTAGGAACTGGGTGGGACACAAAAGGATCGTTTAATTTTACACATATAAATCTGTTTTCTTTTTTTTTGTAAAAATACACATAATGGTTTCCTCCCTCTCTTGTCGTTCTTGCTTTCGCCTTCTTGCTTGTCCGATTCTGGTCTAACTCACGAGGTCCTTTTTAAAATCCAAAACAAAAACCTGTTCTCTTCCCTCATGGCAACAGAGTGCACACCCCCATCCTTCTAGCACACCAGCAAAAAAGTTTAAAGCATAACTACCTCCCTTTTGGCGCACAGCCACACTCTGCCGCCCTTCCATTTCGCCTCGTCTCACCCCCTTTTCACGATTAATTTAAACAAAACAGCTTTGTTTTTCTTCTCTCTATTGCACAGCCTTTTTGTGAAAATCGCGGTTTTTTGTTTTGTTCTTTTATCGCTCGCTGCTATAGCACACCTCACAACGATACCACTTAACCCCCCTTGCGAGCCCCCTTGGTCTAATATCATTCGGTGGCGACGAGTTGGAAAGGGAGGAGCGTTTCAAAGCGAAAGAGGGAAGGGATGATAAATTAATCGATCGCGTTCGCGCTAACCTAAAGAACCATAACACACGCAACCACCATAAATCACATCTCGGTTAAAAGTTGCCTCTTTTGCAAGCTGTCTTAAGCTGTGTACGAATTATTATCTCTTTTTTTTGTATGATTTTTTGCGATTATTTTTTACACTTAAAAATTCTCCACACCAGCAGGGAGAATGGTATATTGTACAGAGAATGATTGAATGATAAAAAGAGAGTGTGTGTGTGAGAGAGAGAAGGGAGATAGAATAAAAAATAATTCTAAGGGTTAAAATTAGCTATGCACCATTATTACGCGATCGTCCGATCATGCCATCTTCAGCGCTAGCAGATCGTCCTCAGACAATCTGTTTTGGTAAAGGCTGGCGCTGCATGCTCGATTCCACAAAAATACAACACAATACTCTAGGTACGCTTCCGGTGGTTCCCTATACACCACGCACTACACACCGTAGATCGATTGAGCCTCAACTGACCGTCACCAGAGCAAAATACGATAGGTTCCTGCCTACGTGCAAAATACCTTTCCTACTAGTTCAGCGCTTGCAGCTATTATCGTTTCCAAAAAACCGTGGCTCCTCTACTAATCCGCGCTCTGTAGGCGTGTAAGTGTATCTGTTTCTCTCTATGTAAACGTTTGCTAAGTCTTTTGATATGGTGAGAAGTCTCCGCGCTTTTGGTCCCGCGTATCTTTCTCTCTCTCTCTTTCACGCGCCAATCGAGTGTATGAGCAATGGCACACGCGCGGGGCTGGTCGGTTTGCTCTCTTGGCGTCACGCTTTGGCTTTTGAAGCTTACTGCCTCCACCACACCACGGCAGGCACGCACGGAAGGGAGCGCGGTGGGGCCACTGCGCCACCCTCAAGAAAAGGTAACTTTGGTCGCTACTAAATGGTAATATCATTCCGGTAACACGTTTCCGTTGCACGATTTTGCTTTCGTGGGAGTGCCAAGCGGCCCCACATCTTGTCTCGTCCAGACGAGAGCCAGCAGTAGCAGTGTTAGTAGTAGTAGTAGTACTAGTAGTAGGTAAGGCACCCCCGATTCTCCTTTGCCTGCGCCATTTGTCGCGTCGGGCGCGCGCGCCGCTTAGGTTTTCTGTTTCATGCCATCAGAAAAAGTCTGGCTCTGTACCGACACACGATTTACATCTCGATCGAGTAGGACGAGGGCGGTTTGCTCAGCAGCAGGGTGGCCGACTCCGACATCAGGCTCGTCTGCTGGTCCGCTTCCGGCTCGAGCGAGGGATCGTTAAAGTCCGCCGACAGCTCCTCGATTTCGACCTGCGAGCATTCCCACGGGTTGATCGGATACTGGGACAGTGTGTTGGGGCCTCCGCTGGTACCATTGTTGTTGTTGTTGTTATTGCCGCTCATGAGATGATGATGGTTGCCGCTCATAAAGACGCTGGGATCGATAAACTCTTCGATGTCAATTATATTGTCTCCACCGTACGAGTTGGCGTAGAGGAAATCTGCGCGAGAAAAAAAGAAGAAAAAATAGCGGAGGATTAGAACAAATTAAGCAAAAGTTAACAAAACAAAATTGATTTTCAACACTAATTACACATGCCATAATATAATAATTACATTAAATTACCAAAAGCCCCAACAATTCGAGCAATCATTACAATTAAAAACATAAATAACATACACAACATAGAAAATGGTGATAGAAGTAGAAGGTGCAGTGGTGCATTGTGTGGTTAGTAGAAAAGAAGATAATACTTTTTGGTGCTTTGGACTAGTGTTGGATTTCATGAATCTTTCGTTGAAATTCATTCATATGAATCTTCAATGATGAGTGTTTCGAATCACGAGTCGAATCTTCAAACATTCATGAATCTCTAAAGATTAACTTATTAAAAAAACTCAAGCTCTATGAATGTTTTGAGATTAATGAATCTTTAGAGACTCATGAATCCTTTAAATTCATGCATCTTTCAAGTGGAGATTCAGATTCATTGAATCATTCCAAAGATTCATTCTGATTCATGAATCTGAATCAGATTTACCCAACACTACTTTAGACTCAGCGGATGGGGAGTAGTAGTCCTGCCAAATTTAAAGGAAATCAAACACATTATACACAAACAACACGACGCTTCGGTATTTTGTACTATACTGAGAGTAAAACAGATTTTTTGTTGTAACAATCTCCCTACAAAAACAAACGAAACTACACAATTAGCAAACGAATGATATATGCGGGATGGGAAACACTTGGTGAGGGGGGAGGAGGACATACACAATGTGCCATGGTGGACGTCCAACTATAACGCTTCTTCCGCCCAGCAGCAGTACCTGGCTGTGTCGTTTCCCAGTCGGTATCGAACTCCAGCTGCTGGTTCGCCTCGAGCTCGTTGGCCGTTTGCAGGGCAGGATTGTCGCTTTCGCTCATGTCGAATATCTCCGTCACCTTAACCTGCGTACGTACGAGATCGTTCGATGAGATATATATATGGGACAGGTTAGAAAAGGGTTCGTCGCTTATAAGGCAGGAAGCGTCGGGCTGAACAACACGCGTCAACAATTACCTTATTGTCTTCGTCCATATAGTAGTAAGCGTACATGGCGTCGTGGTGCGACGACACCTGCAGGATGTGATCGAACGTATCGAGGTCGCCCATCGCCGAATGATGCCCGGCGGAGCTGTAGCTGGGGGTAATTTCTTTGCCGAATGGTTTGCTGTTAAAACGGAGGGAAGAATTTTAGCGGTTAGTAGTTTATGTGTCACTTCTTTTCGGAAAGCCTCGTACTCGTACGACACTTACCCGTCCTCCATTCGCATGTCGATGATTGAACTGCGATGGCTGTGCTGATGATGCTGCTGCAGCTGCTGCTGCTGCTGGCTCTGGTTGTACTCGGTAAGCGCTATCTGGCACTGGAGGTTCGCGGTCAGTTGCTGCTGCTGCTGCAAAGAGAAAAAAAAGCGCAAACTCCCCCGGTTCAAGCGGACACGTGTGCAAAACAGCTTCCTTTCCAGCCTTACCTTCTGTCGCCGTCGCACCCGGAGCAGGATCGTGTTCAGGTTCTTCAGCACAAACTCACTCATCGCCCAGATCTGTTTGCCTATCGACGGTGCGGCACCCATCAGCCTAAACGAGGTGTGATACAAGGGGCATAATTAGCATACACATCTGCAGGCAGCTGTCTCTGCTTTCCAGGAAGAGGCCTTGAAAGCACTTTAGCAACGGCAGCACACACCCGAACGCCCACCACCAATACACAAACAGGGAAGGAATATATACAAACACACGGGGACGAAGGACGAAGACACACAGGCAAAAAGGCACACAAACACAGCGCGTGGTTGCGAATTTTGTGGGGCCGAAAAAAAGGTTAACATTTCTCCGGCCTACGCTTACCGGTACGCTAGACGGTTCTCGAGCTGCGCCAGGAAGCGCATCCGATCGGGGACGGCCAACGTTGCCAGTCTGTCGAGAGGAAACGGAAGGGGAACGATCGTTCGAGACGGGGAGGAAGAGGAGGAGCATACAAAATGGTTACAACATTTGGTACGGTGGTGCTGCTGTTGGTGGTGCCGGTGGTGGTGGTGGTGCTGGCGGTGCCCAACTGTTGGACGTTCTGTCGGGCAGACGACATTGCCGAGCACCTGGTAGCGGAACTGTCGCTGCTCGATTATGCCACCAACGATACTAAGTAATACGGTGCGAATAATTTAGCGGGATTGAGGAAGGAGAGGAAAGGACCAGAGACGGGAAGGGCGTTTTTGCGGTTAGTTACGAATTCTACTTCAACTACTTTAGCGGTGTGTGTGTGTGTGTTTTGGAGGTGGGTGGGTGAGGTGTAATACAGGGTTTTTTAGGGGTTCTCATAGTTGTGGGACACTTCCTGCACTCTTTCTTATGTGAAGCGAATTTCGTATGTTGGAAATTGGACTCTATTGGATCTTTTTGGGCAGGCTCCTTGGAAATTCCTATTAGATGTTTCATAGAAGAATGCGATACAGTTCAATTCCCATTAGATTAAGTTCAATTCACGTAAGATGGAGCCAATAAAGTGTCCCACAGCTATGAGAACTCCTGAAAACCCCCTGTAATGCGGAAGAGGCTGTAAAGCGTGAGTGTTGGTGATAAAAAAAAACGCCAAGAATGCAGTTTTTTTCTTAACCGATTGATAAAGCTTTTTGACATCAATCGGTCGATTGGGACGCGAAACAAAAATGGACACACAAAACTTAATGGGGTGGGGCGTTTTGGGGTGCAACTGGCAGTGAGGAAGTATAAAAGCAAAAAAGAGCAAAAAAAAAGCAAACGATCCGCGCGCACACACTTACTTCGTCAGCGTGGCACACACAATGTCGGCGGGCAGGATTGCCGGCAAGGACAGGGCCGTCAGCAGCTTGCCGCCCCTGTGCCGAAACACCCAGTTGATCAAACCCTTGTTCGCCTGCTCGATGTACGTCTGGAACACGGTCAGCACATTGTCCGGCATGCTGCCGACGAGCGCATTCTTCCGGTGCTGCGTACACTCCTGACACTCGCTACACTCCGGATCGTACTCCTCCAGGATCTTCTCCTCCAGGCTGGCGGACGGCTGCTCCGCGACCACGAACGTCGACTGCACGGCCAGGCAGCGCGTGCAGCTGATCAGATTGTTGCGGTGCAGAAAGTTGAGCGCATCGTCGAAGCCCTGCTGACAGAACGAGGACAGTATTTCCGGCTTCGGCGGGAAGAGGATGCGCCCGAACCGGTTAATGTTTTCCTTCGACAGCTCGATGCTGGTGTTGGCCCAGTTGACGTGAAACATCTGCGAGCTGTTGTCGCGCGGGCAGATGTCACTCTCGCCACAGAACGGGCTGACCGTGACCGTGTTCTCGTCCAGCGTGGGCAGATTGTCGGAGAACGCACCGTCCATGTAGCGCACGCCATGGAAGCGGGGCGGCAGCAGGCCCGAAAACACCGGTATGAAACACGCGCACAGTAGAGCCTGGGGGGAAAAACGGTTAAAAGAGGTCACAATAGGAGCACAATAAGGAGCAGTTCTGGGAAGGGAGATGAGCGCTTACCTGCAGTAGATCCTCCCGGCTGTTGAACTGCGACACGATCACGTTCTTGCCGTCGTACACGCGGGTCAGCGAGATGTGCAGCTTGCCGTTGACGCGCTCGTGCGCATCCGGCGGCAGAAACTTCTGCAGCCCCTCCAGCAGGCAGGTCTGTATGTTGAACCGCGGGCTGAACGGGCCGAGCGAGTGGGACCGGGCCTCATTGACAACGCGGAAGAAGTCTGACGTCATTTCACCTGGAAGAGAGGGGAAAGATGAAGGAAAAAAGGGTTTATTATTAGTTTGGATTAGAGTTAGCAGTTTGGGATGGGTTTGGATTTTTCCCTCTCTATAACTTCAGGATAGTGTGACCCCCCCGGTAGCGCATGCGCAATCAAGAGCCCGCGAGCGTTGCGCAACTGAGCGCAAGGTTAACCACTTGAACCTGACACACGATCTTGCGGCGCGTAATAATTATAGCGCGGGCGAGAAGCAACCGTGCCATACACACACGGTTAGTAGGTGTGTTAGTAGATGTAATTGATAGTTTACTAGTTAGTGGACTTTAGAACTAGAAGCAACAAGTGCTAGGTTTAGAGCAGGATGAAGTTATCTCAACCCTGAAGCAAGTAGGACGCGCAACACATTCTTCCTGTTTTCAAGTGGGCAAGATAATTGATTGCGCACCTTTAATGACGTCTGATCGGTAGCATTAAAGCGCATCTAATTCCCGGTAATGGGTTTTTTGCTTGCCCAAGGCTTCTTCTACCTTCTCACAAAGACCCTTTTTTGTCTAATGCAGCACAAATGCATCGCCCAGTCAGTTTTTTTCCCCGTTTGCTCGCTTTTGTTTTCGAAAGTTTCTGTCGACGTCATGCAACCCACCACCAAGACACACCTTTTTTTCGTTCGTCTTCTTCAGGTTTCTTTCCACAGGCCCTTTTACCTCTCTCTCTCTCTCTCTCAGCATCCCCTTCATCAGCGCGGTGCGGTCGACTGGACGGGCCTCCAAAAAAGAGGCGAAAATCACCAACCCACCACCACCAACTCATCGGCCAAACGTGCTTTAACGCACAACAAAACCGGGTCTTTGCCACCAACACGCTCCCGTCGGTTTCCCTTTCTCACCCTACAGAAAGGGCCGACGTAACCGGCCGAGCTCAAGCGAGAGGCGCTGGTGGTGGCGGATATTTCCCAACATAAGTCGGCGCGCATAGATTTCGACACCGTCGGGAGCTGCCGTTCGTTGTTGTTGTTCACGGCTGGGCCGACCGATCACGCCATACGCGTCCCGCACTCTCATTCCCTTTTCGTGCTTCTTCCCTTCCCGCTTTGTGCGCATCATCTGCGGCGTGACTCATACAAACACAACCAAAAAAAAAAGGGCCCGTACGCACTCTACACACCCTTCACTACAAGCAATGGAGAGGGCGCGCGCGCGAGTTGGAGAAGTTTCTAGATACCGTAACGGGAATGTGGGCACACGTGCTCTTCTCTGTATGTGTGTCCCGGGCGGGAAGTTAATACGATTAGATTTTTGGAGGCCCGTCTCCACGACTGGCATTTTTGAATAGACCCCCACTCCCCCCGTCCGCTTCGTTAAGGGGTGTCAGTTGTTTTTTTGCGTCGCAGTTAAACACCAATGCGTGGAGGGCGACGCGCTGTTGGCGAGAGAGACACGACGAACAAGATAAAATCTCGAGGTCACACTCTAGACCTAGAGGGGACCCCGTGTATGTCAACAACACGCCGGGACGAGCCCTTCGTGCGTCGTGCGCAGAGCGGGTCAGGCGGCTGCCTTAGATTGGCCGAATTTGTGTATCCGGCTTACGCGCGCAAAGGGGAGATGGAGGAGCTGGCAGTTTTTGGAGATCCCAAGACTGGGAATATTGCGCATCAGACTGGCTTGTTGATGTTTTTGTTTGGTTTTGGAAAGTGCGGATGTTTTTAATTGGACACAACACAATCTAATTCCGACAAGGGTCTCTCTGATGTTTGTAAATATCGCGCACTTGCTATTTTTGCTATTTTTCTAATAATAAAATTGGCAAAATTTCCCGCCCATTCATCGTGGTGATAGGAGGAGGTGACGGTCCCCAGGTGGTGCTATTTTAAATCTAATCTATCAACTACTAACGTCATCAACGTGAGCGTTTATATGGATTTTGGCATTAGGGCGGATTAACGAGTCTTCCGACTTTCTTGCCAATTAAGTGAGCGCGATAAAAACCAAAACTCACCTCAAGGTCATTGGCGGCACTTGGCAAATATAATCAATATTTTGCAATAGATTAAAAATGAAACAACGAACTAAATTCCTATTTATTAGATCGAAATATGACCTGCAAACCTTGAAATCAAAACAATTGAAGAAATACTTTTCTAGGCAAGATAAGACAACACGCACTAAATAGACAAAAAGAGTGGTGGTCCTTCACCAGAAAATCCCAAACAACGCGCACTTGGAACACGCGCACTTTTGCTCCAACGCGTTTGCTGCGTTTTCAATGCGAATGTTGACGTCAATGCGGTGTGCGCGGGTAGTTCTTATCAGCAATCCACCACCAACCAACCAAGTCCCTCGGCATAGTGAGCTTGCGGCGCTCTCTTGCCAGGAAGGAAAGTGTTACGAAACGGCGGACAGCCGTTTAACAAACTCTTCATTAAAAACGAAAAAAAAGAAAGAAGAACATAATTCACCAACCACCAGCAGCATAACGTGTTCTTGGGATCATCCGAGTTTCGATCGCGTCATAACAACACACAGCGACCCTGGGGGTCGCGCTGCTGTCGGGATCAGTAGGGTCATTCCACGACACACTACCGAGGAGCTCGGCCGACCGAGATAATCGCTAAACGATGTCGGCAGAAGTCAATTAGGTCACTTTTTGGACCACCGTAGGGAACAACTTCATCAATGGAGAAGAGGCTGCAGATTACTGTTTGATAAGGATCAGCCAGGAGGGCTTTATTTTGCTACCAAAACTACCATTGTGTCTATATTGGGAGCAGCAAAGCATTCGCCAATATGATCATCCCCTTTGATTAGTGCGACTGCTTTCCCGCGTGACACACTACACTATCTCGACTTTGTGCTGCTGAGACTAGTGTGCTAACTAAGTGCTGGCCTGCTTGTGGGTTCTTTGTGATGCCGACACGTTTTTCCAGGTCAACCAATAGCCTGGCTCCTGATAAAGGGCACACCACACTAATAGTCGGAACTGTTCGCTGTTGTCTCGACCAAAATCCCAAGGCACTACCACCACATCACAGCGATGACTCGTGGGGAGTAGGTTTGTGCAAGCATGGGGTGCTATGGGATGTATTGTTAGCAACATTGAATTGATCAATCGACAGAGTCCCCCCCCCCACTTTCTTATCGCCCCGGCTGTTCGCTGGTGTAAGGCCGATGAGGCGATGCACTGAGAGAGGCGAAGCAACAACAGCTGCCTCTAATAAACGTTGCATTTTGCTGGTGTGGTGTGTGCGTGTCGGTTGGCTTTCCATTGTAGCAACGCAACAACAAATCATGCCATCAATTTGCGTCACACACGGCCGATCCAGGCGCTTTTATAGGGTTGGTGGTGGAAGTTGCACGCCGATTACGCTTGGTGATGGTCTCCTCTCTCTCTCTCCACCGGTTTGCCTTTGTCTTGGGGGGAAGAAGCGTGTCGAGACAAGCAGGAAGTTTGCATTCGGCTGCAGAGCAGCGTGCTAGCGCTTGGTGATAGAAGTGCAACGTGCAGCAGCACGAGCGTACTGGCACATGTTGTCCGTTGTGCAAAAATTGGTCGTAATTGGACAGGCAGATGACACACGGCCACTGACTCATCTGTCTCGTGGGCTATGCGCAAAGTCCACCGTGGCTCCTGTCACGTGGCCGACCACTGGAATCACTGTACACTAATAAGCTAAAATTCCTACGCTTAATTCTTGTTGTTGTTTACACAATTGCAGAGGTATTGGATCTCTTGAGCACTCTTTCACCTCTAGTCTACGCTTAATTCCTACGCTATCTCCTAGGCTTTACCTGTACTGTCAGGTATGGTTCGTCCACTAGCGGAATCTGTTACTAGATCAGAACAGAAACTGTATCGGTTCCAGACCCGGACCAGGTTCATGTTTCGTTTCGAATCCGGAACAGGTCCAGATACAGTTCCAGGAAAGGAATTAAACCTGCAGCTATTTCAGAAGCGGTATGGGTTCATAATAGGTTCCAAGATCAGTATGGGTTCGAGATCAGTTCCTGGACCAGTATGGGTTCAACATCAGTTCCAGGACTGGTATAGGTTCATGAACGGTTCCAGGACCGCTAGGCGGTCATGATCGGTTTCAGGACTGATATGGGCTCAGTGTCGATTCTAGGACTGGTACGGATACAGTATCAGTTCCAGGACCTGTATGGGTTCGTGATCAGTTCCTGGACCGGTATAGGTTCAACATCAATTTCAAGACTGGTATAGATTCATGAACAGTTCCAGAACCGGGATGGGTTCAGTATCAGTTTCAGACCCGAACCAAGTTCATTTTTAATTTCCAATCCGGAACAGGTCCAGATACACTTTCCGGAAAGGAATCAAACTGGAAGCTATTTCAGGAGCGGTAGAAGTTCAATATCAGTTCCAGGATCGGTATGGGTTCAGCATGAAATCCAGGACCGGAATAGATTCACTATCAGTTCCAGCACCAGTATGGGTTCAGTATCAACGAGAACCGTCTTTATAAATAGCACTCACGCAATGTCACCATGCGTATGACCTCAACCGCAATGCTGCCCTTCGTCGTTGTTAATCTCCCTCTCACTCTATCTCTCCCTCTCTATGGCTTACACCGCCACACCAATGCGAAAGAAAGGCGCAATGCGCGTGATACCAAAACAACTTGTTTACAACAATCTTGTCCGCTCACCCGCATCAGAGAGAGAGAGACAGAGAGAGAGAGAGAGAGAGAGAGAGAGAGAGAGAGAGAGAGAGAGAGAGAGAGAGAGAGAGAGCGAATATTGCACGTGGTTTTGACCTTGTGCGAAAAATGTGCGTCGCGTTGGCGCAATTTTCGCCAAATTGATCATGCTTGCGACCATGTGCCAGGCGGATGATGGTAAAGGCACTGTACAGACACCGACATCTGCACGTGAGTGAGCTAAAGTGGTGCCATCGAGGTAAGTGAAAGGGCCACCACACTCACACGCAATCTTGTTGCCGTATTGGGCAAACGCGTCCGTCCGATGCCATCATCTCTCGCCCCCGCCATGCTGCATCATCAGATATAGCTAGCCTAGACAAAAAGGCGAAGTAAGCACAAGTGTGTGATACCATCGTCGCAAGGGAAAGTGTTTCGTTTCAACAACAAAACAGCCTTTATGGTACTGGTATGGCTCAATGCAACTGGAAACTGCATTTGTTCGCCGATCGTACATGATGATCTCGACTCTCACGTGGGCATGAGGCAACACACACGATCGCATACATTGCGACAATTGAATCATTTAGACATATTTTCGGCCGTGCACAACGCCTTCCCTTGCGTAAACGCTTCTAGAACTGACCTAGCAGCGAGCAGGTTGCGTTTAATTAATTCCACATTGCTGGCTGGCAACTGACTGGCTGTCGCTACGGAGACCTAATTTCTGTGTTGTGCTTTGTCTCTTGCCCGATTTAAACTGTGTCACCACACACACCGCGGTAAGCACACGCAAAGTAGCATAACAAACTGAGACGCCTCGCGGCACGAACTGCTGGCCGAACGGCAACAAACAGAGCAACAATACACCACACATTGGCCAACCAAATGCGGTTCCCCCCTCGGCCGTTCTTTTGCTTTGGACATGGCCGATTACGCGAACGAGATGATAATGTGCGGAAGCAAATGCACGCCGCCGCGCGGTTCAATAACCCAAATAAACGCGCCGCAACAATATTGCCTACGGATTTGCTGGTAAAAACTCTCGGCGGGAGGGAAAAAAGATGCTCCCAAAGGTCGAAAACATTCCACCCAAAAACCATTTAAAATGGGGGGGGGGGGAGGGGGGGTTGGGGGGCAAAAGATCCATCTATTGCGTCCCTGCTCTCCATCGAATCACGTACGTAAACCCGGTTCATTGCTGATAACCCCCCCAGCAGCCTTATATTAATTGCGCGGAGAGGTTCTCTCTTGTGAAGGAATGGCAAACTAGTCAACTCCGTACTCCAGCACACACACACACACACACAGTGCGCTGTGTCCATTGAACGACCAACAGCGACACTGTTCCGCATCAGTCGCGTTGCGTTTTGCGTCATAATCAACTCAGCCCGGTACACCCCTTCGCGCGGACCCCTTTTGCTTGCGACACGACCGCCGGCGGTACTTGATTTCTGGCGCCCGAATTCTAATGCGCAGTAAGCATTTCAAGGTTGCTGAGGAGGTGGGGGTTTCGATTATGCGATGCGTTAATTCATTTTCAATCACTGCCCAAAATCGCATTTCTTCGGCTTCATCATCATCATCATCATCGCCACGGGTTGTGGTTCAATTCAACAACGCACAAAACCCGCTTAGCAGCCGGCCCAGCGCCATCGATAAGAGAGAGGAGGCAGGGAAGGGGTGCTCTGATAACGATGTGTATATTTCCTTCTCGAAGCGCATAAGTTCCCATACACGCCCACACACCTGATCAAGCCCGGGACGTGTCCAAAGGGCATTGGTGGGCTTTTTGTGTTCGTTTTGCTTCGAAAATCCCTCCACCACCTCTTTGCTCCAAAGCCTAGTGATTTCATCGCTTTGTCTTAGTTCCGCATGTGTGTGTGTGCCTGTTGGGGGCGAAGGGTTTGTGTTGAAATGCCGATAAGGATTACGGCACGCGACGTCAGCCGTGAACCGCGAGACGCTTATCTTTCCCAAGTTTCCGAATTGATTAAAAATGGATCAAATTTCATCCCAAACCCCCTCCCCCTTCGTTTCGCGGCGGTTTTGATAAGCAGGATTGCCGCCGATTTGGACCGGTCTTGGGTTCAGATGCAACGGGCGCCCACCCGCATTTCCAAGACAAAGAACTTGCACTTTCAACGGCGCGACTCATCGTACTGTGTGGCTCTCTGGGATCTTTCTCCAACGCGGCTTAATTTATGGCGGCAGCAACTCAGTGCGCGCCCTTATTGTTTGGAGCGGGGATTTCGGTCCAAAGGCCAGCTTGAAAGGCTTCTCAGCGCGCTCGCTGATATGCATGCCACTGTCTGGTGAGTAATAATCTTCCCCTTTCCACTAAAGCCGCCTTCCGGGAAGCATGTCCATTCGACGCCCGGGACACGTGTTTCGAGGCTAAACAAACCAGCCGATTGTGCTGCTGCTGCTGCTAGAGATCGATAGAGATTGACTGTTTGGTCTTCTATCGCTCGAAATGGGGTGATGAGGCATGGGCAAACAGACCCGGACTTTGACGCCTGTTCGGCCTGACGTTCTTGACATAGCGTGCCGCCAACTTCAAACAAAAATTGCATTGTCAGTGCATCAAAACGCATCAAAAAGGTCGTTGCCAGCCAGTCACACATCCCCGTTTTTCCTTTGTGAGTCTGCCCCGGTCTTTCTGTGACGGAAGACGGGGCTCATAATCGCTGTCGCTCCGGCTTCTAACCCTCCACACACCCGCACACCTTCAGTACTTTTCCGCTCCTACAAGTAGTGCGGAGAAGAAGAAGAAGAAAAAACGCCTTCATTAATGAGGACAATTATTAAGGGGTAGAAGAAGTTAAGCAGATTTTAATGCACCTGACGACCAAACTGGACATTGACACCGACCCACACACACTACCTGCTCCATGGGTAGCTCTTCTTTTTGGTGTAGCTTTAATTACCCTTAATTTCCCATCACGTCAATGCCACCGAAACCGCTCATGCCTCACGTTTTCACGTGCTCCTCTCGCCCATTCGCAGTTTTTGGGGCGGCCTGCTAAGCTGTAAAGGATTTTGTAGGGATTCGGCGCTCGGCAGCAACACGGCGGGTGCTGCAACTTACCCAGCGGCATGTCGCAGAGCAGACAGCAGGCGGCGAGGGCACCGGCCGACGCACCGCTGATCCGGTGCAGCAGCAGATGCGGCGCGTACTTCTTGAACGCCACCGCCACACCGACATGGTAGATGCCGAGGAATCCGCACCCGGCGAACGATAGATTCATCTTTGGAGGTTGCGAAATTGATGTCGTTGTTGTTGGTTTTTGCTGGTTTCCTCCTATCACAATCACCAAGAAAATCTATCCCTTTTTTTACTTGTTTTTTTTCTAAGGCTTTACCCAACAAAACAAATGCTGCTTTGTAGCTTTAAAACTTTATAAACACTCCGCGCACTACACACACACACACAGAGACTGCTTCGTTGTCTACTTCGGGGCTGTCACACGTGACACACACGGCCCACAAGTAGTATTTACGTCACGCCTCAACCCCCTCGAACCACACTCCTGTTGGAATGGAATATTTCCGTTTAAAGATGATTATTTTTCGCTGCACTTGACGCTCGGAATGTGAATGATCGCTCACGTCCTTGTTGGGGGTGGGGGTGGGTGTGTTTTGTTCAGCTGTTTTCTTTCACTTCACACTCAACCACACACACACACACGCACTGAAACCTTGTCCTTGTTTTCCGATGTCGGGGAGATGATGATTTACATCCTGTCGGCCCTAAAACGAGACAGAAGGTGAAGAAAAAAGGGCGGAAATTAGTTTAGAAAATCAGGGGAAGGGGAAAAGGGATTCAACACACGGGGGAGAGCAGTAAACAAACAAACCCCTGTGGCCTGCTTGGACGGGGAAAAAGGTTTGAAAGGGAAACGCGCTAAAACCGCGGTTGCTGCGCGGGAAAGGTCGTACCGTCGTGTAATGATAATTTGTGCTCCAAACAAAAAAAAACCTTCGCCACCGTTTAGGTCACTACCAATCACTTGAATTGGTGAATTAGTGTAAAAAAAGGTCGTAAAAAGGGGGGTCAAACACGACTGAAAAGCGGTTTCGAACGTGCGAGCGTGCTGTGCCGTGTACGTGCTCGCGCTCGTCCGGAAGTAGACTGAAAGCTGACCGCTAGCCGGGGTCGCGGTTTTATACCACCTACCCGACGTATTTCACCCCTTGCTGGACCGACCGCCTATCGCCCCCTCCCCCCCGCTTCTTCCCTGTTGGATTACTTTGCGGTCAATCGTATCAACACAAACACACAAGCATGGAAAGAGAGGGAGAGAGAGAGAGAGTCCGTATACTGATTGTGGGGACGGTTGGAAGTGTGATTGACATCACCATCATCGTACGACACACAACCAAAAGCGAGACTCTCCAGGAGAGCCCGTGGAGACTTTTTTCCTTCTTGCTTTCTATTGCGTAAATTTGCTCTCTCTCACTCTCTCTCTCTCTTTCCAAATTGCTTTTTTTGCTTTATGTATGCAGTTTTCGTTGCGTTCCAGGGTGCTGTGTGTGTGTGTGATGTAAACAAAAGCCCGTTTCGTGAGAGGGCTTCAATTCAGCTTGAAAGTTGTATTTTTTGCTTGCTTGCTGGCACGAGTGTAACAGGTTGCCTTCGGAAAACTCTCTCACACACACACACACACCAGCAGCGCATTGCTTATCAGCGTTTTTAAAAGGCAAAGAGAGGGAAATTGAAGAAGGTGGCGTGACCATGTAAAGTGCAACGGAACATGCAAACCATGCACACACGCACACACATGGAGCTGCAAACAGCTGTTGCAGCGGCTGCAATAATCACATTCCACACAGAGGCAGCACAGTATGCGCGCCTTTTTCGTTTTCGGAATTCCAAAGAAGCATCACAAAGCAAACCCCGCAAACACACACACGCACACACACCTGACCCGCTTCTGCACACCTTCCAACGCGCACGTACGCGAAAGCGGGTCGGCCGAGGGGCCCCGTTTCCATGGCAACCGAAAAAGCGTATTTAGCGTGCCGAGGCCGTTTTCCTCCTTTACCTGCTTCCGGACACAGGAAACTTTCCACGCACACGCACACGCACACCCCCCTTCTCTCCTACTGCCTCCGGGAGTCCATCCGGAGTCAAAAATCGTTACATCGGCGGGTGAAAAGACAAAAAACGGCGCGCACTGTACTGTATCTGTGCTCTTTTCTCTCACACTCTCTTTGCAACAGGCCGCGTCGTTGTAAGGGCTTCTCTTTCTACCGCACGCCACGCACGTGTATACACGCAGGATGTGTAAGCAGCGTTATCCTTTTTGTAACGGACGTTTTCTTTTTGATCGCTTTTTCGCTCGCCTCGTGCGCGCTCTCTCTCTCTCTCTCTCTCTCTTTCCTTTTGCTTTTCCGTTCGCAAACCGTTTTGCCTTTTGACGGCCGCCGCCGCACACGGCTGTGGCCGATTTTGTTTTACAACCTCTCGCACACACACACACACACACTCGCACTGATTTGTACCGCCGCAAAAAATCTTCCATCGGGCGTTTTGTTAGCTCTTCTTCTGCTTCTACTGCACGCACCTTTACACAGCGCAATTACAAGGTGTGTGCTATACCTTGGCATTGTTTGACGTACGGCTTTTGTGTGTGTGTGTGTGTGTTTGTGGCCAGCCCTGCCACAGTGCGCGCTGTTCTAATTCTCCCCCCCTCCCCTCTGATAAGAGATGACAATTAAACGATTCGCAAACATGACAACCGCGGCTTGCACCACACCGCAACCACATCGTATACGTACTTGTTTGCACACACTGAAAGAAGCTATCCTTGATCGTGAACCCGTCGTTCGCACATCACGTGCAGTAGTAGTATAATCACCCGGCAGTATTATAATTGAAACAAACAAGATAACCACAAAAAAATGGCACTACGCTCTCTCTACGGTTTGGTAGATGGTTTCCCTGTTTAGCGCACGTACGTTATTCTATACACACACCGACGACGACACACCCAGTGTTGTTTTCTTTTTCTACGCGAGCTCGCTCTCGGATGACCCGCTCCGTCCAACTGTTTGCTACGATATGAGAACGCGGCGTTGAGCAAGCACGCACCGCGGGCGGAGAAGGGCTCGGTCGTTCGGTATTGGGCCGGAGGGGAAAACGGGCGCCCGTGTTTACACGGAGGAGTTTTCGTTCGACCGCGGTTCGTCTGCCGCTGACGGTTGGAGGGGGACACGGGATGTGTGCTGTTGGCTCTTTCGGGCACGGATAAACCGAACGTCATGCTTTGAAATGACCGTTGGAAATTAGAACAAATGATGAATTTCAACAGATTCATTAAATGTTTTCCATTATGAAGCCAAGGAGTTGTTTCGAACTATTCTATCGAATTAAAATAAACATCAAAACGATCTTGAATGTAGAACTACACAATGAATAATTGCTTTTGTGTGTTGTTCTCGATGCCACACCAAGTTCTGAAATTAGTTTAGAACACGATTGTACTATGGATTGCATACTTTAGGGCGAACACTGTTTTAAGTTGTCGGTTGCATAGATATCGTCAATTGGGATTTAAATTGTCGCTACAGGGTACAGGTAGACCCCGAGATACGCGGATTCGGAGATGCGCAATTTGCTAAATTAGACAATTCTTTTGGGAAAATTCATATCACACGTTAAATTTGAACGATTCAAATGCAAAATTAATTCCCTAATGATTGAGTTTAATTATTTCAAGCGAGTTTAAATTGTAATACACATTCACAGAACAAACAAAATGTTTAAAATTCCAATACACATTGCTTGAGATACTTCAACAAGAGATTGAGAATCTTTGCTCAGCTTGAGAAAGCTCCATGCCCCGCGACATAACCTTTTTACCTCAAAGAATATGTTTCCAAGGCTCGACTGTATGAACATGTTGTGGCAATTTTTGTTGCCAAATCGTTTGGACGAACCTGGAATAATTTTGACAGTGGATTTCTCTTTCTTGATAGAATCAACATTGACCAAGACCGATTCATTTTTTCCACCCGAGGTAAAAGCTGTCAAACGAGTCAATATAATAGGCCCTTATAACATAAAGAATTAAGTATAACTTGCGTTTAACTTCGTACAGTCGTCAACTCGCACGACTCAATAACATGCCCGTCATGGGATCATGGAATCGCCCCCCCCCCCCCCCCCCCCTCCGCATAAATGACTGACTATCCGGCTACATGGTACTGAATAAGTTTCGAAAGCCTAGATAGGCCGGCTTGTCCACATAGGACGTTACGCCAAATAGAAGAAGGCTACAGTACGACAGGATGTTTTTTTTTCAATCTGGTGATTAATTTGCGTTAAATTATCATATTCTGCTGGCTCTACTTTTTAATAAAGTTCAATTTGTTCACTTCCATGCAATCTGACAATCTGTTTTTGAAATATCTAGCTCGATATTCGATGATGTTTAGCTATTGCGAATAAAGTGTTTTTACCCGAAAAAACTACCAAACTTTACAAGATTATATTTTTATAAATGTTTTCGGAACGTTTTTTTATACATCATTTTTATTCATCATTTTTAACACCCATCATATACCATATCTTTCGAGTGCGAACTCACTATTTCCTTGGTACACATTGATAGCACGTTGTGATATTAAATAACCGACCGTATTCATTTCTTTGGTTTATACTTGAAGTAAAGCTGCTAGCAGTACGTTAACGACCGTTATGACAGCAACAAGGATTGATAAGGTTATGCCCATCTTTGGTACAATCTTTGGATAGCTCTAAAGAAAAACAAAATGTTGATAAAAATTAAAATCCTAACAATTATCCACAATCCAAATGCCCAAATTAGTACACACCTTCATGACGATGACACCCAACCCTTGCATGATCTCCATCACAAGCGAGATAATGACCAAGGAGATGCACACAAAATATGTTCTAGACTTTTCATTGTACGATAGCAGAAGACGCAACTGGTTAGCATTGGCCGTCAGCAGGGAGATATCCAGCGCGCTGGTCACGATGCCTTTCGGCAGATGACGACGCTTCGGCGAGGCGGATGTTGTTGTATCTTCATGATCAGACGTTGAATCGTGTTCGTCTGATGTGCCAAGTGATTCCATAGGAATATCTCCTTTTTGTACGCATACAGTTATCTTAACGTCTGTTGGACTTGCACACGCATCCATTGCGTCTGCTGCGAGTACATTCGGCTCGTCCGTTTTATCGACCATTTCGATCGCCTCTTCCATTGGATTTTCGACTATCTGATCCATTACGAATATTCTGTTGAATAGTGTGTCAACGAATATGGTTTATCAATATTGGATATACCTTCGGCCTTCACATTGGATTGCTTCGCACTCAACCACTTTCACCAACTTTACCTAAATCTTACAACTAATACCTTTTACGACTAGCACAAAATGGGACTGCACCGAGCTCCTTTTACGTTAGCGGCAAAACTGAATAACTGTGTCACGTT
This sequence comes from Anopheles coluzzii, assembly GCF_943734685.1. Classification (NCBI taxonomy): domain Eukaryota; kingdom Metazoa; phylum Arthropoda; class Insecta; order Diptera; family Culicidae; genus Anopheles; species Anopheles coluzzii. Next base: position 88,758,014 of record NC_064671.1, read on the forward strand.
CAAGACACGTACGAGCAACGAATGATCCATTGGATTCAATGATCAAAAATCGTATGTTAATCTAGCTAAGAATAGTTAAACTTATGTGTTTTTTTATTAATCATACTCTTAAACATAAGCAGTATGTGTGTATCATTCTTTTCTAAGCCGTATGTATTGGTCATCGTGCATGAGTCAGTCATTCGGTCCGATCGAATTAAGAATTTTTATGTTTACACACGATATTTATCTTGCAAATTTTGCATATGTATCTTCTGATATGGTATCACGCATGTGTCATTTGTTGTCTGAATTAAATAAACCAATATATTAAACCATTGGAACGGTTCGATTGTATTCGATGTGTAGTGTGATCAAAAGCAAGCAATTCATCTGAATAGATAAAACGTATTTAAAGCGTACCACCGACAGTCGATAAGCCATTAGTTAACACGGATCACGAGATGTAATTTTCAGTAGAACTTCGATTCCACGCCATCCTACTTCTCAGAAGAACAACATCAAATATCGGTAACCTTTGCAACCTTTACGCAGCACACAAATACTGCGAAATCTCTCTAAGATGCGGTCTCCTCAAGATTAATTGTTTCTTTAAGATGAACATTTGGACGGTCCCGTCATATTCTATACATTTTATGTCTCTTCAAGAAGCATGTCCAGTGTTGTTAGCGGTGATGATGATGATATTGGTAGTAAGTCCCACCTCTTACCCCAACACAGGTTTGAGAAGGATGGAAGAATCTTTACGATAATATTACTGTAATAGAACCTATCCTACCCAATTGTTAAGGTTACAAAACATGTAGGATGCCTCATTCCTTCACTTGATCAGCGTTTGGTCATTTTTCTGACTCCCATTTCCATTTGAAACGCTTACACCATCCATTCCCTTCTTCTCTTCTTTTTTGGCTCTACAACCGATGCCCGTCAAGGCCTGCCTGTACCACTTGTGGGCTTGGCTTTCAGTGACTAATTGATTCCCCCCCATAGCAGGATAGTCAGTCCTACGTATGGCGGCGCGGTCTATTTGGGGATTGAACCCATGACGGGCATGTTGGTAAGTCGTACGTGTTGACGACTGTACTACGAGACACCATCCATTACCTTCAATTTATCAATTTCAAGTACAGCAGTACTTAACGGTGGTACCGTAAAGGAGTTTAGAACAGAAGTGATAACAGAATATTCACTTCACTATACAGGTAGTACAAAAATTAGCTGGAAATTACTAGATTTGTCTTACGCTGAAATTCGAGATACGCGGTATTTTGCGGTTGTTTTCTATCCTCATTAACCATGTATCTCGGGGACCGCCTGTAGTTGAACATTCTAGATTAACTTTCACTCACACGCTAAATGGACCTTAAGTTGCATTTCCTGATCTCGTAATTTGCCTACTTTTAGGCGTTTTGTTGAACATGTCGCACCGTTTTACTTTCGTTCCCAGGCGCTATCAAGCATAGAGTATCTTGAAACGAGCGAATGTATGAGCGTTCCCGAGCTCTACAAAAATAGCGCCATAGAGATAAGCATTAGCAATCAGCAAATTTTCTCATACAAGCTTCACCAAAGTTAAAACGCACCGTTAAATTTCACACATTCTTAAGCTTTATTCTATCTAGTTGGACATTAATTTAAAATTGCATTTCTATTTAAAACTAACGCTTTTTAAAATCCTCAACGCCCCATCTCCCACTGGATACACTTTCACACCACTGGAGCACAAATTCCGCGTTCCCCAGAGCTGAGTTCCTTTTCTGGGACTAAAGCAAAAAAAAAAAACGAAAACTTGCAATTCATCCCTGTTTGTTCGCTGTAACTGTGGTCTCGCTGCTCAGATACTGCTCGTCTGTGGTGGTGTCAACGGTGTCCAGGCACTGCCAACCGCATTCAGCGACGTTCGACCGTTCGGGCTGTGCGAAAGCTGGCCCGCCGTTCCGACCGCTCCGGGAGAGGAGGCAACCGAGCCGAGTGTACTGGCAGCACTGCTGGTTGCCACCGTTCCGGGCGCCGGTTCGGGGCTTTGATTTTCCGTACATTGCACATTTGCCGTTCCGTGGCTCTGTTGCTGCTGCTGATGCTGCTGCTGATGGTGGTGGTGTGGATGGTGATGGTGTGAAGGGAGCAAGGTGGATGAGTTTTCGCTGACATGATGCCCATGGTGATGGTATTGCAGTGGGGACGGGGCAGCCGCCGGTTCCAGATGCCGATGAGTTGCCGGGCCGACTGATGTCAGCTCCGTGATGTCCGAGGGATGATTGTAAGTGCTACAAGAAAGGAAGGAATTACAGTCACGAGATGATCCTACGATGGTGATGTTAAAGAGAACCTTACTTGATCTCTCCTATCATTGGGATGTACTCGGCCGTCGGGTAGTGGTACGTGCTTTGGTAGACACTGAAGTCACTGGCACTGTGCCAGGAGGTGGAATACCCGAGATTCGTGATGGAAGGTGCATTCAGCACATTGCCATACAGCTGATGGTTCGGCGATGCTTGTGTCGGTGTTGGATGGTAAATCTGTGCGAATTAAAAGTGCAACACCGTTAGTTGTTGTGCGAGTCACTACAAGAGCTCTATAGCATCTTACCTGATGACTTGAAGGCGTGTAGATTTGCTGCGGCGACCCGGACGGTTGGTAGATGCCTTCCATCTGCGCACTGGACACGGGAATGTACTGCGGATGCTGTGGCGTCAGCGCCGGATGACTTGCCGGGTACGATGGCGATGAAGCCGCGTACGATGGTGACCCGTTCGAGGGTGTTGGCGAAATGTTGGGAGCGATCGAGTTCGGGCTGCCCGGGTTCGTACCGAGCAGTGGTTGCTGTACCGCCGAACCGGTCGGATTGCTCCAGTACGACCCGCTTGCCGTCGTTTGCGTCTGCCAGGTCGACGGGTAGGACGAGAAGACGGGCGACGAAACGGAATCGAGCGGCAGGTACGAGCTGTGCTGTGGCGACGAACCGCCGCTAGTGTTGCGCGAACGCTGCGTCGTGTACGGCGCGACCCGGTTCGATCGGGCGACCGTGTGCGGATGCTGGTAGGAACGGTCGACCTGTGCCTGCAGCGGCGACTGGGCCGTCGCGTACGAAGGATGAAAGTTGAGCCAGCCGTAGGTGGAGCTTTCGCGCGAGTACACCGAATCGGGGCGCTCCTTCGCATCGAGGAACGCTTTCGCGAACGGGTTGTACTTGATCTTGAGCGAGGTGACCTCCTCGTTCTGGTACGCCGTCACCGCGATGAACTGCGTCTCTGGGAATGGGTACGTGTGAACGTTGCGCTGATCGCGCGCATCCGACACGACCTGCACCAGGTGGACGCGCGGCTCGTACTTGTGCAGCGAGTTGAGCATGATCTGCCCATTGCCGTTCGTCTTGTTGGTGAGCTTCACCTTGGCGAACGAGATCGGTTCCTTCATCCAGTGCTGGCCAAAGTTGGGCGACTCCGGGTGCACGTACACCGGGTTCGGCGGTGGTGCTTCCGCCTTACCGCCAGCAACCTGACGAAGAGAAACAGAAGCGAAACGAAACCCGTACAGTAACGGAATGGATGGTGTGCATCGCGGGGCCCGAGCGGTTGGTTCGTTGCAAATTGTGCTGGGTGCACCGGAACCGGAGGCCGAGATGCACGGGACACGAAAAGCCCTTGCAATAACGGCCATCGGTGTGGTCCGTTCTCATTAGCACCACCGTCGAACGGGGGAGGAATTGTTGTTTCTGTGCATTAATTAGCGTAATGTAAATAGTTTGTTACGGAATAAACAAGCGCTCTTTAGTGGATGCACACAGCAGATCCGTACAAGTGAGAGCCCTTTACGGTGTAGCGAGGAGAAACCAAGTAGACAAAAAGAGGGGAGGATGCACCATCAAGATGAAGAGCCGCGGCCGCTTCAGGGATGCTGTCCGCGTGCACAAACTGTTTCGCAAAATCGCTACAGTGTGTTTGTATGTGTGTGTGTGTGTGTTTGTCTAATCATTACTGTGATGCACCACCGTCCCGGATGCCGCGGCCGCTCAAAGCTCTCTTGCAGGTAGCCGCTCAACTTACCCATTCGCCGTTGACGTACTTCCAGCGGTGCGAGTCGACTTGGGAAAATTCCAGCAGCACCGTGTACATGGCGGTTGGGTCGAGCCCGGTTGCGGTCACCTTAACTACCGGGAACATGCGTCTATGATGGAAGATGGCGAGATGGTTGGAAAACAGAAATTGTAGTTGAATTGTATTGAAATAGGTATCTTTATGATTAGGGACCTGTGACTCCTTTAAGAGAGAAAATTTGATATGGTAGATGATGTACAAGGCCCTAGACAGTCATGTTAAAGAGAATTATTTTAGAGAGTTAAGGTAATACCATATCCGCGAGTGATTATTGGTCTAGAAGTTCATTATGTGATTATCTCTCTGAAGTGAATTGTATGATTATTTAGTGAACAAGATGCTACACTAAAAACCAATACTTTCACTATGAAAGTACATTTTAGAGAATGCAAGGTAAACGGTTAGTTTTAAACCCTGGTGCCTGGATTATCTCTTTTCATGGTTCAATCTATTTTTATTTGACGGACAATATTTGTTCATTCGTTAGTCATCAACCAAGGTATTCAAGCAGCTCAATTTTACTTTGTATGCGTCATATATCTAACGTAAATTCCGTGATGTACCATTGCTATCTCTATGTACGTCCATAATGGGTTCAGGCCCTGAATGGACCGCCCCCCGTAGTAAGGACTGACTATCCGGCTACGTGATATTGAATAAAGTCTTGAAAGCCTGTATAGGCCGGCATGTCCGCGTTGACGTCAAATAGAAGATTTTTTGAAGCAAATTTACATTGATTGATATCTCCAATGCCTTCTTATTCCAAAGGTACACCGTATTTCTCAAGAAATACGTCATAAATTACTCGGTTTAAACTAAGCAAGAGGAATAATTACAATGGTAAAATAGAGTGATAAGCTAGGACTGCTAAAAAGTTCCATTCAATTGTTAGCATTGAAGTTATCTTATAAGTGCCTCAGCAACTCTTTTCATAGCTTTTTGTGTTTGTGTGAGGTCTTACTTTCGTTATTTAGTATTTTGTGCTTATTTAACTGGAAGTTTTAAATGGTCTTTTGCAGCAATCTAGAGCTGCAGTTGCTGCCTGCCCACACCCGAATGTAGAACCTAAGATTCGATGAGGTTTCATTCGAATTATGGATCCTATTTGGTACTTAATTATGCAATTTGCTTTCAACGAGTCCTCACTTAAACTAATTCCTCAGTCTTATCCTGCCAGAAACTACTTTATGCTGGTAAAGCAGCAGTCAATTCTTCTATGTTTATATTTAAATCAACCCTATCAAGAGTTATAGATCCAATCATGCTGGACTAACAAACCAGATGCGTTCTGTACATACCTGCCATTCTTGGTGACGATCATCTCGTTGGTAAGGTTCTGAAACCGCAGCCAAAGATCCCGATCGTCCAGCGTTACCGAGAGGCTTCGATCGCCCGCACCGCGTCCCATCACCGTCGATCCGGACTGCAGCAGCGTCGTGGTGCCACCACCGCCACCCGTATTGGCCCCGTTCGAAATGGAACCGGCATCGGTACCGTTCATTCCACCGCCGGTCGGAGTGTTTGCCGACCCGGTTATAATTGGATCGATGGCGGACAGTATGTGGGACGTCGCCATCTCATCGACCGATCGCATCGAACTGCTGGCCCTTGTGGGAAGGTTTCGACGCCTGGTTACGGCCGCAGCTAGAAAGGCAAACACAATTAGTAAACAACTGGTAAATGGTGCATTTTACAGCGCGGGTAAATCGCGCAAGCTGGCTGACCCGGAATGTGTTAGCAGTTTTGCAACGGGGGAAGGAAGCTGTCGCCGAAGACGTTCGGGGACTATTGGAAAGTTTTCTGCAAACGCTGTATGCTTCTGGAGCCAAAAAAAAACTCCAAGATTTGTAGTCAAGTGCCGCCCGCAGCCAAACGGGTGTCGGGAACGACACCAAAAGCAGCACGACTGTAACTGCTGCCAGCGGTAATAGGTAAACACGGTGCCTTCGATCGGCAAACATTATCGAGAGAAAACACACAAACGCACACACACACACACTCAGTTGAGAAGAAATGTACAAATTGTTCATCATCGAGCTCTTTTGGTATGTGAGCGCCCGACCGGGAGAGGGCGACGAATCAACGCCCCAAAACCGGTGCGCATTAGGCGATGGCCAAGCCGGACCAAGGGGCAACATGGGTTTAACCTGGAACGTTTATGAAAAATGATCGTTTGTTCAAACACCGATCCGGTCGGGTGCAAACAAATCGTAAAATAATGCCCATCCGTCTGCGTGTGCGTGCGTTGACGCGGTTGAGCGCGCAACCCGGGCCCCGGGAGAATTGATCAAGCGCTGCCCGTCCGGACACCACATCCCCGTCGGGCCCCACAATTGAAATCCTTGGAATTGAAGTCGCGCAGCGTGAGCAAATCGAAACACGAAAAGTTAAAGGAAAGCATCCAACAACCAAAAACAAAAATGGTTTCGATGGACCACACATACCAAAAAAAGGCGTCGGGCTAGTCGGTTTTTTTCGGAATGGCCGCCGGAATGAGATCTGCGACGAAACAGGAAAACCAACACGGTGTTTGAGCAAAGCTAAAAGGGTGTAGCGAAGGTTAAAGAAAGGGTATAGGGGAACTCAGGTGTACGCATAAAATGGTGGTAGTTTTCTTGTTGCAGCATTACGTAGAGCATTTTTTAAAGATGGTGGATTTCACAATAAAAAAAACATAGGCAAAGCGTTGCAATCTTGGCAGCATATATTCATTGATTCGCAGAGGTTTTTTCTAGGTCTAAATTTATGATTTAAGAAGTCAGGTTGAATACACCCTTTTGATCTTGTTCCCAACTTTCGACTTTCACTTCTTACCAAAGATAGCTTAATAATTGCAAAAGCTGAATAAAACCTGTACCAATTATGCCCGCAGTTGAAAGCTTCACATGTATAGCTTAGTGTTGTAGATATGTTACTGCACAGCCTTCATGCTTCATAAAACCAGTAATTTCAAACGCACCAAACTATATTAGTATCATCCAAAAACAGACTTACAAAACAGACAGGCTTTTCTACGGTTCACTTAATTTTGGGACACTTTCTTGATTCTTTCTTGAGGAAAATCACATTAAGTTACAGGAATTGGACCCTTGGGCACCCTTATTGGAAAGGATCATTGAGAATTTCTGTTAGATTTCCATCTCCCGTCGCATAAAAAGAACTAAATTTCCAATATATAGCAAAGATGCAAATGTTTTGCAAATGAAGTGACCCACGTGAAGTGACCGGATACGTTATGCATAGGCCAAAAAGCATTTTTACGGAACAGCTTCATTCACCAAACTAAAACAATAGATTTACAGGGCTTTTCAGGAGTTCAAATAACTTTAGAGAAATTAGATGTTAGTTTAAAGTAGAGTTAACCTTATAGAGATTTTCTGCCTAGTAAAAACAAGAAGGTTAACTCTACTTTAAACTAACAACTAATTTATCTAAAGACTAAAATATCTAAGAACTAACAAGTAATTCTTCTAAAGACTAAAAGATCGTCTAAACGTATACACATTAGTTTATTCAAGACTGTTCATTATAAGTGTCATTTTTAAACCCTTCAGTAATGATTGACCAATCCATCATACGCTAAAACATTAAATTTAATCACCAACTATCTTAATTTAAGAACACCAGCATGCCAAGAAATGCAGAGAATGCAACAAAACGTAGTCAATATGCTGAACAGAGAGCATTGTTAGCAAACGTGTTTTATTAGCGAATTTGGCTCAACAATAATCCCTGCTCCTAACGGGCAGATTTTGATACATTCGAGTTTCGAGCTCAAGGTCATCGTTTTATTAGATAGTGCGATTTCAAACTATTGCATGATACGAGCAGGATAAACTTGTTTCCTGACCGGTAGGGCATGAATTTTGAGCGAAGATAAATGTATACTGGCTCATTAAAAGAAACCCCTTAACGAAAAGACTCTAGAAACATCCGTATGTATTTAATCTATTAATAATACATTTTAGAATATCCCACAAATCTTATTATCACATAGACTATCACAAAATTTAAGTAAACTATCAACAAACCAAGCTAGAAGTGTGCTACGCCTCACTCAAAATCGTATTCGATAAAACACATGTTCCCAGTCAACCGTTGCAACTGCGAACATGTTCATCTAATTTATTTGAATCTACTGCAAACCGGTCGAACCAAGCTTCTCCAAGCTCAGGTTTTTTGTTCAGGCTCTTCTATTTTACACACGGATTATGCCGGCCCGCACCGGTACGATCAAAACCCTGCCCCCCAGCCACCTCCGTTTGATGGACCATTATAAACGAATTAACATTTCGATGCTTACGTCGCCGGGCTTGCAAATTAGCAACGCACATAGGGCAGTGTGCGTAACGGCGTGACACCTCGCAGATCAGATGGCATGCGTGTACGTTCAATGGAAAATTGGTCTACCAAAAGTCAGAATCTCGAAGGAAGCGACGAACCCTTTTTTGCGCTTTTCCTCGCACGCGTTGACGCTTTTTTTTGTTGTTGCTTGTGCGTGACGTATCCGTCACGTGGGTCACTTCGCTACGTCACGAAAGTACGCAATCGCACCCCAACCGACACGTAACACTTATCAGACGATCGGAGCTTATCGAGCGCGTTAAATGTGGAATGAGTGTGTGAGCAAACAAACCCCCTTCTCCCCCCCCCCCCTCTGATCGTCGGCTCGCGCGCGTGTGCGTATTGATATTGTTAAAAGGTGGAAATTTGCCACCATATCAAGAAGCATATACCGAGCCCAAAATTGGCAACCAACTATCGCACACAAAAAAGGGTACCGGACCGAGGGACTTTTGCTACCGGTGTTGGTGCTCGAGGTAGTAGGGCTTTGCTGTCAAAATCAAAAGAATCCGGCACCTCCAATAAAACTGCTGAATGCCGAAACGTTTTTTTTTCTCTCTCTCGATTGCACTCAAAACGTGTTTGGCTTACAGCACCCCGGCACGCAAAGCTTTTCAGTGACGAGCATCATCGTCCTACCAGAGGCTTCGTCGGAAGAAGCAGATAAAACAAAGCAGCAAAAGCTTGGGCTGCTGAGCGATCGAGCCACAGGGCGAGCGAACGAACGATGCGAAAGACGATCGACGGCGTGGCCACATAAATCAGAGAAATATTAATTGATTCATCAACAAAACACTCGAGCACGGGAACACGGTTTTATGGCCGCTTTTGCACTGTTGCCGCGGCACAGTTCAAACTCCCAGATTGGCTGGCACCGGGTGAATCCGGTGAAGATTGCACGTACCATCTTGAAACCAAACCGGGACCGAAACTGTTGTTCGGCAAAGTTCTTTTGATTTCGTTTTCCCACCACGGTCGAAGGTCGGATGGGAAATGGAGACGGAGTGTAGCGGGGCGTTTCGATGAAGAAAAAAAAAAGGTTAAAGCGTTGTAAATTACACTTCGAGCGTGTTGTTTCGTGTGTGTGTGTGTGTGAGTGTGGATGCGGGAAAGGTTCATCGGCATGTAGCGGCAAGGAAACGCTGCTCTCATTTCACGCTTGCGGCAGGGGTTTATCTGGACTCAAGATTTCTCAGTAAGGGTCAAAGGGCGCCTTGATGCTCATTATCAGCCTGTATGTATGCAATGCGCAAACAATTAGAGCTTTCTTAATCTCGGCTTCAAGCAGAAAGCGCTCGTTTTATCGTCCTACAATAAAGGTTTCTGCGCACTCTTCTCGAGGAGCGCAAGAGTCTATTGTAATCTCTCCTATCTCAGCGCGGTACGAATCACGCCAAACGTTTGACCTTGTCCGTGCGACCATTCGAACGGCACCGGCACGGACGGCTTCTGTACTTTCGGTGTGCCCGTTTGCCTCATTCTCGGGCACGGATTTAAAGGCCCCGGCGGTACATCGGCCCGCGATTAGACCCTTTTGCGCGAGCGCACACATTCACGCATTGACAGCAGCAGCAGCAGTGTCGGCAGCAGCCAGAACCACTGACGCCCATAAAGCGATAAAAATTAAATGATATTTTCCAATAAAAGAGATAAAAATAATAAAATATTGATATTGGGTCCAGAAGAAGCAAGGGTGTATGGTATGCAGTGGTTGGTTTGGTCAATCGAGTGGCTTCCTCTACATGATTCGCTTCTTTAGAAGTCGAAGCACTGCTGCACGATCGCGTCAGATCGTACACAGATTCGAGCCACGGGATGCAGGAAGACCATATTCTTATGCCCTCGTCAACCGCGACGGCCTCACTTCAGACACCGGCTGGACCAACGGTTGCCGGCACACTGGAGTACCCTGCCATAAAAGCAGTATTATGGCATGGGATATTCCTTTACATGTGATGCCGAAACCGCGATCGAGTCCATCGAATGCGCTGTTGTTCTCGCGCGCTTCTACCACTACTGCTGCTGGCGGTGCTCAAGAGGTGTGCCCGCGAACGGTGACGGGCGGTGATCTGAAATAATTAAGACATTTCCGATGGTTGTAAAGACACTCGAATGGGGCGCTCGATAATCCATCCTCGAGTGGTGGTTGTGGTGATGATCGAACCAAAAAGCTGGCTTTGGCAAGCGAGCAAAAACCCGCGAGAGGTCAAATCGCGCTAGATTGGCGTATCAAGTCACCGCGAGACTTGGACGATGCGCAAAACGACGAACGGACAGCATCAAACTCCACGTCCATAGACGACATAGAAAACTCATCGAACAATCCATCGATGGGAAGCCAACCAAAACTTCACCACCGAAAAGAATTCGAACAAGATATGCGAGCAAGGGAGGAAAGGAAGGTGATCGCTCGGTGGTAGTGATGGTGTGTGACGGGCTCACACAACGCACGGCCCGAACTGCCGTCGTAAAAAATTAACTCGTAATTTGAATTGTATCACTTTCGTGTGTTGCTAAGTGGCAGGCTACATGTCATGATGTGTTAATTAGGTGTTTATACATTTCTGAGCCGGGCGAGCGAGCGAGCGAGCGAACTGCACACATTTTGGACCGAATTTTCTGCCCAAGCGTGCGACACAAACGTTCGCACCGGGACTGTTCTGTGGATGAAAGGGGGAGGATAGAGAAGAGGCAAAGAAAGAATCGATCGGAAAACATACTTTCCGGGAAGGGAAAAATTAGTTCATCGATTCGGTGTGACGACGATGGCAAAGCATTGTTGGGAAATCCACCGATCAGATAGGTAACGATGTTTTGTACACTCATCTGGTGTACGTTCGCTGAGCTTGTTTGGAAATGTATGTACGTTTGTTGGAGAGAAACCATTTAAAAAAAAGATCATATAAACAGACATTGGATTTTGAATCATCTATAGCAACCAGATGATTTTTGAATGGTGCATATGATTTTTAATAGTAGTTTTTAGTAGTTAGTTTTAGTTCACTAATAGAGCAAATAATCCAGAAGTAGATCAAGTTAGGAAGTTAACCATTCAGTTGTTATTAATCATTTTTAATGCCTAGATTGTTGAGCTATTGATTTAGTGTTTGATTGAGTTAGTTTTTAGCAATCTTTCATCTTTTCGGTTGTTATTGATAAAAAAATTAAATTAAAAAACGATCTGTTTTACACAATATTTATTCTTCTCTTTAGAACATGGTCTTCTGAGCTGTCATGTTGTCACAAACTGTGCTGAACCTTTATTATTTAATTTTTCTTTACAAATATTTTCTTACATATTTGTTGTAATATACAACATTTAAAAAGATAGAGGATAAAGTAGATCTTATAGAATTAGAAATACGCTATTAAAAAAATCGATTAATTAATCAACGTGGAAGATTGCCTGAATCAAGCTAACCCATTTAGGTAATATAGCAAATATTTTAATAGTTGTTTCACAATGCTTTGAAATTCATGCAAATACCTTAATGACAATCATGTCAATAATCACAAAGTATTGCAAAGCAATTAGAAAGGTATCAAAATTCCGGTTAAAGTAAGACAATATTAAAACATGAAATTATATTTTCTTGGAAAAAAAAATATTCTAAACTGTTTGTTGTGGTTCGGAATACTCACAAGGAAATTAAATCATGCTGTTAAATTTTGTTTTTTTTTTTTGAATGCCATGTAATCCCTTACTGATACCGATGGCGTTGTAGGATAAATGTCTGTAGCTGTTTTTTGAAGTACTAATCCTAAGCCTTTAACAGTTTTTATCGTTTTAAACGCTTTTGCAATTTTACTTTACTTCAAATAAACACCAAATAATGTGTAGAAAATGTAGACAAAAAATCGCCTATCCATTTCAATTTCAAACTTTTAGTCCAGCTAAAGCATGGTAACAGAAAAAATGAATAATTTAACAGCATGTGTATTTTAATTTTTTGCAGTGTTCATCTTGGTGTTCAGTTCAATAAAGCTCAATTAAAAGGAATTAAATTTATCCTCAATTAAAAAAAAAATGAGTAAAATAAATTGAGTATAAGCGTTCTTGCAATTTTTAACATATTGGCTTATGATTTTTACTTAAAAAAGTTAATTCAAATTCAAATGTGGAAATACCATCGCTTAATTTGCCCGTTGAACCATTCATCATTTCCGATGGAGAGAACCATACTACATGAAAGGTAAAACGCTTTTATATTTCGAAAGACTGTTATTAAACATCAAATCGCGAATGATCTTGCAGCACAAGTCCACAAATACTGTTTGTCGTGAGGATTTGTTGCAAATCCTACCCATCCTCCATAGCAACACGGCATAAAATCGCCAAAAAATAAAACATTCCCTCCCACAAAGCACACACAACAGCACGTCATCGCTGGCCGCTAAGTTTCTCCTGCTTTGTTTTCCATTTCTGTTTTAGTTGTTGCTGATCTCAATCATTTGCATACGCACACACTGCTCTTCCGTGGATGTTTCTCCCAGCTCTACCTCCATAGCAGTGTTTGCCAGTGTCGTGTCATGTTTTGTCAGCCGCCAGCTTCAAATTATACACCTATTTGTCCAACAGCCGCAGACTGATTTGGCTGGGTGGTCCATCTTCAATTATTACAAAAAAAAGCACAGCACAACACAGAGTTTGTCGCATTGCAGTGCAGAATTTTCTCACGCTTCCAAATGGGGGGGAGCCGAGAGGAAGGAGATTGGAGATCGGGAGCGTATGCCAAAGGATTAGTGTTTTAATGTTGATTTCAAAATTCAATACTACAACTTACCCTTCCCTCTTTCTCTTCCCGCTGAGGTGCTGAGGTGCGAACGATGCGCGTGGGAGATGTGTTCGCGTGCGCGCGCGCGCAAGATCCTCAGAAGCAGAGCGTGGATGAAATTGGCTGGATTCCGTTAATCACCGCCTTTTGTGTGGGGTGGGTTTCTTGTGCAATTAGGAAAATTATCTCCTCTTTAAGCACCGTTTGGCACCCGCGTCGTCCGCTGTGCCGAGGAGTTTCCGTCGGCAAAAGCACGCCTATTGGAGTGACAGTAGGGAGCGTAAGCACACACTAGTCAGTTTGCTGACCACACACACAGACACACACACACGCACACATAAAATTTGGACAAGTTTGGAGCATTGGCACACCGATTATCACACCGCCAAAGAGATTGGTATGACAATTTGCAAAACTGTAAATTTATTAGCCCGGTTCGGTAGGATGATTAGAACTGCAGTGTGACAATCATAATTCTCGCAGACACTCACAAAAAACACACACGCGTCAATTACAAAAAACGCAACGTTTTGCACCTCGTTAGGACCTCTGTTCTAGCGCACAGAAGTGTTGAAGAGGTCGGGACGGGAAGGTGTCAAAGATCATTCACTTTTCAAGCAAGATCGCACACACAGATACAGGTCGGATCAATGTTAGAGAGGAAGGATTATGAATGAAATCGTATGTACGTGAAAGAATAACGACGCATTGGCTTGTACACATATACACACATACACGTGCACGCACTGGTCCACAAATATGGACAATTTTAATAATAATCTTTGTAATAATGCTATGGATATACACTAATTAATTAGTATGGGTTTGTCAAATGTTTTATAAATAATCAACATATTCCCACGCGCGCACCTACACACCCTGCTCGCACCTCGTTTGCCGGCACACGGGTTCACCCTCCACGGACCCGATGGTTCGATTGACACTTTGACACACTCTCCTCTCCTGAAATGGGGGTCCCGCACCCGCGGATCCTATTTGGCACACTTGTCACAGACAAACACACACACACACACTCAATCACTAACACGCAAACACCCGTTGGTGGGAGATCATAAATAATTCACCTTTTCAACACTGCGCACTGTTTTAGAGGCTATATAGAGGAATGGTTTGGGTTGAACTGAAACTGACACCTCAGGCACTCGTTGCGCGCAACAAGGTTCGTCGCTTGATCGCGCTTGCAAAGCTTACTGAACTCCTCCGCCGTACGCACTCACACCGAAAGCGAACCGCAAACGCGCACCGCAAGTTACCGCGAGGTCCTTCTCGACGCAATGATGGCCGGCAGCAGAGTGTGTAAAACGGCAGCATGGTAAACCCATCTCGCCTGGTGTTGCGCTTTAGCGGCAACAGATACAGAAAAAAACATACACTCAAGAAAACTAAAACGAAGCCCTACGGCTCAGGTGTAATGGAGAGTGTGGTGCGGGAACAAAACCACTGGCTGTCTTGTTTTCACCTTCCAGCTGCGCTGCACACTACCAGTATCAGGTGTGCCTGTGTGGTGTCGTTGCTCTGGCAACCGGGCCCGGCCGGGTTACTGCTTAGCTCCTCCCTTTTCGGGTGCTAAGAAAAGGCAACACACTGGACGGCAAGGGTGATCGTTATGGTGGATCGTAAACGGTTATGGCCACTCGAGCACAATGTGCCGCGTTGTGTTTTGGTGTGTTGTTTTTTTCTATTCAACTCTTTTTTGTAGTCTACTTGTGTTTTGTTCTTATCATTGGTTGTTGTTGGCAGTGTTTCACATTTCTTATCGATACTACTAATTTCAGGGCCTAACCGAAAATATATGCGTAAAGAGAGACGATTTTAGTGTTTCGGTTACATTAGTTTTAGCGTTTGCAGTTTATGTTTTTCTTTTTTGCGCTCCTAATACTAATTAATGCAAAGCTGAAGTAAGGTTTATTGAGCTTGATTATAGCAAATCAGCCAACAATATTTCTTCTCCATCTTATTTTTTTTATCTTTGTTTTTTATGCCTTTTATGTTTTGTTTTGTTTTTTGCTTGTGCTTAATTTACTTTTATAATCAAAAACGCTCCATTAGATCTTTTTGGTGCCGATTCGTTATTCGTTATTTAATAGAAATTGCATTTACTTGTATTATTGTATCCTGATTCTGTAAAGAGCTCAAAACTTCTAACTCTCTTTTTCATCTTTTATGTTTTAAATGACTTTTTGTTATGTTGTTCGACCGTTTTGTTCATTTTTGTTCTTTTTACATAACCATTGATTGCAAGAATCCTTTAAATTTGTTTCCTTAAATCGTTGTCATTAGCGTTATCTACAAACTTAATAATGTTTATTGACATGAAGCATTCGACATGAAGATAAAACAGCAAAAAACCATACAATTTGATATGTTTTGAATGTTTTTCCTGCTCGAGGAAAGAAAAATGACAAAATAGTCTGTCGAAAGCAAATAACAGCTTCTTACACTTGACTTCAAAGCAATGCAAACTAACTCTGTGCAGTCTTTCTTTTCCGAGTGTTCCGCTTTCAGTGGAATTGAGAAAGCTTACCTTTCAGCTCACCTCATTTCGTGCCCGTGGTCGATCTAGGGCTCATTTGAAGAAGAAGGAAAAAAGGACGCAATGATCTTATTTAAACGTTCAATCGAAAACGTTTGTACAAACGATCGACCCTGTATCATTCCTCCTCTTGCATCCTCTTCTTCATCCCCTCAAAAAAAACAACACCATCACTCGGTGGTCGTGTCGTCGCCGCTGTCGTGATACCGTTTTTTTTTTAATCTCTCTAATTTTTCCCGCAAACATTTGCCTCTACCATCTGACTCTGGAACGCGGAGCGCTGCTTGGTGCTGCTTTCGTGTAGGGGGGAAAAGCAACGCAGATTGATGGAGCAGGCCGTCACCGAAAAAAGTGAGACAACCGAATCCGAACACCCTTCCACATGGCCTTTGCCGAGCGGGGCTGAAAGGTTTTGGCGTGACTTGAAATTAATTCAAGCGAACCAAGCTGTCAGGTCGGCTGCCAGTGGTGTGGCCGGTAGGTGCCCGGGAAGGTCCATCCAAAGTCGCCGTCAATGTCGCGCAACGATTCCATTTTGTCGGTTTCGTCGTTGCCGTTGTGGTTGTCGTCGTGGACGACGTCGTTCAATTGTTTGCGTTATGCTGAGCATGAGCAAACACACCATTCGTACGATCAGATTGCCACAATAACGCGCGTACTCGCACACACATACACACACAACCGGCCAAACGACGTCAGCCCCAGGGAGAAGAAAAGGAATTTGCTTTTCGTCCCCGCTGCTGGCAGCATCCGCCACGGATGGCTACTCCGGTTTTGCTACGAACTGCTCCGGTACACACACTGCCTATTTGCCGAGTGCATTTGTTTGGAGAGGTTTATTTTCCATTTTTTGTCGTTGTTGTTCTTGCGTTTGGTTCGGTGCTGTTGCTGTTGGGATCGATTTTATTGCCATGATCCTCGGGCAACGGCAAGCCAGTACGAGGAAAGGCTTGATATTTACCGTAGCCCGTCTAGCTGCAGTGCCCCAGTTTGAACAAAGATCAACAGTAAAGTGGTAAGCTTAATGCATTTCTTTTTTACAATGTACAAGGGGCAAACGCAAAAGGTGTAACACTGTGAGGAACAGTGTTTGTCTCGATTAAGGCTGTATGAGGAGGAATACGTACGAAGTACGAAGCAAACAGTTGGCCGATCGTTACTATTCGATGCTTGTTAAGGTTGCAACGAACACTCATGCGTCCCATTCAGCGTTCGCCAGGATCTCTTGCTAGCAGGCCGTGCAGTACGTTTGATATTAGGCATGTTAGCAACTAAAGCGATAACACCAGGCAGTTGTAAAGATGAAAGAAAAATATGTAATTCACTAAAAGATTTGCTTCTATTTGGGGCTTTCCACAGACTTTAGAGACTTTATTCAGTATCACGCAGCCGAATAGTCAGTCCTTGCTACGGGGGGACGGTCCATTTCGGGCTTGAACTCATGACGGGCATGTTATTGAGTCGTTTGAGTTAACCACTGTACCACGGGAAACTATTTGCTAGCCCCCTTTTCAGCCATTATAATGGATAAAAGAAGCTTATTTAGCCATCAAAACATGATCGATTCGAAGAAAAATATTCATCCAGTTGGTTTACAAATTCATTGAAAATACTTCATGCAAAATAACTATAATCTTTTGAAAACTTATTAAAAATACAACATACAACAATAGCCAGGCAATTAATAGAAATTAAAATTCTCATATCGTTTATACAATACGTCTATGCAGCGTTGCAAAGGATCATTAGAACCAAATACAGTTCGTTAAGGCTCTACGTACATAAAGGGCATCAAGATTTGTAAAAGATCTCGCATGAACGCACCAGTTTTGCTAATAATGCGAGAGCATCGGTTTTATTTCAAAGTAATCCACATACAAAGCTGGCACGTGCTGTTAAACGTTGCTCTTCTAGAGGTCACCTCGCTCAATATAACTCGGTAAAGGAACATCCCTGCTCACACGTAATGGGAACATGAAGCATGAAAACCATTTTTGTACGGCTTCTAACCGATGAATCTACCCAATTCTGGTAGGGCACGATAATACTGAAACGTTTTCCAATATTGGACGTACTAGAGCACAAAAAAGAGCTTTAAGGTAACATGCATCAAAAAAACTACGGATCAAACGATAAACAAGACTCTGGTAAGCAAGATTGCTGTAAAGTAACTTGATATTGTATCTTGGGTCATCTTGGATATTGTACAGCCATACAGTCATCTTGGATTGATGGGAAGATTTTGTCAGTATTTCACTAATCTATCTATCTATCTTCTATAATACCATTTCTAGCAACGACTAACGGTGCGTTACTCCAAACATCCACGATAACAGGTTGTCTTATCATGTGAATAAAAGCTGTAGGCACAATTGGTATTATAATATTAAATAGATACATAAGACATCTGTTTAAATAACCGATACAAGATACATACGCGGGTCCGGCACTCTGTGACCTATTGTTAAAGACTTGGACCATGAAGTTTACTGTGCTGTGCGTTGGTTAGTGTATTTTTTTGGACCTTTTTAGCATCATTTATTGCTATATTTAAGATATAGGGCTTAAGAGATCATTATGTGGTAATGCCACTTCAATCGCTTATGCAATAAACAAAAATAGTACAATACAATACAAATAATCAAAATCAATTGGAGTTTATTTTTCATTTTATAGCTTGACTAGGATAGAAAAAATTTCTGTTTTTTTTCTGCTGATCTCTCGGCCTCTCCTATACCAATTACTGACCAGATCATATCAGTAATTGAATTTGATTCACTCACGGCCTTACCATACTACTGTGTAAGCTATTCTTGATTTGATTTGTCCATTTTGAATTGCAGTAAAATAATTTCAAAACGATCCTAACAGCTTTGATACCAGTTTAACTATTTCATGGGCATATTTGTTTGGCGTAAATCTCAGCGATGCTTTAAAATTAAATAAATTAATCTACCTTTTCTTGGACACCAATTCTTAAGTTGAGAAGATATTTAGCAAACAATATTACTGAACAAAAAAAATCTGTTTTTGTACCACTTAAACTCACCATTGAAGAATTTTGCTAGCCTTTTTCTGTGGCAGAATTTTAAATGATGGTTTTAAATGCCAACCCCTACCGTTCAATAAACAGCATTCTTGAGGCACATTTTTGCTAGTGCTTTTGTTTGCCCATACATATATTTTTTGCATCAACCCACCACCAAAAGAACGAAACATACCTTCACCAAAAAGGTAAGACGGCGGTAAAAAAGGTTTAAACAGACGGAAGCAACAGAATCAAATCCAGAAAGAGAAGCAAAACAGCAAAAAAAACACTGACCATCGGAGTCGGTAGTCGGCATCTGAAAGATCTGACGAGTGGCCGATGTCCAGTACCGTCGGAACACTCTGTCTGTTCCACACCGACAGCGATGACGAGGACGACGGCGACGACGACGAATCCGTTCCGTTTAGGGTTCCCCTACCATAAAACAACACAGCAACAACACCGGAGATGCGTGCAATAAAATTATTAAATCATATAAACTTACTTCTGCATGTTGCCCCTGTTTCGGTGTCTCTCTGTGTTGGACTCGTCCGGCTCGTCCGGTTCCCAAATGCCCGCCGCAAGTGCTTTCATCCCCCTTTTCGTTGTTTTGGGACGACGAGGATTTGTCGTCACTTTGAGAAGTGTTTAAGTGTGCGTGCGTGCGTGCACTTTTCCACCAGAGGCAACCTCCGTTTGGCCTAGGTTCTGTTTGGGAATGCCCGAATCGTACGCCGATGGTCGCCACCCGCCGCCATCGGGTGGGCTGGAATGGACGGAGAGGTGGGCGGCCGACGGAGAGAGAGAGAGAGTACCAGTAGCAGCTCAATCACTCGATGTCCGTCCGTCCGTTGGGCGGCATCGTCTTTGATCTTTTATCTCAAGCATCACCGACTAATTAACCAAAAAACTTCACTGATCATTACTTCGCCCACCGCGCGTTCGGGGACCATTTCGTTCAGCTCGATCGGTCGATTGAAGCGACGGGACGGTCAGGATGAAAAGGGGATACACTAGCTGCACTTTACCTGTTCGTTCGAAACGGCGTCTTTCGAACACCTCCAACCGAGCGGTGGATTAAGACGTTCGGAAACAGGCTGCCGTGGCTGCAAACAAGTGGAGAAAGAGATTGTGACCTTGAGCGCAGCGATTGGGATGGGAAGATAGAGACAACAGACAAAAAAGCAAGAAGCACTTTCGAAATACATTTATTTACCTAAATAAACACAATTTACAACACCTTCCACCGTGCACACCCCCCTCCTCCCCTAGATCACTTCCGGTGTGGTTCCGTGCAGATATCGCAACGATTTCACTGCCGACAGCTTTTTCTCCGCGTACGATGAAATGTTAATGCAGCCGCGTATGTTCAGTACGCGCAGTACGCGACAGTTCTCCACGATATGCCGGATCGCCTTGTCCGTGATCTGCGTGCAGTTCTGGAGCTTCAGTGTGGTTAGCCGTGGCTCGCACTTGGTGATGATCTCGATGCAGCGGTCCGTGATCGTGCGGCACTCGCTGAAATCGACGACCTCGAGCGAAGGGCAGCCGAGCGCGAGTCGTTCGATGCCATAGTCGCTGATCTGCAGCAGCCGGGCCAAGCTGATCTCCTTCAGCTCCTTGAAGTTGAAGCAGCGCTCGAAGGAGTAGTCGGTGATTTTGTAGCAGCCAGATAGTTTGAGGGATCGCAGGCCGATAAGATCGGCAATGGAGAACGATAGCTCGATGTCCCAGATGGCGAATGCTTTCTCCTCAAGGTTGACACCGGTGATGCCGGCATCCGAAATCTGTCAAGGAAAAGGGAAATCATCAATTCAGCAAAAGGCATTGGATCGTTTTATGATTTTTGTATTGTAATACAAAACGAATTTGGTTCATGAATCGAAGATTCTTGACAATAATCCGTAATTGGTTTTCTAGGATTATATTGGTCTTTTTTGAAGATGGCAATGTGATGGAGGCGTCTTAAGTCAGGCAGGGACGTATCAATCACTACGCAAATGAAGTTTTCGGTCATGGCCTCGAGATTGCTCTTGGGGCCCGAAAACCTCTCTCTCTATCTCTATCTATCTATCTATCTCTGTCTTTCTCTCTCTCTCTCTGCTCATAAGCAAATTTTCATCTTGAAATTTCCCCGGTCGGGAATTTCCCTATCAAGTTTCCTGCTGGACTCTCAAACCTAAATCCGCCACTGATTGCATTTAGTGGCAAATTCAACAAGTTGTCAAATATCAACTTTTTGCCTTTTTGTCTCGTTTTTTTGACATTTTGACTAACCGACGGCATTTTTCACATCAAAATGAATAAACATTTAGTTGAGCATGCTGCATGCATCTTCTTCTTCTTCTTCTTCTTCTTCTTCTTCTTCTTCTTCTTCTTCTTCTTCTTCTTCTTCTTCTTCTTCTTCTTCTTCTTCTTCTTCTTCTTCTTCTTCTTCTTCTTCTTCTTCTTCTTCTTCTTCTTCTTCTTCTTCTTCTTCTTCTTCTTCTTCTTCTTCTTCTTCTTCTTCTTCTTCTTCTTCTTCTTCTTCTTCTTCTTCTTCTTCTTCTTCTTCTTCTTCTTCTTCTTCTTATTCTTTTTCTTCTTCTTCCTTTTCTTCTTCTTCTTCTTCTTCTTCTTCTTCTTATTCACTATTGCAGTCACTATTGCACTTTAAAATTAATGTAATTTGATCAAGTTTATTATTATTAGCTAACTTACATTTTGATTTTGTCTGACAATTACTCATTTTAGATCATGATTCACAAGTTTAGTTCAATACAATGGTGATTTTAAGAGGTGATCGATGCAATCGATGAAGACGATAATATTTGCCATACAAAACAAACGTTGATTTGAATACTTTAATAATGGAAACTTTCAACATTCTAGTTGTAATAGCCATACTGATGTAAAAAGAAAATCAATACTTTTGGCAAGAACGAAAAGCATGGCCAAAATATCTATAGCCCCAAAATGAGCTACAATAGATATAAAAATAGATATACTTAATAATTTTCACACCCCCTGCAACAATACAATGTACCACCTTATTGACAACACTTATCTCTAACAATGAAACTATCACCAGCAGTAAGAACATGCTCCCCACTGCCCCAACCCCGCCGCTTTTCGCACTTACCTTCGCACAGCAGTCTAAATTTAGCTCCTGCAGTTTCGTCATATGGTAAAAGATGTACTGTATCGACAGATCGTTGATGCTGTTCGAGCAGCCGCCGAGATCGAGCACGACCAGGTCGCAGAACTCGAACGACACCTTCGTGAGTGCCGCATCGCTCATGTTGGTCAGCAGGCCCAGGTACAGCTTGCGCACGTTGCGGCGATTGTGTGTGAACAGGCCGCCCACCAGCCCGGCGTCGGTAATGCGCTCGCAGTTCGTTAGATCGATGTGCCGCAACCGCACCAGACTTTTGATCGCCGTAATGCCGTAGTCGGTAATCATCCAGCACCGGTTGAGGATGAGCGTCTCGAGCTGCGGAATCGAGCGAGAGATCTGTATCAGTGCGTAGTCGTTCAGCGCCAGCGACTTGGACAGATCGAGATGGATGAGGCCCGTTTGAGCACGCAGCAGATCGATAATGCCCGGCTCGTTGGTGGGAATCTTTTCGCATACCATCAGCGCCAGGCTGCGCAGTGAGAGGGCGCGAATGTCGGCCAGGCCGCGGAGAAACACATTGTCGATCGGTGTACCGGCGAGGAAGAGATGGCGCAACCGATCGCAGGTCGTTCGCACAAACTCGAGAATGTGATTCAGCATGAGTACGCGCTGCCGCGCCTCGATGCTGCTGAAACACTCCGACACGTCGAGCGAATCTAGCCGCGGTGCAAGCTGTACCAGCTGGTCGAAGTGAAAGTCCTGGAAGCGATTGTTGCGCGCCAAGCTAAGGTGCCGCAGCTCGGGCATGATGAGATTCCACGTGACCGTGGTGTTCTCGATCAGCTTCCACGCTTTGAACAGATCGGGACAGTTTAGGACGTGCAGACGGCGCAACCGGGGCATATACTTCAGGATCGAGACGAGCTTGTGCTTCCAGATGACACAGTTATCGAACGTCAGCTCCTCGATGCCGTCGCCGAACTCGCTCCAGAACTCGCTCTTGTTGCCGAACACCACCTTCGTGATGCGGACGTCGGTGAAGTAGCGAAAGGATGTCATCAGTTTGTTTAGCGGATGCCCGTTGTCAACAAACTCTATGTCGTGGATGTGAAGCCGAACGGCACGCTGGAACTCGATGTAGCGAAACGCATCGTACCAGGAGCGGCAGACGAGTGCGGCTGCACTGCGATCACTTGGATTGAGGTACTGGAACAGTTTGATCAGGAGCTAGAAAGATGAACTATAAATTAATGACTCAACTCAATACTGACGACCATCCCCGACTTACCTCCGGTGGCAGTGCTTCAAAGTTTGGCTCGAAGAAGTAAACAAAGCTATCCTCGTAGTGCACGTACAGCGTTCGCTCGATTCGTTCTACCAGCCGAGCTAATGCCATTTCGTGGTAGAATCCGGACAATCAAAACAACACCCAGCACACAACACAGATCTCGTGACACTTTTACCGGTATTCTGCTTTGGCACGACCCAAACAAATTCTGTGCCAAGCGCCAAGTTTCACCTTCACACAAGAACACGTCCGCACTATCTTTCCGAACTGAACGGGTCAGTGAATGAGGATCGACTAAAACTGAGAGTGTCCCGAAAACGTGTGTCTACTTCCTTGTTTGCTGCGCTAGAACCATGTTCGTTTCGGGTCGTGTCGGGTTTGTAATCGTCCCTGTCTCGTAGAAGATCAGCCGCAGATCGTGTTCTTAAATCGTGTGACATAATCGACGACAACGACGGTGACGAATTATATCCCGATCAGAAGTACGCGTCCCTTTGCCAAAACAACCGCATGCATTTGCGCATGTGAAAGCGTTCTATTACGTGCTGGCTACAGGTAGAGGTTATTTTCTGCGTTCTTGCAAGGACACACGGGCAACACAGCAACACGGTTACGTGGGAAGAACGAGTAGAAAGTTGATACATTTTTGTTAGAAGATTAATACATTTAAACAAGAACGTTTATGTCGATCGGATCTATGGTCCATAAAAGATCTTGATATCTAGATGAAATCATTCGTCATCATATGTTTCGTGTTAGGTTGAATTTCATTTTCGATAAGCAAATTCTTCTTCATGTACTTTATGCTTTATTAACTCACAATAATGTACAAATAGCACTAATTTTTTCCGAATTATTTTGAATTCACGATCACCTTCTTTTAAAGCTATTTTATTGGGTTAAAATATGTTTGGTCATTATTTCATTAGAGATTAAATATGATCTTAAAATTATCGCCCTACGACTTGTACACCTGTCTCAAGGTGGGTATCTTGGAAAGACGTTCCGCAATGTCCGGTGGCAGCTTAAAGCATCCTCTTACGTACAGATACTACGAGAATGTGAATAGAAGGAATGAAACATTGTAATTAGTTTCGCTTTCTTCGCAACCAGTTCGAAAAGTTGTAACCCACCTTCAAGTTTTTGCAGAACGTCACCAAATAGTGTAGACATATCTCCGTCAGCAGCGGGCAGTTGGCCAACTTAAGGGTGCTGATACGCTTCAGCTGAATCGCGATCATTTTCACACAGTTGTCGTTGATGTTGGGACACTCGCTGAGATCGAGATACTCTAACGTCGGACAGGTTGATACTAATCGTTCAACGCCAGCTTCTGAAATCTACAACCGAGAACGATCAATTACAATCCCTGCGAACAACCACAACCTTCCAAACCTTACCTGATGACACCGGGATAAGCTAAGCTCCTTCAGCTCGTTAAATCGGAAGCCGTAGCGCAGCGCGAAATCCGTCATACGATAACACCCGGACACCTTCAGCACGCGCAGCTTCTTCAACCGATCGATCGCGAACGTTTCCTCCACGTCCCAGATCGAGAACGTTTTCTCCGGCAGATCGATCCCGGTAAAGCCCGCATCCGTCAGCTGGAGTAGAAGAGAGAGAGAGAGAGAGAGAGAGAGAGGAGAGAGAGAGAGAGATAGAGAGAGAGAAGGAGAGAGAGAGAGAAAGAGAGAGAGAAAGGTTAGGCATGTTAAAGAATGCGTCGATCACGTTTTGCCTTTCCCGCGTCCCCGTAGCTATCCCCAACATTCTTGCTGTCGAGGTGTTAATTACACGCTGGGCAAGCGCAGTTCCCGCGCCGTTGTACCTTTGTGCTGCGCTCAATGTTTAAATGCTCCAGATTGACCAGATTGCAGAAGATGTACTGGGCCGACCAGTCGGTCATGCAGGTCGACGAGCCGCCAATGTTCAGCACGGTCAGGTTGGGAAAGTTTGCCCCTATCTTCACCACACACTCCTCGTCGAGCGTATCGAGCAGCTCGAGGTGCAGCTCCTTCACGATCGCACGATTGCTGAACGCGGCCCCATCGATGATGCCATGCTTGGACATGCGGATGCAGTTGGAAAGGTTGAGCGATTCGAGCTGCTGCAGCCGAAACACTTGCCGAATGCCGTAGTCCGAAATGCCCCAGCAGCCGGTCATTACAACCACCTGCAGCCCGGCTATGTGGCGTACGATCTGTTCGACACAGTAGTCGGTGATGCCATTCGAGCCTGTTACGTCCAGGAAGCGCAGATTCGTTTGCCTTCGAAACAGATCGACGATCGCTGGCAGACGGGTGGGCATTTTCTCCAGATACGTTAGGCTTAGCTCATCCAGCAGCAATCCTTCCGCGTCCGCTAAACCCCGCAAAAAGATATCATCCACCGGAATGCCACTAATGTTGATCGCTCGCAGTACGTACTGCCGTCGCACGATAAACTTCTGTATGCAGCTCAGTAGGAACATCTTGCGACCCGTCTCCACCTGCCGGAAGCAGTTGGAAAAGTCGATCCGCGTCAGATTCGGCATCATCTCTACCATCGACTCGAACTGTAGCTGGCTGAAGTTGTTCTTCGCCAGCGAGAGTGTCTCCACGCCCGGGAAGTCGATCGTGTACAGACCGTTGTCGAAGAATTTCCACGTCCGGAAGAGATCATCCCGGAGCAGATCACACTCCACGAAGCGTGCGACGCGCAGGTTGGGCATGTGCTTAAACAGTGAGATCACTCGCTCCCGCCAGATCATACACTTCTCGAACGTGATCTCGCGCACGAACGGGCCATAGTTTTCCCAGAACTTGCTGTACACGTTCAGCTTGACGCGGGACAGCTTGATTAGTGGGTATTTGCGATCGGCGAGGATCAGGTTCATCACAGGCGGCTTGAAGTCATCGAAATCGACACCTATCAGGTGTAGGACCATCTGCTCGGCAAACCGGCAGTACTTGGATGCTTCATACCAGCGGCTGCAGACGTACGAGGCCGATCGGCGATCGCTCGTCGAGAGGTACTTGAAGATCTGCACCACGAGCTGTTTTGTGAAAAGATGAGCATGTTATGATTCAGTTTTTTTTACAGTCGCTTCGTATGAAAAGCTTCACTTCTTACCTCGACGGGCAGCAGCTCAAACTGGGGCCGAAATATTGGCAACGGTTTTCTGTGGTAGCGCATCCTTGAATGTGATCGCTCCGATGGTCGGCTAGTGAACTGCTGCTGCCCGGCTTGAATTAAATAATGATCGCTCGGGTGTCGGTGGTTCGGATTCGGTTCGACGATCGAAAGTGTTCGCTCTTCGAACAAGGAAATGGCGCGTCGTTTACCGCGTCGTGATGTGGCGTGCGGCCGACATTTTGTTGTTGTTATTACGCAACACAACAAGCGAGAGGCATTCGAGCGACGCGGCGCATAGTTGAAATGTGCATTTGGCCGTACCGAGACGCCCGCATGAGGGAAACTAAAGCAAGCTTATTTTCGCTGCGCCTATTTTGAGGACGGCACCAACCTTTGGCAGCGACAAGTGCGGATATCAAATGACGATCATTACGCGGATGCGCTTGCTTTCCCTTTTCCAACAGCGATGCTTAAAGTTCCAATAACACTCATTACCCATTCCCTTCACTTACCTTTGCACAGGATTGAAGGTTAAGATTGCGTAGATCCTGCGAGTAGCAGCACAGATACTGTAGCGACGTATCCGTAATCGTCGCATTACTATCCAGATCGAGCACCTGCAGGTTCTTGAACATCAGCACCAGATAGTACATCGTGTAGTCGCTCAGCGTGCACAGCAGCGAGAAGTACGCCTCATCCACCTGGCGCGGACGCTTCCCAATAATCCCTACGCGCATCCCATAGTCCGAGATACGCTCACAGCTCGACACGTCCAGCACGCGCAGATGCTTCAGCGTGTGCAAATCCTGCACCCCTTCATCCGACAGCAACCAACAGCGCCGCAGCTTCAACACCTCCAACAGTGGACAGCTTTCCACGATCAGCTGCAGACAGATATCGTTCACCCCGATCGACGAGGTTAGATCGAGATGCGTGAGCCGCGTCTGTACGCTGAAGAACTTCAATATCCCCGGATCCTTCAGCGGTATACGATCGGTGTACGTGACGGTAAAGTGCGTCAGGTAGAGGCCACTCATCTCCGCCAGCAGATGCCAGGCGACATCATCAAAGCACGGAATGTCACTGATGTTGAGTGCCTTCATAATGTTCCGATTTTTGCTCACCAAGCGCATGACGCGCGATATCATCGTCATGCGCCGGGAGAGATACAGGTTGATGAAGCAGTTTGACACATCGATCGATTCCAGTGCCGGCGCCGCCTCAATGAACCGCTCAAAGTGATACTCGTTGTAGTAGTCACACGCTGCCAGCGAAAGATGCTTCAGGTGGGGCAGCGTGAACGGGAACATCGGCTCGTCCGTGCTGTAGTCCAGCGTCCAGTGCTTGAACAGCTCGTCGCACTGCATCAGCTCGAGCCGCTCGAGCACGGGCAGGTTCTTCATGATCGTGATAAACTTCTTCTTCCGTATCAAACAACAGCGCAGCGTTAGCTCCCGTATGTACATCCCGTTGTTCAGCCAAAAGTCACTATGCTTGGTAAACTCCACGAACGTAAAGGACAAGTACGGGTACGTTCGCATGGGCTGCGAAAAGTATTTAATCGGCCCCTCCTCATCGTTGAACTCGATCCGATCGAAGTTGAAGTACATCTGGCGCTGGAACGGTTCGTAGTAGTGAGCCGCCTCGAACCACCGCCGGCAGGCCTCGCTGGCCGCTAGCCGATCGCTGTAGTTCAGCTGCTTGAAGATCTTCAGGATCAACTCCATCGGCAGCAGATCGTAGCGTGCGGTGAACTTCCCCTCACAACTAAACGGTTCCATCCAATCGCAGTACTGTACCGGCACGGAAATGTTCTCCTCCACCGTCGGCTTCCACTGCACGCTGGGAAAGAGCGTGAAAATACTGTTTCTTTTGCGCTTTTCCTGAACCACCTCCTTTTTCGGATCGGTCTTTTTCCTCGACGATGACCCAGAGCCGGACGAAGAGGAGGAACCCGCTTTGGAGCTGCTGGCACTGCTCGACTTTCGACTACTTTCAGGCTGTTTTGTCTGATCGCTTGACTCGCCAATTGCACCATCTTCCTCCACACTGACCATTGGCGGCGGTTGATCGAGGGACTTTGATCGGGAGAGCACCTTGGCGGGAGGCTTTCTTGCGGGCAGGAACACACTCACGGGACACACAAAATCCATCGCGTCTCGGTGGTGCATGTGATGTGGGCGGAATTGACAGACTGACTGAAACTGAATCTGAGCCTCGGTACGGTTGCGTTAGATCCTTCTTCCCCCATCGCAACCGATTCCGAGCGGATCGAGCCGAACGATTACCGAACGGGACGGCAGCTAGGCAGGGTTATGCAATCACGGGTTTTACCGTAACGCGAGCGCATCGCTATTCATATGGTGAGTGTTTTTTGCCGAATGAAAGCGAAAGTATTTACTGTAACGGGTGAGAGATTGATGCTGAATTGTGCATTGGACGTTAGTTGCACGCAGAGCAGTACATTTGAGGGTTAATTGCCCAATGAAAACGTGTTGGATTGCATACATTTAGGCTATTTATTTGCCAGAATGTGTGCAATAATATGAAAAAAGGTTATATTTGGCTATGCATAAATTTATTGTTTTATGTTTAGCCGTTTAATTTTATTTTATTTTCTTACGTATATTAGTATCAAACGCCTAAAGCAATACTTTTCAGCTTTTGGTGATTAACTTACAGGCAAACTTATGAGTCTTAAGGTATGCAATTTGTTGCATTTCTGTATTAAATTACTTGTTTTACTTACTGATGATGCTAATGGACTAAATGGAAGTTTACTAGTTTGAACAATACTAGTTCAAAAATTTATCATGTTTGTAAATACATTGCATACCCTCGGGCGCTATTCATCATTCTTACCACATCGATTTCATTATTTATTTAAAAGGCCCTCATAGCATACAGAGAAAAAAATGGGAAAATTAAAGATGGTTTCTCAATAACTTATAAAACTGTTTAAGTAAACTATTTCTATGGTTTATTCCCTTTTTTTGTTATGTTTTGTTTCCTATTTATATCGATTCACATAGTACACAGCTGGTTTTCTGTGATCCAACATCATATATCCAATATACTTATTCCGACGTGCCTGAAAGAGGAAAAATTTACATATCTTAATACCATAAGTCTACAGTCAACAACAACTAAACACAAACGACACTAAACACTGGACGCTTGGCCACGAACACGAATAACCACGATGGGACAGAGCACAGAGCACAGACACACAGCGGCTAACACTTGGGTATATTACGTAGGGTGGCAATTTTCTTCAACCGCTCCGGTGCATCCTTCGGTATTTTGGGGCAGCCGCGTATGTTGATGTACCGCAGCGCCTTCGCGTACTCTACCAGCGCATCCACACTGGCAACCGTTAGCAGCGGAAGTCGCACGAGTTTGAGGGAACGAAGTCGCACGAGGTTTTTCGCCAGTGCCACTACACACCGATCGTTCACGTGGAAGCAGTCGCTCATATCGATTTGCTCCAGCGCAGGGCAGTTGAGGGACATTGCTTCAATCCCAGACTCGGATATCTACAATAAGACGTTGTAGTTTTATCATTAGGCAGAGGTTTTAAGCTCACATTTACTCACCTGCACGCAATGTGCCAGATTGAGTTCACGCAACTCTCGAAAGCGGAATGCATGGGTCAGCGTAAAATCGGTCACCTTGAAGCACCCGGACAGCTGCAGCTCCTGCAGACTGCGCAGCTCGCAGATGGCGAATGTGGTCTGCGTGTCCCAGATCTCGATCACCGCTACTGGTAGGTTTTCTCCCGTAAGCCCTGCATCAGAAATCTGGAAATTCGAAATGCAATAGATCCTTGAAAGCTCCAACAATCTAGCACAGAGTCCTTTCCCCGCTCACATACCTTAACGCATCCATTCAGCCGCAGAATACGCAAACACTTTAGATAGCAAAACAGAAACTGTACCGAGGTGTCGTTCATGCAATCCGAACCGCAGAAGTCGATCACGGTAAGGTTGAGCAGCGTCAGACAAATCTTCAAGATCACACTATCCGTCAGCCCCGGCAGCATGCTCAAGTACAGCTGGCTCATACAATCCCGTCGCCGGTCAACGATCGCCTTCATAAACCCACGATCACTGATCTTATCACAGTCGGACAGATCGAGCACCTGCAGCCGATCGAGCTTGTAGATCGATTCAACGCCAAAGTCCGTCAGCAACCAGCAGCCATTCAGCTTGAGCGTTTTCAGCAACCGAAGTGAAGTAGAAATCTCAATCAGCGCAAAATCGGTCAGATTCAAAAATGACGACAGATCCAAATGTACGATCGCCGACTGGCAGCGCAATATATCGATAATTCCCGGATCCTTGATCGGTGCCCGCTCGAAAAAGGACAGACTGATCTGGCTCAGCGACATGTTTTCAATCTCGGCAAACTGCTTCAGAAACAGATCATCGTACATGGTGTAGCTGAAGTCGACCGCTTGCAGCTTCTTCTTGCGCATCTTCATGATCGTCAGAATGGTGGTAAGTATCTTGACCCGCGTTGGTGCATCGATCTGCTTCAGACACTTGGAAATCTCCAGCGCACTAATGTTCGGTCCCATCGCGACGAGATAGTACAGATGATCGACGGTGAACGCATTGCTTTTCCTCAGTGCCAGCTTGCGCAAACATCGGCACACCGGCTCGATACGCTTCAGCTCAACCGGGGTCCATGTTTTGAAGAATTCGTCCGCCTCCTCCAGCGCTAGGCACTCCAAAAACGGAAGCCGCTTCAGTATCATCGTCAGCTTGGACTTTGTGAGCGTGATGCAGTTGCAGAACGTGATCTCGCGCAGATACTCCCCGAACACGTCCCAGAACTCGCAGTACCCGTTGAACTGGACGCGCGTCAGCTTGATGTTGGAAAAGTGACGAAAGCTGCGCAGAAAGAGGGCGATCGGGGGCGTCCCGTCGCAGATGCTGACCTCCTCGAAGTGGAAACACACCTCGTCCAGAAAGTCTCGGTAGCCCATCGCATCGAACCACCGTTTGCAGGTGAGGGCAGCCGCATCACGATCCACCCCATTGAGGAAGCGAAATATGTTCAGCAAGATCTGTTGGCGATCGAAGGAAGCTTGTAAGCATTCAGCAAAGCATTCAGCAACTCTTACCTCCATTGGAAGATTGTCAAAGCCGGTACGAACACGCGGCCCCTTCAGGTTGATGTAAAACACATCGTCGTGAAAGGGAAACTCACGATCGT
This sequence comes from Anopheles coluzzii, assembly GCF_943734685.1. Classification (NCBI taxonomy): domain Eukaryota; kingdom Metazoa; phylum Arthropoda; class Insecta; order Diptera; family Culicidae; genus Anopheles; species Anopheles coluzzii. The sequence continues at coordinate 88,789,531 of NC_064671.1, forward strand.
CGACCTCCACGATCGGTTCCTTCGGTGTCGGCTCCTCCTCTTCGCTTTCATCTTCCTCCTCCTCGTCGTCATCGTACCCGCCACCGTCCACACCGTGCCCGAACCCGTAGTAGTGCAGATTGAACCAACTCTCTATCGACATCTCCATCTTGTAGGTTGTACGAACGCACGAGACAGCGACACAGCTCGGACACACGGTTCGGATGCCAGGCTACAACTGCTGACTAGCGCGCTGGTGGAATTCTGATTCTATCAAACCCCGTTTCCGCCAGTTCGGTGTGCTCGGTTCTGCGTCTATTATTAAGCTCACGATCGGTCACGATCAACACCCGTTCGATACGACCGAGACATTGACACTGAAGAGTGCAATCGACGAGCGCCTAGTGCGCCTGCGCGAAAGCGCATCCGATCTGCAGCAAGGATCGCTCAAATTGTTTACAAACAAAAGTCGCGCCTCAAAAGTTCACTGGTTCGGATTAATGTGGGCCAAACGATCATGAAGCATGTCTCATGCCCGAGACCAGAATTTCGTAATAGTACATGACACCCCTTTTACGCTTACCTTACTGACTATTACGCCCGATCATGGTGGTTTTAAAATAGAGCTACACCGTCTTTCTTTTTACTCGTTTGGCTTTCACTTGTTTATTGATCGTTTCAGTACAATTGGTAAAGTGGGAGTAGTCATAGGAACCCTTCACCATCTGGGGACGGGACGCCGCTACCACTCGACGTAGACCGCCTTGAGCGAGCGATGGTTCGCGAGCCGTTCGCGCGGTTTTCGCACCCGCCGGCAGTCGATCATGTGCAGGTACTGTAGGAAAACTTCAAGCACATAAGCGAAAGGTGGATCACACGGAACGACACGGACAAAAATACAGTGCGGACGAAACGGTGTGTGTGTGTGTGTGGTTGTGTGTGCGTGTGCCTAGCTGACGGGCACGAAGCTTACCTTCAAGTAGCTACAGTTTCGTCCGATTATCTCCAGGCAGGCGTTCGTCAGCTGGGGACACTTGTTCACTTTGAGGGTTCGGAGCCGCTTCAGGTTAGCCGTCAGCATCTCGATGCAGTTATCGTTCACCAGCGGACACTCGCTGAGATCGATAAACTCGAGCGCGGTTGCCACTTGGCTCAGGACGGCAATCCCCTTCTCTGAGATCTATTTTTGAGGGAGAAGAGATAAAAAACCAGACATTAAACAAGCTCATACAGTCATACAGAGCAATAGCATCTATAAAGGGACACTTGACACTCCACCTGATAACAACGCGCGAGATGCAACTCCTTCAACTCCGCCAGCTTGAAAGCGTTCTCGAGCGACAGGTCCGTAATGCGGTAGCAACCGATCAGGTTCAGTACGCGCAGCTTAAACAGCCGATCGAGCGGGAACGTTTCCTCCTGGTCCCAGGTGATCATCGGCTTTACGGGCAGATCGATCCCAGTTAGGCCCGAATCCGTCAGCTTCGTGCAGCAGTACAGATGGAGCTGCTTGAGCGACACCAGATAGTAGTTGACGTACTGCATCGTGGCGTCCGTTGCCGCATTCGGGCTGTTGCTTAAATCCAGCACCTGCAGCATCTCGTAATTCAGCGTCACCTGTATCAGCGAGTAGTCGCTCAGTGTGGGCAGCTCGCAGAGGTACAGCTCGTGGAGGTTTTTCACCTTCCGCCCGATCACACCCCTGTACATCGCATGATCCGAGATGCGATAGCAGTTCGACAGATCCAGCACCTCGAGATTCACCAGATTGACGATGTTCATGATGCCCTCGTCCGTCACCAGAATGCAGCGCCGTAGTTTGAGCGTTTTCAGCTTCGGCAGACAAGTCGTGATCAGCTCCATCACCTCATCCGTAATGCCGAGCGAAGAGGTTAGATCCAGATGCACCAGATTGGTTTGCCGCACCAGGAAGCTAATGAACCCGGGCGCTTTGATCGGATGCCTGCCCACCTTCCACTCCAGGTCCTGCGTAATGTTCAGGTCCGGCTGACGCCTCAGCAGATCAATGATCGCCGCCGGTATCTTGTCACAGAACGTCATGCTGAACGTTTCCAAGCTCAGCCCCTCGATCATGGACAGTGTGCTCAGACAGATATCGTCGATCGCAAGCGTCCCGTTAAACTTGAGCGTGTGCAGCTGGAACTGGTGCATGTTGATAAAGCGCATAATGTGCTCCACCATCGCGACCCGCCGATGGGACGCAATCATCTTGAAGCAGTTCGACAGATCCAAATGCGCAATATTCGGTGCGAGCGTCATCAGCTTGTTAAAGTGCAGCTCGTCCAAGAAGTCATTGTTCGTGAGCGACACGTCGAGCAGGTCCGGCAGCACAAAGTGAGACTCGCAGCAGCTTTGGCGCTTCTCGAAATACCACGACCGAAACAGCTCGTCGCACTGCTCTATTTTCAGCTGGCGCAGATTTGGCACGTGCTCCAAGATGTACAGCAGCTCGGTATCCTTGATCAGGCAGTTCTTTATCGTCAGCTCGATCACGTGCTCTCCAAACAGCGGCCAGAACTGGCTGTTCCCGTAGAAGGTGCAGGCTTTGATGGCGATGCGCGGGAATATCCGGAACGCGCCTAGGAAGCTCTTGATCGGCGGCTCGTAGTCGGTAAAGTTGACGTTCGTGAAGCGGTAGATGATGCGATCGCTGAACGGTAGGTAGTAGTGGGCCGCCTCCATCCACCGGTGGCAGGTTTGGCCGCAGGCAAGCCGATCGTCGACCGAGATCTGTTTCATCACCTTCAGCAGAAGCTGTTGGGGAAGAATGGTCGGTTGGGGAGTTAGTTGTATTGTTGGAGGTCTCAGCACACCACCTTCTCCCTTTTGGAGAGGATCTCCTTAACACTTACTTCCATTGGGAGATAGTTAAAGCCCGTGAATATCTCCGGCTCGGGCGTTGGCTGTTTGAGAGTAGCTTTAGGTTTCTTCTTCTTCTTCGTCTCAACAACTCCGTTTGTATGTTCTCCGTCCTCCTTGGGAAATGGTAACGTGAGCATCTCCATCTCCGGCGCCGGTGCCTCCACAGGAGTGTTGTGGTTTTTCGCAATAAAGAAGTCCATCATTTTTGTTGTTGCTGTTGTTCGCACACACACACACTAAAGGGACAAAACGGTGCTTCAGGGAAAGCACTCCTTATCGTTAGAACTCAAACCGCTGACTGGCGCTGGTTAGCAAGAAAGGTAACATCGGAAGCCAACCGCCGAGAGTATCCGCCGCCGGTGAGTAAGTGAGGGTGCTGTTTAAAAATAAATTCATCCAACGGTGAAACGGTGGAGGGTCAATCATCCGTAAAGCTTGGGCGAGGGATGCGTGGTGGTTTGTTTGTTTGATGTTTGCTGCCAAGAAAAGCGAAACCAAGCGAATGGGAAAGCTCTGTTTCTTGGTGTGTGTGTGTGTTTGTTTTTCGTTGGTACAATCACATGGTAGGAGTGCGGAAAAGCGTCAACGCAGGGTGAAAATAAAAACACAACTTTTTGTTTGGTTACATTTGAGTTAGTTTGTTACGCATGGGGAGGAACGCACATATACGCTTGCTCTAACGCGTTTCTATTTTTAGTCTTTTTTCGAGCAACTATTTTTCACTTTAAATACATTGAAAAAGAAGATTTTCATCAAGAGAGAATGAATTTGCTCCTTCTTTCTTTTAATTCCGTTTTCACCGCAATCACGTGCTTCACCTCCGCAGTGTAACGGTCCGAGCATTTCTTCAACTGTCAATTTTGAATTTGACAGCTCATCGAGTTGCCATCGCGTATGTTTTTGGGCCTGGTTGTAAACAATCCCACGAGTTGTTGTTCGGTTTACAGCCGGGTTTGGCAAGGGGCATTTCATTGGAAAGTTGTAACTTGTAAAGATATCACTCCACCATGTTCCATATAGCTCGTGCACCTTTGTTTAGGTAAGATCCGTGTACACTCGTCAGCGTCCGCAAACAAAGCTAATCTTGTCCCATTTTCTCCATCACCCGGCTGCCGCTTGTCCAGATTACATAAGTCACAGAGCATCCGAGTGCTGCTGTCCTGCAATGGCTTTTCCTCCGACTCGAACACTCCCGGCGATGGTAGTGACAAACCAAAGCCACCAAAAAAGTCCACAACACGACCCGTGGCCGACGCGAGTGAAGGTGATGGTAGCAAAAAATCGTCCGCCGCTCTGAACCGCCTCAACGAGCTGCTCGCCATGATGAACACCGAAAGCGAGCTGAAGCTCGTCAAAAAGGTCGATCTTCCCCGTCCGAAGGGCAAGAAATCGCAGGATAAAAAAGCATCCTCCGACAGCGATTCCGATTCCGACGCGGAGGAGGAGCGCCCGAAAGATCTCGCCCAAGCGACGCGCAAAGTGGCCAGCGCGCTCGGGGGCGACGCGAAGCGCACCGAATCGGAACTGCTCTCGAAGCTGCTCGGTACAGCGGCACCGGCCGCCGATGGGGAAAGCAACCTGAACGACATCATTACCGGCATGGTGGTGGACAGGAAGGCACAGAAGGCGGCGCAAGCATCTGGCGGCGACCGTGAGCCAACGCGCAGCACGCTGGTGAAGAAATCGATCGACTCCAAGCGGGCGAAGCAAAGGCGCACGGAAGAGGGGGGTGCTGGTGGTGAGCAGGAGCGCTTCGGCTCGAAGGATCGGTACGAGCGCAAGCGATCCAGCGCGAAGCAGACGGCCCACGCCGCACCGGGCGGTCCGGGCAGTGTGAAGCTGTTCGGCGAGGAACCGTTGGGCATTTTTACCGACCAGGCCGCGCTGAAGGAAAGCCCCGACAAGCTGCGCACCTGGCAGCGGCTGAACGAGCGCGAGCTGCGGCTGGCGGTCACGCATCCGCCCGCAAACTACTTCCAGAAGATGGCCCTCTGGACGGAGCAGGGCAAGCTGTGGAAGTTCCCGATCGACAACGAGCAGGGGCGGGAGGCGGAAGCGACCGTCCCGTTCACCGAACACGTGTTTCTCGAGGAGCAGCTGGAAGGGTGGTGCCCGCGCAAGGGCCCGGTCCGCCACTTTATGGAGCTGGTGTGCGTGGGGCTGTCGAAGAACCACTACATTACGGCGCAGGAAAAGCGCGAACACATCGAGTGGTTCCGGGACTACTTTGAGCAGAAGAAGGAACTGCTGCAGGACCTGATCGTGGCGGAAGCGGCCAGCAAGGCGAAGGAGGTTGAGAAATAATCATTAATTCCGGTAAAATAGAATACGTTCTAGAGAAAGTGCGTGTAGTCGTTTGCTTTACTTTTCGTCGTTTTTCCTAATGTTATTTACGGTTTATTGATGTTGCTTTATTCACAGTTCTATTGAGCGGAAGTTGTTGTCGGTGATGGGTATACATCGTATAAATGCGTGCCGGAAAAGTGGGTTGATTGTTTTGCTTGACGGTCGGTGCTACCCCACACTCTCGACCGACCCGGTTTACCCCGGGATTCACTGTCTTTTTTTTCGTTTAAACGTACTCTAAAAAATATATTACCTATTTTTAATCTATTTAATGCATTGGATACAATTATAATTTAAGCGAAAATCAAAGGCACAAATGGGAAAAATTTAATGAGTAGAAAAAAGGTGTAAAACTATGCACCGAAAATGTGCACTCCCTCCCACTAAACCAAATAACTAAAGCCTGTTTTTATGACAACTTTTTTGCACATTTTAACCTCATGATATTTTGCTTCTTCCGTTGTGCTGCAGAAAGCGTTTTGATTATTTGTGCAAACACCTGCTGTGCTGTGGACGGCAACGATCGGTAATCGAAGGGTTTTTTTTCGGGATTGACAAAACACAAAACACTACTACTACTACTACTAACTTAACAATACAAATTGGCGCAAAGGGAGTCGTCTCGGTGTCAGCATGATGAGGGGGAGGGCAGGAGTGGTCGGTGGATGATGATTGATATAAAACAAAAAAAAGTGCAAAAACACCTAACCTAACAGTAGCCACTATCGTAAATGAGACCTAAATGGGAAGGTGCACACGATCGACATGTTCGAAAAAGACGAAAAAGAAGCAAAACTCATAGCAGGAAAGGTACTGTACTGTGTATGACGACATCGGCATATACGAGGCTTGAACCCATGACGGGCTTGTTGTAAAAGTCGTACGACTTAATATGACCGTCGGCCGGAGCATCCGACTCCGTTCGCCGAAATGCGTTCGACGCGACACCCAATCTCGCTCTCATTTGCACTCATGAGTGCCTCACTTTTCAATGAGAAATCCGTTCGTTCCCGTTTGAATGGGACGAAAAACCTGTTTAACATTTGCAAATTTAGAGAGTGAAAAAAAAAACAAGAAATGGTCGATTTTAAACTGTTTGCGTGAATTGCTTTCTAGGGTCAAATGATATTAAATGAGTGTTAATATTGGCTTATTTTTCATGTGATCAAACCAACGGATTAATTTGTAGTTTTACCGATTTTCGAATAGAATACCGATTCACAGGACTTTACAGGTATTGCTGTTTGCTAAAGAACGAAAGAACCGAAATCACGTTCACGTTCACAGCAATGAACGATTCGGTTCATTCACGTTAACTTAAAAGAACCGAAATGCTCACCTCTAGTTTTTCGGAGCGGATTCGCACATTCTGAAGTGAGCGTCGAACGGATGCCCATGTTCTGGCCGTGTATCATGGAACCGACTTACATACAAGAGTTGGCCAAGGGTTCTCATAATTTTCCGACTCTTTCTTGACTCTTGCGTTGTATTGGTATTACACCCCTAGTCTTAAAGAAAAATACAACAAAAATCCCATGACTTTTATAGTAAACGAATCCGAATACTTTTGTGTGTGGAAAAACGTACCAGCAAAAATGTACAAATTCAACTGTTGGCAGGCAATCGAAGTTGAACCAGTTCTAGTTCCGATTGTACTACTCTGAAACAAGACAAAATACTGACAAATTCGTCAGTAAAAAATCTTGCAACATTCCTCTTGTTTGGCCCAATTCCCACGGCAGGTGGAAATTCAATTCCGGAATTCCGGGCAGGAAAAATCTCCAACATTGGCAAGAGTCCAAAGGTCAGCACAACACAATCCTTCGAATTGTTTTCCGAACATGACCGATCGTAAACCACTTTGCATTTTTAAAGCCTATTGGGAAACGGCGGGAGGAGATGGGGACTCATCTCTATCCACCGTTTTTTGTCTCTTTTTGTCCTTAGAACAGCAGAATACGCTTCTCCACCGTCTTGCGGCAGATGGGACAGCCGTCTATCTGATCGCCGCACATCTGGCACGTGCCATGGCCGCACAGGAACACCATGTTTTTGATCCGATCGAAGCAAACCGGGCACATCGTCTGGTGGTAGGACGTGGTAGGAAGACAAGAGAAAGAGAAGATAAATTAGTATTTTCACGCAAAAAAAAAAACTGTAAGAAACCCCTCCAAATACCAACCTGCTCCTTAATGTCCTGCAGTTGCTGCTGCAGCTTCTGGAAATCGTCCACCAGGTTGAGATTGTTGGGCGAAACAATCAGCGATGCGTTCGTGTTGCTGCTACCCGTCGAGCTGCTGGCGCCCCCGACCGCCTGCCCATTGTTGCCCAGCGCAACGCCGCCGCCGCCCGAACCCGCCGCCAGTGCGCTTGCATTGGGCGACATCGTGTTGTTCATGGCAACGCCAAGCCCTGCTTTGTTCGTGCCCTGCAGCAACTGCTGCTGCTGCTGCGATGCATTGTGATTGTGCAGCAGATCCTTCTTACCGTCCTCCACCGGGTGCTGGATGTTGATCACGCTACCCTGCCCACCGCTGCACACCGACAGCGGTACCATCTGCTCGAGCTGCGTCCGGCACTGGACGCACTTCTTCATGATCGGGGCGCAGTGCTCGCACGCCACCATGTGGCCGCACGGTTTGAAAAACACCGACGCCTTCCGGTCCGAGCACACCAGACACTCGTCGATCTTTTCGCGCGACAGCACCGACTCCCGGCAGATCAGACACTTCTTGATGCGCGGGCCACAGTTTTCGCAGCACACCACGTGCCCGCACGGTTTGAACACCGTGTCGCGCTTCTGGTCCGAGCACAGCAGACACTCGTCCAGCGGTCCACTGCTGTCGCCGGCGGTGGTGGTGGCGACACTGCAGGCTACGGAAACACCGCCGCCGCCGCCACTGCTTGCCGTGTTGTGGTTGACGCTTACGTTCGTGTTCGCTTCGCCGGCCGCGTTCGGCTGGATCGACATCTTGCTCAGCCCCATCAGCAGGTTGGCGTCGATCTGGGCGTGGTTCAGGCCGCCCGAGCCGAGCCCGCTCGTGCCCGGATTGCCCGCGGACGTGGAAGCGATCGGCTCATCCGGCGGGCGGTAGCCTCCGCGCCGCAGTGGCATGGTAGGGCCGCCGCCGCCGCCCGTGTGGCTCGCCATACCGAGGGTCATGCTGTCCATATCCTCCGTCTTGCGCTCGTTGTAGCATTTGATCAGCGTTTTGCAGAGATTCGGATCCGGGCATAGGTCCAGCGGTGTCTGTAGCTTTCTATTTTTTATCGTCAGATCGGCCCCATTGGCCGCCAGAAAGCAGGCAATCGATGCCGACGCTTTCTTGTCCGTGTTCTGCAAAAAAGGAAACATAAGTAAGTTACAAAATGTTTGCAAAAATAAAGCGCCAAACACAAAACGTACATTTCGCAAGCCCATTAAAATCTTGCCAAACCCTTCGACGTCCTGCAGCTGCCGCAGCTGCGACAGCGTGTGGTGCCGCAGCGCCTCGTGCAGCGGCGTGTCGCCGTCCTTGTCCGGAATGTTCAGGTTGGCGCCCTCGCGCACCAACAGCTTCACGATCTGCACGTGCTGCCGCTCGACCGCCAGATGCAGCGCCGTCTGCAGGTTCACGTTCTGGCAGTCCATGTTCGCCTTGCCCATGCGCACCAGCAGCTCCGCGATCTCGACGTGGTTGTTAAGCGCCGCCAGGTGCAGCGCCGTGTAGCCGTCGTCCTTCTTCTCCTCCACTATCCACAGCCGGTTCGTTTTGGTCAGCAACACCTTCATCGCGCTCGGGTTGCCCTTCAGGGCGGCGTGGTGCAGCGCATTGAACCCGTTGTTGTTGGTGAGCGTTATGTCCGCCCCGTTGTCGAGCAGCAGGGCCAGCATGTTGTCGTGCTCCTTCGAGATGGCGTCGTGCAGCGCCGTATCACCCTCCGAGTCCTGCAGGCTCGGATGGCAGTTTAGCTCGAGCAGCGTTTTCACCACATTGAAGTGGCCCTTGTTGACGGCGATGTGGAGCGCTGTCTGGCGCCGCTTGTTGCGTGCATTCAGGTCCGCTCCCGCCTTTGCCAGCATGCCCATCACGCCCGGCTCGTCGCCGAACGCGGCATGATGGACGGCCCGATCGCCGTCCTTGTCCTCGATCTCGACATCCGCATTGTGGCGCAGCAGCACCTCGATCACTTCCAGGTGGCCGTTCTGGCTGGCCGCTTGCAGGGCGGTATGGCCCGCAAACACACCGTTCACGTCGACCTTGACGACCGACTGGGATTCACCGAGGCTGGCAGCGGCACCGGCCGCCGACGACGAGGACGGCGTCACGTTCTGGCCACCGGCCGAACCGATCAGGAACTCTTCCACCTTCGCCTTGTCACCGTTGGCGGCGGCCTTTACCAGCTCTTCCGTGGTATCGCCCGAGGCGTGCGGTTCGAACAGCTTCTTCAGTATCGCCGACAGCCGCTCGCCGTTGGTTGTGACGGCCGTGGCACCGTCGGACGAGGAAGCCTAAGCAGCGAGAAGGGACAGCAGGAAAGTTGAGACGTTAGTGAAGTAGAATTTTCCCCAGGGAAGGCTCGTTTGTCGCAGACTTACAACTTTTGTCACAGCGAGCGGATTGTACGTCCAGGATGTGTTGCAAACTTCCACCTTCAGATCGTTGTCGTGGTACACCTGCTGCACGCGGCCCACCTTTCCGAGCGTCTGTAATTGAAGGAAGCAAACGGGATGTTGTTAATGATCGTTAAAAAAGGTATTTAAAATAATTATTTCAACCAGGTTTAGGTCAACAACCTGCTATCAGCTTGGTTTGACTCAATCATGGCGAAGGATGGAAGTCTGATTCTGAGGAAAAGTGATTCATTTGAGATAATTCGTGCCCATTTCATATGACTCAGTCATAAGCTCAAACGCATGACTCAAACAGTTAATAGTCAGCGAAGAAAATTTAATACTTCTGGCAAAAACTATTAACTTATTTAGCTTAAAATGTTAAAGTGAAACAAATCTACATAACAACACTTTGGAGCTGCGGTGATTCACTTCAAAAGTGATTATTCTTAAATATAAAGCTGTTTTATGGTCGCACACTTTACTGCCTACGTATTTATGTCTAATTTTACCCTTTTCAAACAGTACTTGTTTGTTACCATAGGCTGTTTCCTTTCGTTCTTTGTATTTTCTATTTTATTTTTCTATTCTTCACTCTTCTGCTGTTTATTCTTGTTTTGTTTTCTATTATTACTATGCATTTCTGTTTTCTCCTTTATGTTCTTTAGATTTCTATATTTTTAATAGTTATTACTTCTACAAAGTGGGCATGTTAAAATGACCATGTTAAGTGTGGATAAATACAACACCGTAGTCTCACCAAGCGCCGCATGTCAAAGCATCAGCTCATTTTGCTCCAAGCATGACTACTCATTTTGCCCTAAGTGGAGTAATTTTATATTTTTGTTGTATTACAGGGTTTTCCAGGGGCTCTCATAGTTGTGTGACACTTCCTTGACTCTTTCCTATCAGAAGTTAACTTCCCTTATTTGGTGAAATTGGACTCAATTGGATCTTTTTGGGCAGGCTCCTTGGAAATTCCAATTAGATTTGTCCAACAAGGATGCTATAGAGTCCAATTCCCATTGCATTAAGTTCATTTCACGTAAGAAGGAGTCATTACAGAGTCCTATGAGAACTCCTGGAAAACCCTGTAATAATAATACACATTCAATGGCCCAGTGAAATAATACTTAAATAAAGGGTGCCCATTTTGCCCCGTTTAGCCCTATCTGATTCACGATTCCTTTCCTCTTTGAATTTGTTTCTGTAATTGAACCCCTTTAAAGTAAGTAAACTAATCAATTAGAATTTGTTTCATTTACTCTCTAAATATGACTGAATCATTAGCATGGAATCTATAGGACGCACTGAGAGGATTTAGTTATAATATTTTTGAGAATTATTAAGCTTATAATTCATCCAAATGCATTCAGCAGGAACGGTCCAAATGGTCGTATTGTTTAAAAAGCTTCTTACAATATATAAAAAATGGCATCGAAGATTGCTGTACATCGATAGCACGTAGAATTGATAACAAACAGATAACAAAAACGGCTAACAATCACTAACAAAACCAAAACCACAACTCCCACTTACCGGCACCATCGCTTCCGCCCATTCGCCGTGGCCCCGCTGCAGTATCTTGATGCGCTCCAGGTCGCTGCAGATCTTCACAAAATCGCCGACCGCGAACTGCTGCGGCTGGTTGTCGGCGAGCAGCATCATCGGCGACGACACGATCGTCAGCACGGTCGGATTGAACGTCCAGCGGTGCGAGCTCGGGTACGCGACCACTATATCGTGGTCCTCGTCGATGCCGACCACCGTGCCGGTCGTGCTGAGACACTCGAACATCCCGTCGGTCCAGCCGCCGTGTCCGTGCTGCAGCGATTGCACTATCTCGATGTCCAGATCGACCGTCACCTGGTCGCCGATCTGGAAGTTGTTCGGCGCCCGGCCCGGCCCATACTCGCCCAGCAGCGGCAGATGGTCCCGGTACACCGTCATGCCCTTCGCGTCGTTCACCACCTTCAGATCGGCCATGCCCTCGAACCCGACGCGGTACAAATTCTTCGCCCCGTTGTCCCACACGACGTACGCGGCGGACCGGGGCGACGCCGACGACCAGTCCTGCACCTCGTTCACCTTCCCCCGGCGCCCATTGCCACCGTCCTGGTCCTCCCACTGCCAGTCGACGCCGCGCACGACCCGCGCCCCCGGGAAGATCCCCCGCACGGCGATCTTTTTCGACTTGCGGCGCGGCTCGAGCAGCGTCTTCTCGCCGCCGGGCGTCGTGATGCGGTGAAAGCGATGCCGCAGATGATGCTTATCGCTCTGGTAGCAGATCGAGCAGAGATCGTAATTGTTACACTCGGCGCACTTCCAGCGGATGCCGAAGATGGGCTGCTGTCGGCAGGTGTCGCACATCGTGCCCTCGTGCTTGATGCCGGTCGGCGCACTGTCCAGGATGCGCAGATCGTACGCACCGGCGCACCGGTAGTTGGCGGCCGTCCCATTGTCCCACACGACGACCACCTCCTCCTGCGACTCGAAGTTGCGCACCGTGCCGACGTGTCCTTCGCCACCGTCCTGCAAACCGAAGCGGGCGTAGTGAAAGTAAAGAGAGAGAAAAAGAGAGAGAATTAAAAACAAATCAAAATAGAAATCGAGCTTAGAGGGCTGATGCCGGAAGAGATTCCCCCAGCAGTTCCAGCGCGGCCCGATGCAAAGCCGATGCAGCAAAATCGAATGAAAACAACACCGGCACACCGAGGCGGAAATCTTGTCCGGGGTCAAGCGCTTATCGCGCGGTGAGCTGAGCAGGCAGACATGGCAGGCGGCATGATGATCGCGTACGCGATCTAATAGTGGCGCGATGTCTCTCGTTCCCATGTGACTACTGCGGTTTGTGGTGGTTGGTTGGCCGCGTGTACCGCCTGCCCCACTGTATGCCCCGGCGTCTCGGGCCGTGTTGTTGTTGTTTTCATTTGCCCCAGTGACGATCGATTGAGGCATCACACAAACGGCTTTTGAAGGTGGCGGCGACTTTTGCGCAACGCGGTGCTCGGGTGGGTCGGCCCCCGCTGCCATAACCGACGTTGAAAGGAAATAAATAAACCAATTTACTATCTTTTTTGGGGGAGGGGTGCATTTTTAAAGGTAAGAGTCTCCACAGCATCGTTTTGTCGTAATTAAACCAATGCTTCATTGGCCACAGTTATGTGGTACGGAGTAGTGATGAAGGGAAAATGAAGTTTTTGTCGGAATTGATTCCGACTAGCTCAGAAGTTTTCTAAAATCGATTCCAATTGGTTCCGGAATCGGAATTGGTACCTGAATCGGAATTGGCTCTGAATTCGAAATCGGCTTTGATACGGAGTCGGTTTCGGCATATCCATTGGAATAGGAGTTTATGTTCAATGATGCTACGTATTGATAGTCGCAAAGAATCAAAATTTCCTTGTAAATGATCCATTCTCATGGAGATTCTCGGACTGATTTCACTTCTGAAACTTCTTATCAATTCCGATCTGGAATCGGCTCCAGAGTCGACTTCGGAGTTAGCTCCAGATTCAACTTCGGAATCGGCTCCAGAGTGCACTTGGCTCCAGAGTCAACTCCGGAATCGGCTCAAGAGTCAACTCTGGAATCGGAATCAATTCCAGCATCGGAATCGACTCTGGAATTGATTCCGAACACGGAATCGGAATCGGGTAGGTCCGATTCCGAGCTCCTTCCACTAGTACAGAGGACGCTCTAAAAACGAAAAACAAACTGAAAGCTTGTGAGAAGAAAAAACTAAGCATAACAGTGGCGCCTCACTTAGCAGGCTCACTTGCACACTCCCAATTAGTTTTCGCTTTAGTAGGCGAGACGACTAGCCCCCCCCCCCCCCCCCCCACAGACTGCCAAATGTTACGAATCGGTAAACCGTGGTGAGCGGGCAACTCCCGGAGCCGCTGCAATTGTTTTCCGTGCGCAATCCTCCACCGGCGCTGTTGGCCGTTGATTGATGAAATAATAAATTTTAAATTAACGCTGCGCTGCCTTCTTCACTCCAGCGACCAACCGGAGCCGACCGGAGGTCTCGTACACACACACATACAAACACAAACAAACTGCTTTATGTGTGCCGTTTTTCTCTCGTGGCCTGCTTTGCTGCATCATTCTTGTAAGCGGATGCTCCTTTTCTCGGTATGTACGGTCGTTTGCCCTTCGCTTGCCTGCGTTTACCATCGCTTCGCTTTGCCGTAAATGCTAATGGTGCGTGCCTCTCAAGCGGTCGGATGGGTCGGTCACATAAATCCCAAATCTATGCAGCAGCATCCCAAGCGTCAGCAACAGATAATGCCATTCGCATTGCCTTCAGACGGTTCGCTTCTTCGGTTCGCTCTAAAACGCACAAAATCGGGATTTAATTTCTGGTACCTGCTGATTGTGCTCCCTTCCTTAAGCATGAGCCCTCTTCTCCTGGGGAAAGAGGATTTCCCTTTTGTTTCCATAAATACACACACACACACACGGTGTGTGTGCTCTTTCTCCTCTTCGCCTGCCAACTTTATGACCCAAATTGTGATCTCTCGTTTTGCCAGCGCATCCCGGAACTGGCACTGCCCGGCCGTTCTGGCAGTGCTGGAATGTTCTACTGTCGTCGCCCGGCTGTGAAACTCACCTGCTTGCCCCATTTCCAGTCCGGCCCGCGGATGACCCGCGATCCGACGCCTTCCATCGTGAAGCGTGAAGGTCGTGCTGCGGCCGCTACGTTTGTCGGCCCTGCCGGACCCACCAGCTCCATGCTGGCCGTGGACGAGGTACTAGCACAGGCCATTGTTTCCCGTGTGCATTGGAATCTGGTCAGCAGCGGTCGCAACAACAATCTGCGGGATGGATTCTGCCACCACTATTATCGTGCCCTCTCACTCTCGCTCTCTCTTTCACTCTTCCTTTCTGACTCACTCAATGACGAGATGTCGTCGTCGTCGTCGTCGTTTGATGTGAATGCTGGTGAGAAAAAAAAGGCAACACAACCGCGTTCTTCTTCTCGTTTCTTGTTGCTGGTGGTGTTGTTGCTGCTACCACTTCACTATGGAAAACTGTTCACACACACACACATACACACACAAGCACACTTTACCACCCCATCTCACTTTGCACCCCGTTGGTGGGGCGGCCAGAATATGTTGGAGATGTTGGAAAACTTTTGTACTTTTTACACAACTTTGCCTTCAATTCCAACACACTAATAGGAACACTTTTTTGCACACTCGTGCCAGCCAGCCAGCACTTCTGTGTGTGCGTGTGTGTTTGTATGCCAAATTACTGGGCAACCGATCAAACTTGTATAATTGTTCCCCCGCGCGTGTCCCGGGGAAGAGGAGGTTGGGCACCTGGCACCAAACTTTCTTTCGCACCCGTCCCGCACGGAAAAATCCACCAGAGGCAGGGGTGGGGATATGTGCTCCCTCGTTGCACCTTGAACAGTGTGTGGACAGCTATTGCACCAGTTTTTCAAATCACAGCACTTTGGTTTCGGCCCATTCTCCCCACGGGTCAGGTGTACGTTTGGGGATGATATTTCATTGAAAAAACCCACTGCAGAAGTGAACCAAGTCTTGCTTGTGCTGAGCAGCCCAGCAGCTTTCAAACTACGGGCTCGCACGGGCTGGAAGACGGAATAGTGTGTATGTGTGTGTGTATGTGTGGGAAAGTGTGACCGCGTTTGCCGTTTTGGAAGGGCTGAACGCGAAGCAACCCGAAGGCAGCCCGACAGGCCCGAAGTTTGACAGCGCGCATGCGGATAGGAAACGTCAAATCGGGTTTGAATTTCGAAGCGCCAGTTGGGAGATATTTTAACCCCCTGAACTGAGCTCTTTTGTAATTTTATTTCCTTTTTGGTGAATCATTTGAGTGGTTTAGTGTTATTCTTGCTGTTCGAAACAATGGTTTATGTTTATTCAAAAATTTTGTTCAATGTTTGAAGATAACAAAATCTAGATTATGCTAATAAGATAACTCCAAGAGTCGCAGAAGTTGGACCGAGGAACGCTTCGGCTTCGGTCCTGAAGATGCCATGATATCAGGATTGTTGTGAATGCAAGTGAATGAAGCCATGGTGTCAACGATGTACTTGGCGGATGATTCGCTTCTGGAGCTTCGAAGGAATAGCAAGTCGATCGCTGAACATGGCACAGCTGTCAACGACTTAGAGTTCCTGTACTTTGGCTACATCTGTACTTAGATATTGCAGCAGGTTCTGCCACAGACTAATCAACCACCAACCAGGGCTGGAACGCTTTTAATCTAGTTTCTGGTTAGGCTCAGTTTTATCGTTTATCTTAATTTAAATTTTATTTGTTTTAAACGAAGCTAGTGTTTCATCTATGCTAACAAGTATAATGTACAGATCCTAGGCCATAGATCAAGAAACTGATACCATATCCAAAAACCCAACTGGCAAGCAGTCTGGGAAGTCATCCAGCTTTATACTTTTGACATCTATATAAGCCCATTAAGGACCTCAGTAACGATATAGTCGATATGTACAGGCTATTAGAAGACCATCTAAAAACCAAAATCTAAAAAAAAATATGTGTGTAAATGGAAATATGTCAACTTCCAGATATCTGTACTATAAGGTCTTCAAGGGCTGGCAGGATACCATGGCTGGGGTATGTCATGAGGATGCTGGACTCATGCCCCACCAAGAAGATGTTCGATAGCGATCCCCAGTTCGGCATAAGGGGCAGGAGAGCACAGCGAACTCGATTGCTAGATCAGATGAAGCGAGATATGTCGAAGATCCAGTATCTACATGGATGGGAGACTGCAGCCAGGGTCCGAGCATCCTGGAGAATAATTGCTGCCCGGTTCATGTCACGACGACGTGTTCTATCGTGAGCAGGCCAACAAGAGAGAGCGAAAGAGGAAGTCTTCAAGGTCCTCAATGAAGCAATAATCGAGATCTAGGCTATTTGAGACCACCATGAATGAGGTGAGGCTTTCATGAGGACATCTCATCTCTCTCGCGCCGTGATCCTCACTGTGCCGAACGTCGGTGAACCCACGGGATGAGGCAGGATACCCCCATCTGGGACAGTGCCTCATCACCAAGGACACCCAATAAATATAGTAAGTCGATGTAAAGACCCCAAGATGATGACGGAGAAGGTTCAATGAGAACTTCATCCATGGTTTAGTATATCTAAGGTACTCTCTCACTCTATCTCCAAGCGTTCAAACAACCGTTGAAGGCATGTAATCAATTGAAAAAAATCTCCCGAACGTTGAATAGTGCTGTTATTATTGAGAATTGACCCAGAAATAAGTGCACAACACTGAAATGGACAAGGGTCAAAGTATTAGTAGATCAATTAGTAGATAAAGAGACAAAATATCCACCTTCAATACACGAGCGATAGCAGAAAACATTAACGTTTTAAATAATTTTTCCTTATTTATTGGTTCAATCTGTAACATTATATTTCCGATCTAAAAACTGATTTGATTAGAGTAATAAGCATTGTTACGTCCTCGTACTCGGCGTTTCTGTTCCTCCTTCCGTACCTAAGAATGAGGGGGAGAGATACCGGAGTTTCCCTACAAGAATAGAGTGCCTTTTGTTGTATTTGTACATTGTTGCTTTTGAACTAATAATTTATGTGTGTGTGTATATATATACGCGTGGACGTTCACTTGTGCCGTGCGCCCTTGGTCGATCATGTAATGCCAAACATAGTAACACAGAAAGAAAATTGTACATGTTTTTTTTTTAGAATAAAGTTTGTTTACTGTATCCGAGTGCGCTTAAATAGACACGCGATCGTACCCTCTAAGTGGGTTACGTATCGGGGGGGTATTATCATCATCTTCGGGTTCCTGTATACTCTGAGACGCTGTGTTTCGATATCGTCAGCGGATTTTTTGTAAGTGTGGAAAGTATGTGTATTAACCACTAGTTGAACAACAAAGTTACTAAAGACCTCTTCTTTTCCTTCTAACCTTGATCCTCAGACATACACACACACATACAAACACGACGAATACACGCTACACGCTTGTTGGAAAAGAAGGATGATCTCGCTCGATCTGAATTGATCGCTGAAAGAACCGCTCATTATTGCTACCTACTAATCAATCGTCCGCTCTGCTCTCTTTTAGTAAACTGTCTAAAAACTCGAAGTATGATGGTTGGAAGGGTATGCTACAAACTACCTTCCCTACAGCAAGCTCGATCTTTCCTTTTCCGATCGTGAAAGAAAAAGAAGAAGCGCTTTTTACCAACCAACGTAAACCTGGGGGGCGCACGCTACGTAATCTCACTGTTATTTGAATAAATCTTATCGTTTAATTTAAAAATAAAATTGCCACCGTTACACAGTATAGCCAACTGTTTCCGCTTTCCACTTCGCACACAACAATATATAAGGTAAGACCCAGAGAGAAGTTACGTACACCTTATCATATGTGGTTGCCCTTGTGGGCTTTCTCTTACGCTCAAACGCAACTCAAGCCCTCAATCGTACGTATTTTGTGTGTTTGTGTGTGTGTAATAAATATATAAATCTGCATTTAACTGTACCTATCGGCGGCTGCGGCCGTTGTTTTCCTACACCTTAATCATAAACGAAGGGTCTGGGGGGACACATTTTACATAGGATGGGGTGGTGGGGCCAACCTTTAAAACATTCCTATTCTTAGATTTAGCTAACGAACGATCGAACGAACGAATAAATCGAACGGGAAAGAACCTTTTCTGCACTATGCATTGAAATTCTACCATGCACAGGGGTTTTCAGTGACAAAATAGTCCTTTTGTGTGGTGATTTTTAAAAACTTTTTGCTGCTGTTTGTGAATGTGTTCCCTGTACGCTATGGGAATTGTGTGTGTGTGTGTGTGTGTGTGTGTTGTTGCTATTTCCCTACCATGCTGTCGTTATACCAGCGAAACGATTTGAAGAGGCAATTAATTTAAGATAATATACGTTTTCATCTGTACATACATAATATGCGTGTGTGTGTGTATATATAAATCGTTACTTTCGTTCGAATATGGCCCGATCTGGAGCTATGCCCCAAATCGGTGACAACTACTATCGGCCTAAAACGTAGCAACGTAGAGGCAATAGAGATCTCGGGTTTTGTTCTTCCTTCTCCTTCCACCTTCACGACACACATTTTCCACCCGTCGGAATTATGCTACCAATTCCTTACCTTACCACCAACGTGATTCGCGGCTTTTTTTTGTTCTAGTTAGAAAATAAATGTAAATCCTTTTATACATGTAAACCATTCTAGGCGTGTTTACTGCCCACCGTACCGTACCGGATCCTTTCTGCTCGTGGTCGTCGAGAGCGCAAAGTGCGTTGAAATCAAATAAACAGGATCAAACTGGATCGTGATTGCTATGAAGGTTGAAGGTGCTGGTTGGTCTGTTTTGTTTGCTTTTACCAACTAAAGAAGGAAGCGTACACTTCAAAGGTACGCCACCCCCGCTAATGGATGTCTTTCTCTATTGGCGCTCTCGATTGGATCGCTTAAAAACTACATTGCGTACGGTTGGTGTGGGGTTTTCTATGTGGTACACGTTTGCCACTGATTGCTATTGTTGTTTTAACCGGTTTTTACTTCGACCCACTTCGACACCTTGCGCATCCTTGCTTATACTCTGCTTAAACCACACGAGCGGTCCTAAACGGTGGCCGGCGTCGAAGGCTTGCTCGGACCGGTGGACGACAGATCACCGGCACCACTGCCGCTGTTCCCCGCCGTGCCCGGTTCCGGTGAGCTGGCGGTGGCCGAACAGCTCGGCTGCACAGGTACGGTGCTGGTAGCGATTGCCTTGTCCCGGTCGCGCTCACGCCCCGGACGGAACGCTTCCAGCAGGGCGTCGACGCGCGCCTCGGTCGGGGCCCATCGGGCGTACCCGGCCGCATTCTGCAACCAGACCACCATCGTGCCGACGATGCTTTTAAAGTTCACCTCCGATCTGCAAAAGTGCAAAAGAAAAAAACCCGTACGATTAGATTCGGTGGTTGAGCATAAATTGCCGCGGAATGTTTTGCTGATATATTTAGTGAAGTGGTGCACACAGCTGGTGAAATGATTGAATTGTATTTGTTTTATATTTATAAAATTTAAGAGATTCTTATAGCTATAGCACTTTAATTCAAAAATGTCATGTACATTTCGCCCCTGCAGACGATCTTCATCATATCTTCGAAACGAGCTTCGTTAAATTCAGACGATCTTCAACAAATACAAAACGACCTTTGTTAAACAAAACCTAAAAATTGAAAAATTATACAAAAATAATTATTTTAATTGAGAATGCTTTAAGGTAAAATTTTTAAAGCTTCCTACTTTCAACTAATATTATGTAGCAGTGGAAATTTAAGTTCAATATTCGTTTCATGCAGCAGAAGCAGCAGGGTTTGCCGAATAAGTTATTTACTTCCGTGTGGATGGAATTACAGGGTTTTCGAGGATTATATAGACATGTTCATCGAGTTGTAGATTCGTTCAGGCATATAATAGACTCTTTCAGCGCGATATAGAATTGTTCGGAAGTAGGTGTAGACTTGTTCGGTTATACTGTAGAGCTGTCACTTTCGTACCCCTTGGACTGCAACTTGCATCATTCTCAGCAGGAGGTAAACAAACGGTTTTCGAAATAATATGCTTTTTTCAACTAATTTATGTATTCAACAGCTTGGAGAATGATTATTAGCTACTTTTAGGACTTTTCAGAATGAAAAATTGAACCCTGCGGCACAGTGTGTAAACAAAACAAATGACAGCTCTACAGAATCGCTGAACATGTCTACGCCTACATCCGAACAATTCTATATCTCGCTGAAAGAGTCTATTATATGCCTGAACGAATCTACAACTCGCTGAACATGTCTATATAATCCTCGAAAACCCTGTAATGTTTCAGTTTTTCCACATGATTTTCAACACTTCTCAAGCTGGATTGCGTTTGACAATATTTTGTGATGAGTTGAAAATCATGCGTAAGAACTGAAATTGTATTGTGTTGTCAATACAATAAGAGATTGCTGTTTGAAAAATAACTTGGAGGTGGTGAATAATGATGTGCACATTCTAAAGTGACTTGGGAAACTCTGTATTAACCGCGTGCAAGATGTTAATCTACATCAATCTATTATTACATTTTCAACGTCATAATCTTTAATTTCTTCAGCTTGATTATCAACACTTCAAATGTCAATCCGGATGATGAGATCCGGCTCCAAACTCCGGTGAAAAAACGAAGGTAACACCGTTGAAGTGTTGAAAATCATGCTGAAGAAATAGAAAATTATTAAAGGCTCCATTACGAATGTGCACATAATTATTCACCGGCTCCAAGATGTTTTTCAACAGCACTCAAATGATGCATTTGTCTCAAAAATGCAATTTCAGTTTTTACAAATAATTTTTAACACACCACAAAAAACTGTCAAACTCAATCCAGCTTGAGACGCGTTGAAAATTATGCTGAAGAAATTGAAAATTATTATGATGGAAATGAAATATCAAGTGCACGTGGATTAACCCAGTACGATGAAAATGAAATATTAGAGTAATGTGGAACAACTGTTCATATGCGGCGAAAAGCATTGTTTACATTAGAAAGTGACTAGAAAAAACCTTGCAATTTTCATCATAATAATATACAATTTCTTCAGAATGATTTTCAATACTTCATTGGCCAAGGGGTAATGAGATCCGGCTTCAAACCCTGCCTTAGGCTTGTGTTGAAAATCATGCTAAAGAAATTGAAAATTACAATGCTAAAAATGAAATGAGGAATAACTTCTTGCGCGCGATGAAAAACAATGATTACATACGAAAGTGACTTAGCCTACCTGCTTACAGAGTTTTCTAGGATATATATAATACAATTACCCATAAAAGGAAGCATACATGCTCAAGTAAATCATTACGCACACCACAAACTGTCATTTGACACAACGTGTAGGTAAAGCTTTGAAAAGCCTGCGACAAATGTGCCCGCTTCAGGGGGGTTTTAATCATTTGCTGACTCAACTACAACCGTCCCATTAACCAAAATGGTGTGTTTGTGTATGTCGATTACTCACTTTGGTATACAATGCTGCAGGCCATGGCGATACTCGTGCTCCATACCCATCACGACCACCTGTTTGCGCTTGTACGGGCTATCCTCGATCTTGGACAGACACTTTAACGGTGGATCCTTCCACTCTTGCAGAAACACAATGAAGCTGTGAAGGCAATGGCAAAAAACATTCCAATCAGTTGCATACAATATCGCACAAACATTCCTCCCCGTTACCTCAACGGTTCGACCGAATCCGTCAGCAGCCGGTCGATGTGCTGCAGGCTCGCATCGATCAGCTCCTCGCAGTACGGTGGATTCACCTGGAACGAGCCCGACACCGGCTTAAAGTCCAGAAACGAGCCGCGCGACCCGAAAAACGAGTCCGTATCGCCGAACGCGGAACAGTACTGGCGGAAGTAGCAGTTCAGCGGGCTGGCAAAGCACTCGAACGTCACGTTAAAGTGGTGGTGCAAACACTCGAACACTACCGCCGGCAGGGCCGCCTGCGTCAGCTCCGGTTCCTGCTGGTTCGGGTTCGCATTGTTGCCGAGAAAGGTGGCGTACCGCTTCAGCATGCAGTACGCCCGCCCGATGAAGAAGTCGAACTTCTTGTCGTCGAAACAGTTGTACCGGTACAGCTGCTCGAGCTTCTGCAGGTGCGATATGTTTACGACGTGCGTGTCCGGCGCCGCCATCACCGCCGTGTTCGTGTACTTGATCACCATGTGGTCGCGATCGTTGCTGTAGTCGATCTGCGGCATGCGGGGCGAAGGCAACGCGAACTGCACCGGATAGCACCAGACCTTGCGCGTGACCGGCGGCTGCAGCGGCGCGGACAGCTCCGGTATGCCGTGCTCCTTCAGTATTTGCGCGTGCCGCTCGCGTATGTTGCGCGCGTGCTGCATCGACAGGTGGTAGAGCTTGGCGCACAGCTGCTCCACGCTGACGCGCACCGTCGCGATGATGTGCGGTTCGCACTGGCGCTGCAGATGCGTGAGGCGGTCCTGGAAGTCCTCGTAGCTGGCGCCGACCGTGCGCCGCAACCACTCGTACGCCTCGTCCGCGTTCCACTTGACGATCTTTTTGCTCTCCTCGCTGGCGCCGCGCCGCTCGACGATCTTCTTCGCCGCGTCACAGTAGCGGGAGAGCTGCTTGCGCGCGTCGCCAGTGAACTTTGGCTTCACGATCTTGATCGGTATGTCGCGCAGGATTTCGCGATACATCTGGGGCGAGATTTCGGGCGTGCACTGGCTGGGCAGCAGCGGATCGATGCCCTGGTCGATGATGCGCCGCTCCATCAGCCAGCGCTGGAAGGAATCTTTCGGCGGCGCGATCGATTCCCGCTTATTGCACAGATCCTCGTACGTTTTGGCGAGCCGGAGCGTGAGCGAACCGCGCAACGCTTCCACTTCCGGGTAGGGCTGCGGGAAGGTCGTGGGCAGTCGCTCGTAGATCAGCACGTTCGTCGGCACCTCGAGATCCCAGGGGCCGGGCAGGACGTACTTCTTGAGCGGTGGCGGTCCACCGACACTGCCGGCACCGGGCGGGAGATGGGCGGAGTGATGCTGCTGCTGCTGCTGCTGCGGCTGCTGGGCTGCGTCCTCCGAGGCACGTCGTTTCAGCGTGTGGTGGTGGTTGTGGGGCGAGGGATGGGTATTGTTGTTGTAGCCGGTGCTGTTGTGCATCGGCAGTGGACCGTTCAGCGGGCTGGTGCTGCAGATGCCGAGCGGGTCGGTCAGCGGGTCGAACTGCGGGGGGCCACGGTTCAGTTGGGGCGGTTCCCAGAGTGATTCGCCGGTCAGCTTGTTCCAGAAGTAGGGTCGCCCTTCACGCTTGGACCAAAACTTCCGCCAGCCTTGCTGCGTCAGCTCGGGCGCCAGCTCCTCGTTGAAGTTGGCACCGGGGGCACCGGGGGCGGCGCCGGACGGGGTGTGTGCCACGTCGGGAGGCGTCGTTTTCGTGGGCGTTAGCAGCGGGGCGCTGATGGTGGTCGGGCTGGACGCTTGCATTTGGGGCGATTGGGCCGGATGATGCTGGTGCTGGTGGAGCGGTGGCACCTGTTGCTGCTGGTGCTGCGGGTGTTGCTGTTCGGCCAGGGAGGGGTTGGTCAGCTGGTCCCAGGCGGACGGTGCCGCCGGGAGTATGTTCTCCGTTTTACTGTTCATGCCAACGTCATTCATGTTGTGGCTTCCGTCCTGAAACGAGGAATAAAATGGGACGGTTTTGGATTATGATCTTAGAGAAAATTAAATGAATTAAATTAAAACAAATAAATAAATAATTAAGTAATTTATGCTTTTTAAATTTACGAATCATTTTACAATTAAGCTAGTTTTATGCACGCTCTGTTTAACAAAATAATGGCTAATTTTTTTATTTTTTTAATATTAAAAAATATATTTTGATAATTACACTTATAAAACATATAAAACCTTCAAAACAGTTATAAAACACTTTTTTTAATTCGTTAAAAATAGTATGTCTGTGAAACTTTCCTAAAATATGTTGTTTCTAGTTTTGGACGATTTTTTAAAGCATTACTTAGTACAAAAACCCTATTTTTCGAGGTGTCTATATAGTTATGTTACGATCCTTAATTTGTTTTTTTTTGTAGTGAGTCATGTAATAATGGTCTTAAAAATTCGAAAAAAATACACAAAACTGTGAAAAAGTCCTTTGCACAATTCATACATTCACTGTTTTCTTCTATCTACTCCATATTTTCCGCAATTCGCGAAAAACGACTGTCCATACGGTAGGGCGCTGTATAGTAATTACACACTAGTGATTGGTCATTAGTTGCAATAATTGACAATATTAATAAGAAAAAGGCACCTTATTATGAGTAACTGGTCGTTGCGTATTGTGATGAATTTAAAGGGTAAAAGTAACTAATAATGACGAGTTATTTGCAATAGTTACAAGAAAACGTTCCCATCTCTGATTCCAAAGACCAAATATTTGACCCTGAATTTGAAGTATTAGAGTACCTCAGGTTCAATAAAAGTAATAGAAATTACACGATATCTTTTAAATCCGATATGAGCATTCCAACAGAAGAATAATAGTAAGTTTTGCTTATAGATGATTTTGAGTCTTTCGATTACATGCATCTCTTCAATCTCTTGAACAGAACCTAGGCATGATACTGTCAACCTATATTCAACAACTGGAGTCAATTTAAGGTATTTCCTGCTAAACTACGTGAAAAAAGAGCTTTCTTATCGCTTGCCAAACTGTTGTCTATGCAACTGAGATTCCATTTTCGAACGAGCATTCCTTCCGTTGTGAGGAGATGCATCCTAAAACGGAAAAAGACAAACATCTTCCGCCACATGTTTGGGATCGTAAACTGATGCTTTCGGAAGCTGCTACTGGCCGCATAATGACGACGCGTCCCCTACCCACCCCCTCCTGTTGAATTGGTTCGGGACGTTCGTGCAACATTCGGGGGAAGCGCGATGCCTGCCGAGGTGTCACATGGTGGTTGTTGCGTTTATTGCAACCGGTTCCACACAAAAAATAAAAACCTTTCGCCCCCTTTCGCATTGACTGCTGCTATGCACTGTTCCTCGTAACGATCGCTACAACATATGCTACAAAGAAAAAAATGGGAAACACATTAGCATCACCAAATGCTACTCACCTGCGATGTAGGGGTGGTGGGAGATCGTTAGACAGAAAAAAGCGCGCCGTTTTCCCCGTTGCGTTTTGCTGGTGCGCGCGAACCGTGTAGCCAGGCCTCCTGCCCCTCGGTCTCTTATCACCTTCGTAGTCGTATGTACGAGGGAACGAAAATAGCTCTTGAAGAAGAGAAAAAACCCGCCAAAACGAACAAACTGCTTCACTCTGCCGTCGTTGTGCTCCGGAACCACCCGATTCCGTGCGTGTTCCGTGGCGTTCGATATGGCACTCTTGCGTGGAAGTGGCCAACAACAACAACAACAAAAACTACCTGCTGCTGTGGCTGCACCCCCGCCAACGGTCCGTATGCATCTGTTTACTGCGCAGCTAACGCAAACTATCCACCAGCAACAACACACAACGATAGGCAAAACAAAAAAAAAAAAACACACACACACAACACCCCCCACCCCAGCCCCAAAAGCGGGATCACACACACGCGTCACGGATTGTTTTGATGCGCACGACGCACCACCGCTGCTTGCTTCCTAAACGCTCTCGAGCTGCTGCGGCACAGAGCACAGAAGGGCACAGCGCTTCAGCTGCACGGAGCAGCAGCAGCCGTAGCAGCAGCAGCAGGTCGGTTTTGGGTAAAAAGATGCACTAGCCTATTTCCGCACAGAACCGCATCCAACTCGGCGTACTCCAGCGTACCGAGCTGCGGCATCGAACGCACCACAGTTTCACGCACCGATCGGCCGCCAAAACATCGCGCAAACTATCGCAAAGCACGAGAAATCGGTGACGAGGAAAAATTCACTACAGCCCACCGTCGTACGCCATTTGCATTTTTTTTACTTCTGTCGTTTTCTCGCTGCCTGGCGAAGCACGGTAAACATTCAGTGTGGCCAGATTATTTTGGCGGTTTTCGGCAGGAGCAATGTTGGGAACGTGTAACAAATGAGGATAGCAATCCTTGAAACAGCATCCCAAGCGCCACAGATTAAGCTTAAACGACTGAAATCAAATATCTGTGATTTTCGGTAAGATGAATGGAAAATCAGTAGTTTTAGGGCGGTCATTTGTGAATCGGTAGGCATATAAAAAATCGGTAGGAAAACAGATAAATCGGTATTTCTGGTCACTCTGGAACTTTGGCGAGGTGGTCCGTTTATAGGAACGAGTTCAGGTGCTTCGAAAGTGAACGGGACGCGGTGCGTGATTGTGGTTTTAGTACAACATATTTGTTATTGTGTAATGTAAAGTTTGGGGCATTTCTTTGTAACATGTCTTAACATAAATAATGTTTAAATATGTTGTGTTATGTTTCTGTAATATGTAGTTTAAGAAAATATTTTACTTTTGCATTATTGGGTTCGTGTGCTAAAACAGTCCACTTTGTTGCTGTTCTAAAATAACATGTAGCATTTTCATCGGGCAACAGTGATGAGAATATTTATATGGGTAGAGGAAAATACAGTGGAGCGCCGTTTATCCGGGCTTCTCGGGACTTGCCCTCGCCCGGATAAGCGAAAAGCACGG
This sequence comes from Anopheles coluzzii, assembly GCF_943734685.1. Classification (NCBI taxonomy): domain Eukaryota; kingdom Metazoa; phylum Arthropoda; class Insecta; order Diptera; family Culicidae; genus Anopheles; species Anopheles coluzzii. Next base: position 88,816,527 of record NC_064671.1, read on the forward strand.
ATAATGAGTCAAATGATATATTTTATCACCAATTCCTTATTAATTTTTGGAAAATTATCTATTTTTTTGATAAAATAACCCCGTTTTTAATAACTACATGTTTTTCCAATGAGAATATTTGAAATTTACCTTGAATTATCGTGTCTTTTGTTATGAGAATGTGCTCTTATAACCGCTTTTTCAAATATCCTCCTCATAACGCAATGTCACCTTTGTATTGAACTGTCATTTCTCAATAGCACGGATAAACGGAAAGCCGGATAAAAGGTACCCGGATAAACGGCGCTCCACTGTAATGTCAAACAAGGATTTTTCATGTTTAAGACGACAATTCAATAGTAATTTTTTTTTATATATTATGTTTTCCACTTCATGATGATTACCCCAACACAGGTTTGAGAAGGACGGAAGTATCTTTACGATAATATTACTCTGATAGGTATGTTGAAATATATTGTACGAGCTAGTGGTGGCATCGGCACATGCTCAGCGGAACCCACCAAGTCATACACACACACACCCAAGACGACCAACATAGTTTTATCAAGAAATAAACGGGTCATACTCCAACGAATACAATGGTATTCCCAAGCATCCTTATCACCACTTATCAGGACACAGCTGAGATATGCATATGGCCAGTTCCATTGGTACCATCGGCTGGCTCCAGAGTACTGCCCTCCGAAGCAGGTGAACCTAATGTATCTGGAATGGACCACTTACAATCATCAATTATTGAATTCTGCTGTGACCTCCCAGACCTTGGGCAGACAGTAAATTGCCCCAATGTCCTCTTGTACGTGCGCGTGCCTCAAACCTATGATGTCGCTTTCTTCTTATAAAATTCAGCCAATAGCGTTCCTTCTACGCTCCTTCTACGACTATGTAGGGTACTCACTCGCGACCTTGCAAATAATGGGTAGTCTCACTCATCACTAATTTCTTAACACCTTTTTTTTATTCCAACATCTTTACCTAATCTTTACCTTAAAAAAATCACCTGTCCTTACAATTCTTGCAAAATGCCAATTCAGGTAAAAGTCCACACCACGAACCTACCACAACATTTCCAATAGGAATTCCACAGCCCTAACTTCTCAAGGCAACACTTTGTTTACAGGACTTCTCTACCCCGTAGAGCCGGCGCGCTCTCGTCCCTTCTCTGGCTGGCGCCTGGCTCTTCCCGTAACTCGTGGGTGTTCTTGTGCCCTTCTTTACCTAAGCCCCCGTATACCCTTACCCACGCACATACACACATTCCGGGGCAAAATTTATGGATTTGTTATAAAAACTATCCAAACGATCGTAGTCCGCTGTCAGTTACGTTTCAAACCACGATCACAGCACATCGTGATCTCGTCGGAAGATCCGCATCATTCCAAGATGTTCAGGAAATACAGTGTGTGCGCTGTTGCGATAGTGCTGTACGTTCTTATCGGGCTGGTTAGTTCGACAGGGTTCTACATCGACAATGGTGTCGATCAAACCGTCCGGGAGAAGAGTGTCGAGCTGCACGAGCGGCAAGAGATTGAGCATGAAATTCTCGAACTGCTGGGTCTTCCCGATCGTCCCAACAAGCAGCATGTGCATCCTTCCTTAAGGTAGAGCGCGGATACTCCTTACAACCTAAATGTGATAATGAAAAATGGAATGGAAATAAAAATGGAATGGAAAAATTAATAGCAATTTTTATTGTATTTCTTCTTTCCTCACAGAAAATCAGCACCCCAGTTCCTGCTCAACATCTACCACAAGTTTACGGAGGAAATGACCGGTGGCCGGCGGCGGAAACGGTACGCGGACGGCGCCAACCTGCTCACGATCGCCGACGAACGGGCGATCGGCGAGAGTGACGTGATCATGTCCTTTCTCAACAAAGCCAACCGCCATCTGCCCAAGATCCGGCATCATCGCGGTGGCCATCGGCTGTGGTTCGACACGGCCGAGATCGATGCGGAGCGGGACAACAATCAGCTGCTGTACGCGAGCTTGCGCATGTACAAGAACCGCACGACCGAGCGGCCCTGGGATGCGATTGTCCGGGGCCGGCAGATAGTGGTGCGTGCGTCACTGATCGGTGGGTACGATGCGTCAAAGGATGGGCATCGGTTGGAGCTGGTGGCGGAACAATCGGTACCGTACAACTACGACGGCTGGGTCGAGCTGAACGCTACCCAGGCCATGCAACGGTGGGTCGTCGAGCGGGTCGCCAATAAGGGCATTTTCGTTGAGGTTTACTATGCGGAAAGCCCACGGAAGGAGATCCTGCCGCACGAGGTCGGTTTGATCCTGTCGAACCGGTTCGGTCGCTATCAACCGTTTCTCGTGGGCTACTGCAAGGGACCGGAGCTGGTCAAACCGACGGCAGCCCTTGCCGGTGGCAGTGGGACGGTCGGGGGGCGCTCGAAACGTAGCGTCCGGCGAAAGGCGGGAACCGGCACTGGGAAGCGTAGCGATCGGGTGCGAAATCCGTTCCTGGAGCGGTTCGGCGGCGGTGGCGAACGGCACAAAAGCTGCCAGATACAGACGCTGTACGTGAGCTTCCGGGATCTGAACTGGCAGGATTGGATTATCGCGCCGGACGGGTTCGGGGCGTTCTTTTGCTTCGGCGAGTGTAACTTCCCGCTCAACACGCACATGAACGCGACGAACCATGCGCTGATACAGACGCTGGTGCATCTGATGCATCCGACGCGCGTCCCGAAACCGTGCTGTGCACCGACCAAGCTGAATCCGATCTCGGTGCTGTATCATATCGATGATGCGAACATCAATTTGAAAAAGTATAAAAATATGGTCGTTAAGAGTTGTGGGTGTCTGTAGGGAGGGAGCTGGGGCGGGGCGGGAGAGCCTTGTGGCGTTTGATGCTTCCAGTGATAGGAGGAAAACATGGAAGGGAACAAGAACAAAATGTAAAATAGGCTTTAAATAAAATTAATTAATTAATGGATGTTCATTAACTTACTTTTACGATTTTACTATAGAAATAACAGCTTTTCATAATGTTTAGCTGTGTTTAGAGGAAGGCGTTTTGTTTTATATTAAAATTATACATTAAACTATTTGAAACCTCGAAAAATTGCACTATGTAAATATTAAAAAAAGACTGAAATGATAAAAATAAAAATCAAAAAGAAAGCTTTTAGTTACCATCATGTTGAAATATAAGAAAGAATAAAACAATTAAAAGTAACAAACTACGAAATACGAAAGAAAGCAATAAAACATGATATGAAATTAAAATGAAAAAAAAATTCTAGGGGAAGACGGGGTAAAGACGGACAAAAGGAAGTTAAGGAAAATGTAAAAAAAATGTAAAAAAATATAAATACAATGACTATGAAAATGTCCATACTCTATTTTACTCTCATGTTTTATCTGAAAATGTGTTGAAGTCTTTAAGTTTCTATCATTTTTTAAATTTTTTATTTTTGTGCAATTTTGAAATATTTGTGTAGAATGGACAGCTGATATGGGGAAGATGAACTCTCCGAAGAGTAAAATGGACACTTGTAGAAAACTTTGAAAATTTAAGAGGTTTCCTGTTGTACGTCCATTTTCCTTATGCAATCCACGCCCTGAAACGTACATTAAAAAAATCTTGGCCAATTGCAACGACGGTTCATTCAGCCGTGAACTTGCCTTGTGGAAATTACTGAGCGGAGAGTCCATGATCCCAGCATTAATGAGGGACTTTTATGATAGGTCAAGCCATTTTTGATCTTTGTAATCCCATAAAATATGTCATCTATTTCTGAACGATGTCATACTAATGCTTCTTCTTTTTGTTGATTGAAGTTGTCCAAATCGAGGCAGATATCGGGTTCCTTGAAGTGTCTAATCAGCATGCGTGCGTTTAATAGCATAATGCATGCTCGATATTTTCACAGGTGGTTCATTTCTCGGAATGGTCTTCCGAATACCTTCATCTAAGGTATTTTATGATATTTATTCATCACCAGTTGATGAAAGAAGCAAAATAAATAAACATTTTCGAAAATTAAGCAATACAATTTATAGAGCATAAAATCCGCAGTAGTCAAATTAGATCCACACCGGTGGACACACGGTTCAAAATTGGTTTATTTCGTGAATTTTACCAATTTTGCATATATTATGCCAACAATGTTCTTAAATGAGTTGTTTTACTTTCAGTTTGGATGCATTGATGAATTATTCTATAGTTACTTTTATCATGTAATTATGAGAAGTGTCCGTCTGTACCTACCTTCCCCTTCGTAATGAAAGGATGGAAGTATTAAAGGGATAATTGATTATTCAATATTCATTATTTATTACTTTAAAGAAACACAGAAACAGAAAAATAGAAAATAAAATAAAATAAAAACCGGAAGAAAACAGAACAATTCAATTGCTAAGTAACTGAGAAAACACAAAAGTGTAATTATTAATTTGAAATATTTAAATAGGATGTAATTAGTAAATGTAATTTTTCAAAACAGTAAAGCATTCAAACAAAGTGAACATGATCAGTTGATTTTTTATTGACTTTTATTTTCATATCGCTCTTTAAACTTGTTCCATGTTCTACCTTTCCCCCCCGGATATATACCGTAGAGCCTAAGCACAACCCAACTTGAATTCTAATTTTCACCCACTTTTTCTTCACACGCTTTCCCCTTCCCTTGTCACGTACGCACGTATGTATTAGTTGCATTTTTGTAGGCTTTTTGTCACACTGTTTTCTTATTTTACATTCGATTGGTTGTTTAGTCATCTCCTCAGCGTTCGTTTATTTTTCCTTTTTTGTTTTACATCTTTAAAGCTGATCAACTGTGTAGTAGATTTTTCAATTTTCCTGTCTCTTATTTCTGCGTTTCGGTATGATTTTAATGATTTTTTTTGCATTTCTTCTCGGCTGCACTTAACACACTCACGCCTGATTGTAGTGTTTTGGGGTTAAAACTGTTACCGGTAAAAAATGTCCAATGCTGTTTGAATGGGATTGAAGAGGATGAAAAACTCAAACGTGCACACACACAGGTATGGGGCCGTCTGGTTAGGTTTGGTGCCAGCGAATTAAATGTACAGCACACCTTTCCCATATGGATAGGGATCAAGGTGACTTATTTTCGCCTCGAACATCTCTTCGCTTGATTTGGGATGCATGCTGGATTGGAATATAACCTGCTGTTGCTTAATCAAATACATGTGTGTGATAAATATAATTCATTAGGAGGTTTTTGTCCTATGTCCTATCTTATTATGCAGTTGGTTTTTAATTGGCTAGGAGTTTAATCTTGTTGTTTACCAAGCAACTGCAGCGAGTATGAAAAGTAAGCGGATGAACAATGGCTAAGAAAATGAGTAAAATATTAATGGTACTGCCGACGAGTGTCGGCTTGATTACTGGACTAGGTAATTCGTTAAGGTTCAGTTTGGTTCGTAGGGTTCTTACATTGTTAAGTTAGTTCGGAAACGATTCCCACTCGCTACACTCGAGGGATTGGATTGGTTCCATGGATGTGTTTTTTTTCTGTCTGTCTGTGTGTGAGTGTTTGTTTACATGTTGTGTGGTTTTCATTCCAATTTTATTCTTGTCCTCTCATGTTTAGCGCGTATTGATCACAGAGTAGAGTTGCTTTCGCGTGTCGCTGGCGTGTTGGCGTTTCACGCGCGGAGCGTATGTACACGCACGCACAGCCCCGCTTAGAATATGTATATATATCTATATGTATATAGCCTACTTGTTGTATCTTGTTTTATCTTTACGGTAAATTCTCTTCTTCTTCTTCTACATTGCTATTTACATGCGGATAGTGCATCATCACACGAGCGTAGCTTCATATTCTTTACCGGCTTAGTTGCGTCTAAGGGTAAGAGAGGGATGGCTGACGTTTAGAGATGCGAACGATTGAACGAATCTAGACGCATGATTATTAGTTTAAATAACCTCTAAAATCAGCAAATTATCTAAATTTATTTTAGGATTGCACCATAATGTAAGATAATTGATGGCCAATTATGATGTAAAAAGAGGTAATAAGTCAACTACAGTGAACCCTCTCTTATTTGACACCTCTCCAATTTGAAAAACCTCTCTTATTTGAACATTTTGCAGTCCCTTGATTTCTAGTACATTTTTGTTCCTCTAATTTGGAAAACCTCTGAAATCTGTGTCCCTCTTATTTGTGTATGGTGTTGCTGCATACTAAATGTTCTGTCTCTTTCTTGTTTGGATGGACCTTTCATTCACTTTCCACCTCTGTAATTTGAAAACCCCTCTTATTCGACAGTCCCATCGCCTCTCAAATAAGAGAGGGTTCACTGTATTAACAAATTAATTACTAAACTTATAATTGATAAATTTTTATGAAAGTATACCTTCAACCAATACATTTTAATTAAAAAATGTTAAATATTTTGCTCTACAATGATAAAAAACAATAAAACTGTTCATTTGTGATAAATAATACATAAATATAGGCTTTTTGCGTAACCGATTGCATACATTGAGGCGACAAACTGCAACGCCTACAAATAGGCTATTTGCATTACACATTAGTTTCATTGTAGCATTTGAACAAAAAAGCCTCTTAATACGTTCACTTACCAACCAATTCTAATGAGTCTAATGAATTCTTATCCCAGTTATATATTAATTTTATCTAATACGAATGCAATGAAGAAAAAAAAAATGAAATAGCAACAGCAACCACAAAACGACTAAAAGCTTTACAGCCGTCGCAAATTATTGGATTATTGTCTTCAATCGTAAAATTGAAAGATATATCAATAAAAATGTTATTACATTTGTTTGAGAATTGAAATGATGCCTCTTTTTACTACTTTTCACACCCATCAATGAATGATATGCTTCTAGACGCAGCGAAGGTTCTTCCGATTCCGAAATGTTGGTTACTGTAATTGTAAATTGATTGTTGTTCGAATCGTACACACCATTTCCTACCGAACGAGACACGCGAAAGGAAACGTTGCCAAACGTTGCTCTACACGCTTGTACCGTTGCACTACAGAAACCGATTATCTTTTAGCATTCTTGTTTTTCCTCGTGAGCCCTCATCACACACACGCTCACACAGCGGGGCTTAAGGTTGAACCATTGTTTTTTCATAAAGATTGTGGGATTTGATTTTTGGTGCATTTTGAATGCACTTACTTTCCCGTGATTGTATTATCACTAGGTCGCATGAGCGAGCTCGATAGAGATTTGTGGACATTGAGGACGAGCGTCGCGAAATTCCGCTGACATAAGACGAAATTGCACAGCACACAAGTGGAACAAACTACACGCTCTTGCTCTCGCACAACCGCATACAGTCACACACATACACTCAAACGGGCGCATTGCACCACCGATCACTACCGGCTGGCGTTACGTTTCAATGTTGAAGAGCTTCCTGAACCCCGACACCATCGTTTTGTTCGCGACGTGCTGGTGGAACGTCGTGGCGATGGTAGTGGTCGCCTGCACGGTGGCGACCTCTGTCGGGGCCAGGAGCAACCCTCACGTCCGCACGTACTTGTACACTACCAGAAACACGAGAAAGCTCACCATCACCAGGACGCAGGCGGTCACGACCTTGGCGAACGTGTTCAGGCCCGACTCGTTCGGGTTGAGCGGCCGGGACGAGCTTTGCTCGGTGGAGTTGCGCCGCTTGGTGGCCAGTCCGCGGGCCAGCGCCGGGAAAGCGAGCGACTGCGTGAAGGTCAGCTTGTGCAGTGACTCGCTGAGCGAGTAGGGTCCGACCGAACCGCGGGCCGCCGCCCGCAACAGTGCGTACTCGAGATCGAGCGCATCGAACAGGGACAGCCGGGCCGTCATCGTGGAGGCACGGCGTTGATCGAGCTCGAGGTTGTCTTTGTCACGCTCCGGCCGTAGCCAGGGATCGGAGGACCTGTCAAAGACGAGATGGAATGTGAAATGAAAGAGCGACATAGAGAGGTTGTAACACCGAACGCTTACCGCTGCGGGTGTTGGCCAAGGGTCGCAACGGCTACCGAGGTAAGCGAGGAGGTCGTGCTGGAGCTGGCGGTGCAGAGATGATTGCTGGTCGTGGGCCCGTTAAACTCCGTGCTGTCCTCGAGCGAAGTCTGCAATGGATGGGGAGGAGTGGAAGAGGTCCTATGATTGTCAAACAACGGCAGGCTGGCCAGGCTCACTTGGTCGGGAGAGGCGGGCGCACGGAGCGCGAAGATGCGCGCATGGTCCGGGTGCAGCAGCGACGTCGAGGGGCGCCGCGTCGCCCGGTCCACCGAGGGTGTGGGCGAACCGGCCGTCGGCGATGCGCTGGGCGAGATGGCATTGGACACGACGAGCGGATGGCAGGGCATGGCGATCGGTGAGGGTGACGCCTGCACGGAATCGATACCGGAGTCACCCGCCTGCAGCTGATCCACGAACAGTGAGTTCCGCCTGCCATTGGAGCTCTGTTGCTGGAAAACGGCACAGAAATGAGACACACGATTACAACCACACCATGCACTGTGCCCCGCACACCAACCTGATCGTCCGCTACGATGGGAAAGACGAAGCTCTGCCCATCTGCTTCACCCCGGGGCGAGTCCTGGCTGGGCCACACCTGTAGCAGCGGCAGCGAACAGGTCGGATGCTTCGGCGGACTATCGCTGCTGCTGCTGCTGGCCGCAATGGCCGGACCGGACGGTTGCTGGAACGCCTTTCGTCCGAGTTTTGTAGGACTTTCGCAGCCGCCGGACTCCTCGGAGGACGTCGGCGGTTTGGTGGTGGTGCGCCAGAATCGTTTCAAACGCAGCTCGCGTCGCTTTTCCTGTTGCTGTTCGTGGGGAGGGAAAAGATGGAAAAGAAGATGCAATTAGAGTGCGGTAGAGTTAGACAGTATTTAAAATTACAATACATTTTGATATTCTAGAAGAGATGTAATTCCTTGCAGAGCATATTTCATAGCGATTTTTTCCGTTTTGACTTCTTTTAAGAGGCTATTTTTAGAATATTTTTAGTGAATCTTATGGACATTACACTTTGATACGTCTCAAAGATGTTTGAGACCAAAATGTTTGCGATCAAGATTTTTGAGATCAAGATTTTTGTGACCAAAAATGTTGCGACTGTCCCGGGGTTTTCTGTAGTACAGTTGTCAACTTGATAACATGCCCGTCATGGAATCAACCACCATATGGACCGTGCCCCCATAGCAAGGACTGACTATTCGGCTGCGTGGCACTGGAACACTATAGAAAGCCATGTCCATATAGCCATATAGCTGGCATGTCCGCGTAGGACGTTACGGCAAATAGAAGAGGATCAATTTAAATATACCATAGGAAAACAGTTTGTCGGCAGCTACCAAGCTGGATTTGTTGGAGGCAAATCGACCACCGACCAAATCTTTACTCTACGGCAGATCCTCCAGAATTGCCGAGAGCGCCAGATTCCTACGCACCACCTGTTCATCGACTTCAAGGCGGCTTACGACACCATAGACCGGAATGAGCTATGGAACATCATGCAGCAGTACCATTTGCCTGGGAAGTTGATCCGGCTGTTAGAAGTAATCATGAACGGGGTGCAGTGCAAGATGAGAGTATCAAACATGACGTCGGAATCGTTCGAATCTCACAGGAGACTGAGGCAAGGTGGCGGACTCTCCTGTCTGCTCTTCAACATCGCCCTGGAAGGTGTCATTCGAGGTGCGGGGCTAGACAACAACATCCGTGGCACGATGCTCTACCGATCTCTCCAATTTCTTGGCTTCGCGGATGACATCGACAACATCGGCAGGACTACAGCGAAGGTGTGTTAAGCGTACACCCGACTCAAACGCGAAGCAGCAAGATTTGGATTGAGAATCAATGCGACGAAGACGAAGTACCTGCTTGCCGGTGACTTAGACCATCTGGGAAGCAGTGTATTAGTTGACGGCGACAGTCTCGAGGTAATATAAGAGTTTTGCAATCTTGGCACGGTCGTTACTTCGGACAACGGCATTAGCAGCGAAAGCAGAGGAATCGTGCTTACTATGGGCTTCACCGACAGCGATCTCCAGTTCGGCATAAGGCGCAGGGGAGCACAGCAAACTCGATGGCTGGACCAGGTGAAGCGAGACCTGTCTGAAATCGGGTGTCTACATGGATGGGAGACTGCAAGCCAGGGACCGAGCATCCTGGAGAATTGTTGTTAACCGGGCCATGTAACATCGACGTGCTCTATCGTGAGCAGGCCAACAAGATAAAGAGAGAGAGAGAGAGAGAGAGAGGAAAACAGTTTTGCTTCTAATTAGGTTTTATTTGGACTGATAGGATTGTTCATAGCTGGCAAAAGATGGATGTCCTGCTGTGGAAGGTATACGGCATACGAGAAGGGAAACATTTATGTTATAGAATATACCAGTTACTAAAGAAAACTAAATAATTCCACAATTCTTTCCGCACAACGATCTATAGTAAAATTGTGTTCCAATCGTACTATTTTTAATAAATTCACTATCAAGCTTGGAACCTCAAAGAAATGTTTCAGAACAAAACAGTTTTTAAACCTATTCACATTTTAAAAGCCAATTTAATTCAAGCAGAGATCTCCATTCATCGTCTTCCACGGCAAGCCTTACCTATGACTTGATTAACTGTCAGCACTTTTTCCCTCCAAACACAAAAAGCGACTGCATCCTCGTTACGACCTCTGCAGGTTCAAAAAAACAAAAAGCTCAGCCCACGCAAATGGTTCCACAGGGGGGCTAAATTTCCAACGGCACTCTAAAATTGCTCTCGACCGCGCCAAAATAAACCGAGCACGAAATTCACTGCAAAACGGGACGATTTTTCACCGTCCCGAATGTTTGCGCCGGTGTTTACAACCGGTAGAGACGGCGTGTGGCCCTTGGACCGTTTTTTTGTCGTTGTTGTTGCTCGTTGTTCCATCCCAAAAGCTTAATCCACCAAATCGTTCTCTGAGCCAATGCCTGTGCTTTACCCGTACCCGGCGCACCGAATCTGACGTCAGTATTAAAGCACGCAGCCTTCCCAGCGATCATCAATGCACGAAAGGTAATCGTCCTCGTAAAAGGGACCGCAATGCGATGGCATGGATCCCTCGAAAAACAACAAAAATGCCGGTAAATATCGGACCGTTTTGGGACAGCCGAAAGGGCCAAAGCTCATCATAATAAATCTTCATCCACCGTGCCTGACCTTTTCGACGCAGATTACTTTAAAAGTACACGCAAACGGTACATTTTTCTTCTCGGCGGGGCGCCGGTATTGGTGTTGTTTTTTCCATCTTTTCCAGCTGCCATTCGGTGTCACTCTCCACGAGGATGCAAAACCCCTATTTCAATAATTTATCGCTCCCTCCCACGGAGGGATGGATGTGTAGCGCGGGCGAAAAGGACACGTCGTTCGCGCGCAAGCAAAAGCCCGAGGATTGGTGATAGATTTAACGGAAATATGTTTTTAATTTTCATCCCAATCCCAGCCCTCATCGCACTGATCCAATGATTGCAGCCGGTGAATTAATGCTGTTAGTTCCGGTGTCCGGCGGGAGCCGGTGTGTGCTGCAAGACCTTTGCACACTTTATGCTATGTTGCTCATTCTGTATATCGCTGAATTGGAGCGATATATGCATGGGACCAAAGCCCGCTACACGGCATGCGGAACTAACACGGACCCAGAGCTCACGATACAGCTGTAGCTCGATTGGAAGCGGCAGACGATTTGCATAAAGTATTAAATTTAATTAATATTGAACACAATGTCTTCCTTTTCCGCCTCGCTAGGTTCACGCGAGAGCGTACGGTGTTCGTGCACACGGTCTATGAAGCATACAATTCCGACAGGAATGCAGTGGGTTCGGTGCATTGCAGTAGAATTAAACAGCATTCGTAGTGGCACAGCAACAGCAGAACGAGTTGCCTTCATCGATTGGATGCATAAATATGGAAGGGTGAGATTGTTTGGTCAGTATTGATGATTGTGTGTGATTAAAAAGCGATTGTAGAGATGTGATGGAGAAATGGCAAAGGTATGGGTGCTACAAAACGAGTCATGAAATTTAATTGGAACAATAAAGTAAAACGATCGAATCACGGTACAACATGAGCGAAGAAGTTCAGCAAAATCGACCGGAGCCATGGTTTTTAGGCGTTTGGGGTAACTTGTTTCCATGTAACGCGTTATTGTAGCATGTCCATATCTAATTTCAACATGTTGAAGAGTTGTACTGGATTGGTATTACCATGTGCTTCGTTTGTCTAGTGAATATGAGAACTCCGGCATTCTTCAAAGCGTGCTACTATCATAGGCTTTTATCTTATCTCTTTTTGTAGATATGGCCTCTGTTTTATAGTTATCTGTGCTTTTTATTGCTGGCCTACTTTTAAGCTAGCCTTTCCATCCCATACTTTTCAATATTTTTCCTAATCGTACTTGAAATGTTAGAACCTACGCGCTTAGCATATGAACGGCTAATTGGAATGGAACTGGAAACTGAATATTGGCTATCCCTGTTTTTGGCCTGATTTGAACCTCCTAATCCTAAATCGACTCCAAAATCTACGCCGACCTACCCCGGAAGGTAGAGTAGTATTATCCGGACCCGTCCCGAATCGGCCGGAGCCGTCCGGAGTCGAAATCATCCTGAGTAAGAGTCGGAGTCATCTGGAGCCGGATGGAGCCGTCCGAAGTTGGTGAGTGTCGGTGCTGGGGACGGCCAGTTGAAGGATGCTGTCGCAAAACATCGTTGTCGTCGTTATAGCTATTCTTACAATCAAAGGCCTGTTTATGCAGTGCACGTGCAAAGCTGTGTGTTATAGTTTGATTCCGGATGACTCTGGCCTACTCCTATTCCTGTCGATTCCGACACTGACTTCAGACGACTTCGACTCCGGGCCGAACTGGTGGTTCTGGAGTTTTGCTGGAGTCGGAATTGGACTAAAAATAACCGAAGTTAGATCGGAGTCGTGGGCGCGCTCCTGCGAGCACATCACTGATGAGCAAATTTATAGAATTTGAGTTTTGTCAGCAATTGTCAAATATGTCTGCAATAGGTTTTGTATTGCTGAAGCTGTCCATATCCATTACTTCAGTTCCATAGTTCCATCAACGATCAATACGATCGTTTTCGTCTACATCATCCAAGCGTTAATTTCAATAATAAAAATGACTTGTTTTTGATGGGATCAATGACAGATAGATGTATAGAATTACGCAGATAATACATACCTGTCAATTCAAATAAAATCATAAAGCTAAAATACAAAATACATTATGTTTAATTCTTCATCCGCAATACAATGGAAGGACTTCAAGGAAGACATACAAGGAAGAAGCTTCAACTTTCTGAGTTGGACAAAAAACTCAGCTTTCCTAAAACATGTATATCCATCATGCTTTGCTGTTTTTTCCCAATTCCTACACTTTGCTTCTAATTTTCTCGGAAAATTCCACCCAAAAAAAAGAAGCCTTCATACATTGAAATCCCTTCTGCGTACATACACACACAATTTGTAAAACACGTGACGATGATACATTATGATACCCGACGCGCGCGCGACTGTGCAACTTTTATTTCTCACGGGATACCGGTCCAGTTCGGGTTCATCATGCATTACCAACGGCAGAGAGAAAGAAAAAGAAAAAAAAAAAGATTCCTATTGCGAGGAAAATGTTTTATTGCTTCTAAATAGAAAAAAAAACTCCATACCACACCAAAGGTGGGTGAAAAACTCGCCCAAAAACCGGCCAGGACGCATCATTCCCTGCTGGCCTGATGCCGACCTGTCAGTCTGCAAAGTGGTGACGTCAAAGCATCGGAGTTTTTAACTGCCACCGGGGGTTTGTGTGTGTGTTCTTTTTTGTTGTTTCTGGCCCTCGCTTTCGTCCCTGCTCGCCAACTTTTGCCTTTCATCTAGATCGCGATTTTTGTGTTTTGCCTTCTCCTGCACCGTGGAAGCGAAACGGTGCCGCTTTCGCGCTCGTGATGGATGGTCATGTACTTTTTGTTTGCACAGTTCGCTTATCTAGGCATGTTATCAAACCATCTACACCAAAAAAAAGGAGGGAGGTGGGGGCAGCACCCTTCAGCACGCTTCAGTACGCGTTTGTTTGAGCAAAAACCTAGCGAATCAGCGCGGCAGATGACAACGCAAACTTTGGCTGCACATCCTCACCAGTACACTGCTACTGCCAGCTGAAAGCGGAGCCTTTGGGTGAAATTTTCATCCAGAATTTTAAATGCACCTTCCGTGCACACCACGCTTCTGTGTCCGTGAGAAGGATGATGAAGAAGCAAGAAAAAAAGAGGATATTTGCGAATAGCAAGAGAACACCAAAGCGTCGAGAAATCCGCCCCCCCCCCGGGACATTGAAGCTAGTGCGCCCCTGTTAGGCCCGGTCCGGCTATGCGCTTTGATTATGAATTATGAATTGCCTCGCTAACGAACCAAAGGTGTATTCCCCTCCCTCTCCTCAACGGGACAACGCGGATGAACGGCAGGTTGGCCGAGGTCAAGATGGGTCTCTAGCACCGGGCCTGGGATGCATTCCTGTCGACTAACGGCGCGTGTTTTTTGCTTCTGTTTTTAAATTTACTAACCCGCCCTCCCCAGTGGTTCGTGGCTCATATCAGGTGCTCGCTCTTGTGGAAGAATTGCAGCGATAATAGCGATGTTGCATGCGTGGGCCGGGCAAAGGCCGGGTGCGTTTCAGTGCAGTCCGACGGGTAGACGTGGGTCTTATAAATAACTCTATTATCCTTTGGCGATCGTGCTGAACTGGCAGGTTGAATGCAATATGCGTTTCATGTTTTTTTTTCCCCGCTCATCGATACACTCGACCTGCAACGACCTGCCGACCTGTGGAACGGGTTCGTGAATGCAACAGTTCTTTTGCGCTGGTCTTTACGGGGTCGCTACGTGTACGTGGGATGAAGGAAGGCAGGGCGTGGGCTGTACAGACAGAGAACCTTCCAGGAGTGTAGAGCGTGGTTTTAAAAGCAAAAACAATGGTGCGATGGAATGTGTATTAATTGAGAAATTGCATTTTTATCGAACTTTTTATACTAGAGAGCTCAATTAATTTGAGGAATTTCATGATAGCAAAGAAAAGGTATTGCACGAGATTACTTATGTAAGAGCCTGAGCACCGTAGGTGATATGCATTCCGATAAAGTGGCTGAATAATGCATTAATTTCCACGGAAAAGCACTGTTTTTGTCACCTGTGCTGTCTATTTCCAAGAGCAGCAAATCCTTTGAAAAATTGATTTACGATAATGGAAATGGAGTGTGGACAATTAAATATGCTCAGGCTACCTACACTCACAATATGGATGAAGGAAAGCATAGTACTGTCCGAATGATGAGAAAAACTGGAGTAGCAAGCGAACGAACGGCATTTCTTTTACTGCAGTTTAAGTTTTTTGTTTGAATAGAAGTGAAATTGCAATTCCAGGAAGAGGAGCAATATCAAACCTTACCTCTGTTGACGATACTTGAAATTGGATAGATTTTGGATTAACTGGATGACTTAACCGCCAATCATAAGGTTTAGCTAGTTGATTGGGCTGCTAAAAATTTAAGGTTAGGTAAATGCTGAATTATAGATGTACATGCGGTCCCCGAGAAACACGGTAATTTGGGCCGCAAAATTCCGCGTGCCTCGAATTTCCGTAGTAAGTCGAATCTCGTGGTTTTCAGCCCAAATATCCTTGTGTAACAGTTACAAATAACAGTTCTAAACCTTTTGAAAATGGTAAAAAGAAAGATTTTTAGAAAAGAAAGCCGCGTATCTCCGAACCCGTGTTTCAGAGTTACCACCGTCTATCGCGGGGACTACCTGTACTATGAAGTTACAGGGTTTTCCGAGTCAATTTTTGATGTCAACGAAGGTGCCTAGATAGACTACAGGTACTTAGATCTGATTTTGGTAGCCATGATGGATGGAGATTTCTATGGAGATTGGGAGATAGGTTAGTTAGGGTTGCTAAGGACTTTGTATGAGTTGGAAAGGACTCACTAGCTGTCAAATGAAAATTTTCAAGAACTTCTTCTTCTTTGGCTCAACAACCGTTGTCGGTCAAGGCCTGTCTGTACCACTAGTGGGCTTTGGCTTTCAGTGACTAATTGATTCCCCCCCCCCCCATAGCAGGATAGTCAATCCTACGTATGGCGGCACGGTCTATTTGGGGATCGAACCTATGACGGGCATGTTGTTAAGTCGTACCAGTTGACGACTGTACTACGAGACCGGCTCAAGAACTAGAACAACAATATTTGTTCAGTTCTTCCACATGATATTAATACATTAGAAGCTGGACTTAGTTTGATAGTTCTTTGTGATGTGTTGAAAATCATGTGGAAGGATTGAAATTTTGAAATCGTTAGCTTCAGTTTCGTTAGCTTTGGACAGTACGACAGGTACTATATAGGTGCTGTATAGTCCCAGCTTAGTCCGTCGCGACAGGTTCTTTGAGGTGAACTGCTGACTGAAGACCAGCTATTTGATTTTGAGATGGCGGCTTTTAACCGTTCATGTACTCTAAAGAACTTTCACACAGTTATTCTATTGGTTTATCAGTTTGGCTCTTCACATGGACCTCTACGAACATTTTTGTAGAAATTGGTTCTTTCGGTGGCAATGTTTGCCGACCGCTGCTGAGGACAATATTTGACAAATATATGAAGTAAATCGGTTGACAGATGGTGGTTCATATTAAATTTTTAATTTGTTTGAAACCTGCTAGAGCATGTGAAAAATAATGGGGATAATAAATAGTATTTATTGGGAAATAATGTAGAGCTAATCCAGTAAAAACTCTAATAAGAAAACTTGATCTGAAATTAGAGGTAGATTTTTGAGCGAAAATGGTAAACAATATTGGAGCAAAAAAAAAAAAAACAACAGAATGATATTGTCTTACGAGGACAAAAACTGAATTAAAACAAATAACTCTTTATGTTTAACTTCGTTTTCATGCAAATTTCGAGTTGATCAAAAGTGTCTGCTTTTCGCGATCGTCCACCATATTCCACCATGGTGCTAACGAGCCATTTGAGCTACAGCAACAGACTGCAATTGAAATAAAGGAAAGAAAAGCTTCCATTTTGTAATACCCCCAAACATGGCCCTTCCCGGCATGCCATTATCGTACCGTAGGGTGTCGGTAGGTTTCCTTTTACCTTTCCAATGCCACTCGATGCGGTTTCATTTCACGGTTTCCACCACGCCGAAACTTCACGTTTCACTGTTCTCTCCATACCGTTCTATTGGAGTGAAGCTGATCGAAGAAGTGTTTCCTTTTCCGTAACGGTGTCCATTCTCTTTCTCTCTTATTTCAATGGTTTGTGCCGATTTCTTGCACAGAGAGTATAAGCGGTACAGGGTATCCCATCTACTCGCCTTACACATCGTGCCCGAGAGCGCGCCAAAATGAAAGTGAAAATATGTGTCGCTGGGGAAATTAATTCCGGTAAACGGTAGCCACGCGGGTATTGGCGCAATATTGGCAGGCGGTCGATGATTATCACGATTATTTGCGCTTAATTCGAGCCCGCCCGAACCGTGATGATGTGGCTGTTGGTGGCGATAGTGATTTTGTAATGCCTTTGTCTTTTGAAGTCGGTGGAACACGTCGGAAAGCTTTTGTTTTTTTTTGCTAGCAAAACAGCTTTCTCGGAACGCTTTCCACGATTGGATGATGAGAAAAACCTCGCAATCAGTGGTGAGCGTGACGATTAGAAACGGCTCATCGTACGCTTTCCAACCAAGCAAAACCAAGCAATTGGTTGGTGGAACATTGTTGGAAAGTTTCTTTGTTGCTCAGAATCGTGAGCATAGAATGAAACGTATTGTATGCACCCACGTACCGCTGCATCCACTCGAGCGTAGTATCAAGCTGTGCGCCATATTTACACATTCCTTCATGCGCGAACAAACAGCGAGTGGAAGCGTCACATGCGCTGGCCGTGTCAGTTATAGCTCGTTAATGAACTGCATCCGATGCCAGCCGGGGCTCGATTTCACCGACGATCCATTACTGGGCCGTTTCGGTTTCCGGTCCCGGTGGACTAATTGCCGTTGAAATATTATCTCCGGCCCCCGGTAGTAGTGGTTTGCGGGTAAATATGCATTGGCTCCATTTGCAATGCGGATATGTAGTTGCGAGCGCACAACCCCCTGGGAGTCACCAATGTTTGATGCTTTCCCCCCCATTTTTTGCATCCCCCTGCCCACCCTTCCAATGGTTTGCTTCGGCTCAGGCGGAAGCTTTGTTTCGGATGCTCAATCGAGTGTGGTGTGACATCAATGGGAAAAGTCACACAATGGAGCCGCCTGGTCGTTTTTGCCTACTTGAAAGAGGTGGTGGTGGGGGTTTTAAAATAGGTAGGATAATGAACGGCCTAGTAGAGTGCAGTTTGCACCGTTTGCATGCTGCGTGTGAAACATTGTAACAAACACCTAACCCACAGCACCCACATCAACTGGTAGGCAAGCGAATAAATTGAGGTATTTAACGTATGAGCACGGTAATCGCACGGTAAATTAAATTAATACCTGGCCGGCAAACGTGTCCCATTCAGTGGTGAGAGCGACTGCGAAGTTCATCTGACTTCCCTGTGCACCCCCCCCCCCCCTCTATCTGTGTAGGTGTCGGTCCGGCTCTGTGAGGCGATTGTTTAATTGGAAAATGGGATCATAATGCTAATGAGCAGGGCATTTATTTTAGGCATTGTTGGATAATTTGTCCCCGCCCATCCCTGCCCCAATGTCACGACCACAAACGTTTATGGCAATGAAAACGTTTGATTGTTTTGTGCAAACGATGCCTGTTTGTAGGGAAAATGATAAAAGGCAATCAAAATGTAATTGGAAGCGGCAGCTAGTTGTTTGAACAATGCTTCTCGATCATAACATTTAACGTATGTGCTCGACATTTTATTACTCGACACACGAGTACAATAAATATTATTCTTTTATTGTATATTATCCTACGTAAATTGATTTAAATTATATGAAAGAATTTAAAAATAAATAAAAAACTAAGTTTGAACGATTTTAGAGCACTAAAATATAGCTTAACTTGTTTCAAAAAAGAACATCTCTTTAATGTCATTTTTTATAAAACAAATAGCGTAGTTTTTCAATTATTGTGCACTGCGTATAAATTGCTGTTTTTTTAAATATTTATGAAATATTGATGAAAGTTAGAAAGTTAGTAATTTGTCATTGTATATTGAGCATTTCTGCCTCATATTCCACTATTTTATTAAAAAAAAAGAACAATTATTCGATTTTTAAGGACAAATGAAAATATTTCAACTGCTTTCGATCCAACTGAACGTGGTTCTCAGCTAAACCGCTTAAACTTGTGCATCACAAAATAAGGTTTATTTCACCCTGTACACCAACTGAACTGTATATTTTGATTGGAAAATGTGCACCAACATAATTTGGAGTTTTTGTAAGTGTGCAACAATTCGTATTTTGAATAGGTTTAACAATCAGTATTTCTTGCCATTATGCATAATTTTTATCCTCAAAATAAAACATACATACCATGTTTTGAAAACAATAGTGATGTATGCTGGACACATATAAAATAATACACATATAAAATTTACACATATAAAGTACATTGTGGTTTTATTCCTCTCAAACTTATGAAAAAGGTTGACTATTCCGTTAAGTGTGCAACACTTGGCAAATTACCCTAATATTGGGGTTTTCCAATTAAAATAAAGGACTTGCTGTCTTGCTTAATACTTCTTCTAGTGTGGAAAATCACATTAAAGTAGTTAAAGCACTTACTTAAACTTCTTTAGCAAGGTCAGCATCTTTCAAATAAACGTGTCGTAATAAAGATCAATACCTCTTACTTAAAATTAAAATGAATCAGAATCACAAAGAATGAAGGTAGTATGCTTACCATATACCACTGGATAAAGTATACCACAATGTACTGTTGAACGTGAACCTCGCTCAATGATTGATCCTTCTGCGTGCCGTGAAAGGTAAACAGAAAAATTGAATTTTGATTTCCTAGCCGTTTGCAAGATGGAAAAGAACGTGACGTGTGAGCGCGATACTCTCTTGCCATCAATCTTTCTCCTGCAGCGTATTCCACTATCCACACCTCAGCCGCCTGCATGCAATGGCTCGACCGTGTATTGGACGTGATTCTAATCAAGCCTCAAACACGTCAACACACATGTTGCCTCTCACACACATGTGTGTACTTAAACCGCCGGCCCGCTGGTTTATGAATTAATTACGAATTATTTCGTTCCCGGCTGTGCCGCTCCACCGATTGGAACGCTAATGATGATTGAGTTTTGAAAATTCAATCACTTCCGCATCAACCTGGCGATCGGTTCACCGGCGGCGCGAGCGTACTGGTAACTGCAGCGGAAGTAGTAGTGGTTTCAGCAGCAGTAGAATAAGCAGTACCAGTGAAACATGGGAAAATAGCTTCAAAAGTACCCCCAGTTTTCAAACACACCGCAACAGTGTCGCATACGAGCACGAGCACGGTATTCAAGGGCGCATGGTTAGCGTGGGTAGACGGGTGCTTACCGGGGGTGGTACCGCGGCATGTTTTATTTCCGGTAGCCATTTTGCGTTGTTTATTGCTAGCAGGGAAAAATAAGTCCGTGCTTTGTTGCAGTTTGTGCGCTTAACTACATCCGTCCACAGTCCCACGCGCAATTTTCGGTCGTTTCGGTCGTTTGGCGCGTGTAGAATTTTCACGTTTAGGTGTGTAGGGAAGTTTGGTGCACAGCAAGTTGGATTTTTTGGGGTACAATTGACGAATGCTGCTGAATTTGTGCAGTGTGAAGAGTATTTTTAAAGTAAAAACAACCCCGAGGTATACTTTCTGATGAAATGCGTAATTAATACAAACAATAATAAACCAAAAACCTCTCCATTAGTACTTTAAAAGCTTTTTGAGTCTCTAATAACAACAACTAATGCAGTCGCTACTACTTCTGTCTACAATATTTGTTTGCTCTTGGTATGTTTATCTTCACCTATTCCCTTAGTTTTTCCACGCTTCAGCAATTATCTGTCAATAATCATTATTTAGATGATTTGTTAATACCATTTTCTAATATTTATATGCTTTGATTGACAGATTTTTCACATAATTTTCTAAAGTTGGCATATTTTCTGAAATTCTGCATGAACTTGGTGAAATTAAGCGATGTCATGTCGTGTTTGTAGTTTGATGGATTATGGCGTAGCGTCACAAAATGTTCAAAAAGATTAATCATTGATTAAATTATTCACAATGTAAACAAACATATAAGATAATATGTTTTAAAAATAAGCAAATAAGTATCAAAATAAAGGCACATACAAAAAATAATTTAGCGACTTCATGCATCATCGTTTCAAAAATAGTGTACAAACTGTTCAATCTACCCAACGTTCGGTTTTTGCATGGCTCGCAGGCAAATGGCAGAATTCAGACTGTTAGCGCTTCCGGGCGAAAAGACCAAAAAAAAAAGTGTGCCAGCCGTGATTATTTTGTAATTTAATTTCCATCAACATCGGCTTAATGGTTCATCGGGCGAGGAGCTGCCGGTCGGGCGCGTTCGCATGTTAACCTCGTAGGTTGAATATCGTCTTTATCAGACTTGATTTACCCTTGACCTGATGATAGCAAGGATAAGAAACACACACACACACACACACACACACACACACACACACACACACACACACACTCACACACACACACACACACACACACACACACACACACACACACACACACACACACACACACACACACACACACACACACACACACACACACAACACACACACACACACGGCTCGTTGACTCGAGCATTGAGCGCAAGGTGGAATGTATAATGAGGTGTAGTTATAGCGCTTTTGGCGATCCCCCCCCTGGGCTCCGATTTTGACAGATGGTTTTCCGCTTGTATATGTATTGATGGATTGTTTACGTTTTGCATGGTCAATATTTGGTGGAGATCAATTTGGGTGAATATTTCAGTTTATTAGAACACAGTTCGTAATTTAAAATGGAAATTTTTCTTCGAGAACTTGAAGCGTTCGCCAAAAGCGGAAAACTAACTGTCAGTTTTCTTCGTCGATTCTTTTTCCACCTAGCTGTCAAAACGGGCTTATAACTTGACCTGATATCTTTACGGTCCTTGATTGAGCGTGATTTATCAGCTGCTCGAGGAAGGAGACAGTTATGTGACAGTAACCGAGAAACGGCAGGAACTCGCGCGGTACGAGGAACTAAGAAAACATAACTTTAAATTTAGCAGCTCGTATACCAGCTCCAGCCAGTGTGTGAGGGAAGGCGAGCAGGGGTGGGGGGCGGTTTGCTTTTTCCTGAAACGCCACGAATGCCAAGGAAACGGGTGCGGGAACGAGTAGCTTTGGAATGGCATCTGAATTATTTATCTAGTTTTGCGCAAGTGTTCAGCGCGAACCACTGCCACCGGGCTGCCACCTATCTGGCGCGGGAAATATTCACCCGCTATCCCTTTTTACCAACGTCGGCGAGTCTACGGGTAGGTAAGTATGTTAGGTAGATATAGCTGAGGAGGAGCTGCTTTCTCCGGTCTTCCTGTCAAGCCAAGCTGAAACTGTTCACCAAACAGGAACGCTCATTGTTTGTGCAAACTATGAACAATTTGTGTGTGAGCGTGGAATGCGTTCATATTTCATATCGGGGCGCCTTTTTCCTCCTCCTGCTTGGGCGGCTGTTGGCAAGCAGGTTCGAAGCGGGCAGAATGGAGCCTCATTCCTCAAAAGGCGAAAGAAAAATGAATAAAAGTGTTTCGTGAAGTGGCAAGTGTAGCAAAAGTTACGAGCGGAAAGATTGCACAAAGTCCACTTTTCTTGGTCACCCAAGTAGGAAGATGATGATGATGATGGTGGTGATGATGATCATTTCGAAGTGAGAGAAATCACTGCACTCGGTGGTGTGGTTTTTGTGGCAGCACAAAGTGGTTTGCGAAAGCATTTGTTTTTGTTAATTTAGTTTGGAAACGCTTTCGGGTTTGACGTACAACTTTCCCAGACGGTACGCGTACGTTTATGCATTTGAATTGGAGTTTTTTTTGTTTGTCTTGGAAATGGTGTAAAGGGATGCTCGGGCAATGGGACTGATGTGGCGGGCAGTAGAAATAGAATTGAATTTGTGCAACCAGTTGAACATTTTGCCTTGCATGTTATGACTTGTCGGGAGGACAGTCGGAAATTAAATTGGGCAAGCGTTTTGTTCTCTAACTGGATTAAAAGGGTGTGAAATATTGGAAAACTTGGTAACGGGTCCGAAGTGGAAAGTATTTTTGTTTATTAATCTGGCTTATTTACTTTTGTGGATAGATTAGATAAAGAATGACAAAAGAATGTCATGTCAATTGGAGTCAATTGCTTTATACTACTGTCACAAGCCCTAATGCAACCTTTACATTCTCAGTATGGAATTCTTGTGCTAAAACACATAAGATCAAATTACGAAGAATACAAAATACACTTCTTACAACTATTCTGAACATACTTCCATGGTTTAGACCAGCAAATGTTTACAACATAAGCAAAATTCCAACCATCCCAGAATATGATCGAAAGTTTAAACACTACTACAACACAAGAAACTTGATAAATATTCAATGTACATAACACAGCTCTGAGCTCCTTCAAACCCAAAGTGATACTGTTCATGTCTTAACAAATTCTGACCGAAACAAAGTCCATGTCAGCGTTGCGTATTCAATTGTGATAATCATGAGATGATGCTCAAACAGATAGTGTGATCAATACATGCTTGGTGACATTTTAGTAATCAACGCTTGGTCAGTCACTGTGATCAATTCCTACATAAACAAATACATGTCAACGTCGCGAGCTCTACTGTGATGATAAATAAATAAATAAATAAAGAAAAATCTAAATAACAGTATCATCGTTATCACTCGTAATATAAACTAGAACTGAAGGATTGTATCTCAAAACGACCTTACCCAAGAAACGGTATTAAAACTATCTTCTTTAGAATGTGGCTAAAACGTTCAAGCGGTTGTCTAAGTCACACATTTAGAAATTGTTTGATTTAATAGCAGACCGATTGTCTGATCTGTTATCCATTTTACGATGAAAGTCATATCACTACTGCAAAGCATTTAAATACTCGAAAAACTGCCACTTTAAACAGGAGTAAGAATTAAAGTTCGAGTAAGCCTTCTTTTGAATGTTTTACTGCTTAAAAGTTCACATCAATCTTGCTGACTCTCATGCTAGCACAATCAATCTTTAAGCTAGAATGAAGGAAACCTTCTTACACGTAGTACACCCTTCAACCAGAAACCTCTTCCTTTGGTAGTTTTATACACACACACACACAAACACACACACACAAATACAAGCCAACTCACCTGCATCCTGTTGCTGTCGGTGTTCGGTTCCGATCAATGTTTTCATCCCCAAACGTTTTCTATAAGTTTTGCCACGTCAGCAACAACGAGAAGCCGGAACCAGCTGGCACCTGAAGCCGTTCGTGCTGTAACGAGACAAACGACACGAAAGCGGTGAGTGAGTGAGCATCAGTAAAGTGGGACGGATCCAAAAAAAAAAGGAAAAAGAAGAATAAAAACTATTTCCCCCGTTTCCCGAGGGTATGTGTTTTGGATTATTGATGGTTAATGTAGATGTTCCCTGCTGTTGCTCTGAGGGGTTTACGGGCAATCGAACTGAACTTCGTTTTACGATTGTGCTGCAGTTTGCCAGCGTATGCAGTTTTGGCTTGACGCTCCCAAAGGGGGCATGACCGTCAGTTTTCCCCCGAGCGGGTGAGTATGCAAAATACAATAACCCTCTATCCAGCTCGACCGCTGAGTGGCCAATTGGCCGCTTGCCGGACGGAAGCGGAAAGAAGCGAACGGAAGCGGTGCTCTGATGCAGCATTTTCGACCGGCGCTTCCGATGGGAACATTCTGCAGCGACATCTGGTTGTGTTTGGTTCTGCTCGGGCGGGTTTCTATCGGAAGTGGCTGCTGGTGCGATCATCGGTGAACTTGCAGACAAGGTTGAGGTTGATTTATGAAAATATTTAGTGCAAATCAAGCGAGGCCAAACATCAAGCGCTCGGGCTCGGGAGGCTTTTAGTACAGGGGATCGTTTAGGAAACGAGCCATTCTCGCCGTTCGCAAAGTAGGATATTGAATATTGACCCTCAGCAAAGGCTTTTCAGGTCAATATTGACAAGGAAATGGGTTCAGGGGAGGGAAGGAGGCACCGTCTGTTATTTCTGGAAAACATGTAGCGTGCCACTATTATTTCGGTGCATTCGACCGAACAGCCCATCAGCCCCGATCCCCTCACTGACGACGATGACGGTGCTGCTGCAGCATCTCAACGAACATGGCCAACTGCCAACTGCCTTCCCCGCGCTTGGGAGTTTGTGGATCCCCATCCACAAACCGCACGCCGCCGTCAACGCCATGTATCGCCCGGTCGGTGCGCAAAACTTCGATCCGATAAAGTTATTAGACTTCCTATTCGGCTTTCCGACGCTCGGAGTAGATTGTTTTTCCTTCCTTTTCTGTACTGCTGCTCGTCGTCCAGATACTGCTGTCAGCCTTCTTCTGTGGCGTTGCTGTGTTTCTGGTTACCGTGTTTCGGCAGGCGCCTTGCGTCTGCGTTGAACACACACACACATATGGATCGAATACGAAACACACGTTAGACTCTGCCCTCTGCCAAGGCGGACCAAATGCGGATAAATTGATCGGAAGTGTAACGGAAGAGTACGGACATAAATAAATACGATCGCTAGCACTAGCAGCTGCTTGTTACGAGCTGCATGACCCCCCCCCCCATCTCTTCACTTGATGCACGTCCGGGGGTTTATGCAACTGCAGAGCGCACATAAAAGAGCGACCGGATGATCGGGATGCTGCTGCTGCAGCAGCAGCCGCCGCCAGCGCTTCGGGTGGTGGGAAGCTGCAGTTCGATAAATTGCACTTTTCAATTGCAAAACGAGGTAAAGCAAGAACGCGTGAGTGGAGAAAAAAAAAAGGTGGACTGAAGGGGTTTCATTCAGGCATACTTAAGTGGAGCGGGTAGGGTTTTATTGATTTTTATGACTTGTGTAGAATATGAAGGAGGTTATTCAATGGAATTAATTCAGCAGCACAGCATAGAAGCGCAATGCAAATTGGAGTAATCCGTTTCATAATGCTATTCATCTCAACAGATGATTACAAATTACTTTAAGAAAGTGGTGTGTTATAATTTACTAATTTACTTTTTTTATAATTTAATGACGCATATTAATTCTTAGTCTTTACTCAAAACAAAATTAAAAAATATCAATAAAATGTTTATGCTTAATTGATTGTTTTAGCATTGAACTTTTGCCAAGAAGACCTTTTTTGTGTAATGAGAAAATCGATTGTGTTAAGTGTGCTACAGTTTTGATTTATGAGCTGTATGGCAGCATGAATTCGTTGAAAATATCTTAAAAGCTCTTTTTGCGCCTAAAAGTATGCTAATAGAGGGTAAATATGCCCCTTTCCCTTTTAAGATCGAATTCTGAAATTTCAGGTTGCATTGCTGTTTGCAGTTCTCGAGCAGCTATCTAAGGGTGGTTTAATATACAGGTGGGCTTATCCCAAGGTGTATGTATTTGTAGGTATGTGTATGCAAATTATCTAGAGTGGAAATCGCAAGCTATGGTTAGTAGTGTATGGTTTTGTATGGAGTGTTGACATGATTTCAGACGCCAACTGTCAAACACATATAAAAAAGCTGGTTAGTATCGTGAAATTGGGCCCGTCTTGTGGTACAGTCGTCAACTCATACGACTTAATACACATGCTTCTTAACAAAGAATAAGAAGAAGTATCGTGAAAGGCTGAAGCAAATAATAATAATAAATAATAAATGCATTGTAATTGTTGATTTAGGTAAAGTATACTTTAAGTGATACGGCAAGCTAGGGCGAAAGAATAAAAAAAAAAGATTATCTCACAACGATTTTTCTCAGCGCCTGAAGGTATGCAAAATTACAGCTTACTTTGCGATTTTGATTAATTTAGGGCAAATTAATCCGTTTATATAAAAAATGGTACTTAAAATAAATATTCAGGACCAATAAACCCGAAAAGATGTAAGGAATAGCAATAAGTAATTATTTAAATCATGTTTCTAAGCCAAAATTCTAGGTAAAAACCGTCCTGAGGAATTCTTTAATTATACCGTAAACCTAACATTCTAGGAATCAATTGTTATTCTTACTTAGAAAAAAAGCCAGTACGCGACCAATGCCCTGCTGAAACAAATGACAATATAGCCAGCAAAAAGAGGAGAAAGAAAAAAAACAAAACACCCCGAGAAACAGGAAGCCGTAACGGCCGATACTCAACTTTCGTGCATTATTATAACGGAATGAATAATTTGCGAGCAGCATATTCAGCACCATCACGCGCACGGCGCACGGCGACCATAAAAACTTCATTTCAATAACACCATTATACCACCGGGGCGCTACTGTCAGACGGTGTCCCATTCCCATCCCACCTCCACTCTTCCAACTCATTGCACTTCCCCTAAAAACTGCAATCTATTGAGTCAGCATGTTTAAAAAAAAACGGACATCGAAAGGACCTTAACAAATGTCGACATTTGTGCTCAACATACTCTCTCGCACACACACACACACACACATGTAGTGTATGTGCCGCTCATCGCAAGGGTAATTTAATGTTAGTTTTCAGTCGACTGGCCACGATGACCACGGAGCTTTTTTGTTGCTGCTGCTGCTGTGAGTTGGCTTTTTGTTGCTTCGTCCGTCCGTCCCTATTTGACCATGAACGTGTACCGTGCAAACCATATTGAGTGAGAGTATATGCTGTGTGTGTGTGCGTGTCACTTTCGCGCCCAAAATCACAGGAAGGGAAAGGAAAATCGATGAAAAGCTTCACGTTGATTCACCGAACATGGGTAGGGCGCGAATCGGGAAAGAAAGCGTTGCAAGCAGGAGGTGGAAATAAAAACCTACCATTTCCTTCCCCACTTTCTCTTTCTCTCTCTCCCTTTCTTTTCCCTTTCTCATAAACCCTTTCTCTCGGTTCAGCCCTGCAATCACTGTCAACCTGTAGAGCGTGTACCGAGCGAACGAAGCACGAAAGCGCGTATCGCGTAAAGCGATTCTTTATGGCTGCGTCATTGTAATCACGGTTGGGATCATCGGTCGGTCGGTATGAGTGGTGAGAGTGTATGTGTGTGTGTGTACGCGTGTGAGTAAAAGGAACGCTACCAACGGTATTGAACCGTGTGCACGTACGCCCAGGTGTAGTCGAAATCAAACAATAAAATTCCCGCCCCCTGCTGCTCAACCGGTTCGTCGCTTGCTTTGCCACGCTGTGGTTTGCCCTTGAAGTGCGTGCGAGCCGTGATGGAGGAATGTTTGTAAAAGGATTTCCATACCGCACGCAGTATTTCAGCACTGAATGGCTGTATCCCTTTTTTCAATAGCAAGGAAAAGGCTTTCAAGCCGACCCGAGCGATGCTGAGTGGTTTTCGGGGGGAAATGAACATAAATGCACCTCGTACTCACTTATAATCAGTTTGTGTTTGTGCTTTCTTTTTCTCATTTCCAATATATCCTTCAAGTATATCCTTCAAGTTCAAGCAAATATTAATGTGCTTGTGACAGTTTCTATACAGTTGCTGTTATTTTTTTTTCAATATGAATTGAAGAGCCGCAGAAACAATACGTGCCAACGAGCGGACATTGAGCTGCCGGGTGTAGACGGTCTACCATTGCGACATTGCTACCACGTTATTTATACATCTTTATGTCTTTTCTTGTTGCGAGTTGGCAATTGTGTTGCTTCCGTGCCGGGGTAGTACGGGGTTTGCTTTCGTTATTCTTTCCCACCGCCCAGTGTGTCGTGTGTTGTTTTCTATTCTATTCGGTAAAACAACATCGGCACAAGCCTCTCAGCAGTGTACCAGTATGAACCGAGCATTCTCGCGCAAGAAAACGCAACGTTTTTGGGAAGGGAAAAGTACAACTCAACTAAGCCTTGCCTTTAAGCGGGTTCGTGGTGAGACACAGGCGCAAAAGGACACTGTGAAACAAAGCTTTAAACAGAGGGCAGAGGAAGAGGAACGAGTTGTGAGAAATGAAAATGAAAAGTATCAACCCAAATGACTAACGATGACGGGGATCGGTGGAGAGCGCTGGCGACGAGTGACTTTATGTTTATGAGGCGTGTGACAACCTGTGGAGGAAGGGCGGGGTATGGGGTAGAAACAAAACACACACAATGAAGAAGTCATTTTTTAATCCCACCCAGAAGAAAAATCCGTCCTTGAGCCGTTGTACTTGTCATCCAGCAGCAGCAGCAGCAGCAGCAGCAGCACTGCTATTGAAGCTATTGAAGTCTGTCAAAGGGCGTGGAGGAAACCGCGCCTGTACCGCTCGGAGCGTGCAACTCCTGGGACTGGGACTGGCAATGGTTTAGAACAAAAAAGGGACGAACTTGCGGGCGTCATATGTCAGGATGTATGGTAGCTTTTGGTATGATTTCGTGTCATTTTTGTCTGTGCTGCTGTTGTTATTATTAATGCCACGCGAGCAAACAGGTGGGATGAAGCTCGGAATTCTTTATTTTTGCTTTTTTTAGTCGACGAGTTTCACTGCTGGATTGAGTGCTCTTTCCCGCGCGTGTGTGTGTGTATACAGGTGGGTGAGTAACAGTCCATCGACGGTTTTGCTGGCTTCCGTGACACTTTATTTCTTCCGCTTTCGCCCTCGCACTCGCTGCACGGGCGTATCGGAACCGGCGGCGTTAGAGCAGCAGGTGCTGCGTTGGCGGGGATTCAATTATGGTGCCTTTCTTTGTTTTATAACAGAACCATGCCCACTCTTCTCCCCCTATCCTCCACCCTGTCCACACATCGCGCGACTACCGTCCGTATCGGTATAATGCGTTATTCAATATTGCGCGTTTATGTTGCGCCCTGTACGCAGTTGCCGCTGGCGTGCCGTAAATTGGCGTGTTTCACTACCATTAAAAGCTTGAAATAGCAGTTTAATGCTGCCAGTGCGTGGGCAGTGTGGGGGAGCAAGGAGTTGAAAAGTGTTTACAAAATTTTACCACTGATCAAATCAACGAGAGCCAACGCGCGTACGGGTGATGAATGCTGAGAGAGACGTTTGAGCTTGATTGGTGAATGGGATGGAGGCGCATGTGGGTGGTGTGATTGTGCGTTTGGCGCTCGGTTTGCCGCTTGACTGTTGGCGTTTGATAGATCAAAGTTTAACGGCATCATCAGTAACGTTTGATTGTGTGTGTGTGTATAATTGAACGATTAAAGTTCAAAAGAAAGGGATACACTATCTTATGGAGCAAACAATATTTTATAAACTCATCTGAGGGAATATCTTTTTCAGTACATATTTTTTAACTTCATTAATTTATCGTATAAAGATATGTTTAAAAGGTTAAATGTTTATTACTTTTAAGGATAAAATTAATAACACAATAAAATAATATAAAAAAGCACACTGCACGAAAGGAGGCGCATGGTAGTTAACGATTTTTATTAAAAAAAAGCCAATTGCAATTTGTTTCTTTGAAAACAACATGATCAAACTGGGTAAAGATTGATTGTCAGGGTGTGAAATAACACCAAGTAATAACTGCAAATATGAATAGTCTTCGATTAGGATTCATGAGCCTAGGGAGGCATAAAATGAAATGTGCAACACAATCAGGGGGCATCCATAAATTACGTAACGCTCAAAGGGGGGGGGGGAGGGGGTTCCCTGTAGCGTTACGGTTTGTTACATAGGGGAGAGGGGGGGTTCACATTCTGTTACGTAACGTAATACAATCCTATCACTGGTCACTGACAAATGATCGCCCACCTGGGTAAGTTTTGCACTTTTATTTCTTTATATCTTTTGATAGGGAATACGAACTTGACATTTATAAAATACCAAAACAGAGGTTTGACAGAAAATTGCCATGAAAAAATCCACCGTGTAATACAGGTTTAAGAGCCGTGTGTCTCAGGTAAAGACTGTAGTTTTCAATCTTACCGTCAACAAAATTCAAACAGTTACATGTCATTCTACGCTAAACGCATCGACCTGTATATTATTGTTGGTAAACAACAGTCGTGCGGTGCTGTCAATCAGGATTAGTTGGATAATTCGGCTGCCTCGATCATCCGAACCACCCGGATGATCGAGAAAGGGAATTCGTAACGTTACGAGACAGGGAACGATTAAGCGGTAGTAGCGAAGAAACAGGCAAATAAAGCGCAGCAAATTTTTAACCCTCCCTTCAAAAAGGTGTTCAAAGATCTGTTTTTTGTTTAGCAGTTTCGCTACTCTTGTTACATTCGTAACAATTATACAGACTTTGCTTCGTACAACGAAAGCCATGTCGCTTAGGCGCTATCTCAAAAATGTGTGTTTAATTTATTCATTTAATTATTATTATTTGTTGATGCAAAACCAAATTAAGGGGGGGGGGGGGGGTGTTCGATCATGCGTTACGTAATTTTGGAAGGGGGGTCTCCTCCAACGTTACGTTTTGTTACGATAGGGGGGGGAGGGGGTCGAAAAATCCCAATTTCAGCGTTACGTAATTTATGGACGGCCCCTCATACAAATTATTTGTATTGTGTAATAAAATGCCGTTTTTTTAAAAGAAGTTTTGAATGAAATTGTTTATGCCATTTGCATTGAATACTTACGTAGATATTTTTATCCTTTTTTAAATATAAAATATAGCACCTACAGTAACTAGATGGACAGTCGTTTTTCGTAATTTGTGAAAAATCCGGAGGAGATAGCTAAAAACAGTGAACGTATGAATTGTGAAATTTTAAAATACTAAGAATAACCGTAAAGATGTATCGAAATATAGAGTTTTTGAACTAAGGAATCCATTTAAAAATCTTCCAAAAATACAAATTACATATTTTAGGAAGGTTTTATAGATATTTATTTTTAACGATTTTTAAAAAGTATTTTCATAACGTTTTTGGGGATCTTATGAGTTTTTAATTCCTGTTACTTCATAAAAATGTTCGTGTGTGTGTGTTGATTCAATTCTGTAGCATTTTATTTATAACGAAATAAACGAATGATTCATGAAATAAAATATCATGAATTATTGATCCATATTTTGATATCATTTTCATATCATTGGGAAGCTTTTCGACTACGCGTTTAATTAACTCATCAATTTAATTTTCAGGCACTTTACCTCCTTTCGGTACCGTGATCCACTGGCCTATTCAACGCCTATCACGGCATTGCAGTTCAGTGAGCCATTTCGGTTTCCTCAACTCAACTCATTTAAGCTCACTCTGGTCGATGCGCCTCACCGAACAGCATGTCAACGGTCCGTTAAACGTTTAACGCGTTTAATCGATGATGGCGATGATAATGATAACACGTTCCATCGCTTACATATCACTGACCAGCGAGCGTGTACACGCTGGATAGGCCGCCATCGTCGGTGCGAAGGCGCGGGTTAAACTCGTTACTATCTCGCGCCGAATCGGAAAAAGGATGTTTCGACCGTTGGCTGCATAAGAATGGTGCACTGGCCGGACGGTGGTTCCCGTAAAGCCCTACAGCCATTAATTCGACCCGGGGGATCATAAAACCGGGCGGGGGGAGCTTTTATAGTACCAAACACAGTTTCTCCTACACCAAAAAAAAAGCAAAGACCTTGAATTTTATGCTTTGCCGCAGTCACGGCCCGATCGAACGAAAACGGTGTACTGTGTTCGTGGTCGGCGTCAAATTGGTGATAATGAATTGGAGGGATTTCGGCTTGCTGTTTATGTTTTTACTCAGTGTTTTGTTTTACACCGGATAATGGTAACGTTTTTCTGCTTTTTTCATGCCTCAAGCCTCAGCTGTGAAGGTCAGGTCAGGGCTTGGAGGGATTTTGAGCCCTAGCGGTGTTTTTTTTTCTCCACTGCTGTCCCCCCCCCATTGTCTAGCATCGTTACGCGAGAATCGAGAATTATGTTCCTGCTAGCAAAAGTAGGTTAATTGTTGCTGGGTGCTGCAAAAGCACGGTAAAAAAGAAGGAAAGAAGAAAGAAAGAAAGCTATTCATTGCGAACGATCGCAAACCACCATTTGCATGTAAGTGAGTTATCAGCAGCGCGTTTTCCGACAGGTACGGGATGCGGTTAGTCGGTCGTGTGCCGCATTCACGAGAGAGAAAAAGGGGCAGCATCAGAATGTTTAAAATTTATTTGCTCGTTCATTAGCGTTGCTGCTGCTGCTGCCTGCAATCGAGGCAATTTACATAATCGCAACGAAAGGCGACCGGTTTGCGACAAGAGGCGAAAAGAAAATTGCGCTATAAATCTGTTGAAGGGCGTGTAACAGGGCCTGAAGTTGTACCAGCATAATGGGTGAGGTATAAATAAAGAGTTTGAATATAAGTAACAAAATAATGATAAGGAATGAGTGTGAAGTGATGTGTGTACGGTTGTTCATTTAATTTGATGCACATTAGCGTAAAATGGTGCATTAAGTGCAAACAATCAACTTCAATCCATCTTCTTTCCTTTTCATACAAACGATCGTACTGTTGAACGTTACTAGTAAAGAAAATGAAAATTGTCTGTATAAATTTGAAAAACTATTTTGCAATTGGAAAAATCCAAGAAAACAGATTAATTTTACATAATTTACAAATTTTACAAATCAAACCCTGTAAAACCCTCAATCTTCATCGATACAAAGCGATCAGAAATACTGATTTATTCAGTACCACCTTCGAAAAGCTCACTCAAATGAACCAAAACAAGGAATAAATGGATGTAGCGAACAATCTCTCAGTCACCGTTCATCTTTTCAATTTCATTTTATTCGTCAAACATATGGAGTTGTGATTCCAGGGGCAGCCCATCCTTCCTATCATGTTTTACTGCGCTGCGTTGGTGTGAATCAATTTGATTTTATTTGCAAATCACAACGGGGTTCAATCCCTTGTGTTTTTTTACTCGCCATTTCCCATTCCCACTGTAAAGGTGTAAAAGGTGCTACGGTTTCTCAAAAGCCTGTCCCGATTGTAGGAGGACACAGGGCATCGAAGAGCTCGATGGGACGAAACACCAAAGAAACAACAATCCAAGATAAACACATTCGATTGCATTTTGTAATTTAGCTACAGCGAAGGCCAAGATTAAATGAGACGGAGAGGTGCTCGAGCTTGGCGAAAGGTGCCTCAAAAAGATTGGCATTTTATTCGATGCGATTGGAGTGGTGTGTAGGAGGCAGACCGCTTTAAATGGATTTTTTCAAAGGGGCTTTGTCAGTGTCGATCTGCTACTCACCCTTGTCCCTTGTGAGCGTGGGAGAAAGCAACCATTTTATAGACACAATCGCACACCGTAGCCACAAAAGTTTACGTTTCATTGCAAATGAAAAAAGGCAAACCTTCGGTCGCGCTCGTAAAGTGCAGCGATACGTACAGCGCGGCGCGGGTCGGCACGCTATCGAACATGGTAAAGTTCACCACACACCATGAGAGATGAAGAAAACTGTACAACACACACACACACATACAAGATGGACTGAAAACAAAAGATGGTTTTGCTATAATTTTTACCACACAAGAATGTGAACGCTGCCGTGTAGATCGTTGTGCTTGTTTTTGTTGTGTGTTTGTGTGTGTCTTTGTAATTATTTCAACGAATTCATGCCCTTTGCGAATGCTGTGGCTGTTACGGGCTGTGCGGTCAGGCGAGCCGCTCTAGAATCGTACCAACTTTACCCGCCCAAAAGAGTGTGATGATTTTCTTTGTTCTCGACCAAAGCAACGGTTATTGTAAAATGATGGGAGAAAACTTTTTGTACCTCATAATCATAAAACGGACCCAGGCGTAAGGCGGCGGGCCGACCTGTAAAAGGATCTTTGGCAAATTTTACTTTGATGCTTAAGTGCACCATGAATTTCTTCAACAGTTTTTACTGAAGAGAAGACATTGAAAGTGACGAGAAAGAGAGAGAGAGAGAAAAAGAGAGAAAGAGAGAGATAGAAAGAGAAAGAGATCGAGAAAGAGAGAGCTTTAAATGATGTTACGGCGCATTCACGCGTCGCGTGAAAATCATAACTTTGTTGAATTTATCGCAATTATTGAACGTTTTTAGTATCAGGAGAGAGAGACGGTTTAGGATTTACTGCATTATAAACGCAATGGGTATAAGGTAGGCAACAGAAATACATTTGACGGCAGTCTTCATACCTGCAACAGCATTTGAACATAGAACAATAATCAATGCTGCAAAATGTCACTGTCAATGTCATATAAAAATCTGACTGAAACAAAATCCATGTCAAGTACTCACCGTACTTGTGATGACCAGAGGTGATACTCAATTCGATTGGTGTGACCAATACAAGCTTGGAGACATTTTTGCGACCATCACTTGGTCAGTCACTATGTCATGTCCTTTGTTTTACTGTGATTCTGCAAAATTGTCAGTGACATAGTCATGACACATTCCGGTTGAAACAAAATCTTGTCAACGTCACGAGCTTTATTGTCATAATCAGAGGTGAGACTCAAACAGTTGAAGCGACCATCACATGCTTGATGACATTATGACATTTTGACAAAAGTCATGACGACCAGAAGTGATAATTAATTCAATTGGTTTGACCAATACATGCTTGGTGCCATTTTGTGCAACCAACTCGTTGTCAGTCACATGGTCGTGATATTTTCTGTCTGTGATCATGACGATAGTCATGAGAGATATGTGGTGCTTGTGAGTGGTTCCATGAAACAAAAGAGTGTGATGAGCGTACAGCTGTACCTCATGTACCGTCGCGGTAGGTCAGTTTTTACTGACATGAGCCGAGGTGGAATAACACTTTTGTTCGAAGCGGACTTTTCAACACTTGATCGTCCAGGCGATCCTAGAAACCTTTAGGAGATTTCCCTTACTGGAAACGTTAGAGTTTAGAAGCCTTACCTTGGGTAGGGGGACATAACTAAACTCTTGAAATAAGTTGGAAGGCGAAGTATTAGGAAGCGTAACGTCCTATCTTGGCAGTCCGAACGAATCTGACTTGCCACGGTCGGAATGTTTCTCGCCGAAAAAAACTCACATTTAACTCAAACACTCGCATGTCGTGTTCGGCATGTCATGACGTAGTTTCATTGAGTATCATCTTGTATATGTTTATTGTTTTCGTTGGTGAACATCTCGTGATAGCTCATGACATTTTGCAGCACTGGCATTTATTCATTGGAGCTTCCAAAACTCTTGTGTAAATGAAATTCGTTAACTATTTTGCAATAAATTGTTGATTATGCGAATTGAATGAATTTTCCAACAATTGGATTCTCATTCTTCTGGAATTAACAATTTTGAATGGCCATGAATTTCATATATTTTTTGCATTTTACATATAAACCTCTTAGCATGTTCATTTGGCCCCTGGTTTCATCAGGAACACTGTCACTTTAGCAATATACTTTACAATCTTCCCCTTGCACGCAAGCTTACTATCGTTTTGATTTTAAAAGCGCACGAATATTATCCCTACCTAGAGTGACATCTGTTCCGGTTGGTCGATGATTTAAAGGCCCAATATGAGAGCGCCGGTGCAATGAAAGTAATATCTCGAAAGCAAAACATGAAAGCAGGTTACATTAACTGGCACCATTCCGGCACTGTGAGTGATGCTGTTTCGAAGAAGGCTATACAAGTGGACTCCCATTGAAATGCACACAAACACAAACGGGAGAACTCTTTACGATTCAAGCCGGAGGTCATAAAATGATAAAAAGTAAATAGTTACACTCACTTCAATGGGCACGAAGCTTCCACAGAATGAGACGAGTAGTTGTAAATAAGCATCCGTAAACTGGGAATGCGGCGAGTGAATGTAAGGACACGCTTGCATCATCATCCCACAATCCTTTGACGGGAAAAGTCGTTGCGGGAAAGGGATTCGAGCGAACCTGGTTTTTCGGACAAAGACGATGGATGGAACGAGTTATGCTTTGCAGCTCCAAAAACATACCGTGGGAAGAATCTGTTTCTGTTGTTCGCTGTTGTTTTGGGCGAAGCAAAAAGACTTATGAATATTAATCTAATAACTTTGGATGAAAACTTTCACAGTTTTTACGACACTTGGTTTATTTGTTTTGTTGCTGGGGAGGAGCGAGAGCGAGTCCTTTCTTCCGCACCTGAGGCAGTGGCAGAAGATCACAGCCACTGCTTAACTTGTTTTGTTGTTTGCCGGAGCTGACGAGGACGAGATTCATGTTAGTGATTTTTTTTGTTGCCTTGCCGGCTGGCGACTGGGTTGTGCCGAGCTGTAGGGAAGCAAGTGTAAGGTGTCAGTGCATTAGGTTTACATTTTAATGACAGCTTGGTGAGCGTGTGGTGAGCAAAGTTTTTCGGCAAAATGTTCCGCACACCACTTACTGCTGGCATTTGATGTTTGGTACACCTGCGCCCGGGAGCTTTTGACGTCCGGAGCGAGGCAACTGTGCTCCGTGCACGGGGAGGAATTTTTCAGCGCTGTTAATTTAATTTCGATTTTACATAATTTACGCTGTTTGTTTGTTTATGCTGACTTGCTTGCTGAGCCAGGACGGCGAAGCGCCCTTTCTTTAGAATGTACAATATGAAGCAAAAGGTTAGGAGGCGTGAAGCAAAACATCTAATTAATTATTGAATTAGGAGGGAACGCACAACAAAAGCAGTTGGCAGTTGAATTAATGATGTAAATGGTCGTCTTGCTTCTAGCGGCAGCGATGCGGAACCAGTAGTGCCTGCAATGCAGCATCCATCATAGGTTGTCCGTGGTTGTGCAACTATGAAAAGCGTCAATGTTTAGTTTCATTTTCCGGTTGGTGAATGGCTCCCGGACGGAGCACCGTGTTTTGTGCAACCTCGTTGAAGCTTGCACTACAAAGCGGAGGTCCGTTTTTTTTTGCTAAACACTGCCCTTGACCAGACTGTCGCCAACGCTGTCGTCCATTAGGTTTTTTGCTTGATTTTTTATTCATTTGCCACTACAGTCATTAGTATAAATGCACTTTAGATTGAAATTGTATTGCAATTTCTCTGCTGCTGTTTTTTTGTTCGTGTCGTCTTGCTGTACAAGTTGTGTCGAAACCGCTCCCGAAGCCAAGGAAAATGGTGTTGAAATCGAAACATTCAGAAGCTACGCTCGGGGACGACCACGCTTACGATTAATGGAGGGAAATGGTTGCACTAGCACTGCGTTCGGTACCATTTCAACCGGTGAGTCCATTTATCATCAACGATTTGCACAAAGCAGACTAGAGCAGGAATAGAGGGTAAGTGTGTGTGTGTGTGTGTGTGTGTGTGTGTGTGTGTGTGTGTGTTTTTTTTTTTTTAACTTTTTTTTCCTCTCCGTGCCGATTGCATGGGTGCAACAATGTTGCAAAGAGTGGAATAAAAATGCTCGAAACTCTTTTTTTTAAAGCCCGCGTGCGAAAAGTTGGATAGTAAACTTTTCTACCATCGTTTTACTTGGTCCAATTAGCAGAAAAACTTTAAAAGTATGCGCAGAAAATGATTACACCGGTTGCATTTTGTCATAATAATTTATGTTGCGGATGCTTTTTTGCTATTGAATACAATACAGAAGTCAGTAAATCTTTTACAAATTCAAAGTACAGAGAAACCCCTCATAACGAGTACCCCTAATGAAGAGTTTTTCGCATTACGAGCAAATCTAAATACTCAACAAATACTAAACGAGTAAAATCTCATAAAACGTGTAATATCATTTGAATTTCTGATATATGTATTACTTCCGATGTGTTATAAAGAGCATAATTGTTATATTATGGATTTATTTAATTTCTATTATCGCTGTGGTAAATGAGAGATTAGTTACTAAAGGCCGGGCTACATTGATCGTACTCGCAAGTGTAATTTTTATATTCACTAGCGCATCTGGCGGCGACCAGCGCAAGCTAGATGTGGGTATAATTTAAGTGCCAAATTTATTCATGCTTGGTGTCCCATCAATTTTCGACCAGGCTACCCGTTTGCCGTTTGAAATTTTGATAAACATCCATAAATTGCAACAAAGTAGGCCGTTAATTGTTGTTGTTGGACAAATCGTCATTCATACAAAGCGCTGGTCAACATTTTTCCTCATCTTCCAATATATATGCATCATTGGGTAAAATTATAGCCTCCTCGACCCAAAACGTTTTTTGACAGATAAATTATACCAGCCTCTAACTTCAACCCGCCGCCGCTAGATGGCGTACGCGTTCACAAAAATTACACTACGGAGTACGATCAATGTAGCCCGGCCTTAAGATTTGCTTTTATAAAACCATTTCCAGCACAAAAAGGACGCACATGTTGGTGATATCAATATTATCAAGTATTTCTGGCGTTTTGATACTCACATTTGAACTTGCCTCATTCGGAAAATTTGATGAAAATACTAAAAAAACTTGACCACTTTATAAAGAAAATGGATCAATGGACCATGGCTGAGAAATAGCGAGCTACAATCATTAGAACTATAAATATTATTATATCTCGTAAATTGTTGGTATTATGAGGAAATTTTTCGTATATTCATATGCGTTTATGCCCTTTTACCAGCACATCTATGGTTCTGAAATCAATTATTTCTCTTTTCATACAAATTGTATGGAAAAGAGTCTCCCGCATTAAGAGATTGTCGCATGACGAGTGATTCACTGGAACGGATTTAACTCGCCAAGCGGGGTTCCACTGTACATTTTTTACAAATTCAAATCATTATTGAAAAGTAAATAATGATCGAATTACTTAAGTTTTACGTTGTCCGGTAGGTTTTTTGTGTACACTTCATACTGATGTTTGAAATTGTGTTTATTTGATCATAATGTCTTTTCTATTCATACCGACCGTGCAACGAGCGGTCTTTAAGTATATCAATAGTGATCACAAAGTTCGATTGTGTTTCCGTAATTAAATTAAAAGTTAAACTGTTTTCGTGAAAAGAACTTTAACATTCATTTCAGCTTCACTAACTCCTATTCCAGAACGCTCGGGCGCAGAAAATTGTCCGTAATGTTCACTCATTTGCATCCTGCGCGGTCCAGTGTCATTGACTTTGTTGGCACCCGAGCTACCACCATGAGAGCAAAGTGGCAAAAGTGGTTAAGAAACCATTTTCCTTGCTAGTGAAAAGTCTCTCCACCCGCCAAGAAACACCAGTGAGTGTGTTCGAGTGAGCGAAAGAGCTGGTCCGATTCCACTTCATTAAACCGATGAATTATGGAGCATTTGTTTTATCGCCACTTTCGCGACCCAGCCACGGCAAGACAGTGTGGTGCGTGTTCGCTCCAACTATCCGGTACGATATGGCAGCGTACGGCAGAACTTTCGCTCGCAAACATCTGATGCTGTGGCGCAAGTCATAGCTGGCGGGCAGCTATGCCACCGACAGATACTTGTAGCAAAATGTGGGAAAAGTTTAGCTTATTGCACAGTTTTCCCTCCCCAAACGCACCAAAAAAAACTATTCGCCGATACACCGAACGATGCGGACCGCCTCAGCGCGTCGAAGTTCCGTTGCGGAAATTTACCCTCCAGACATAATTCTTCACTGGCAAGCTCGGTTGCTGTCGGGCGTTTCGGTTGATTGGTCGAAGTTCACATTAGTCGTGTTAAGCCGTCACAACAGGCACGGTGCGGTGTCTTTAACAGATACGTGACGTTTTCCGCTTCAGTGGTCACAAATTGATGGGACATTAAAAGCACCATCCCCTTCCAGCAGTGAAATTGGTTTCGTGCTGCGGTCAGCATGTTGTCACAACTGGACAGCGGCCGCTGGTTTACCGCAGCCGTTGCGGATATTGTAAATAATTGCTTCTAGCTTACGTGAACAGTGGGACGCCCTGGGCAGGAACTGCAGCAGTAACTGCAGTGTTTTAATCGTGAAAAATCACCCCTCGTTGCGAAGGTTCTTCGGGGTTGATGAATGCGATGCTCGGTTTGAAGAGAAGCGGAAAAAGGGTGAGACGCTACTGCTACAAGGGGCTGATTTAGATGATAAATGGGATGGATTACGCTGGTGATGGTGTTTGGTGGAAAAGTGTATTTGATTCAATAAAGTGCGTGAGACGACGTCGTGAAGAGGGCGATAAATTAAATCGTAAGACGCTAGGAGGCACTTATTCATATTCATGAGTCCCTTTTGTTGTGGTGTATGTTTGCGAACTCTTGATAGACATTATCGGAGTTGATTATAGCTTCTTTGGTATCTATTTTAGCACTGTCAATATCAACTAATAAATTTAGATGTCAATTTCAATTTGCAATATTTTTAAGTCTTTATTGTTTGTCTTTACTTTTACTTCAAATAGTTGATTTGGATGATTTAAAAGTTGAGTGTTATTATCATCGTTGTTATTATTACTATAAGTATTATTATTATTATTATTATTATTATTATTATTATTATTTTTATTATTATTATTATTATTATTATTATTATTATTATTATTATTATTATTATTATTATTATTATTATTATTATTATTATTATTATTATTATTATTATTATTATTATTACTATGATGATTATTATTATTATTATTATGATTATTATTATTATTATAAATATTATTATTATTATTATTATTATTATAAATATTATTATTATTATTATTATTATTATTATTATTATTATTATTATTATTATTATTATAACTATTATTATTATTATTATTATTATAAATATTATTATTATTATTATTATTATTATTATTATTATTATTTTTATTATTATTATTATTATTATTATTTTCAAAATTGATATGAATATTATTATTATTATTATTATTTTAAATATTATTCTTATTATTATTATTTGTATTATTTTCAATATTAATATGAATATTATTTTTACTATTATTATTATTAATATTATTATTGATATTTTTATTATTATTATAATTATCATTATAAATATTATTATTATTAATGTTATTATTATTGTTGTTGTTGTTGCTGTTATTGTTTTTATTATTTTTTTAATACTAATCTTTTTATTATTTAATTATTACTATTATAATTTTATTATTATTATTATTATTATTATTATCATTATTATTATTATTATTATTACCAATATTTTAAATAATATTATTTTTTATTTTTTTCTTACTTTACAAATAATTGTGTTGCGAATAAAACTATTATACATCACACAACAATGACTGTTTTCCCCATTGCAGCACACATACTCAACCCTCTTCTTATTGAACTGTCACGGCATCGATCGGTAACATCTTGCTTGATTGACATTATCAGCTGATCTGCATCAATACGCACAACCGTTTCAACCATGCTCCTAGATTTCCTCTGTTTGTCTTCTCGCAGCATATTATACTAGTAGGCTACACCAGTACACCACTCGTCCTGCTCTACTGCTGCTCTTTCTCTCATAGTCACACACGCTGCCTGATGATATGTTCATTTGATAATGATGATTGAGCAATGCATTTACCGTAATTATCGAACCGATGGCAATGCACAATGGACGCACAAAAGTGCATGCGACCGACTGGTTTGCCCTCTGGTTCCGGCCACTCCGACAAGCGTAACGGTGCTCGCACGTATTCGTTTCGCTTTTCCATCAATCATTGTCATCGGTATCGGTTTGGATGGATTGGTTGTCGAGCATCCATCGCAACGTATATCCTTCCGGTTTCTGTGTGACATGCGGGATGGGGATTGAGATGAGTGTGTCCACACTTGCACGGAACGATACACACACGCATAGGAGTGCGTGCTTGGAGTGTAAAATGGTAAGATTCACAAAAAACCAGAGGAAACGAACAAAAGGGACCGTACCAAACAGTGAAATGTCACGCTTGAAGGTAGCGACAAAAGTAGCTAAACTGTTCACTGGAAAAATCGACGTCACCCGACGTTACTCGGGTCTATCGGTCCGGTGGTCAACGTACACGGTTTGTGCTTTCGCTTTCATCTCTCCCGGGCCATGTAATCGAGACAGTTCATCTCGACCGGAAACCGGTGCGGTGTTTGCCGTGCGTACATATCCTTCCAGCTGGCCACCCATCTCCTTCCTGCCGCGGGGCAAATATTCACTATCCATCGTCATTTTTTCGCTCGGTTGAGCAGAAAGGTTAGTTAGCAGAGAATAGCTTCACCACGTTCCTTACTGCTTCTCTAATGTGTGTGTGAGTGTTTGTGTGAGTAGGTTGGTCATCGTGCAGCAACAGTAATGCCGACGGATACGAAGATGATCACGCTTCGTATTTGCGAAAGTCATTGCACGAGTGAAGCGAACCCAACCATGGGGAACGAAAAGTGAAAGTTAACCGAATTCCACACAAAACGATCATATTGTGCCACTTCCGTAATGGGCGAAAAGTTGAACCCATCGTGGGAAGTTTTCCTTCCAGCACTTCCCCCTCTCTTTTGTTTTTCTTTCCCTCGCTCTCTGTATCTGCTTT
The DNA here is from genome assembly GCF_943734685.1 of Anopheles coluzzii. Lineage (NCBI taxonomy): Eukaryota > Metazoa > Arthropoda > Insecta > Diptera > Culicidae > Anopheles > Anopheles coluzzii. The sequence goes on from NC_064671.1 coordinate 88,860,008, forward strand.
TGTCCATCTTAATTTCGAAACATGGGTTCTTGGGAACGGTATTGAATTCTTTAGGAGGGTTCGCTCAGCCCGAACAAGCTCGTACAATTTTAGCTTCTGTGGTGAAATTACTGCACGGTTGAGTGATTTTCTTCTTTTGTGGTTTGGGATAGCGCATGGATAATCGTTGAGCATGCCAGAAGGGAAGGATGGGTTGACACAATGGATACATTATCGTGATGCAACTCTCCCGAGCGTCTAGAAACAGATAGAGCACAATTTTAATTGCCCAAAAAAATAAGTAATTTACATAATATTCTCTTTTATCCTCGTTTTAATTCCCAGTTGGTCAGCTGCATACAGATAGTACGCTCAATTGTGGGCATTGTTTGACGTAATCTTTTGAGATTGGTCCTCCATGCACAGCTCGATGATAAAATATTAAATTAGTCACAATCACAGCTTGCTTGCAGAGGATGGAGCCGCCTGGTAGTTTAGTGCGAAGTGACCGGATGTCGAGTGATGTCACCCTGCGCCCAAGTGGTGTGCAGCACGCATGTTTACACGCGTGATTATAATTACACAGCGTAAGGTAGCGTAAACGCTCGGTACACGTAGAAGGGCATGTTATTTTTTCCATTTTTAATGCAAGCTTCTCGCTAAACGAAAGGGGAAATCACATGGTGGTGGTGACCAGTGTACGTCGTCGTGGCCACGGTGTGAGAAAAAAATAATCAACCTACTTTATTACATTATTCGTGTCATGAGGCAGTGTGGTCAGCGCGGTTACCTTTTTCGTCGCAAAATGGTGATGAATTTGCAGCACTAGCGAGACCCGAGGGTTGTTGCCCCATTAGCTCCAGGGAATTAGCGAAGATTTTATGCGTCACCGGTTTGAGATTGGCATAGTGTAATGGTGTAGCGTCACACACGGCCGTACCGAACCGGTGGCGTTGGCGTCAGTGAAGTAGATTCGGTAATATTTATTTTCCTTCCGCATTGGAGCAACTACGTAGCGGATGCACGGTGGCACGATGTTTGTGACGTGATTTAAATGATTCATTCATGACTCTAATTAAAAGGATGTTGTTGGACCCAGTCCCAAGCGTGACCCCCGGTTGACGCACACGCTTGGTCGTAAAGTGGGCGTAACGGGGAAAATCCTTTTCGCAAAGGTGTGTTGGTGGAAAAGTAAGCTAATTACCACGGGTACTGGTTTTGTACACTTTGATTTGCAACGCCGTAATACGAATATATTTATCTACTGTAGCTTAGGTGCTGTTGGAGTGTATTTGAAAGTAGATTAAATTACATTTATAAATATCTTTATATCTTATTCTGCTGAAATTTGTTCACTTTCAAGAAACTCAATTATTGATTGAAGTATGGAAATTGCATTTAATTTAGTAACTTAATGTTCAATGCTTTTTGAATTGATAGCTTCTACTTTTATTTGTTCAACATATCTTCAAAGCAGGACAATTTGAGCCTTATTTACAATCATTATAAACAAAATGAGAGATTTAACTTAATAAATACAATTTTCCTTCAAATATTTAGATAGAGCATAAATGGAATGCGTACAAGAACATTTACTCAACGAAACTGCTATAAATTTTTCTACAATTACATACATTGTGGCTTCAATAAGAGCAATTAATCAGCATTTTAAAGTGCTTGCTGTTGCCATTGAGCTGTACATTACAGCCTGAACTCATTGGTGGAACTTCTATTCCTTGCCCATTATTGAATATGTGCTTTTTAGTTGGTACGTTTTTGCTCGGTAAAAATAATTAAAATAACTTCCTATCTGTCAATCTCCATGCATTATGGCTACCAAAATCAGAGCTTAGAACCCACCTGTAGTCTATTCAGCCACCTTGAAACAAACGCATGCTTTTTTAATTTTAACTGTCAGCCAACAGTCCAACAATTACTAAATATCATGCCAGCTAAAAAGCGGTCAACTATTGAATTTTGACTATATTTGCAATGGAAAAGAGTATAATCAACAACAGTATCACTTACTTTGTACTAGCATTGGAACATCTCTGTATCACAAAATGGGTAAAACTCAAGAAATCAAAGATATAAACACAAGCCAGGTTGAAAGTACGAACGAATCGTGACTGCAAAAGTTTAAAAAGTCCAAAGGAGCGAGAAAAATGAACTGAAATTAAAAAAAAATAAACGAAAGGACACTAAACTTGTTCGACGTACCAGCTGCTCCAATTAATCCCATGCAAACGTCGTGAAGTTTTACCAATAATCGGTCGTAGAAATATCCCTTGAATTCGTTCGATCATGGTATGACTTTTTTATATGTCTTCGCTAGAGAAAATTAGTTTCTTTCGTGCATTAAAACGGATGTAGGAAAACAGCAGAGTAGGAGAGTAAAATATAAAAAGACACAAAAGTATCGCTCGAGGCAAAACTTTCTAATTATGTTGTTGACAGGAATGAAACGGGACAGTGACTATAACTCTCCCCAAACAGAGTTCGAGCTTTGCCCCAGTAGCACACCGCTGTACTACTCCTTGCTTTTTTTTCTTTCCACAAAACTCCTTCCACACCAGCTTCATTTGCCCCCGCCCTTCCTCCGCCCGGCAATGGGATTGACCATGTTCATGAATAATAAATTGAGGCATACGCCGTATTTACAGTACAATATCATGGCTCTCCTGTAGCAACGCTCACCCATTCCTTGCGCCCTTACTAACGACATGCGACAAACGACCCACGCTTATAGCTTTTCTATTTACCTACCTAGCACCTAGCGTGATCATCACGATGAGCGAAACAACCTACAAGGGTGGAGCGAGGCAAGAGCTTCTCTAGGGGGAGGGGGCGAGTTTCCAAGGAAAAAGCTGTCTCGAGTCGAGCTGCAGAACCTTCGGCAAGTGGCAAGTTATTAGGTGTGACAATGGCGTAACGGATAGTTACTTGGGCCCGCCGTGTGCTGCGGATATGGGAACAAAACGAAGCACATTTGATGCGTCACCTTCGTGGAAAAGATGGGTGAAAGAGAGAGAGAGAGAGAGAGAGAGAGAGAGAGAGAGAGAGAGTGAATGCGTGTTTGTGGGCGCCACCACTATGTACTACCAAGCCACGACGGGAATTCTACCGAACAAAGCCACGCTGTCGCGCGTACCAACGCACTTCCGGGCTTCCGGGGGTTGGATGGAAGGACTCACAAACACAACTCGATTACGAGTACATGGAGCTCGTCAGGCGGTGTATAAAGGTGCCAGTGCTTTGTAGCAGGTGGCACACTGACAAACAGAGGGTCGTTGTCTGAATTGATATAAAAATAATATTGCCTTTATCACACGCACAACACGCGACGATGGCCAGCACATGATGGAGGAAAGGTTAAAAGCTCTTGCAGGATCGAACGGGGCAGGTTGCTATATTCACCCTGTACCGTGGCTGTTGCAGTGGGATAAGGGTGAATATAAATTTCTTGATTTTATTGTTCTGTGGCGGTATTTTCATAATATAAATTTAGAATACTATATTGAAAGAAATTAAAGTATAACACGTGAATATGTTTAGCCTTTAATTTATCGTGACTTAGTGTAGATTACGTAAAAGAAAGCTTAAACGAAGTTTGATACTTAACGGTTGAAATGTGTTAACGCTCCCCTACCAAGACTAACTACCGAGCTACCAAAAATGATGAATATACAATAATTATAAGCTTCTCGATATTAATTACCTGTGAAAACAGTTCTTAAAACAGTCCTTCAAACGTGTTTCATATGAGCCCAGCCCCCTATCATTCCACCCTTCAGTGTGAATAAAGCACTATTTTCCCCCTCTTCCGGTGTGGGTTGATTCTCCCGATTCCAATTTAGCCGCAGTAAAATCCATACAGCGATGTAGCTTAATATTTAAATTTTAAAACACCCTTATCCCTTTGGCACAAGGACGAAGGGAAGCAACTGTTTTTGTTGCTTTTTTTCTCCGTCTCATCGTTTCCTTCCCCCAAAACGAAGGCAAGGGAAGGGTTTCTTTCTCCGTTGGCTTTTGCCTTCCTTGGCGGCACAGGATGTGTGCAAATGAGCACGTGCACAGCACGTCGTTCGAGTTGATGGCGCCAAATAATACACGGAAATAACTGCTAACGGCCAAACTTGACCCAATTACAGTAATAAGCTTTTTTTTGCGTTCTCTGCCTCCCGCTGCACTTCAAAGGCAGTTTCTTGGGAGATCGTACACGCGATATGGGGAACGTTCGCCGCCGTGCCAAACGCTTTCCCCACGCATCCCAGCAAAAAAGGTTGAACCAGCAGTTTGCAGTCGGCCGGCAATGGGTCCAGAAACCGTTGCCGGAACAGCGCCACGTACAGATAAGCGTAATACACTTCTTCCACTAAAAACCTTGCCCCGTACTGTGGAGAAGCTCCATTCTAACCGCCACTCGCCGCGTTACGCTTGATGAACTCAAAGCCCACAAGGCCCACAGTAGGGGCGGCTACACGGGCTGCACGTTCAAATATTTACCACAGTTTTACTGCGCGATGGTTTTCACGAAATTTCGTCCAACTACTAACCATTCGTTCGGCCACTGCTGTTGATGGCGCGTTAACCAACACACGTATACACACACAAAACGTACACTTCTCGCAAATGGTTTTATGTGAGGTGTTTGCTTTTCATTAAAATAAAAACGATTTTATTCGCCATTCGAACTCTCTCGCTCGGGCAAACGTACCGCTCGTTGCTCGTCGTACCGGTGTTGATCGTTTGTGTGTTTGGTAGGATGTTTTTGTTTTCCCTCTTTGGAGTGGGAATTGTGAATAGTGAAGTTCCGCTTCCGAAAGGGGTTCCCAAGCTTTGGCCTCGGAAAACCGGAGGTGGATAGCGCTTATAGATTGGTTGATGAAATTTTCATCGATGTCCACATTGCAGTACCGGAATCGTAGTGTTGGTGGCAGTGTTTTTGTGGCTAAAGTTTTTGTTCCCTCTGCACCCATTTCTTGCAAGCGTGACATGAAAATGTCAAAGTTGGTATCTCTCTCTCTCTCTCTCTCTCTCTCTCTCTCTCTCTCTCTCTTTCTGTTTCCTTTGTAGATTAGGTTCAGCTATAGAGCCACGTCAGCCATAGCCAATCGAAACGGGAAAAACAAGAAAACACATCAAATGACTTTTCGATAGCGGATAGTTTGGACCACTGCCTCTGGCACTGCGTGCAATGGCGTAGTTCTGTTGTTTTTGCTTCCAGGAAATTGAGCCATTCGACTTTCGCCGACGGTCGATAAGATAAGCGCGGAAAAACGCTTTGCATCAGTGCATCAAACGGCGCAACGAACGTACGCAGCAGCAGCAGCTGGAAATCGAATTTATTCTATCCGTTTTACAACCGGGATGCGTTGGGAGGTGCTGGGAGAGCTGCGGGGCAACAGATTGAGTGACATGGTCTCCGGTCAGCAGGGCAGCAACAAATGTGCAATCTAACGTTTCGATATCATTGGCTTAGCGTTGCACTGTTGGTGGTCTTGTGTGGATGGAAACAAATGGGAACTGTGTCATTTGTGCGCTTTGTTTTTTAGCGTTATAGCTCACGCACTGATGGGACATTTATTTCTTTTGTGCAGGTTTTTGTTGGACATGTGGTAGTAATTTTCAAATACGAGAGGATCCAGTAGTTTGTGGTAGTTGTTGTGCGTGTATGTGTCCTGCTAGGAATCGAGAAGCAATCAGAGAATGAACTGTAATTTATCTTTCAGTAGTTTTTCTTGATTTTAACTACTGATGCATTGTAAAATGAGGAATAAATTACAAAAAAATGTTTCAAAACTCACTGAATTATACAGAGTTTAACATAGTAACAGAGCAAAACCAATTTGATTGATTAACAAATCTATATAATACACTTCTAGTAAGCAGCTTTACTTTCCAATATTTGCTTGGATGCTTTTTGCTTAGCTTATATCCATCCAACAGCAGCTGCAGATTTAAATAATGTTTTCAATTATTTTTCATCTATTCTCGTCTCTTTTTGTCTTGTCTATCGTCTATTTTTTGGCTGAAACATGTGTAAAGAATGTCAACCACGAAATGTGAGGAAAATTTTCCAATAGTTGGTCTAACCAATAGGAACCAGATAGCCTCAAAGTCAGGAGGTGCGTGTCCTACTTAAGGTGGTCGCTCCGATCCGCTCCGGTCAGTTCAAGGACCAGCATGGGTTTTGAGATGAGTTCCAAATTAACTAGCTCTCCTATATTACAACCAATATTACAACAAAGCTCTCCTTATCTCTGCTTCATTTGATTCATATTATAATTGCTTTAAATGTATCAAAGATTTGCTTGTACCTTTTTAAACCTATTTTCCTGTTACTTATGTTTTAGCAAAGCAGAGAGTTCTCAAATAACTTTATGCCTTGAACAATAATCCACACTTGAACCAGTAAAATTGGATTAATTAAATGAAGTTCATTTTATCGCAGTACATTTACATGGAAAAGCAAATCAGGGCTTATAAATAGAAGAAAATGCGCCTATTTATAAATGTCATTTACTTCCCTGGAACACTTATCTAGAAAAGAAGGCTATTTCAGCGCGAACGTCGACCAAAACCCCGTGCAGAAAAGCCTTAGCATGGAAAGATCTCTTAAAAGTGAAATGAAAATAGCTCCACCGAAACGGCGATTGTGGGTGTTTGTTCGCTATTTTCAAACCATACTATCGTGATTTAAAATTTCCCATAATTAGGTATAATGAAACGAGCAGAAATAAATTTAATGTGATTCTCCAAAAAATTAAAAATAAACCGGCGTACGTCATTGCGGAAGCATTGCCGACAGTGGCAGAGCCGTAGCATAGCTTAAAATAATTGAGCTATCCTATTAAATGAGCGTCATTATTTTAATTGAAGCTATTGATAAGCAACAGCGAAAGCAGACGGAGCCAAAAGACGGAGCGCAGAAAACACTTTTGGAGCACAAAACAGGTTCAAAATAAACCGATTCGGTGGAAAAATTTGCTTTATATAAATCTCACGCGACGAGCGGTCGTCGGTTAACCGTTTCGTGGCAATTATTTCGATTGCAAATAATTTCGGAAAATGTATAATAATGATGTGCTATTTCTGTATCTCGATTGGAAGGTTAAGTTAATGATCCAATAACCTTAAACGTGATTACCTGATGAGGGTGTATTCAACATAAAAAACGAGAAGCCATTTAATTGCTCCGTTAATAGAATGATTTAAAAAAAATCTTTAAAGCCCAATAATAAAAAAACGCAACGTACATCGACCGGAAGTTCGTCTTTCAGACAGGGCAACAAAGAGCTTCCGCATTGGTGGCTGCGGTAAGTAATGCGATAGCAATCATTTGAGCTACAACAGTTTTCCAAGAAAACAGGAAAACAGCAGCATAATAGCGGCGTATCGTCCAACGTGGCAGTTAGTGTATTGTGTAGCGATTTTCTTGTCAAATTTCCCGTTTAATTTTGATTAATTCTCATCCAATGCCACTTAGGGACGGTGTTTTGCATCGCACCATCGCAGTTTGAGGCCACACAAAGCGCCGATTGAATGAAATGGTACGGTATGGTAAGTGGATTTCAGGTTGACGAATAAATCCTATTTGGTGCTGTTCTCGCACAAAGGTAATCAAGCGACGGTGGTTTTGGGTAGGTTCAGGGTGAAAAAACAGGTAAAGGAAGTTTTTGTTCTGCAATAGCATGCTATAAGATGAAAAAAAGAAATAAAGTAAAAGAAATGTCCTACAAAAATTGAACAAAAAAAGGACCTTAAAATAACAGTTAAAAACCCCGATTGCAGTCTTTACAATATGAGCATATTTCGACACTGTAAAGTTCTTGGAAATGGGGGTATAACCTAATCCAAACAACCGCATGCACAGCTTGCTTTGGCATCGCTTGTTTGCCTAAATTCATTGACCTGAAGCATGATTCATAGAAAAATGTTGCAAAACCACAGAAAAACAAACAAGATCTGCAGGCATGCACAAGGAAAAGTTTCTACCTATCTTCTTCGATCCTTTTTTTGTCTATTTCCGTCGGCTTCAACATTCTTACAGTGTATTATAGAAGCCTCTTACATGCACATCAACACTGACGACCGAGTGACAGCTGGGGAAGAGATTATATTCGATTTAAGATGCTAACATAATGCAGTAGAAAGCCCTTCGGAAGCTTTTTGTTCTTTTTTCCAGCCTTAGCACTACGAACAATACGAAGCAAGTGTGTTAAAATTGTGTCAATCTTGCCGAAAAAGATGTGTTGATAGGGTTGATTGTTGTTTGAGTAAGTGTTCAGGCCGAAAGCAGGCCGCAAAGCCGTTTAGGTAGCGCGAACATTGAGGGTTGGAAAATGGAGAAAAATGAGCAGTGGCATAAAGTTAACTTCTTTTCCGCGAAACAGTAATCAACGCGTGATGGATGAAATTGTTAACCGTGATGTGATCGTTTCATGAGCGCTGTGTACGTTGTTTATCAAATGCCATTGATTATATTACTCTCACGAAGCAGCGAAAGAGGGAATGGAGTGGTGCACGAAAAAGCATAAATCAAGAAGCCGAAATGAAGTTGTTATTCATTCATATTAATTTTTTGATGCTTTGTTTCGTTCCACTGATTTTCGCTTGCTAAAATAAATGCTTGCTAAACAGTTTTACTAGAAACACTTTCAAAATTATGCTGAGTAAGTTAAAAATAAGCTTAAACATTATTTCACACTGCTTATGTAAACCCTTTATACACTGCGATGCGTGTTGCAGGCGAAACTGTTACGCTAGCTGGTCGAAATGCAAACCGCAAAGGGCCTATCTCAGTGGCACCACCATAGACCATAGCCCACAATAGACATAAAAATATATGGCCCCTCTTGACCGTCAAAAAACCCGCACAACTCAAACGCCATAAACCTGCAAACCACAATTTAGCCGCATGGAAATGAACCCTCGATAAAAGGGCTAAAGATAAACCGAAAACCATGAATCTCACCGCCCCTTTCGTATGGCTATGAATTTCAAACCCATTTCTATGATGTTGTTTTAGCGTTAAATCTATTCTGCCTGAGCGGCAAGTCATGTCTGTGTATTTAAGTATCTAAAGGAACGTGAAGAATGGGATTTTTCTCTAAGCATGTAGCGCTATACAGCGTAGAGTAAAATATATGTTTTAAAAGAAGCTTTTAAAAAGCTCATTTCCCCACTGGAAACGAACGCACAGCGGATTGCATACATTTGGGAGTTGATATTGGGTTCAAGAGTAATTTTAAAAACGCTAAACAAAAGCAACATACTTGCTGTGCCGTTGTCTGGCGTTGTCTAGCTGCCTGGTGTATTATCCGGTCGCCAGCTTGTCCCAGCCCAGCTGTGTCTTCCAGATAATGTAATATCGCCTTCCGGTGAGCGCACCAGTTTCGGTTACATTGTTCAATATGTCATCAGCGTCTGCTTTTCTGTTTGTCTCCAAAAGTGAGGTTCGACTTTCGACGAATCTGGTGGTTATTTTTTGCTCTTCTGTTTGTCACGCTACTCTCGCTACACTGTTGGAGCATTTTAAGATGATGATGCTTGCTTTCCCTTTTTTGTTTTTTCAGCGATCGTTACGTGGAAATGATAAATTGGGTAAAAAATGGGCGATGGCAAAGTTATTGCATGTAAAGCGCAAGTATGGAAATCGTGACTCTCCGTCGATGGAACGACTGGTTGGTTTAAAGGAAAAAGCGTTCCTCTTGATTTAAGACCCAAGAAGCGAGGTTTGAACCAAGCAAAAGTATGTACGAACTGTTCTCTTCTTTGCAAATCTATCATACCCTTCAACGTAAATGACGGTACATCATATCCCCATCCCAAGAGATACAATCCCTAACGTTCAGAAACTGAATAATGTTTGCTAGCAGTAAGCGCCAGTAAGCATTCCTTCCAAGCTAGTTGAATTTCAAAATCCTTGCCTTCCGAGAAGTGTGGCCTATGCACGGTGGCGTAGCAACCGCTTCCAATAAATCCACACCATCTTGTTGATTCATTGTGGTTTATTCAGATAATAATCCCGATGATGTACCATTTCTGTTCAAACGAAACAGCGTTTGCGCCACTTCCGCCCCCAGAAGCTGTCAGGAATCTGTAATCCAGCGCTTCAGTGCTAATAGATAAACATACACAAGCGTTCTTTGCATTCCAGTCTGTCGGGCCTACAAAGATTGGCACATTGGCCGGAGGAAGCGAAACCAAGAACCGATAATGGACGACGGCCTGAGTAATCGCAAGCACAAGGTATCATAAATTTTATCTCCCCGCTTACGTGCGGAATTTTAATCAGCAAACCGAAACCATCCCAGCCACCGCTTCTGCCTGCTTGGCGGATTTATCAGCTTCCTTCCAGCCGTCGCCGTATGCCAAACAATGGGTGGGCAGGATCAGCAGGATTTACCCGATTCCGGTCACGATCGCAAACCGATGGTCTATTTGTACACAAATTAAGTCCGAAATGGTTGCGTCCTCGACGGCACAAACCATTGCCCGGGCGACCATTGCTGGGTAGGAATAGAGCAAACTGTTACCATTTCCGGCTGTCAGCAGCGAGCGGTTGGTCGGGTTGGTTAGCAGACACTCACGTTCAGCCCTGTCAGTCCTTTTTTCGGCCGTGCTCACCATAATATTGCCAAATATTCCAACACACCCAGCAGCAGCGAGCTGTCACACTTTGCACAATTTGCGTATCGAAAGGTTCCGGTGCTCTCAAAGGATGACTTTCTGCTGGGACGCTTGTTGGTGGGTGAGACCCAATTTTCGGGCTCGAGGGATTTTGTCAACGTAGTCGTTTGTTGCCTCTACCAAATCCAAGCTTCGGGTGAGGAAGTTTCGGTGGAAGGATCCAATAGCCTGAGCAAAACCACCTGCTAAACCTGCCTGGACATTAAGCCAGATTCGAGACAAACCAGCGATGAAAGTTAATTTTCTGTCATCGTCAATCGTTTTGTGACCTTATTCTGGTGTTTGGAGGTTCGGAACTGCACGGGAGTGTTGTTAAACCAAATTGTTAAATTTCTATCGCATCTTCCTCGATATGGGATGCTGACAACTATGTGTTTGCTTAACGAACATGTTTGGTGGTGAATAGAACCTTTTCAGGGTTGAATTGCCAAACCAGGGATCTAAAGGGTTTGGGGCAGATTGCATGACTCTGCAACAAAAGATGCAATGACTGCGTCCCGAAGCGTTTTGTTATAAAATACCCTGTACAAGTATGCTCAACTAAAGCAAACGTGCAGGTAATGGGTTCGATTTACACCGAGAATTTGCATTTGTTTAGTAAATATTTTAACTACCAACATCCATTCTCGGAAGGCAAAGAATAGACCTGAGCTGTGATGGTCAGCAATCTAATGCTAGCGATCCTCTTTATCTATCCCGTTTTCTCCGGGCACTCTGATGGGAAGCATTTCTTAGTCGTAGGGGTTTTATGTGTTCTCTAGCCCGTTCTCTGTGTGTTGATATTCCAGCCCGGACGGCTCCAAGTGGACATAATAGTAACGGTATAGGGTAGCATCGTGCTTCGAGCTGAGAATGAGAAATCGTGTTTGAAGAGGACCCATCATCGTCGTCGCATCCCATACCCAGGCAACCCACGTCGATGGAGCTGTCAAACGGTGCCGGACAGCAGGCTAGAAAAGCCCCGTTCTACCCGTAGCCGTAGCCATCGCACGTCCATCATCAAAGAGTGGCAGTTTTTCGTTTGCTCACAAGTAGTGTGGCAGCTCAAAAACACAAATAAAAGGCTCCCGTTTTTCGGTAAGCGCGTACGTGACCGGTAGCCACAGCCGGGGTGTGAGCGATGGCGTGTCGAAAAAGGAGGAAAGAGATGCAACTATCGCAGGTGTGTCCATTTCGGTGCAAACGATTCACCTGGCCCGGCTAAGGGAAGATGGCGTGTGCTTTTATCGCAAATGAAAACATTTTAAAGCACCACGCTCCGGTGAACGGCAGTGTCCTCAAGCGATGGTAGACCGTTTGAAGACCGGCACGGGCAGAGAACCAGCTGGACAGGGTGGTGATGGCGATGAAATCATTTCAAATGCTCCACCCAAGCCCATCCATTCATTCAGTAGCCTGATGCTGATTACATTTATCTGCGCGTTCGTATGCGTTTGCTTGCCCGTTCATCGGGGGGAGGTCATCGGAGTCGTCGTGTTCTGGAGTGAAACGTGCAGAACGCAAGCAGAGGGCGTGTAATTTACATCTTATCTCGTACTCAGAATCGCTGCACAGTTCTACACTGTAGGGGACGGAAGGAAGTGGAAGGAACGTCCGGAAGTAATATGTCAACGGTGCTCCATATGGGAGCACCCGACTAGAGCAACGACTCCGAACGAGTGAAAGGATTGCTTCTAGTGAATGGATGAATTACCAGCACCGGCAGTATGCATCATCACTGTCATCACCTACATAAACGCAACGGACCTGTGTGCCTTGTGTGGAGCTGCAAAACTGCACATGGCGTTCAGTTTACATTGCCCTACCTAGGAGAGACTGTTCTGTAGGGCTATATTTTCCTCCGTTTTCCGTTTGAAATCGCTCCCTTCAAAGTACCTGGGCACTTCCTTAAACGATTCCCTCTGCAGAGAAAGGACTTTCGAAACGTACTTAAACGGATACGGTGACGTTGGTGAAGGATAATGTCTACAAGTCTGGGTTCTTAGCCTCAACATCATCGTCCTTCATCGAGTCGGCTCAAATCTCAAAAGCGTAACAATGTGGCAAGCCGAACAACTGTACCTTTGTCGAACCGAGACCGGAACAGATTCGGTACAGTTTTTGGCAACGCAATCCGGTGCACGGGTTGAAAATGGGAATGCACTTTTGAGTTGCGGTGTGCGGTGGAAAGATAAATCAGGCTTACGGTTAGCGAGTTGTGACAGGGGGAGGCAGATACTTAAGAATCTTTGCAAACAACCAAGAACAGACAGAGGAGAGCAGGGGACTGCGATTGTTGACAATGGTAAATATATTTTCTTGCGTCAGTTCACGGGGAGTGGGAAGTTTGGGTTCTGCTTCATAAGGTACTTAAAAGGACTTGAAAAGCGGCTTTATCTGAGCTGACTTCAGATCGGCTGTTAAGCGAGTTCAGGCGAGGTGTACTCCTTTATCATGGAAGCATTTTATCTGAGCGGGTGCAAACATTTGACAATGGTAGATCTGTCGTGGAATGAAAGCAACCGACTGGTTGGTAATCTCTAGGATCATCTTGTACCACAAAGAAAGCTTGCTATTTTCAAGATCACGTTACGGAACCGGCGATAGCTTTCAACTATCTTTAACAGTGTTTTTCTGAATGAAGAATGAACTTGGTTTTTTCTTAACTATAATTAAAGATCCGACTAAAGTTTGGATGAAAAGCCAGCCCAGCCAACGCTACCACAAAGCCCGGTATTGTTAGTTTCGCGTTTCGTTGAAACTGAAAATGTGTCTAAAATATACACCGGTTTGCCTGTTATTATTGCTATATTATGCTACAGTCGATTGCTGTACGCTTCCTGTTGACTATTTCGCGCACCAAAATTTGCTCGAGTATAGTTATGAATAATTCATAGCTCAAACATCACCGAGAGCGTTTGGTACAGAATAGATCCGCTAATGGAGTGAATGGACATTTGTGTTGTTTTACCTTGCAGCGGTGTGCACCACTCGGGGACGGTCCAAACCGGTTCAAAGCAAAACGAAAAGAGTGGTGAAAAGCTTTTGGAAGTATCCTAGTGGGCGGAGTACGTTCGTGGTACTAATATCGAACGGATGATTTTTTTTATTTCAGCACGCCGGGAGAAATGAATGCATTCGATTCGGCTCGACGCAATATAGTGAAAATGGTAACAGCAATAAAATATTCACGACGTTCTATTGTAAGTTTACATTCATTTATTCAATGCGGTACTGTAAAAAACATTGGTTATGTTTATCATTTGTAGAAACGAACAGTTATTCATTGATGCAAATTCAATAAAAATCAATAATAGAATAAGAGTAAATACACTAAAATCTGTTGCTCAAGCATTTATCTGTGTTAAAAAAATAGTAAGAATATGTAGTTATAGTGATATTTTTAATTTTTTTTTTATTTTTAATAAAGGTTGTCGCTGAGTATGTTTTTTACAGTATGTCTCAAATTTGTCGCGATGGCACACATTTTGTTTCTTTGTCAAGTATGTTTATAAGACACACAACGAGTTTATGAGCTGCTTTGGGATAACTTGAATGATACAAATGTGTTGAAAAGGAATATAATTTTATATCTGTATTTTGCAAGCAAGTTTTTGTTAATTATTTCATGACTCGAATTTGAACGACTGGATTTAAGATATGCAAATCAGCGAAAATAATAATAATATTACCAACACTTTTCTTTACACCATTGATGCATCTTCGTCTTTGTCACAGCAACTGTTGTCGATCAAGTCCTGTCTGAACCAACTTAGAAGACTTGGTTTTCAGTGAATTATTGATTACTCGAAGGTGGAAACTTCGAGAACCATTTTTTATAAGTCAACCCAAACCCTGGCATATGCTGAAGATATTGACATTATTGGTCTGAGGCTCTCCTATGTAGCAGTATGTTATAAGCCTACCAAGGGATCAAGCAGGCGGCAGAGATCCTCGGACTGCAGATAAATCAGGCGAAGACCAAACTGGCAACATCAGCGACCCTATCAGTAACAAATCCAAACGTAGGCGTGACGTACCAAAATAATTGACAATTCACCTATCCTGGGTCAAACGTCAGCAATGACAATCGTATGCAAGGTCAGTTGCGTGCAAGGATGTTGGTCGCCAACCGGTCATTCTACAGCCCGAGAAATCAATTCACCTTAAAGAACCTGTCGCGACAGACGAAGCTGGGACTATATAACACCTATACAGTACCGGTACTTAAGGTCGAGAGGAAGAATTATAGAAGAATAGAAAGAATTTTAAAACGACGAACCATACTAGATGTATGACAACCTCACTGTCGTGCAGCGTATCAAGCTCGCCAGGCTCTTGGGCGCTGGCTATGCTGTAAGCATGAACAAGGACGAGCCAGAGCGTGAAGTCTTTTTAGGCCGTTCACAAGGACAGAGGAGACGTGGTAGGCCCAAATTGAGGTGTTTAGATGGCATGTAGGCGTCCACCATTAAGGCCTGGATAACGGACTGGCAGACGAAGGCGCGAGACCGTGAGCTGTTTCGAACATTCCTGAGGCAGGCCTAGACCGTAAAGACCGCTGAAACATTGATTAGCCATAGCAGGATAGTCGTATGAGGGTGCATGATCCATTCGGGACTTAAACTCATGGTGAGCATGGTGTAAAATCGTACGAGTTGACGACTGTAGTATCTAAATTTTACGAGTTTTGATTTCAGAAACTTCAAAATACAAATGTTTAAATAAAATGTGCAAGCAACAAAAAAAGCAGATAACCAAAAACCTGCAATAAACTTTGCTCCCGTTTAATTTTCCCTTACCAAATCAAACAACCATTAGCGGGACACAAGCAACACGTTAACGTAGCGAGTGCGTAAATAATCCCGATAAAGTATATCATGCTGCACCACCACATAACTAGTTGTTCCCTCTTTATGACCATCAACTACAGTAATAGTAAATCATCCCGTACCCGTATCCTCACTATCACCCCGCATGTTTCTCGAATAGTTTTCCCCGAAGTGTGCTCCGATCACGTAACACGTGGCACCACGGTGGCCTGTGTTTTAATTCGACAATTTGTGAGCCAAACTTTAACTGCTCTCGAGGGGCAGTAATACATTAAAGATACTCTTTCTCTCTCTCTCTTTCTGTTCCTGTTTTTCCTCCATGATTAAGCATGTTGAGAATTACGAACAGAAATGAAGTACCAAGGGAGAAGCGCGTGGTGGAGAAGGTGCTGCATAGCAGCGGCACTTTCTAAGACGACGCTTGAAACAACACTTTAAGCTATAACAATCTCATTTTTCTCTGGCTCCGATAAAGCGTTATCCCACGACGGCAGAGCTCGCGGAGCGCTGTGCCAAATGTGGAACACTTCACAATTTGGAGTTGCATTGCGATGCGATGAAGGAAGGCACAAAAAGAAAGAAAGAAAAAAAAAACAACACGAGCAGAAGTGAAATTGCTACCAGCTGCTTTGCAGACGGCATCTAACGTTTCGGTTCTGGCGGGTTGGTCAGCAAGCTTTTCGGGGAGGGGATGGATGGATGGATGGGGCTTGGCATTGGGAAGTAGTAGTAACATTCCTGCTGTCCGACCACGAAACCCCAACACAGTTGCCACTGGAAGCATTTTATCTCGCGCTGTGGGTGGTTGGGTTCGGACGGTTGCCGCGACCAGCTGAAGTGGATAAAATTCAATTCAATTAAGTTTTAAATTAAATGTCCGAGTTGGTGGACGGGTGGGTGGGTGCTGTCTCCTGCCCGCAAAAGCTCTCTCCCGGTGGCGGGACGATTCTGCGGTCGGTTAACGTTAAGTTCGGCTTCGCGTGCTAAAATGCGACCACGTCGGGTCGGTGGGTGAGGACGAGCGAGGACGGGAATAAAAATTATGCTTCACCTAAACATCTCTCTTTCCCCCTGACGCACAAACACACACACACACACACTCGAGCCGAGTTGTTCGGGGTTTTTGAAAACCAGCAGACCAGAGAGTGTCAGGAAAGCAGGGCAAAGCGACGCGCCATAGAGTGCACCCGTCCAAACGGATCAAAGTAATTCCGTGCGATCCCGCGAGCGATCCGGAAGTGGTGGTTTATGCTCAGCGAGGCAAAGGATAGGAAGAGGGCAAAAGGGACAGGCCAGGGAACGGAGTAGACATTATCGTTATTTTCATCATCATTATCGTTGTTATCTTTCGAAGATGGTGGACAGTCCTGGAGACAACAACGGGCGCCTTGTTCGAGTGCAAGAGCGACATTGAGGAATGGTGGACATGGTGGTGTACTGGAGGACAATGCTTTAAAGGAACCGTAAGCACCCCATGGGCAAACAATATCGAATGAATTGAGCGGGTTCGTGTCGCTTTTCGTTTTTGGCTCGGGATAATGGCGTGTAAAAATTGAAGAATGGCTCCACATTTTGAAGGTCATACTGTACTTGGTGGAGTTGAGAAATGGAATTGCCGTGTAGCTCATCAATGTAAAACAAATGGAAGCTTGAATAACAGGGAACTCAATGTCATTTCAATTGCTTGAGACTAGCCATTTCTGAAGCAATTTTTCATTCCTTAAGAACAGAGTAAAAATCAAAAACCAAATATCCCAGCAACATTTTCTTGAGAACTTTCTTAACTACCCTTTGTGCAGTGGATGAACTTCAGTAATAAGATTCTGTTAAAAAAATAAGCTATTACAAAATGTGCCACCAGCACAAACGAACGGTTCCGCTTTGTTTCATTTCTTAAACTTCCATTGCACCTTAAGCAAAGCTCGTTCCCCGCTGACAGGACTCGCATTAAACCCATCAGCTTAAAGAATGGGCAAGCATTATCCTTCTGCATCCATTTTTTTCTCTCTCCAGCTTTTCAAACGCAGACTTGCCTGCCAAGCTCGTCTTTCTGCTTGAAGGAAATACTAATGGAACTCACCGTGTGCCCGTGTGCCCGCCGAAACGATGCGAATCTTGTTGTGCAGAATGTGCACCGAGACATTCCGAGTTAAGATAACGTTTTGGTGCGTTCAGAGCTTTGCCGGGTGGATTTTTGAACGGATCGCGCGCTTTTAGCTGCATCGTGAGGCGCTACTCTTCTGAGGGGCAGTCTGTCAGTTACGACAAGTACGAGCCAAGGTGGGAAAGCAGCTCGGATTTGGTGCCTTTTGTAGCATTTGATGTGCCAGCAGTGTGGAGTACGCACGGGTGGAACGGCGCTCGGAGGAGTAGTTCATTTGCATTGCTTGCCAATTTTTATTTACAGTCTGGAGGGTTTGATTGTAGCTTGCCTTTGGGGCTTGCTCTGCATGTGCAAAAGGGTGCAGCTAAAGAAGGCTACAAACTTTGTGATAAGACATAACTGATTTAAGCTTGTTGATTTGGGTCGCGACAATTGTGTTTCGGTTGTATGCAGACATTTTATAAAATAAAATTATTTTTTCCAATTCCTCAAATTGTTCCTAAATTTTGCTCTTCTTAGACATCTATTTAGTTGGGCCAACCAAAATAGCTATTAAGTATAGAATTCAATCAGGAGAGAACATGGTACCTATTAACGCGTAATAATAATGGGATTTTTTGAGCCGGTCTCGTAGTACAGTCGTCAACTCGTACGACTTAACAACATGCCCGTCATGGGTTCAATCCCCAAATAGACTGCGCCGCCATACGTAGGACTGACTATCCTGCTATGGGGGGGAATCAATTAGTCACTGAAAGCCAAGCCCACAAGTGGGTACAGGCAGGCCTTGACCGACATCGGTTGTGTTGAGCCAAAAGAAGAAGAAGAAGAAGAAGAATGATGGGATTTAAATAGGCAAATAAAATAGCTAACTAACTAACTAACTTTAACATAAAAGCCTAGTATATGATAGAACTGAGAGAGGAAATAACACTCATTTGATTTGATATAAACTTGTCACAAAAAATGCCACAATATGGATCGAGCGTAATAATAAATTAAATGAAAATAAGTAAATTATATAAAAATGAATAAATAAGGAAATAAATAAGTAATAAACAAATGAATAATTCAATGTTCTAAAATAAAGTCAACTCAGCGTATAGAATAGCAGTGAAAAATTGAAGTATATCAGTAGCAAAAATATATCAGAAATAGAAAATTATTAAAACAACAATTTTAAACAATAAAACAGCTTCCCAATAAATATTACTAAAACATGAAATACACGATTATCTAACAAAACTAACAAGCTAACAACGTCTGCTCTGTCAATGTAGAAACATTAAAAGCTCATTCATATGAAAAGAGTAACAATAAGCACGTCCTGGATTCAATCATGGAAAATGAATTGGAACCAAACAGCCGGCACCACTACTCGAACAAAACGGTGTGTTCATAAAATCAGTTAACAGTTGCTCCATCATTGCTCGTGCTCGCCAGCGATCAGTAGATGAAAACGAGTGGAAAATCTCTCATCACAAACACTCCGACAGGACGCATGATGAGAATACTAATCGCCGTTCATCTATCGTACACCCTTTCCCATTGAAAGCATCCCCATCCATCCCCCAAGCGGTGCATTGGTAGCAAAAAGGCGTCACCGTGTTTGGCTGTTAGCCCAAAAGGCCGAGACGATGGCGTACCGAGAAGAAATGGCTGTCGATAAATTTCGAGACGTGCGGTTTTACATCGACGACCCATTTCGCTATTTCCCCCTCTTAGGCTGGCGAGTTTTAGCCCTCCTAGGGGCGCTACTGAACATTACGCCCTAAAAACCTCCTTTCATGTGCCTTTTTTCTCCTTTCGCTTCGCCGAAATTACGCTAGCCAGTTCACTTAGGGCTTTGGCGCAGTTTGCACAATTTGTACCGAAAGTTAAACGATAAAACCGGAACGTTCCTCCGGTGTGACCCCGTTCGAACTGTTGGATTCTCTCTCCCCCTCCAAACGCGATGCTTTTAGCGACTCGACATGTTGGGCCCCAAACGTTGGCTCTGTGCAGACAGCCTTACCCGGGTGCTCGGGGTTGACTTTTGCCGGCTAAAGAGGCTGACGAACCCACAGAGATGGAAACGGGGCGGTAATTTATCTTGTCGGCCCCCGTGTCGAAATGGCCCAACGTGCCTAGTTTATTTCGGTCGGGCAAAACAATCCCACCAGGAGCTACAAAATAGCACAGGCCATGAGGTAAAGTGAAACACATTCTCTTTGGTTGTGATGCGGTGGAGATAAGATCATCCGAGGTACCTAGAGAACGGTGGGCGTTTTTGTGCACTAAATTTAGCGCTGTTTGCATCCTTTTTGCAACCAGTTGTGGGCTGGCTGGACAGCCATGGCGGTGAAGACGGTGGCTAGCCTTTTTTTGTGTGTCCCCAAAAACTCGGACCGTTCATCATTCGAATTGTACAAGACACGAATCACAAGCCCTATCACCTCGTTTTCCTTTGCGAGGAGACGATTTTCCTTTAGAGATTAAAAGACAGCGTGCGGTATTGGCTTTGCTTTCCGAAAACACGGCTCCTGTTGATCCTAACTTTTCTCCGAATGGACACAAAAAAGGAGCTAGACAATGGTTTGCTTGGCTGAAGTCGTCGCAACCCAGACAACAGTCTTCTACTCATCGTTCATAGAACTGCAAACCCCAATTCCCAGTGGGATGGGATCGTTTTTTGCAACCATCTTCCGTTTTGCTGTAGTTTGCTTTTGTTTACGCAAGCAAAACCTTTGCTATCGTACAGTTCTAATAGACTAGAATATATTGTGTACCTGCTGTTTAAAGAAGCTAAATAAATGATGATTGGGTTGAAAATCTTGTCCGCAAGACCGAAAGAAAGTTAATTAGTCTTTTTGTTAATCTAAAGCTCACTAAAAGCATGAGAAAATCAGTTTCTTGTTATGAAGAAAATAATTCAAAAAGAAATATTGACTAATGTTGCACGGCCTTTCGTTTAGCTGCTACATTCATTTTGAAAGGTACACTATCTTTCTGCTTCTCAAGGTGTAAATTAAACTTCAGCGACCTTCACGTGAGCATCGCTGTACAAAAGCGGCAGACCACCGCTGCGAGCTATTTTCTTAGATTTTGAACGCTCGTTTGGAGGCACCGGAAACATCTAATAGCATTTAACTTTTCCGGCACGGGTTCGGGAAGGATTTTCCCATCATCGTTAAGACAGTTTGCTACAGCATGGTGTACAATATCACGATTTGCAGCTCAGTAGCAACAGCAGCAGCAGCAGGCAGTGGTAACTGCGTAGCTGATGACAGTGCAGGTATGGAGGAAAATGTTGTTCATTGCGAAGTGGGTGTGATGGCGTGAAAGGAGCAACGATGCTACTTGATCCTAGCTGATGATTTGATTAGGGATGTTGTGTTTAAAGCTGCACCAGTGATGACAGCCTCTCGTAGCGATTGCACCAGGGAGGGCTTTTTATCTAATTACCCGGACCGGTTAGTTGAATGCTATTGACTTACGAGCGAGAGAGAGAGAGGGAGTTAGTATGAGGTGTTAATTATTCACATGAGTACGCCAGTTGATAAGGCAGCATGAAATGATGCGTTAATGGTGTGTTAAATGGCAATGAAACGCTTAGATGTTAAAGTAGATAAATTGAAATTATAAAATGACTTTTAAGTTCATTTTTGGAAGGAGTTTCTGCTCAGGGCGTGAGGTAAGGGAGTATCGGCCAAAGAGCCAAGAAGCAATAGGACTATTTGTGTCATTAGGTCATGAAAGGCATGCATTCACTATTTCCAAGCATATACTGATGGTAAGCCATTCCCTGACTGTAGTGGTATATCTGTTATCTTGATTGGCCAGTTGCACAGCTGGAAATCTTTGATGTCTTGTCTAATCATAACGCTGCAGGTAATCTGTCTGGCGGCGTACACATAGACGTCATCAATTATTTGACGAAAATTAGACGGCAATTCGCAGATAATGTCCCTGTGAGCAAAATGTTCGGTGAGATTTGATAGCGCATACAGAGACACTAGAATCGGAGGTTTTGTGATGTCACTAGCTTTGCTGTGGGACTTATTGGACTCTTTGCTGGTTGTTTGTCATTAGTGGAGCCATTTTATTGAATAGTGGCACTTGAATGAAGTCTGTGATATTAGGTATTCCTCATTTTACAGGAATATATCCAACATAGGAAATTGATTTAGCTTTAGCCATTAAAGAACAATCAATTTAGAGAACATCTTCGTCTGATTATAAAGGTCATACCAATCAGATACCTGGAGGTGTATCCTTGATGTCCTCCAAGTCGAATAAATCAATGTTCTGGGTGTAAATCGATTTAATCAGACATAAAAGATATCTAAAGCTAGATAGCTTGGAAATGGTGTCTTAATCTTGATGTACCGTTCCCAGCTAAGTCTCACTAGAGGATTTAGGATATTTAGATACAGATGCCTAAAGATGCTGTGTTTGTAATAATAACAATCGGCCATTATGTTAACGTCTTACCCATCCGGAACATTCAATGTTGAGTTTCCTATCTTGTTGAACTTTGCGCCCATAACTTGAGCTGGTGGAATTTCGATATCTTATTGATTTTGTTTCCTCCATTTGAATCACGATTTTGTTTTCATTTTAATTAAAGTTGAACTTGATTAAAAAATGCAACCAAAAGATTGCATGCCGTATATGACCGTAAACCAATTTGAAACCGTTTCCAAAGAAACAGATATAAACAAAATCCATTCTAGAGGCGATAGAACTATCGATTGCGTGTGCAACGTTCGGACGGAAACGGAAATGCAAGGTGCCAAGAAGAAGAGTAGTAACCTACCCCAATAAGGAAAGAATTATGTGATACAATCCCGTAGAGAACGGCCGATAACAACGCAATCAAAAGAATCAGCATCAGCAATCGAAGAAGAACAGCAAAAAATAATCAAAAACCTACAAGTAAAATAAAATCTCACCAAAAAAACAACCTCCTCACAGACGAAACCAAACTCGCACCAGCTCGAAGCGAGTAAATGGAGTGAAAGTATGCAAGAGCATTGCTGTGCATAGAGCAGAAGGGAAGAAAATGAATTAGACTCGTGCGGCGGTTGCGGTGCGCGGCCGAGAAGGGTACGAATGAAAACAACGATCGTATATCACCATAAATGGTATGGAATGAAAATTGCATGGTTAGAAGCCATAAAACAGCGTCCTTCACCACTACTCTACTTTCCGTCCCCCCACCGGTGGCTCCGTTCACATTTCGGGCCCGATTTGAGTATTTCGTTTTCATTTATTGGAACTGAAAGCAGCGTGTAGCAAAGGGCCGGCCCTCTGGTCATTCGGATTGTGTCGTTCGTTTTTATCACAGTATTTTGTGTGTGTGTGTGTCCGTTCCGTGCTGGCGGGTTGGTATGTCAGCCCTACTCTTAGTCTACTGCCGTCCGAGAAAGGGTTTCGTGAAAAAAGAGCATAGCAAGGGTGAAAGTAAGAGGAACGAACCAAAGCCAAATTTCGGCTTTCATGTACCCCCGGTACGTATTGGACGCCTTCGAAAATCGGTGTGTTGGTCATTGGCCATTCCCTTTCCGGACGGCTTACACGATGGACTTTCGTTCGATTACTGTTCGCTTCGGAAGATTATCTTCTTTGTGTGTGTATGTGTTGTTTTCATCCCCTTCGTTGGCAGGAAAGGAAACGCAACCAATTCGGCATTTTGATACGGCACATCTGATACTGGGCAGAATTTGAAACATCTGTACGCGCATAGAGGCAACAGAACCTAAACCCTGCACTGCCGGCACTACTACGGCTAAAGAGTCGAAGGACGACGGACGAAAGGCTTATGCATGCTGTTCGACTCGTATCGCTTAGTCTGGTCTGGATGCAAAAAACAGTCACACAGCTCGAGAAGTCAGATCAACTAGAAGCCCTGCTTGCGGACGCACCGATCGAAATTCGATTTGCCATTTAGGTGTGCATACACCCGGAAACACAACACGCGCGCGTGTGTGATGTGAACAAAAGAACAGCAAAGCTGGCTTATTTCCCATCTTTCCCCTGTACTGTACAACACTAATTCCCTACTATCGGTCAGATCGGTCCTTTGCTGTGTGTGTGTGTGTGTGTGTGTGTGTGTGTGTGTGTGTGTGTGTGTGTGTTTGACCGGTACCGTCCGGTAGCTCTAGCGATCTAGCTCGTGGTACGAAATTGGCGAAATTGAGTGGAAATTCTCGCCTTGTGAACAAACGAATCACAAAAAAAAAAGCAAAACAACCCCTCCTCCTTCCAATGGCATGGTGCAATTTCGTCGAGCGCAGTTACTGCTGCACCTTTTAACACACATCACGCTGCTTGGTGGTCGGTGGGTCACCGCCACTTCGTTTATTTTCCATGTGACCGCTGACCACCCGCGGGCAAGTAAAAAGTACAAAACAAAAAATGCCACCATTCGTTCTTTTAAGTGACTGCCGTGGGTGTGATAAGAGGAGTTGGACAGCGGATAGAAGAAAAAACAATAAGGTAACAACACTACAGGAGCTACCCGAGCCACCTGCACAGCCAGGATCACCGTATGTCGTATGTCAGCGGTTGGCGTGAAAAATGGCAAAAGGATAAAGAGGAAATTAGCTGCACGAAGGGCACAACTTTGCTCCTGCTGTCAGTGGGGAATAGCAAGAGAGAGAGAGAGAGAGACAGAGTGAAAGAGCGAAAAAAACAAAAATGGAAACGCGATCGCAGCAACACGCGATATTGCATGTGGCTAAGAAAATTCGATTTCCCATACGCAAGAGTACAGGGACCGTCCGTACAGGTCAACGTGTGGCAGCTGCTACCAGGGGCACCCGGCACCATGGGTGGGCTATGCATTGGGAAAGGAAGCGCGTTTGCAAGTTACGGAACTTTGTGTCTGTGTGTGTATGTGTGTACTTTTCGAAACCTCGCTCGAAAGCGCCATTTTGGCTGGCTGGCATGGGTTTGATAGTTGATTAATGTCACCCGGGATGTTGGATGAATAATTTGTAAATCTTTAACGGGGGAATTTGCCCGCACCGGGACTTTCGGGGCTTCCGGGGCTCGTGGTGTGTAGTCTCCGTTCTCTTCCCAGCCCACATTCTTGGTGGCCTTGCTTGATTGTCTATGTTGTAGTGTGTGTTTCTGTGTGCAGTATTTGCAGTGAGTGGGATTTACGAGCTGTATGAGAATGTGTGCGCGTGTCTACCTGAAGTAGTAGGATGCGAGCCGGCACTACAGTCCTTGGCATAAATTAGATAAGAACCCCTTAGGGGAGGCTCATTGGAGCGCCAGTAAAATGAGGATAAATAGGGAAATAATAAAGGAGCGGTGCGCGCTCGTGTCTGGCTGGAGGTTTAGGGATGTAAATTGCCGGCTGAAGCTTACAGTTTACAGAAGGCTCTAACTTCACCGTGACAACAAACACGTACCGCTGGAAGCGCGCGAGAGGTAATGTACTTTTTAACTAGGTACAAAGAAAAGATGTAGCTTTTTAACATGCATGAATGATCGTACAAATACATCGTCGCGTGATGGGTACAACTCAATTATTGTAGTGGTTTCATTTGAAGTTTTTTGTAATTATTTTACTTCATATTGTTTTACTTCATATTGCTTCATACCACGAAGATTTGTTAGGTACAACCTGTTTGCCAAACTAGTGTTCTGAAGAAGCCAGCAGTCGATTTTTTCTTAATATTATGCGAGTTTGATCATTATGGTAATGCGTGTTTTAGATTTGTAATGAATGAATATGGTATGAGCTTTTCAAATGTTCACATTTCTTTTCCACAATCTTTTCAAAAGCACTTTGTTCATTGTGCCACATTTTCAAGGGCTCCTCCATGCCCTCGCAGCATTATGGTCTTAAAGTGTCCCGGAGTATCTGTAGAAACCACTTTCATGAATGATTTTCCAGTTACAGAATGCACCTGTTGTCAGATGAAAAGATTCGGTACAAAGAATACTGATCATTACCCTTTTTTAAGCGTTGGCGAGCGAGATGTTGAGAGCCGCTTATAAACATAGTTTTGTGCAACACAACTAAATTACTTTGTTAATAGTAATTGTAACACTTTATGTTTTCTTGTTGTTTTCTTGATGTTTTCTTGACAGCAGCTTAAAAAGTATTAAATCAAACTTATCTAAAAACAAGCTAATTTTACAATATGCTTCTCCAAATGTATATGATGGAAAACACTTCAGATTAGTACTTCAGATCCCGATTAAATCGTTCATATTATTATCTAAACAACCAGCCGCGACAAGCGGTAAGCGAAATTGCATTACACACGACGATTTGTAAGTAACCTGCCTACCTTCAGGCGTATAATCCGTGCAAACGTCGCTCTCGTCAAGTACAAGCGGGGTAGAATCTCTCGTTGACTCGAGACGCGTTCGCATACAAACACCACCATTTCAGTAAACATACGCAATTACGGTGGCGGATGTTACGGATATCCCGGCCCATGCTACACACTTGGTGCAAAAGTTAACAAACCATTCACGCGGCTTATAATACACCGTTTGGGTGGGGGGGTTGACTCTTCACCTCACAGTACAAGGTCTTGTGCCACAAGCATTGCTTTTAATTTCACACCACTAAGCTGAGTTGCGCTGCTTTCTTTTTTTTCCTCCGTCCTCTGGAAGGTGATTCAAAACGGTACAGGTGTCGGCTTCTTAAGCGCAAGAGATCAGCATGCATGCATACACATACAGCGCAATTGCCATTAAGACCGGGAAGGTGAGGCGTTGCTGCACCCCCGGAGCTTGTAGGTGTCAAGTGCAACGCTTATCATGCGAGCTGCAGCTGTTGGAATACAGCAGCAAAAAAAAAGAAGAGTGTCACCATTTGCATTCAAGCTTAAAAAGCAATGAGCTGCGGAAACGAGGTCGTCGTGCGGCAGGAGCATGGAGCTTCAGGATGCTTTTACGGTCATTCGGGGCGACACTGAGCAAAGCGGGCAGCAGATTGAAAGGTTTTCTCGGCGGCTGCCGTGGTAATCCTTTGCCATCTATTTGCCACGCTCTAAAGCCCGTGTGTCTGTCGATGCCAGGCGTTTGGAAAGTTGCTGTTGGAAAATTATAAACTATCCTATAAGCTGGCGAACCCTGGGTGCACAAGCACGACCATCAAGGTGCAGCTGTTAAGTCTGCCGCAACCCTGGCAGCGCCATTTGAAGCGTGTCGGTGAAATGGTTTTTCGTGTGAAACGATGGCAGTACTACAGCGACTACCTTTTACCGAAACGCGAACCATCAACCCCATCAAGTGATGGTATTTGATTTCAAAGGATGAAACCTTTCCAACCGGAGCGTCCAAAAGCCATAACACGATGGCATGACGGAACCCGTGTCCGTCCTACTGTGTGGTGTAGTCGAAAATTTCACATTTCATCCTTTTTCCACAGCTCAGCAGCTTCGTGAGTCGTGATCAGTCGACGTGGAAAATCAAAGAACCGGGGTGCTAACGCCGCTCTGTGTCGCTTCGTTGTTTAGTTTTTCCCATCGAATGACGTCACGGGAGCGGGAGAAAAGGCGTAGAACAACCAAACAGGGAAGCACCGCTTTTCCGAGAACGTAACATACATTAAACTTTTCGCCAAACACAACAAAACCCATGCTGCTACACATGTTGGAAATTTGGCGGAACGCTCCATGTCCCGCTTTCCGAAGTGTCTACGTGTCTGGTTCGTTTGTGCACACGAACTCTTAAGAGGATTGATAACACCATCACAAAGCCACCGCCGTAGCAGCAGCAGAAACAAAGCAGGAGAGCGTATCCACTTCGGAGAAGCAACAGTGTCCTTCCCACGCTGGTGTCTGCAGGTTGAATTACTTCAAGGACCCACTCGTTGGGATGGATGGAAAAGCGGCCCATCTCCACTACAAAACAGCATCGAAAGCGCGCCATCAGCATGTGGAAGAGCAGAGGAAAAACAATGGAACTCTAACGACAAATCGTTACAATAAACTCCCGGCCCTGTAAGCTCGGGAAGGATTTGTTCGCCTTTCATGCATCCCTTTTCTACCAATTTTTTCTCTCCCTTCTTTAGACACAACTCTTTCATGTTTTGTAAAATTATTTGTTGCCAACAGTTGCAGCTGGGTGTTGGGTGTAGCTTTGTTTTTTGGCGTGTGTGTGTCTGTGGATGTGTACTTTGTCCCGGAATAAAACAGGGAACATCGTGGAACAGCACGGAGTTGGATTGAAGTGGATGGAAACGACACACTGACGAGATGGAAAAGTTAAACAAAAGCTTACTCCCGTCCTTGTGCAGGAAGCCATAGAGAAAGGTATTATGAGCAGCAGTAGCGTACAGGAGGAAACGACACATGAACACGTTGCGAGATGTTTAGTTTGATGTTGGTGGGGTAAAACTCATACTGATGAAGGGAAGAGCCTGAAGAGGCTGAAGAGGAAGATGGGATGTGTGCTTAGAGAAAATAGTTTTAACTGCTATCTCTTCACTCGAGCAACGTATCGAGCAGATTGAATTGCACCGTAGAGGTAGCAGCAGTAACGTTTAAGCAATTATGTGAATGTCACTTTAATTAGAAGCTTTATGCTTTGTACCATCATTTTAAATGTTCCTTCACTAGCGTAGATTGTGATAAAGATAGTTGTGTAAGTGCTTTGCTTTTCCTGGATATAACTTAACTGAATAGAGGGTAGAATACACCGTTTCACTAAATTTTAAGCGTTAAGGACAGAGTCTTTGAGGTGAGCAATAATTATCAAATACCCTTTTAGCCGTGAAGATGAATTCGAATGTTTTAAGTGCCTTTTGCGTTGTTTTTTATCGCTAAAATAGGTTTTTTGGACAATCTGTAATAGGTGTTTAATGAAATTCATAGCACAACAAGTTAAAACCCTGATGTTAATACGTTGATAGTTATGACTCCGGCGGTGTACTGAACGACAGAAAATATTTACGTACCGTGTCATCAGGGCCTACAAGGGGTCAGGCACATTTTTAATTGTTTCTAATACATCATAGCAATTATGTAAAATTAACTGCAGGTTTCGAACAAATAAAAGCATATTTCTTATCCAGGAGGAACAACTTTACTGTATTGCAAAATCAAAGATTAACCATGGATAAACATCGCGCTAAATACTCCTGAATGTATGCAACATATTTTTTTTTTTTAATCATGTTCAAAATTAATTAAATCTAAGTCAGTAACCATGGTATAATTGAATGTATACAATCATCAATCAACAAAAAAGTAAGAGAAAATGCACTAAATGAGATTTAATGGTACACGAGATCTGAGGCAAATACAAGCAGATAACCCAGAACAAGCAAATACAAGCAGATAACTTAATTTTAATCAATCTCTTCTTTATGAAATTTGAAGTGATTTCAACGTAAAAAAACTGAAAAATTTAAAAACCTTGTTAACCATAAAAAAAAAAACTAAACATGAACGAATTTATTGTTCCCTATTTTATGAAATTAACGAAGATTTCAGTGACCTACTAATTACCATAGTAGGATAGTCAGTCCTACGTATGGCGGCACGGTCCATTTAGGGCTTGAACCCGACTGTACTACGAGACCGGCTATCAACATTATTAGCATCATGTTATTCCCACGAACACACGCTTCCCATATGTTATACCAATACACACGGGTGCAACTTCCAACTTATCCCGCACACAAAGTAGTTAAAGTACTATTAGCAATTAAACTATCGCACCCAAACAAAACGATACAGTTCCACTCCAGTGCATGAGTGCAATAGGACCGGGAGCTTGCTTCTTGCAGGGTTGATAGAACCATTCAACAAAACACTAAACCCCACTAAAGAATACGTAATGGTGTGTAAGTTTTTCCAATATGGCTCGTAAGCATAGTGTTGTAAAAGCCACAAGCTCGCCATTGTTGACCGACCCGGGCGGGTTTTGTCTTTGGGCAGTGGGTTGGATCGCAAAATTTAACGATCGCTTTAAATACCATTAAGCGGTTACTAGGTAGGTGGATGCGGGTTCTCGCACACGATGCTTTCATCTGCACGCGTAGTTTCTAGTTGATCGTACGACTGGCACAGCACAACAGGAGTAACACTCGTTCGTTCTTCGTGCTAGCAAACGCCAGCTGACCGAGTCATAGTAGTATCCCATTTTTACCCTCCGCTTGGTAAGCATCATTCGCGTGATACAGCCAGACAGCAGGAGATGTAATGGCAAGTGCCACACCGCTAATACCGTTTGATTCCGTCCGTCTTACACGATGCGATTAGATTGCGGTATCGGTGGGTGCAGCGAAGAGCGTAAAAAGAACAGGCAGCAGAAGTAGAAAACAATTTATCGCTTCATTAGGCGTCCGTGTGGCAGGACGGTGGCGGGAGCGCCCCGTCTAATGACCAACGAACGGTACGAATATCTGAATATCAATAGAGATCGGCGAAAAGGGAGAAGATGTTTCGCATCTGCTCGAACGGACGGGGTCGTTATGTAGTTCTTGCAAGTTGTGCGTGAGCATGTTCTGTGTGTGTGTGTGTGTGTGTGTGTTGTTGTTGCTGTTGGTGCTTTAACGAGTCACCGGTGTATTTACGCCGAAAGACGTCTTCCATCTTCTATCTTCCAGTCATGCCGAAGCATCGTTAAGAAGCGCTCTTTATCTCATTAAAGTTTGCTTCGATTCTTATTTATTCGAGATCATTAAAATAACGTTACCGCAAATGGTAGCAGGCATGGCAAATCTATTACTGCTACCATTTTGCAGGAAAGGTTAAATGCCGGACTTATAGCAGGAAAGGAGCGCGAGTGTGTCAGAATGGATTCTTAAGAAAGTCAATATTCTTTGTTTCAGCATCATGCTATTTCCAAGCTCGCCCGACAAACGTCCGTCACATTTTGTTCACCATCACAATCTATCCTCGCCAGCAAAACACCCTCACGCGGTCCGCCATCTTAACCGATTCACCACGACTGCCGAGGACAAATTGCTTGCTTCCGTTTTCCAATTGAACAGTTCAATTTATTCCACTGCAGCTCAAAAGCTCAGGCATCTCGTTTCACTTTCTTTCTACGAAATGTCACTTCTCGCAAGGACGATGTCGACGACGACGAGGGCGCTTCGTCTTCCGCTCGATTTGTGTAGCGATTTGCCTGTCGTATTTGCTGAGCATTCCGGGGCATTCCACTTTCTCGATTGCGCTCGAGATCCGAGCCAATATATCACTTTTGTCGTTTGAAGCATTGCCCTTCCGGAATGCTTCACATGCGGGCCCAAGCAGCGTGAGAGGAAAGGATTTGCGCTTTTCCACTTTGCGTCTTGTTGCAAAATGGGAAATGGGGTTTTGAAGTGCAGGAATGTATTTTTTAAAGTGTGGTTACCGAGCAAGTGATGAGATTCCAGGGATACCAAAGCACTGTAGATGAAATCAACTAGATTGGTTTTTCGTTTGATTTCGTTAATACACACTACAAGTGAATAAGAAATTAATTTTAATTGCATAACTTTCTCGTCTATCTGATCCTGGCGAACTGAGTGCGATCTGTCGTTCGCGCTCTACCACAGCCGATGGAATTATTTCCGAGAAAGTTAGTTTTGCTCACTCGGTAGCTTCGCTCCTAACAAGGGTGACAAGTGGAGGCTGTTGATCCGGCCCAGGCTTCTGATGGACCTGTCCCCGGTGCCTTACCTACTCATTACAGAGACACCTGGGCTGCCTAGGTCGGTTTCGAGAAAACGAGAGTGTTCGCTTGTTAACTGCCCTAATTGGCCTACCTCAAACTAATGACACTTGATCCTTCCGAAACTTCCGAACTTTTCCTACCCCGTCCCCACCTCGTATATGGTCCGGTTCGGCGATTGGTTTCGGCAGCACCTACGAGGTAACATCTAGCCAGATTTTGGGAAGGTTGAGTTAAGGATGAAGCGCAACCGAGCCTCATACACACCCATCCACGAGCGATTAATGGGCAACTTGGGCAAATGGAACTGGGGCCGAGGCGTACGAGATGAAGCCGCTGTGTGGATGGTTGCACATTGATACTAATTAGCTTATTGGCCCGATGCCACCTCCGGGTATTCTGATGACGAGCACGAGTTGTAATGCAAACATTCATTATAACGCTTCAATGGACGTGTTATCGTGATGTAGGTTTGATTAGAGGCTCGCAGTTAACGGCGAAGGCAAGAGGCAAGATGAACAAAGGGCCGGTCGAGAAGCTGAGGCTAGTGATTAAAAGGCCCTACTAAAGTGTATGCTTCATAGTCCATCAGGGATGGGAGGGATAAGGTTGGGTTTTTGGGGATATTTGTTTAGTAAAACTTTGCACGCGTAAGAAGATTTACTATGGACGGCTTGTTTACTTAGTAGCTAGGTTTACTTAGACAGCTAAGTGTAGTTTTGGCGTAGATATACTTTTCCATAACAATAATAAAAATCGTTTAATAATTATCTTGAAGAGAATTTTATCAATATTTCATAGAAATTGGAAGATGTTATATCGATAGGACATAATCAATTATAAATGTCAAGTAAAGTTATGAATTCTTCGGCACTTTGATGAGGTTTGTTAGTGAATCTTTACACAATGCTGAAGCTCTTCTGCTCAACAGAACCTTCTAAAAAAACTTGAAACATGCAACGTAAATAGGAAATCCACTTTCGCAAATACACTAAAAGCATAGCGTAGATTGGGACAGTATGGTTATGCATCATAACCATAAGAAGGAGCAGTATATACACCCAAAACCCAAAACAGCATCTTAGTGACAAGAACTATTGTTCATGTCAATAAAAGCCAAACGTACCTAACTTAGTGAAACAAATAACAACAACCAACTGGAACGAAATGCACAAAACCCATAACATTTTTCAAGGGAAATAAAACGAACTCCGACCATGGCAAGTCAGATTCGTTCGGTAAGCTACAGCAAGCTACCTACCCAAGGTAAGGCTTCTAAACTCCAATGTTTCCGGTAAGGAATCGCCTGGACGGTGAAGTGTCGATAAGTACGGCATTGAAACAGGATTCACATCAGTTCTACCTATTTCGCCAAAACGAAGACCTTCCGTAACGATGTTTGAAGGCCTCTCTGGCCAGCACGAGTTGAAAGTTACTACATGTCGACCGTATCCATAATCAGACTTACAGATATTTCTTAATCCTGCCCCTCAACACCAACTCATAATTAGAGTTGTACTCATGATAGATGGCACAGTCCATTTTATTATACATTTAAATGCATGTTGCATGAAGTTCTTAAAAAAAAAAACAAATCATAAATGAATTTTTGCAGAATTTTACTATTTGTGGAGAACATTTCTAGTTTCTATTTTGATGTTCAAAATGTTCAATATAAAAAACAAATCACGTTCTGCATAGTTTTTAGATAATATGTTTCCTTGATAAAATAATATTCTGAGAATGAAAAAAAGAAAGCTTGTTCTATTGAACGTTCAACTCTGCAACCAAATTTAAAGAAAAAAAAACACTTTTTTCGGTGGAAAAAGCAAACATCGACAAGCGGAAGCGTGCATACATTTCATGCAATATTTAATAGTGCATCATAAAGGAGCGGTACGTTCTTGCCGCTGGAAGAAAAAAAAGAAGGATGAGTTCACAGCGAAAAACTTTCAGTCGCCGCAGAAACGCAGCCTTTTCCCCATTCCGTAGAAAGTAGGAAGAAAGAAATCGCGGAAGCGTACGGAATCTCATGCCCGTGCAGGCGCATATAGGTATAGGCATGGAACACAGACAATCACCATAATCGTAGCTGAGCAGGATTTTTTTGTGTGTGTGGTTCTTCATTTTCATACCGGCATATAAAAGGCAATGCGCAAACAGCCACACGATTGGGCACGACCGGCAGAAGAAAAGTTTGCCACACACATACACACACACACACACACACACACACATACACAGTCTCACATTTCACTTCCAAAAAGGAGTCGTGTCAGTAAGGAAAATTTGAAACCGTATGCATATAGAAAGCGGCATGAATGTTCTACTGTTGCATTCATAATTCACCTGCGCACGGACTGCGGAAAATGGAAAGGTAGTGGCGCCAGCGTGAAATGCATTTGACGCAACACACGCCCACCGTTCGCTAACCGTTTGCTGGTGCTGCTACTCGGATTAAGCCCGTGATAGCACCGCGGGCCTTTCCAGCAACCTCGCAACGTCAAGCTGGGGTTTGGGAGAGGCATAGGAGGCATTGGTGGAAAAAATAAATGGAAAATGTTTGCAGCATTCCAGGCGCAAGCGAACGCACCACCCTTTTGCCTATGAATTTCTAAATCCCACTCAGTCATTCTCGACCGGTGAGGACGAACAACGGTCGAGGCTCACCGTACGACCACGAACGACTGAGAACCACATGTCACGGACACAACGATCACGAGTGAGCCTTGCCGGGACGCTCCTTCCCTTCCGACACGCTGTGACTGGCACACTGAAGCTTTGTGGGTGTGTGAGACAGTAAAATATTGCAAGTTTGTGTTCGTGGTATGTCAACTATTTGTCGCCGTTGGGTTAGGTTTTTCGACACGTTTGAAAAAAGCAAAAGAAAAACCAAAAACAAAAATGGTGACAGCCGGAAATGAAAATAACTTACGGTCAAACGCAACAACTTGGTAAAATAACATAGAACAAGAATAGAGCAAATAACGCGATCCGATACGGAGAAGAACGTGCTGAACGTGTGACCAATCGTTGCATAACAAATTGGATCTTTTTTTTCTTATTGGAAAAGGTTTAAGGGTGTGTTTCAGAAAAGCACAATTGAAAAAATGCGGCTTATAACTCCGAGGGCTTAATGTGTCGACGCTTGAACACCCTTTAGTTGGGGCTGCCGAGTTAATTAATCGATCTGATTTACCCTACTCTTGGACGGTGGTTCACACAAAAAAAAACACAGAGTGTGATAAAACTCTGAAGGGTTCAGCAAGTTTGCTCTCGTTCCGTTGTCACTCGTTGTCGCCGTTTCTTTGCGGCACAGTTTTTAAGGCCCGTTTTTGGGCGCTTTTTTGTCTTGTAGACACGTTTGATAATAACCATCTAGTAAATCGTTTAAAGCCCACGCGGGTGTGTTTCATTAAAATGTAGGGACCGTAACATGTAAGGGCCGAGATTTTCGGGGTCGGTGCCGTCCTTCAGTTTCAGCTACTTTCGGCACAGTGGGACCGGCACGGACAAACTGATGCAAGGGAAATGTGTGTGTTTTAAGGGGTTTGTATTACATTTGAAGTGAATATTTATAATAGGTAGAACCGAAAACTGTTAAATTTAAAATGTCTGTTATAATTTCTGTAGTAGAAATATGAATAATGAGATTCATAGAAATCAAGATTGTTATAGAACTCATACAATCAATAAGTCTTTAAATAATTAAAACATTTTTAAAAAATTTTCCTAATAGAATATTACAAATTTAATATTTATTCAACATTTAGCTTAATGTTTTATCTTTATTCCTAAAGATGAGCAGTTCAAAGCCTTTAACACTACATTTTTCCAGCGGCAACTATTTAATCCCACCATGCAGCCACGTAGCACGGTGAGATGAGTTGTGTTTATTTAAATTAATTAACGAACCACTTTTCCTGCCACGTATCCTCTCTCCGCCGTCCTTCAGCTGCTTAAAACCGGCCCAAAACCTTCCAGTTTTTAAAAAAAAGCCCCCTGTAGCACGTTTCGGATTTATGCTGACTGCAGCTGAGATAAACCGCATGAGGGCGTTGAGCTACCGCTACCGGCTCATCCTTTTTCCCTCACTTTCCCGACGCGCGGGCTGGCGAGTGCTGACAATGTGTGGGTGAAACCACGGAAAATATGTCCCCGCACGGTTAGTGGACTGTAAAAGAGCGACTGTCTGCCCTGCATGCTCGCACGTTTAAGCATGTGTGAGTGTGTTGAGTAAGAGTATTTTCTTTTTTGAACAACCGGTCGCCTTAACGACGCTTCGCAGCTGAGGTGTTTTCGGGGTATGGAAAATCTTTCAACCACAGTAGCTTAAAAGGCAAAGAAAGGCCAATCCAGGAGGATCCAAACCCAGCTAAGCACCTTTCCAAAAGTGATGCATTTTTTTTTTGAGGGGATCGATCGAAGAGCGGCTTTTCTTGCCTGAAACGATTGAATCTTACAAGGCAGCGGCGAGCAAATTCAATGTGCGGCCAAAAAAAAAAAGGAAGAAAAAAACGCACAAAAATGGAACGAACACTTTGTAATAAATCACTAAACAGCGAAATAATTCCTATGGGAGGCAGATACCTTTTTTATGGTGACGGTCTCCTAGTTTTTTTGCATCCATCGGTTGCAGACATTTTTTTTTACTTTTTCCT
This sequence comes from Anopheles coluzzii, assembly GCF_943734685.1. Taxonomy (NCBI): domain Eukaryota; kingdom Metazoa; phylum Arthropoda; class Insecta; order Diptera; family Culicidae; genus Anopheles; species Anopheles coluzzii. The sequence continues at coordinate 88,895,878 of NC_064671.1, forward strand.
TCATTTTTTTCGAGAAGGTCACACTCGCCTTCTAACGCAATTGATTTTTTGTACAGCATTCCATTTTCTTGTCTACTGTCCCGGAACGGATCTCAGAGCGGATAAGCGGTGCCCGAAAAATCCCGCAGCAGCGGCACCAGGAAAAGGGCACCATACGGTCATGCTCTGGGGGAAGAAAAAAGGCTGTAACGGGGGCGCCTGGCCTGGTTTAATAATGTGAGGTTAAATTTTATTGTACGTTTCGTTTGCTCCCGGCTGTGGGCCAAAGGTGTGAGCAAAAGAGCAACCAAACAACAAACAGCACAAAACAACAACAAAAGGGAACAAAATTGATTCCATTACACGATAAATATCGGGTTGCGTGCGGCAAGATTTTCATCCCATTCTGCAAACTACAAACCACCACGCGTCACCTCCGACCACGGGAGAGTGAAGGTAAAATTCCCACGAGCGAACAATGTGGCCACAGGATGATTATTACAGCCGCGGAAGGTGGCTACGAAGAGTGCTACGAAACTGGGCGAGGTGTGTGGTGAAAAATGTCTCGCACTTAAGGGACTGCTCGGGTGCTGACAGAAGTAAAAGCAACGTCAAGGTGTAGTCGGGTCACATGAACTCATCGCACACACTCACACACACCCGCCCTCGGAGCAACAATCAGCAAGTCGTTTGAGGTCTGTTCATGTTTGTTGCTCACTGATTGAGATCGTGATTTTGCCGGATAAGAGCGAAGCGTCCCGACAAACAGAGCGTCATTCCGTGCCTCATCACGGTGCCTCGCAAGGGACGACACGAGCTGTTCCATTTCTTTATCTGTGTCTAACTTCTTGCGGCTTGCGGCAGGCTTGCGTGGGAGCAGTAACACATCACAAATTTTCATATCTTTGGGTCCATCCCGAGTGTGTAAGTGTAAGTGTGTGTGTGTACCTTCCGTAGCATCCCAGCAAGTTTTGGAAGGAAGGAAATTTTGCAATTTGTCTCCCGGTCGATCCCAGGCACGTTTAGGTAGAGAGATGCGTTGATTTGGAGCAAACAGGCAGGACAGAAAGCTAGTGTGCTGGAAAGGGCAAAGTTGAAGACATGTGTGTATGTGTGGTTGAGCGTTGGTGGTTTGTTTGACAGCTTTGTTTGATAAAGGTGACTGTTTTGACTGTTTAACTTAATGGTTCAGGTGTCTTCAATTTAAGATGATGAGATTTTTGCATTATACCGTGCAAAGCTCACATCAACCTTGCCCTTCGAACGACAGTTATGAATTGTGAAGCGTTTGTAATACAAATGTATCCACCCAAAGATGTATTATTTGAATTTGTAGCCAGAATTAGCATTAAGACACGATAAACTTACAAATATGATAGAGAAATGCGGGAATTTTTAATTAAATTCAAACTAAAATAGCAAGCAAAAGATATTAGAGATGAGATAACATATTCAAGGATGAAGCTAATCTATTGTGATTGACAGTCATTGCAGCCAAATTTTAGCTCTAAGGCATCAATTTTTGATAGTGTACATCAATTTCTTACTCTAACGCACTCAGTTTTGTCTGTAAGCTACTCTTGTAGGATTGACGATAAATCTGCTCAAAAACAGATTTATGACAATTGTAATTTAAAACAGCGTGAAATTCGATTGTTTTTTTAGAATGAAATTTAATAAATTCACAATACATTCGATGAACGCTGTCAAAAAATGACGCCTTAGAGACAAAAATAGGTGAGTTAGTGCAAACATTGGAGCCGGAGCTATGCGTATTGCATAAATTTAGGCGCTTATTATTAAAGCGCCTTGATGTATGCAATACTCACAGCAAACTTATCCCACTAAGCTCTAGTTAATATCTTTTTCAATCGTCGTACGAACAACCTCATCAAAACAGGAACATTGTTATACCCTCTCATTGAAATGGGAAAATCCTTCAAGAAATGTTTCAACCGGAATTAACGCCTTAAAGGTCGACTTACCATTTAACTGCAGCCCCGAGTGGTTCGTGGTGTCACTTAAAGAGAATCGAATTGAACCGAGATTACCGACTCGAACCTCACCCAAAATTCCAAAGCTGCACGGCTTCCTTTCTCCACCACTCAGATTCCGCGCACCAAATTCCAGTGGTAAGCTCGCCACTAAAGCCGCTTGATCGAAACAGTAGCCCTTTTTCACAGTTTGGCAATCGCGTGCGCTTGGATTGAAATTAAGTTTCAGCGCAAGTGAGCAACGAAAAAGACAAACAGCATTCCAGCTTAGTATCAATTTCACCGTACAATTCTCTAACACCCAAAACTTTCACCATGGACACAAATGTACACTTCTTTCCACCATCACCAGCCAGCGAACTGTACACACAACAAACTCTCTCTCTCACTCACCCTCTCTTTCTCTTTTCTTCGCACTCGCATCAAATCTTTCACTTAATTCCGACGGATCACTGCGGGCACGGTTCCGTATTCCTTTTTCGTAAGCGGGAGTTTTCTTTTTCGTAATTTAATTTCAAACTTTTAACGCCACAACACTTCGCCACCATTTTCGCACCGCTGGTCTTGGTTTGGCCCGCGTACGTATGTGGCGCTTGTTGCTTGCCCTAGACCCCGCCGATATTCGATGTGATTGCGTACAGCTGCGTTTGCTGGATCGCTTCCGTTTCGTTTACTACTCCGCTGCCCTTGGCGTGCGTTTCTGCCGGTTCCGGGCCTTCCGAAGTAACCGATTGAACGTGAGACGATTTTCCCATCAAATTAACCGACCGAAACGGCAGCTGGTGAGCCGCTCTTGTGGCAGAAGTTGAGATCGAATTTTCCTTCTAAAATTTCAGCCACAGATCTGGCGCGAGTACGGCGTGGGGGAGTGTTTTTGTAGCAGTACTCGAGAACTCGTCACTTTAGCACAGCCTTTCGGGATCATTTTAACGAAGATCGATTGGTTCTCGCTACTAATCATCGCCGTCGGGTTGGAGTTTTTTTTTGTTTTGGGACCGTTCAGTGGGTTGAAGGGTGCGTTTTATTGGCCATACTATGGCTACAGAGCAACGAACGGAAATAACGAACGGCACTGGAAACTGATTAACTTGCGTTTTGTGATTGATTTTTTCTATATTATTTTTGGGACACTTGCCATTGGATTTTTGAAGTTGTATCTATAACTGTACCATTTTGCTTAATTTACATATAAATTTAACTTTTAGCTTTTTCACTTATGTATATTCATTTTGCATTTATAACACATTTTGCAGTCAGGCTTTCCTCAGAAGATTTTTAATGCATTTTACTAATCACACCAATTCCAATGCTCTCTCTCTCTCCAACACGTGATGCAGAACATTCACAAACGCTCAAACCGTTCGAGACGGTTGCCTCACACTGAAACCTTCCACACAAAAAAAAAGCTTTGAACGCACCTGTCTCCCCGTTTTACCAGCCGAGTCGCTTCAGGTGGCGCTGTGACGATACGCCCCACAAACCAGTTGTGCCGCAGGTGTGAGTAATTACTTTTCGATGTTCGGTAAATAATTTCACACTTCCTTTCGGGCTTTTTGGGTTGCCGAAGGACTTTGCCACACAGTTTGCCACTTATCTTTATTTTCTAGGCTTTATTTTCTGGCGGCGCACGGAACGAAACTGTTAAAATAGCTCTCAACGAACCCATTAACGATTGTTTAAAATGGGTTTCACGTGCCGCAAAGGCTCAAATATTTGCACACACACATACACAAACACACCTGTACACGGCCATATATTTGCTAATTTAATGAGATTTTAATTGTGAGACATCACAGCTTTTAGAGCGCTTTTTTACGTAATTTCCATATTCTTTCACAAAATAAACATGTTTATACACTTGCACAACTCCGAATGCATATACAAACTTCGAAAGAAGTCTGCAAAAGAAAGAGAGAGCATCACTTCACCACTCCTTCTTCTGCCATATCCTCTGCACAGGGACACGGCACACCGGACCACCGGGTCGTACTGCACTGGGTCCCACCAGCAGCTGGGTCCAAGGAACGGACTGGAAACGGTCGAGGATTCACGGACACGGGTACGGGCTTTCCCGTGTACGAGCAGCGAGCACAGGCGGGCGCGCACACTTTCCCGTGGCAAACGTCAGCAACAAACTGTTCGCTCGCTCGCTCCCCGACAAATGGTCCCGGCGTGAGCTCGCCAGACTCGTGGCCCGGAGCCGTCCGCTGCTGCCGTTCGCGCGATCCTCGTGGCTGACGACGATGATGGTACGTTGAGGGTTTTGCGGTGTTGACTGCGGTTCCCTCTGATGAAGCGCAACAGCTTCAGTGGAGCGTAGAGGGACCGCGGACACAACAGAGGGGTGGATTGAACGATTGCGCCCGAATCCGAACACGGCCGAGGCGGAACCGAAGTGAAAAGCTTTCAGGAGCGGTGAAGCTTTCGTGCAGCGGATACATTCAACAGAACCGAACGGTCGTCGGCGCGGGTTCGGTGCCTGCTGGTTCCGCTGGGAAGCTGCTGCCTCTGCCTGATGTTTTGAATGTCAGGTGCTACACCGTTTACCAGGGGGACGGGGCGTCTCCATCGAGCATTGGGGTGCAAAATGGGAAATGCTGAACGACTGTTGCTTTTTGTTTACGGCAGACCGATTTTCGCTCCAGCACAAGACGGATGGATGTGGTACGGATGCTTTCGTGGTAGTGGCGTTTTAAAACGCGAAACAACCGTGAAAAAGATTTAAATACTTAATTGTGCACGAGCAGTTACGTTGAGAAGTGGACAGTAAATGCACAGCCAGGCAGAGCAACTGGCAGCGCAAGTGGAGAGCAAATGCACAGCAAGTGGGTTGATTTTGCGTTCTCTTCTATCTGTAGCAAAACACTCATACAACCAAGGCAGACAGGGAGCAGTTGTAATATTGAACCATCTCAAACACTGCATGGTGATGGTACGCATCTCCCCAGGCAGGAATACCTGAGCTTAAGTGCTACTTGCTACTGCTGCTGCTGTTACTTTTACTTCTTCCCATCCTGTGCTGTCCATAAACTCCAAACGACAGCTGGCTACCGGTGTGTGACCCGCTGCAAGATGTTCCACTGCGGGTGCCTGAAAGAAGCTGTTGTTATCTTTCCGCTTGCTTGGAGCTCAACAAGAAAGCTTGAATTCCGCGTACGTTCTCGGTGGCGTGGGTTTGGCCCGTTTCCCCCTTTTTTCTTTCCTAGAATAAAAAAAAATGGCAGGAACCACTGGCATGTTTGCGTTTCTTCTCCATTTCTTTTTTCTATGCTCTCCCCTTTTTTCTTTCGTTTACACGCTCCGTTCGTTCCTTTGATGTGTCCCTGCGTACGATGTACGATAAGCCGGCACGAGGAAGCTCATTTTCACTTTCTTTCGCTTATTTAACTGCACTCTCGTCAACTACTTTCCATCACCGCTGGGCGGGGAAGGAACACGGTTTGTCGTTTGGTTAGTTTGCCTGCCATTCTGTTGCGAGCGAAGTAAATTAGCTCGCTGGTTCACAGCGGAAGCTCATCATCATCGCCACTCATCGGCCCGCCCGCTTTGAGCTCACTTTCTATGCTCACTCGTTTGATGCCCGTGCGCGTGAGCTTAATCCTTTGCAACCACTCTGTCTGGCTGCTAATTTATGATAATAAGCATGTGATAATAGACACGCCGTTCGAGGCGCACGTGGGCACAACAAACGTTCCCCTGTGGTGGCGGTGGAGAGGTTCCCTTCGCAACACATTATTGGCACAACGTGCACAACACACACACACACGCGCGCACTGTCACCGGTTCTGCGTGCCCTTCACCGGTGTCACGAACTGGCAGTGCTAACGAATTTCATTACGAAAATTGGTTTACACGTACGGCACGGCAAGATGCCAGCGGTTGTATTTTTGTTTGCTGTCCGGTAATTGTGTTTGTCGGGCTGCGTTTGATATCCTCGCCGGAACGGTCGATTTGCTACGTGTGGATTAATTTGGGCTAGGTGTTCGAATGAAACATTTCCCTTCCCTTACCGCCAAAAAAAGTGCTCGTGTGTGTGTGTGTGTCTGCTTTCCAAGGTGTATTATTTATTACACCAGGCACACCGTCTTGCGGGACACGCACGATTTTGCTGTGACATTTTTTATTGGTGTGTGACGGTTTTTTTTTCCAATGCTCGTTGTACATGTTCAAGTTCATGTCAAACAAGCTATTTTTGGCTGCATGTCATGTCAAGGGTGTCTGGTACCGAAATGGTTATTAACACTAATACATCGTATGAATTTAGAGAGAAGCAGCTAGAGTTTCTGTTTGAGTCTGGTTGTTGAGTTTTGAGAAACTACGATCACTACGGACAGACAAATAATACTTAGTACCCAAAACTTCGTTTCATATCGTTTCAACAGGTCGTTTCAACACATCATTTTAGTGATACGGCCAATACGGTGGCACTTACGGGAAATTTTAAAAAGTTGGTTTCTCAATTACTCAAACATATCCCAAAGTACTCAGAATAAGGTAGCTACATGCAAGAAATGTTGTGCAGAAAAGAATGACAGAAGAATGAGCTCTTATTCCAGCTTTGACTAATGGTATAAAACTAGTGGTATGAACCCCCAGCTTCGTCACCCCGCCGCAAACTAGAAAAACGCTATATCACATTGGGATTGGGATTGGGATTAAAAGATTGGAATTCCAACCGGAATTGGGACTTGAAAATTAGAATCCCTTCTGAGATTCATTTTTCCCATCACTACACGGGACCGACCAAAATAACGTCTATAATCTTCAAAGTCACATTTACCCAACACCTTTTAGCTTTTTACTTATTTTAAGTTCCAAAAATCCAAATCTCAGTGAAGGAATCCTCCTAGGCCGACAGAATGATGGTCTTAAAAGCAACGGACTTTGCTTGCTGTTTTTCTCTTGTACTCGTAGATGCGTAGAACTGAAGAACTGGTACTGTCTACTGCAGGGTCTACTTGGGGTCGGACATATTTTCAACATATTCTAGTACATCATGACAATTATTAAAAACTAAAAAGCGGCATCCTTATGGACTGCATAAGAAAAACCACCTCTTGTTTAATTCAACCTTGGGAAAAAGTTGGGAAAAAATAGTTTTTAGCAACGAATTAACGCATCTCCCAAACCTTACCCCAATTCTTCTCTTCGTTTGTGTCATTTCTCCTAACCAAACAAAAACCAAAAATCCAAAAATTGATGAAAATTTTCTTCTCTACGACCTTAGCTTACACATCGATTCTAGCAAAAACCCACTGCTTCATACCCATACAGCTCGAAGTAAACGAACTTCAAGTGCTAACACCGAGCACCGAGTGAGCATGAGTTGTAGTGATCAATGTGCCTTTTATCACGATATCGTGTAACGCTTGAGCAGTTTTGGAAAACGTTGAACCACGTTTCGTGGCCGCCAGTCCAAGGCCAGGAAGACCGCTTGGAATGGAAACGCCAGTTGGTCACGATTTTAATCTACCAAATTGAAGCACGCACGGTGTTACCCATCACCCACCCCAGTGGCAGGAGCAACGAGAGCCGCTGGATCCATTATCGGTGCTAAATCATTCCGGGGTTTTTCGCACCAGTAAGGAGACGGATGTATGGAAAGCACCAAAAGTGGTTTCGTGGCCAGCGCTGGTACGAAATATTGAGCGGGAGCAGTTTCCTCCGCTACTGGGGCCATGTGGGTCTGCACTGTGCAAACAGTGTTTGTGTTGTGAGGACACCAAAGCAAACCAAGCGAACCAAAGTGTAAACATAAAAAAAACATGGTTGAGAACGCTTCGCGGACCGCTTTCATCGCCAGTCGAAGTTCGGCGGAGCCCATTCTTTATCGTTTGCTTCTCACGCATAGGTCTGTTCCTTTAGAACCAAACACCTACTGGAGACACACAAACACACCCGTACTGTAGCACTAAATCAAGAAGAAACAAGAAACTCCCTCCTCCTTCCGTAACGATCTCAAGCCCCGATATGGATGGATAAAGTTTGTCAGCTAACCATTGTTGCGGCTGGGTACGCCACACCGGTGAACTTTTCGGCCAACGGCAAACGATGGAACTGGAAAGGTCAACTGGACGATAACTTTGTCCGGGGGCCGATTGACCGAACCAGACCAGGCCAGACCAGGACGAGAATGAGTTTCAGATGAGTTTTCTTCTGCACACTAACCGCAACCGAGATAAGGTGCGAAAAGCGTTTCCAGAGCGTCGATTGGGTAGGCTTTCTGCAGAATTGCACCTTCGAAGTGGTCTTTGGAATTCTATTAGAAGAGTTGATCCAACATCTAGCCACACAATGGCACCACCTGAAAAGCTATCAGTTGCGGTAAGGCTTTTCTTTTTCACTTTCAAATAGCTGTGCGATCGAAACCGACCAATTACTCGGATAGCACTTCGGTAGGAAGTACAAGAAGTCCTTTTTTGGAAGAGAGCTTATACAGAGAGAGAGAGAGAGAGAGCTTCTCTTCCAATGCTTTCTCGTTTGGTGGTTTGGAAAAGTTTTGTGCTTCCTAGAAACAAAACCGAAACGCCTAATGCACCACATAAATTCATCTCGGAAAGTAAGAAACGACCGCCCTTCTGGTTCCAAAGCCTTTCCAAGTTCCAATATTAGCAAGCAAACACCATCAATCAAGCAGATCGAACAGAAAAAGCAAAGCCAAAAAACAAAAAGATCTTACCATTTTTGCTGAAGCAGTTACTGTTCTTCAACGGCAAAAGAATCGAAATTAATTCAGTACGCTTCGCTCATCGTTCCTAGGGTTCTTTTTTTACTCACTCGACTGTTTACACTTGCTGGGCAAGTAGGGAAGAGCGATCAAGTAAAAAAACGGCTCCCAAAACTAACCCCCATATGAAAAGTTTCATTTCGATTTTCGTACCCATGGATGTATCCTAACGAACGAGAGCGGCGAGTGTTGTTGCTTCACACCGTTTTTTTTTCTTCCCTTCCCAAATCAAAACGAATGCTTCCGATGGGAGCAAAACTTGTTGGGGATAGTGCGAACCCGGGCCCGCGACAGTCACGGTGCTGGGATTGAAATGAAAATTTCCAACCGAAAACCCAGACACATATTTGCCGTGTCGTTGTGGATGTGTGGCGGGAACGATCGCACGTACCCGGAAACCTGGAAACCTTCGGCAGGTCCGCAAACGAGCGCAAACGTGCTGTAATGTTGTCTCAGTGCAGCCAACACCGACACACACACAGGGGATGCCGGATGCGTTCGCACCATACAACCGCGGTTCCGGCTGCTCGCCCGCGCCCGGATGTTGCAGGCACCAGTTGTTGGTGCCCGTGTTTCGCGTCGAAGCTTCCCCTGCATCTGCAATGCGTACATTTAACATTTCACACTTGTTTGTTTGGTTTTTTGAGTTAGCCGTTCCGGAGTTAGGACATAGTGTAGGTGGTCTAAGGGCGGCACAGCGGCAAGTAGAAGGATGGTTTATCCAATGTGTCTTGCAAATCGAGGTCGTGTGGACTACACGTTTGATAAATGATATTGTTTGTGTCGGGGCAATAACGAGACGCATTGATGGCGCTTGCTAGCGAGTAACATGATTATTCAAATAAGGTTTCACGGAGAGTATTTTTTGCTGGAAACGATGAGGATCATAACTTCAACAAGCAATTTTACATTGTTTTTTTTTTAGTCTTGCTTTTAATATTTCTTTATGGCTTTCAATTTGGAATAAAATCCTTCAAACAACTAGTCTTAAACTAGGCTCCAAACCCTCTTTACTTCCATTGTTATTGCCGATTAGAATGTTGAGTGCATGGATCATTTAAACTATATCCACGGACCAACAGAACTTTATTCTACTAAATGTTGTAAACGAAGAGTTATTTTTAATCTGTATGTTCTAATATCCTCCATAGCCAATTCTATCAAAGTATAACAAAAATATCAATTTCATCGATTCGTGTATTTGTGCCATATTTGTCCACCGTGAACAACATAAACTTTTTCTGTTAGATGTCTATGTGAGCCTAAGAAATGAGCAAAGAGTCTGTGAGGTAATTATTATACTAGGCATTATTATTATTGTTCGAACAAACGTATCCTTTTGTATAATAGTTTACATTAAGATTAATTAACAGGTATTGTGCTACAGTCGTCAACTCGTACGGACTTAACAACATGTCCGTCTTGGGTTCAAGCCTCGGATGGGCTGTGCCCTCATACGTAGGACTGAATATACCCTACTAGTACCAATCCTTACTAGTGGGTATATGCAAACCTTGACCGACAATGGTTGTTGTGCCAAAGAAGAAGGAAAAGAAAAAGAAGAAGAAGAAGAAGAAGAAGAAGAAGAAGAAGAAAAAGAAGAAGAAGAAGAAGAAGAAGAAGAACAAGAAGAAGAAGAAGAAGAAGAAGAAGAAGAAGAAGAAGAAGAAAACTGTAAATGATTGTATCACTCATTTGAAAAAACACCTTACAAAGAAGAATAAAAATAGATAGAAACACCAATTGGTACAAGCTCAAACTTTTCCAAACTCCTCTTTCGATTCGTATTTGTTGACCCATGCAAGGCTAACCTCAATATGCCTAATTTTATTGCTTGCCTAAAGCTTTCTCTAACCTAGACATGATGTTCTGCCCTCTCATCTCCTAACCGCCCTAAACAACCTACCCCATACCACCCTATCGAGCCATAACGATTCTAGGAAGTCAACCTCTTCAATCCCGCTAAGCCACCGATGACAGGCACAATAATTCTGGGTCAAATGGATGGTCGACGGGACGACCCACCACACCGCCACAACCTCACTTCACATCAAATTGACCCGCGTCGCGCGTGCTGTGTGTGAGAGATTCAATTTTTACTACTACGCAACCAACGCGTCAATCCGCCATCATCGCCTCCTGGTCTTTTCTTCCCGCGCTCACTACCCCGTGACACACGCCGTGGTACCGAAAACATGCTATCACGAGTTAGTTTAATCATCTTCGTCGTTGTGTGGAGGGCTGGCCGCTATCAACCGGTAGCCAATAATCGTAATAATGTTATAAAGTTCATTTATTCGCCCTGTCGGTACATAAATCTATTTTATAGACCTTACGTGTTTAATATTTCGCTGTGCCGTGGCTTCGCTCTTCCCGTTTCGCACCGTGGACGCGTCTGGTTGTGGGTAGAATGCGACTCTCTACTGCTTTATTCTACATTAGCAACCAGGGGAACGTCGCACTGATGCTATCATTATACTACCGTTGAGGTAGTTCGCCCTGGGGGTAGTACAGGGGGGAAACGGATACCGGTGTCGGACAGTTGGCAAAGTGGGTGGTAGGCGGCTTTATGTAAATTGAAGCACGCATACGTCCGATGGAAAGCAACCGCTCTGCAAGGAAAACGCTTCACTCTAACGACGTGGTCTGGACGGTAACCAGACGCCTGCTGCAATGGAGCTATGGACTCGCTATTCTTCAGGGCCTTCGGCAGTCGTTGAGAGCAGGACGGACCGGGACGAATTGTAAATTCCGGCGAAGAAATTGCTCAAACCGTACTTGGCATGCCATGGACAGGCTTTTGACAGGCAAAGCAAAACCCCCCCAGGAGCTAGCCGGTAGGGCTGGGGTCTCACGAACACGAGCTATGCCCGCACGCACACACACACACACACGCGTAAAGAATAGACGAAATCTGATTCAATTATCGGGAGCCGTAAATAATGGTGAGCTGGAATTTATTGAAACACGATCCGGGCGGGATCGTGAACCGGAAGCTTCATCAGCTCAGACCCGGTCGAGTGGTGATTGGTACCGGCTAGGATAACTACATTCCTCACAACGGAAGGTGGTACAGCTTAACACTTTGGAAATTGGAAGCTTGTGAAAAGTATACCGCCAACTAGGGGCAGAAAAGTAATGAGTTTGTTTTACGATCAATCTGATTGAATCGATCAAGCAAACTTGATAAGAATAATTTTCGTGTCTGGAGAAGTTTTGAATGGATTCCATCTCATTCTAGTTGGATGAAGTATTATTGGGCCGGTCTGGTGGTACAGTCGTCAGCTCGTACGGACTTAACAACATGCCCGTCATGGGATCAAGTCCCGAATGGACCGTGCCCCCGTAGGACATGACTGTCCTTCTATGTGTAATAAGTAAGTCACTGAAAGCCAAAGCCCACTTAGTGGTACAGACAGGCCTTGACCGACAACAATTGTTGTGCCAAAGAAGAAGAAGAAATATGAAGAATTTTGTGGAAATTGTTGATTTATGGAAATCCTTCTCATACAGTTCCATCCCTGGAAGGCTTGATGTAGCGATATACCCTGACGTTGACCTGGATCGTAATAGCGGGAGCTTCTGCTGAATACATTGACAGATTCTCATTGAACAATTGGTTGTACTTTGAGTAAAACTGCCACGGTAAGATTGAGGAAAGTCTTGTACTCGGAGGTACAAAACAAAAATTTATTGAATGCACTGCAGTGGAAAAACAATGGAAATATTGAAAGACTATAGCACACGAACTAAGAATAACATTACCTAGTTTTCAAGAATTAGCGAAACCAGTGTTAAAAAATATTAACAAAGCGAGAAAATGACATATATTAAAAATATTTGTAAAATATAAATAATCCATAAGCAATCAAAAAACCACAGTGCTACAAACGATGGATCTACGTAACAGCGAGTTCTAGTTGGGTCGGATCAAGGTAGGTGCAATACTCGACCCGAACTCGCTGCACCAACGGGTCGAAGCCGTTTATGCTTTCTCGCACCTACTTAACATTCGGTTCGGATTTGATTCCGATTCCAACCTATCGTACTCGCTGCACCCACGGGACGGAATCGATTCCGACTGGCTCGCACCCGACTCCGGGGCGGGTCGTGAATTAAATCAAATGACCCACCACTAGTTCACACGAGCGCTACAGGTTTGCATGCTATAAGCTATTCAACTTGCATCAAAGCGATCCAAAGTTCAAAACACTGTGGGAGAGAATCATACCATCTTTCGGCCAAGAAAAATATATAAGCTGGAATATGATCCATCGCAACATTCCAAGCTCCGAATACAAATTGTGTAATTGTGCATGGTAGTGCATATACTGTTTTAATACTAAATCAAAGCTTAAATTCTCGATTCTGTTACATGACATTAATACAAAGCCATGGAAAAGGAATATGAACTGTGATGATGATTATCCATGTTTTCTAAGAGACGAATGTCAGCCAAAAGGTCCAAAGCCTCTATAGAATAAATAATAAAAAAATGCCCATGTTTCCTGACGAGATTGTTCCTCTTTCTAGGATTTTAAAATTTGTAATAATTCCTATGAACTCCAATTTAGTATAAGGGTTTAGATATATGAGGTTTAGCTTTAAGTTATTGTTGTACAGCCATCGTGGCAAACAATTTGAAATAAATACAATAATAATAATTATAAACATGAGATATAGATGAGGAATATCTTCACCAAATTGTTCAAAGCTTAAAAGACAGCAGCTGTGCTCACTTCTCATACACGATTAATACCATATGTTCTAAGACAGAAACGCCCAATTCCGTAGTGAAAGCGTAAGCAACCCCGGAACAAACCGCCAAATGCCGCATTCCTTCTGCTTGCGGTGCCCGTTCAACATGTCAGCTAGACACAATCGATAATCGATAGACTTTCAATGAACGTGAACTTTGGTTCAACGGCCAAACGTCATCGTAGACCAACCAAATATAAAAAAAACCCACAACCTCACTTTCGTTTCCTACTTCAACTTCAACCCAAAAGCCACCCAGCGGAGCGACCACACCACGTGAACCTTGAACTAAATCTGTTCCACATGAGATGGCACACAACTCGGCGCGCCCCGCCCGCTAGCCAGTAACGACGGACCCCTCCACACCCCGTATCCCGCATCGACAACTGACACTGACCCATCGATAAATTATTTATATCCTCCACCACCAGCCAAAATTAATAAAAATGTAAACTAACATCCAAAAACACAAACACACTCGATGGGGACAAAACGGGCACACATCTCCCCCTTTGCACTGAAAATAGAATCCCGTGCCACCCCGCAAAAGAAATGATTTATGCTGTCAGAGGCGTCCGAAGAACTCCTTTATCAGACACTGAGCGGATTAGCATAATTTGGTGGCAAAACACAACGAAAACGATAAACTCCGGCGCGATTTCACACTTTTGCCACCGGTTTTATTGCTATTGCACATAGTGGTACCATTTATATCCACTGATACTGGGCGGGAGGAGGTAGCAGGAGGATGAAATGCTTCAAAATGCCATTTGCATTTCAAATGGAGCATATCTCCTCTCCATCTCCTCCTACCATCAAGTATGATACCACTGCGGACGGGGACGGTTGCTGTCGAGTTTTCCTTATCGATCGATTATGATCATGGGAACTCTTGCGCCATGCCATCGTTTCGCTTCGCACTTTTCCTCGCATTTTCCCACCTCTCCGCTCCGCTTGGACCATCGTTCGCTTCAATTGACCATCGATGAGACCATCCAGCCCCGAACGAATCTGTGATAAAAACACTGACAACGGGCACTGGTTTTGCTCCTTCCCGTTTTCTCCTCCCGTCGATCGACACTGTGCTACTAGTCGGCGGCCCCTCGCACCGATATATTATCATAATAATTTCAAGGTGAGTTAATTTTTCGTCCGATACCGAAGCCAAGGAGGCTCCAGCAACCGTTCCCGCTTCCCCCTTTCTCACCCTGTTTCCAGGCGCCCTGCGATGGCGCCGAGTGTCGGGGCCATGCTGTGCGTGTCTTTGTGTGTTTCGTGTGGCGATAAAGCAGCGAGCCAGAAGACTCGAGAATGTCTTCCTGATTCTGAGCTGCCTGCTGGTTTAATGGACGGCGGAACAACCCCCTAAAACTGAGCGACAAGTAAAAAAAAACTCAGAAATAAAGGACCAACAAACCTGTCGAACGAGATCCGGGTCCCCAATGAAGGTCAGTGTAACGAGCTCACCTAAAATGGAACACTGGTTGAATCGATGGAAAAAGTGAATAAAACAAAAGCGAACGGCAATGGCTGGCTGCGCGATGAAAAGTCCATGATAATTCTTTTTCTTTTTTCCTTTTTTGAAAGGAGTACTTTGAACTTGTGCGACGCTCCGAATGGTTAGTCGTACGGTGGCTTTAAAAGCAGGGAAATACTTCAGTCATAATTAGCGTTTTCTCTCATCAGGTCAGACAGGATCTTTGGAGCATTCAAGGATTTTAAAAGTTGTCCTGCACTAATTGCCCATTGGGCTCAGTTATAGATAACCACTTTCTATGTGCTCTTCCGTGTTGCTTTAAGGGGTATCAGAAGAATACTGTTTTGTTTTTGGATTTCTTGTCGGATATTCGTCGGATTCCTTTAATCCTTTCTTTTATCTTCTACTATCTAGACCTTTTCGTAGTAAATTGATTTGAAGACCATTGTAGAAACATTATTCACTACGAATGATGATGAGAGGACACTGGCAATCATTTCCTTTATACGTTTCACTTCCTCGATGCATTAAAATGTATTTTCCATAGAACCTAACGGTAAAGCGTTACCTTCTCCGCCAGGCAAGGGTTGATCTTACCAAGAGCGGCTCAAACTCCCGCTAATGTTTCCGTCAGTTGACCGCGCAATGATTAACGTTTCTAGTCATTTGCCGACGAAGCAACGAACCAACGAAAACAGAAGGAAAAAAAGACATCATTAACCATTAAGCATATGCACATACTCACACACACACATACTCTCTTGGCACATCTACAAGTGCATTGGGGCGCACATCCACAACTGTTCCCGAGCGTTGCTTCACGGCGCAGCATACGCGGCAGAGGCAAAATGTCATCGTAGCTCATCGTCACATGTCACCCCACCCGGTGGTTGCCCGCTTTCGACATGGCGTGCAATGCACCGTGTTCTCGAACCCACACCCGCCCCCCCCCCCCCTCTCCCTCCTCAACACCACGGTGGGATATGGTGAAGTGATTTAATATTCAAATTCCTTGCCTTTCCCCTTGCTTCTCGCTGGCTCGTGGCGTGCTTCACCTGCGCCCACTAATGCCCACTCCCAGCCGAGGAACGGCATGGAATTCTTAATCCATGTCGCATTGCATCGACATTGCCCGGCGGCCCGGTCGGATTCGTTCGTTTGGGTGCGCGGTGGCATCCGCTCACGGCATTTCTCAACAGGCCGGCGTTTAAAAACGATTGTTTTGGGGTGGGCAATCCACAAAACAAACCAACACAGTTGAGTTTGTACGTTTGTACGTTTGTGCATTTTCAGTTTGGTTGATGATGTGTTCCAATTTGTTGAGCTCAAAACAGTAACATGATGTAATTCATTTGATTTTGAAGCGCTGGAAATGAAGCTGAATTACTGAAATGAATTATTTTGCACAAATTACAAATTCTCAAAACTACTGTTAATAAAGCATCAGCCAATATCAAATAAGAATACAGGATTGACAGCCGTTTTATAATGATTGATTCAATAATGCAGATTTTTCAGAAGGTTTATGCGACAATAATTTAAATTTAAATAATACAAATTACTAGTCAGATCCATCCTAGAATACTCCTCAGTAATTTGGTACCCAGCGTCCTCGTTATGGTCAAATAAGATCGAGTCAGTGCAGAAGAAATTCAGCCGTTTAGTCTTATGGTTTACATCCTGGTGTAACGTGGCAGTGAGACCTAGTTATCACGCCCGGTGTTTAATACTTGGCCTCGAGTCTCGTAATTTCAGAGACTATATCGTACTAAGAGTTAACCAAACTAGACTTACATATAGCGATAATGAACCTATGACTGCGATGGCTATCAGATTCAATGCACGCCATGATTCTTTTGACTGGAACTCCTAATGTTATCCTGTGTATGTCTTGATGTGATACTCTTTGTTTTTTTTTTAATTTGTGCTGATGTTCCAATGCACCGTGATGCTTTTTGTTATTCATTGCTATCCTAGACATCTAAGATAGTTTATAAGATCAGTGATAAGGCCGCAATGATGGCCAATAACAAATACAAATAAACAAATAATGATCAGATGTTTGTTTTACATGCTGTTTAAAAAACCTTTAGCCTAATGCTTAATGCAATGCCTAATGCCCTAGGGATGAACCAGCCTTTACTAAGGAATAATTTTAGTCAATTAAACCTTAAATTGTCTTAAATAGCGGAACAGTTCCTGTACTAAAATAGAAAAAAGCTAAATTTAAAAATTCAGAAAAAATAATACAAATATGCACTTCCACCAAACATAAATAATTTCTACTGAAATTATGGAAATGTTGCTTTGTAAGTTGCTTTGTATAAAACAATTTTAAACATTATCTTACAAAGTTTAAACTAATGTAAGGACTAATGTAAGGACTTAAGAATTAAAATTGATTACAAACCATTAAACTATCATTTGTTTTAGACGGCAGAGGCTCTGAGCTGAGAAGTAAAGCATAGCACAATAGCATAATACAACAATTTACAATGAATTGCTGGAATTGCTAGCTACACATTATGGGTTAGGTTTGATAAGGAAATTATAGAATTTCTGGTAAATTATACAGCCTACACTAAATACTCCCAAAAAAGTGAAATACTGACAAAAAATTCCACAGAGCAATGCAATTGTTGGTACCACATTCCATTATTAAATTAACCTCTGTTTTTTTTCAATTTCACAATCACCTCCTAGCAACGGTACAGCGCATCACACGTGTGTCACCACTGGCTGTCTCGCATAATCTTCTGCTCGGTGGGCTGTGTATGTGGAATTACCAGATTGCTACAATTAATCGGTTGCAAATGTGCGCAGGCAGCCGCTAAACAATCGACACACAATTGAAAGGACCCGTCCAAAATGTCTCTCACCTCCGCCTCCGCCCTGTCACCCGTTTCCCGCAACTCCCGCAACCAGCCCGATTTCACGGTCGTCACACGGTTGCGGCGAAGGCGTATGGGAAAGGTGCGAGATGAGCCATATTCAAGCGGCAGTACCTTTCGATGCAAACGGCACGATAAAAAAAAGCTCCCACTCAGTACGGTTTCCCCTCTACCGGAGCGACCACTCTGCAAGCACTCTTCGTGAAAAGCACGGCTCGCGAGTGCTGCTGAGTGTTCCGCTCCGGTGAGTGTAGTGAGCGGATTTCTTAAAAGCCCTCACCACGCAGCCACCGAAACAAGACCTCTTATAGGTGGCACAGCCAGTGTGCGGTGCAATTCAACTTAAACTTTTTACTTCGCTCGGTCCCGGCCAACCGTACTGAGTGACCGGTTTGATCGTGATCGGTTCTCGCCCTCCCCTCTCGAGCGCGGCCAGCACAACACAACAAAACAACAACACACGGCACACTCAAAAACCCCCAGCTTAGCTCCCCTTGCTTGCTGCCAGAAACCAACCCTGCCACCCGAAGAAGGAAGCAGGGAGAGGGGGAAACGGTTTTGCCGTGTGTGTGTGTGTGCGCGCGTGTGTGCGCGCCCGTTTTCGACACGAAAAAGCCCGTCGACCGAGCTGCAAAGCTGCGCGACGGTCACAGCATTAAGTCAGTGTCTCCACCACGGTCCCAGTCGGCGGAGGTTTCTTTCCATTACTGCGCTGCCGTTTGCAAACACAACAATTCGTCTCACTGTTGAAGCCACCGAGCCGAACCACCAGCAAAAGCAGCCGACAGACAGCGGCGAACAGACAGACCGAGTGCGTGCGTGACCGAGTGCGTGGTTTGTTGGAAGTCAGAGGCCAGCGTGCAGTCACTTGCCCTGGCGAGGACAATTTTGGGCGAGGGCGGTTTTTGGAAGTTTCTTTTCCGGTGAATCTGAAGTGTGCGTAAAGGCAGCGAGGAAAGGAAGCGCAGGGAAGCAACCGTGTAGCGAAGACACGAATTAGAAGTAGTAGTAGAAGCAGTAGTAGTAGTGAGTTATTCCAGCAAATAGCAAACAAGTGGCAGGGCGAAAGTGTACCGTCAACATGGTGAAGTTGCTGGCCTTAATTGGCATCCTCGCGCTAACGGTGGCAGCAGGTAAGCTTACTAGTTTTAAGTGCTCGCTCCCCCTCAAAACACACCCACTCGCCTTTCCCTACAACGGCATACACAGGGGTCGATTGCTACAGAACGGCTGACATCATCAGCAACACCCACAAACCCAAAGGAGCATTGTGGGGAAAGGGCTTCCGCTCCTTGCCCCTTTCGCTGTGCCAGTTTGAGAGACTTTTTTTTTCGGGGGGAGGAGAGGGCGTTTTCCCTTTAAGCTCTTTTTTGCGATCGTCAAAACGAAAAAAAAGACAGTGCAATTGCCGTTGAGCGCAAACGCAACGACGGCACGAACTGCTGCACAAGAACCAGTTTCTGTGTCACACACACACACGCGCGCGTAAAAGCAGATCGGGTGACTGCCGGGTGAGATGGCGGGGAGGGAATGGGGTGCAAAACCTTTCACAAATTTGCTCACCCTATCGCTCACCCTTTGCACGGCTTACGCCTTACGGGGGAGTTTTTGCCTGCGATGGTTTGACACGCATCTACGACTTTGCAACACAAACGCACAAAATCGATCGTTAGAGTGGTGCTGGTAGAGCTAGCCCCAAAACGAACCATCTCCAACGACACCTCCACACACTCCACCCACAAAGAGGACTGAACATTTCGGAGCTTCTCCCACAGGACGGAATGTCCTAATTGCAACTAATCGCGAACGCTAACACTTCCGCACCGTAGCTCAGTGTAGCTCACACACACACGCGATTACCGCACAGACGGTGCCTCAATTTCCCACCCCATACCGGATATGGAGATGGAGCAAAAAAAAAACGGAGAGACCTGAATAGCAGATAACATTATACAATCAGCATATCGCTCGGTCCGCTTGCAACGTCCCGATCGGATGAATTGCGGACACGATCACTAGCGTCACCCAATCGCGTGTTGTTTTTTTTTTTTTGTCGATCCTCAAGCGGTTTGCGGGCCGGAACCGGGTCGACTTGGCTGGTTTGCTCTGGCGTACCGGCTTTCTTTCTCCCAGCGGGTATTACGTGATAATGCATCAAACTGCCCGCCGACACTGCCGAGGATCCGGTGTGGATCCTGGGACGAAAGAGCGCGCGCGCGCGCGGAAAACCTGTTCCGTCAGCGCATAATGCAAGCCAATTTTGAGCACACACTCACAACCTCTTTCTCCAACTCTGGGACTGGGAACTGGGGTGGATGTTTTTTTGTTGTTTCCAGGTGGAATTCGAAACCGAACGTTTCATTTTTTACGTACACAAAAACGAAGAATTTAAATGCAGATATTAAGACACGCTCGTAAGAGCGGGCACGGTGGCCATCCAAAATGTCACCTCAAACTCGATGTAAATGGGTTCGATGCAGCGGAACGGGTGGAATGGGCTACGCAATGGGGGTGTTGGTTTAACAGTCATATAAATACATACAGATTAAATGTAGTTAATGCTTCAATATCTTCATGTTTCAAGCTTTATTTTCTAAGAACACGAGCAGAAGACCTACATCAATTGCTGAAGTTTAGTTCAGGAATTCACTCGGGATCTTCGTTGAGACAACTTCTGCTGTAAAGAAATATATGATCTTGAGGATATTGATGTTTATCCCAGAGCTTCTTTAGCTTTGTCATTCTTTGTCTGAACTTCTTCTGAACATGTGAATGCATCTTCAAAAAATCCAATATTTTATGCTTCAGAGCATCTGTTTGTTGACGTACAATCAATAATTCCCAAGTTCCTTCAAACTACAAAAAGATATTGAAGATATGGCCTTTGAGGCTAGGCTTTTTAGGATTTTATTCACATTCATTGAATGGTTTGTTTAAAGTCTTTAATAGAGAGAATTTATTAATTCAACCTGCACTTTTCCAATATCCTCGTAAACCGTAGTACCCTTCGTGCCAAGTATTGCGTTTCCAGCTACGAAAACACTTAAACTGTTAAGCCTGGTACTTGCGATACCTTAACTACTGAAGCGGAAATTATGAGCGATTTTGATTGTAATTTCAACATCCCTGGAAATGGCACTAATGCACCTCAAGCCACATATAACTTCCCTCCTTAAGTTGTTAATTGGTCTGAATTTGCTCGCAAACAGGAGGTTTTAAATTTTCTGCATGCTACCTTTCTGTATGTATTTTGCCCAAGTTGTCCGAAAAAAACAAAACAAATAAAATCCAACGCAACCGATAGCTGGCAGAAATTTTGGTGAAAAGATAGCTCCAAAAACCCTCCCGGTACAGACCCACCCCTGATGAGTCGTTGCTATTCTGCTGCGTGTGCAGCGTGCGTCATTAATGAAGCTCGAGCGCAGCGCTACCCGAGCCATGCCAAGCAATTATGGGTGTGCGGGTTACTTATTTTGCCATTACATCCTTTTCAGCGGTCCCGGCTTCATCGCATAAAGTTGATTTGTTGTTTCCGCCGGTTGGCAGCCGGTAAGGGAAGCGCCAGAGCGAGCGCGCGGTGGTGGTGCCTTATGCAATGCGCGATCGCTCGCCGAGGTAGATCGGCGAGATCGTGCCACAGCTTTCCGCGTTCAACGCATGCCGGTTGTGGTTGCTTGCAATCGAAGTGATAGTTTTTTTTTCTCTTTCTTCTTTATAATTTGCTTTTCAACATCCAAACCGCTTCCTTGATCCTACCCCGTCAAATGAGAGGAGATAGGGGGGTGGCTGATCGACAAAATCAATCTTGTTTTTTCGATCCCACCCCCCCTTCAGTAATGATTGCCATCAAGTGCGCAAAGATACAGCAAAACAATTGCGATTGCGTGGTCGGTTTTCGGGTTCATTAGCTGAACCGTGCTCGAATCGAACCTCTGGATCATACCGAGCACCGAGGAAAGATCAAACAAACGAACCTCAAACCCATTGAGCATGCTTCCCCGCACCCCCTCCATGACGGCTTGTGAGACGCGCCCAGATGATGAAAGGAGACCGAATGCTGCCGTAGCAACGGCAGCAGCCATTTATGCTGGTATGGAAAATGATCCATTCGGCTGGCGGCAAGACCCTTTCGCAACACGGTTTTGGGGGTGCCGCATCAAATGTCAAACGGAGGAGGAGTGTTTGCCTCACACCGTGAGATGGGTTTTGCGTTCCTTCTTTTTTTGCTGCTGCTGCTGCTAAGCTCTCCCAAGATTGTTGCGATTGCCTGATCACGAATCACGGCTCGATCGCTTACACTGTCCTGGTTGTCCCGCCGCAGCGGCAGATGCATTCCACTGCCGTCCGGGCTTTTGCCAAGGGCTGCCAAACCCATCGCCCATTCTCGCACACTGACTGTGGCTAAGTGTGTGCCCGTGGGGCAACTGCAGCTGCACCTGTTGCATTGTACTTGTTGCCGCTGTCGAGCGTATGAGGATGATCGACTAGAGCTTAATGTGTAGCCTGTGTTACCTTTTGTCGGCGAAAAAAAGGGGAACGCAAGCAATGGCTTACAGCTACAGATGACACGCTTTTTTACTGTCACAACGTCACAACGAAACTGTTTGTGTAAATTACACACCGTTTCGCACAAAATGTCAACACTGCTTGAACTCTAGCTTATTGCACGAAACAACAGTGGTTGATGGTTTAACTGCGTAAGCACACACCATCCCATCTCGCTGACCCGGCATCGGTAATTTAACACGCTCATCAAAAGATCGATTACCGTGGGGCTCCAACGTCGCAACGCAGTCGGGGCGAAAGTTTGGCTCAATTCTCACCGTACCGAACCCCGCACTGATCATCACCACCCACCAGCTCGGCAGCAAACTTTCCCCTTTCAACGTCAGGTTTTTTTTGTATTGTTTTTCTCACCCCGTGCGCGCGCAAAAGATCGAACGGACCCCAGTGCCCACTTAAGCATACCACGAGGGGGGGCGGAGGGTCAAGGTTCAAGCGATCTACAAGTGATACTTAAACCGTACAACCGTACCTCCGTACCTTGTGGTTAGTCAATAAATGTACCCCGGGTCACCGTCACCGTGCCACACAGGGGGGGTAACCTTAATCATTCCGGCTAACTGCTCATCCCCCTGCACCCATGCATGCATCTTGCCCGAATTGATGCGCTCCTCACGCTGAGAGCCGTTCACGCAAATGCGCCCGAGGGCAATCGATTGCCCAACCGATGGTTGGGGTGAACAAAAAGAAGCCACACGAAAAGATGAATCTTTGCCTGGCACGGGCGATCGGTATCACGGCCCTGTGAAACGGGCACTAGGTCGACCCGGGCCAACGTGCTCCACCATTAGCCGGTGGACGGTAATAGTCGGCGTGCCAAATTGCCTGTTCAACCGGTAGAACGAAGTGCACTTCGGAGCACGCCGAGAGTGCTGGAGAGGCTCACTTTACCCTGGGTGTACTAGATTTACGCTTAACCGTTCTGACCTTCGGTGCACTTTACATACCCATCTTGCATTGAGATAGAGAGTATAAGGTTCGATTTCGTTCGTTTCATGTTTTTTTTTTCCGCGACCTTCTTCCTCCTCCACACAGCCACGGCCGAAGTGCGAATCAAGCGACAGGCGGAAGAAACGACCAAGAAGGAAGAGTCATTCGAGAAAGAGCTTTGCAAAGACAAAGATGCCGGTGAATGGTTCCGGCTGGTAGCGGGCGAAGGCGACAACTGCCGTGACGTCATCCAGTGCACATCGTCGGTAAGTACGGCACTGCTATCCGGCTGATGCTTGTGGATGCCTTCCCAAAACATCGGACCCAAAAGCTTACTAATCATCTTGCTGGGATGTATTTCTCTATTTCACCACCAGGGCCTGCAAGCCATCCGCTGTCCTGCCGGTCTGTACTTCGACATCGAGAAGCAGACCTGCGACTGGAAGGACGCGGTAAAGAACTGCAAGTTTAAGAACAAGGAGCGCAAGGTGAAGCCGCTGCTGATCACGGACGAGCCACTGTGCCAGGACGGGTTCCTTGCCTGCGGCGACGGTAACTGCATCGAGCGCGGCCTGTTCTGCAACGGCGAGAAGGACTGTAGCGACGGCTCGGACGAGAACTCCTGCGGTAAGTCTCCGAACGATTTCACAATCGCCGATCGAATTTCTCCCCAAAATGTTATGCGCCAAAATTAACCACACAACCACGCAGAAAGCAAAAAAAACACCTTTTCGTTGGAGGCCGTGCCATAGATCACGCCCGTTTTAAAATTCATATCCATAACTAGCAGCAGCAGCAGCAGCATCCTCACACACACACCCGACTGGCACACAATCGAGTGCGCGAGTCGAGTATTTGCATAATCCTCCACAATCCGCGCCAAGGCGTGGCAGCGAAACTGGATTCCTTTAAATCAATCCAACAGCAGCGGCAGCCAAGAAAATGAAGCCAAATTCCACCTAATCGAGTTGTTACGAAAAGTGGTGCTAAAAACCACAAATCCCGCCCTCCCCGCCCCCGCCCGTTCGCGTCACCTCCCCCAAAACAACCAGTGGCAACTCCGGGGCGCGCGGTAGAAAGATCACATTCCACAAATGCGCCCGCAACAAACACACAAAGGCGCGACACGCTTGCCACGGTGCGGCGATCGGTTTTCGAGTTGCAGACGCTCTGAAATCCAAACCTGGACGTCCTTGAGGGAGAGCCGCCGTTCGGCTCGCCCAGCTAGTCGCCACACGTTGCTTTTAGCGGGGCCGGGGGATACACAGACGATACACAGACTTGCCAAACATTGGCCCAGCAGGATCGAATGGATGCCTATTTTTGACTCTTCAAGCTCTTCTCTCCAAACACATTACCATACGCGCCTCGTTCTTCGTGGTCTGACCTTGCACAAGCTAGCCGCAACACCAAAAAAAAAAACGGGGAAGATCTTGCGATCGTGTTGTTTTGGCAAAAAAGTCGACTCTTATGCGAAATGATTGTAGTCCGGCTGGCAGCTATTTTTAGCTCTGTTCACACAATACGCAAAGACAGGTTGTAACAGGCGAAGGGATTCGGCCGCTCTAGGGCGAATAATTTCACCGCAACAAAAACTTTCTCTTTCCCCCGGTGTGCGGTCTTTCCTGCGCGGTACAGTTCTGTTAGGCAGCAACCACGCACACCACGAAACGAAATGGAAAGGATCTTTTTTTTTTAAACGAAAAAATACTGCAAAAAAACCTTCACCTTTCGATTCCCGGGTTTGGGGCTTTGCGATCATTGCGATCGACATCACGCGGGCCATTACAAAATAACACACTCACAAAGCACTGAAAAAGGTTTCTCGCTTTTACTCTCACCTGAATCCCTTGACTTTAAACCCAGAGCTAAACGCAACAAATGCCGGCCCACAGTGGCTTTCACATTTTGCATGCACTTTGCGCTCCTGAATGGTGCGTTTTTCACCATTTTACTGTGTGTACGTGTGTGTGTTTGTTTCGAGTTTTTATTGTTGTTGTTGTTGTTTTCGGTTCAAACTATGCAGCTGAGGTAAATTGGCGATGTGGTAAACGCACGCTCGCTCGCCTGCTCCCGTTTTGAGCCGATTTCCTCCAACGCGCGTGCTTGAAGCACAGGAACAGCTGTGTAAAACTGGTGTTTTTTTTTTTGCAAATATCCTGCACCTTCATCAGCGAAAAAATAAATAAAAAACTCCCTAGACACACACACGTGGATGAAGGTGAAAGGAGAAAGGCCGATTGCTGGAGCCGGATGTAAGCGTGATTCTACGGTTCGGTTGTACGGGCCGGGGCCGATTTTACTGCTAGCCTTTAGCTGCCCCGCGGGGCAATTAGCTTGGTCGATGGTCTTTTTTTATTTTACTTGTTTGTTTCGCACCCTCACCCTCTTCTACCCGATTTGTTTGCACTATTGTGCCGGTAGAAAGAGTGGTTTGGAGGATGGTCAAAGGGTTCCTGATAGAGTGGTGTACATACTACCTTTGACAACACACTCCGCAAAAGGTTATGCAGCGTAGGAATCGCGATGTGATGCGCGCACGAAAATAGCGCAACACACGAAACAACAATCACAGCAGCAGCAGCAGCAGAAACGGCAACAAAAACAGACACACACACATACACAGATAATCGGGGTCTAACACGCGGACAGCAGGTGGAATTGCAAAAGCTTACGCAACGGTTTACTGTGCATACGTCGACGTCTTCATCGTGGTTGCCGTTGTCGTTGTCGTCGTCGTCGTCGCCGTCTTCGGCCAGCATCCCAAGCGAGCCACAATGTCACGCAAGGCCTGTGCCTCTTTTAGGCGCTGGGAACAACAACACTTTCTTGCCTGCAGTCGAGTCTTGGGTCCTATTTTAAGAGCTCCTCTTGTTCTTCGCGCCGGTCGAATGGTCGCGGCTGGTTCAATAATTATGTGCGCATATTTTAGACCATGGTGTGTGCACACGGTGGTGTGACCGAACCGACCGAGTCAGGCGATTTGCATCGATTTAAGTTGCTTACGCTAATGGGATGGGAATAGCCACTCAGTAGCGTGAGCCTATTCTAAGTTGATGAGTTAGAATGGTGAGTTAAAATTGAAAACTTTTTGCTCCTAAATTGCCATCAAAACCGAAGTAGAAGTTGATTGCCGGCGTTTTTAAAACACTCCTGGCGATCGGACAAGTGAGAACTCGCCAAAGAGTTATTTAACACACGAAAGAGTTTATTTGCTGCAAGAGAGTTGCTAGTCGGTTTGAAGAGTTATTAGTTATTAGTGGAGATTTTACTCTCGAAAGAGTTGTATACATTTTAAATGCCTGTAAGTGAGTTATTACTCGTCGAAATGAGTCACTCAACGAGCTTCAACTCTCAAATGAGTTCGGAGAATCAAAACACTCGTCAAGATTTAGCTCTCATAAGAGCTATTACAATTACGAATGATTCTGTACACTATGAGTGCGCTACAACTCTTTGCAAAGAACTCAAAACTCAAATGAGTACTTCATGATACAGGATTGAAGTATTGTACTGCACAGATTTCACTCTTTGAGAAGCTAATAATGAAGCACAACACTGTTCAGAATGTATCAAACCATCCTGTGCAATGACCCGTCCCAAACCCCCGAAGCTGTGCTCCAAAGCACACAATTTGTAAGGTTGGCACAAAGTCTCTATAAAAATAAAGAAACAAAAAAAATTGTAAGGCTTCTAGCCAAACATTGCAACAGGACTCAAACCATGCCTGCACGGCAAGTCGGTCGAGTCCGCCGCCGACCCGGTGTATGTCGCGTGTAATTTCTCTATCAATCTGCGAAGGTGCAGCAGACAAGATTCCAGGCCGGTGTTTAGGTCACTCGGATCAGCCGTACCGGAGTTGCCATACCATGGAGCTCGACGAACCGGTCTTGTGCACACGCCCGGCCAACCAATCTGGTGTCACCGTGTGTGTGTGTCGCGCTGGGAGATAGCAGGACTACAGCCCCTCTGCTCGCCTCGAGGATTTGCTTGTCGCTGCGAGTCTGTGGCGGTAAAGCGGGTTTGTAGGTTACACACCGATCGGTGTACCCTTTCGGTTGGCAACTCTTTAACCCCCCCCCCCCCCCCCCTTCTCCCCGTTATAAGTTTCATCGATCAGCTCAGCTGGCTTATGTAATCGCACCGATACGCGACGGCAGCAACCCCCGCGGGAGGGATCGAGGCCGGCTTGGGCCGGGGTAGGTTTTTAGTCTAGTCTTCCCTCCCAATCGATCGTTTGCAATCGATCGTTTGCAAGGCACCACAAACACACACATTGCGCTTTCTCGCTGGCAAACGCTGTGGCGGTGGGAATTGGATGGAAGAAGAAAAGTTCAATTTCATGCACCGAACGCTAGCCGAAATGCCAGACACAATGAAATTAAAGGAACCGGTGGACGACCGGCACGACCGGCTTAGACATAAATCCCAACCCAACGCCCAATTCTTACCCACCCCGCGGTCGGTTTTGGTTGTGTGTCGTGACGTGGGTTGCGGTACTGCCGAACTAATAGGGTTATTTATTCGCTATTTGCTTAGCCGTGCGCCAACAAAAGCACGCCAGCTGGGCAAATTGTTGAAATAGCATCGCTCTCGTTTGGTCGGTAACGATACAGACCAGTCCGAAAATCGAAAACAACATCGCTCCGTTCGGTCTTTCATCACCTGGAGCTGGCCGGTCACACTGGCCAGTAATGGGCAACTGCTTGCTAATGGAGCATTGTTGATTAATTTCCGTCCCTTCGTGTGGTGGCCATTTAATAAAACAGCCACAACACAGCCAAGCACACCGCGAGCATGAGAATGCACTTTTCGCGTGCAGACATTCCACTGCAGGCTGTAGGCGTTATTTGCCCACGGCACACAAAACCTTACACGGCTTTGGGGCTAGAGGGCTAGAGAGCTACATGAGTTGCACGCGGACGTTATGTTCCAAGCCACGTTTAACGAGGCAGAACAACGGTGATCGTCAAAGCGTGCCGGGAGGTGAAAGGTGAAGCCTACAATTTCCGCATCAGAATATCTAGATAGTTCCTGCACGCCTCTATCGTACCAGCGCCTTCAAGCAGGTACATTGTTTCCAGGAACCCAGGAAAACCTACTCAACTTGAACAGTCTAGAAATCTAGGAAGTCTAACGGCAACGTCTAGCGGTGAGCTCACGCCTGTTAATTGAATCAACGGCCCAGTCATCCCTCTGTGTGGGGCGTGCGTTAAGCTTTACCCGCCTCATGTGTATCTAATTTGAAGGATCGTGTCAATTTCTGTCCCATCCGATAGAATACATCTCATACACCTTTCTTACTACGCGTCCTTCATCACGGTGCGCGAAAGTTCCTGGTGGTGGTGCTTGAAGGTTGGCCACCTATCTTAAAAAGGGAGGCCTGCAAGTGGCCGAAAAGTCCAGAACTTTCCTGATATTACCCCACCCTCTGAGCAGCCCCTTGGGAGCAGGTGCAGCACCTACTACTCGAGCGCTGGATCCGGTTTGTGCGCTGATGGTGCTTAACGTGCGCCAATCGCAAGAAGCAGGAAGCAATCAGGAAGCGTCGTCGGTAAGCTGCCACTTAGCTGCCCTCCACACCACAGTGCTGTGCTGGCGATAGTGCGGTGGCATATATGGGTGGTACGCATAAAATGCGCACACATCATGGCTCTCCCATGCTGTAGCCCTTCCCTTCCGCATACGTCACACAGTGACCACAACAACGGCAGCAGCAGCAGCAAAAAAAGAGATATGTGGAAGTAGCCGCGTATTCCAGCTACGTGTCTCAGCCACGTCGTCGTGGTCGGCTAGAGTGAGCAGTGAGCGCGACGTTTGGGTCAGACCTACCACACACACACACACACACACACACAAACAGGTTTAACTGAACCAAGGGGAAGGGAGGGAAGACTGCTCATTATAGACTGCGAGGAACTGCTGTGTGGACTGGCGGTGGTGACTTATTTTCGGACACGCGGACATCATCTGGACCTATGTCCAAAGTTGCCGAGACAGCAGCGATGTTGCTGCAGGAGATATCAGGCAGCCCTCCTCCTCCTCCTCCTCCTCCTCCTCCCTCAACCTCCTTATAAGCTGTCTCCACTCCCTCGGGAGTCCGCCGACACGCCGTAAGCACACACTTTCGCTTTGCGTAATATCACCTTCTCCTCTGGCCCGGAGCCGCACGATCGCTCGGGAGACGCATAATCCCGGTGAGCCGGTTTCGAGCCGGGCCAAGAAGGAAAGTAACACAAGCAGACAGGCAGGGCAGCAAAAAAAAAAGCAAACCTGAAAAGCACACACACAAACTATGCCCCGCGGGGCGCGATACCGCTGCCACGCCAAAACCAACCTTCACACTGTCGCGCGCGCGCGCGCGCCCGCACGGTTATCAAATCGGCGTGATCTTTACGGATCTTTCTCTCCGACGGCGTGTCTCGACACGGGTCACGCCGAGATTGGGCGGGTGTGGCACCACCACCGGTGTGTGTGTGTTTGCTTCGATATGTAAATTGAATTTCACTCTCGATTTCGTTTGAGAAAACTGGATTTCGCTTGGCTGGCCGCGTAAGACCTGGGACATAGCAACAAAAGGTTGCTTTGTTTTCTTATCAGGTTTTCGGGGCTCTGTTGGAGTGTTGTTCGCTTTTCGTCGTGATTTTCAATGATTTCAGTGTCCGATCAGGTGGGGAGAGGTGTTTTGATTCCCGCAAAAACCGAAGCAAAAACAAGCATTTTGATGGACGGCTGGGAGGGAAACCACAAGCCAGACGGGGTGTCCTTTCCGAAGCTGACAAGTTCATGCTTTCCAAAGCTGCATGCTTACACGAAGCTTAACATCATGTCGATCAGTTCCCCGGTCCGGTCTGCTGCTGCTGCTGCTGCTGGTGGTGGTGGTGGTCAACATGTTTTCTTTGTTTCGTAACAACCGCACCATCAGCAATGTGAACTAACGAAGATCTCTATCGAAGTCGCACGGAGTCGTAAGTCCAAATGCAATGTTCACGGTCTCGATCAGCGTTGTTACGGCTTCCATTACGTTTCTTTTGTCCGCTGCTGCCACTGCCCTTTTGGCTGCAAACCTTGAAAACTTCGCACATTGTCCGGGTCCAGGGCCGCAATGCTATTAATCATCCCAGCAGCTCAAGATAACTTTTAATGATTCTCGAGAGAAAGAGATATCGCTCACTCTACATGCTCAGTCGCTCGTTGCTTATGTTTGATGTTTCGGTTCATATCTCCCCCATTGCCTCACGCTAGATATCGAGAACGACCCGAACCGTGCGCCACCGTGCGACGAGTCCGTCTGCCAGCTGCCCGATTGCTTCTGCTCGGAGGACGGTACCACCATCCCGGGCAGCCTGCCGGCCAAGGATGTGCCGATGATGATCACCATCACCTTCGACGACGCGATCAACAACAACAACATCGACCTGTACAAGGAGATCTTCAACGGCAAGCGCAAGAACCCGAACGGTTGCGACATCAAGGCGACGTACTTCGTGTCGCACAAGTACACCAACTACTCGGCCGTGCAGGAGACGCACCGCAAGGGGCACGAAATTGCCGTTCACTCTATCACGTAAGTACCCCGAGAGTGTGTGTGGGGATGCATCATAGACGCGATTGATTTGTTACGAGATAAGGGAAACGAAGAAGCCTTGAAAGACCTCGCAAGACACCGTACCCTATTGGTCACTAGGTCCAAACCTCCACCAACATTTGTTCTCTCTCCCCTGTTTTTTTTTTTTGCAACTGCCACAACAGCCACAACGATGATGAGCGCTTCTGGTCGAACGCTACCGTGGACGACTGGGCGAAGGAGATGGCCGGCATGAGGATCATCATCGAGAAGTACGCCAACATTACGGACAACTCGGTCGTGGGTGTGCGTGCGCCGTACCTGCGCGTCGGTGGCAACAACCAGTTCACCATGATGGAGGAGCAGGCGTTCCTGTACGACTCGACGATCACGGCGCCGCTCTCGAACCCGCCGCTCTGGCCGTACACGATGTACTTCCGCATGCCGCACCGCTGCCACGGCAACCTGCAGAGCTGCCCGACGCGCTCGCACGCCGTCTGGGAGATGGTGATGAACGAGCTGGACCGCCGGGAGGACCCGACCAACGACGAGTATCTGCCCGGTTGCGCGATGGTCGACTCCTGCTCGAACATTCTGACCGGCGATCAGTTCTACAACTTCCTCAACCACAACTTCGACCGGCACTACGACCAGAACCGCGCACCGCTCGGTCTGTACTTCCACGCCGCCTGGCTGAAGAACAATCCCGAGTTCCTGGACGCGTTCCTCTACTGGATCGATGAGGTGCTGGCGAACCACAACGACGTGTACTTCGTCACCATGACGCAGGTCATCCAGTGGATCCAGAACCCGAGAACGACCAACGAGGTCAAGAACTTCGAGCCGTGGAGGGAGAAGTGCGTCGTCGAGGGACAGCCCGCCTGCTGGGTGCCGCATTCCTGCAAGCTCACCTCCAAGGAGGTCCCCGGGGAGACGATCAACCTCCAGACGTGCGTCCGCTGCCCGAACAACTACCCGTGGGTGAACGATCCGAC
The DNA here is from genome assembly GCF_943734685.1 of Anopheles coluzzii. Taxonomy (NCBI): domain Eukaryota; kingdom Metazoa; phylum Arthropoda; class Insecta; order Diptera; family Culicidae; genus Anopheles; species Anopheles coluzzii. Next base: position 88,927,759 of record NC_064671.1, read on the forward strand.
CGGCGATGGTTTCTTCTAAGCTTAGCTTATCTTCTGCAGTATCCTTCTTGACAATTTTTAACATGTTTTTTTTTTGTAGCTTTTCTCGATGCGTCCTTAGTTTTTTGTTTTTTAGCGGAGGTCGTAAACACTCAATTTTAGAGCAATCATTCTGTCTCGATTTTAAGAGCGGGACGACTGTTCAATGTTTCGTTTTTCATCTTTCACTTTATGAACATGGGGAACTTCTTTCCGTTTCCTGATAATACTGTCAACGCAACCGCACTTTTCTCACTTTTCGGTGCGTTGCAGATTTAACATCCCGTCTTCGACCACCCCCGAGGAGCTAGCTGGGTAGGATCTTAGCGACCTTTTGTTTTTTTTTTTTGTTTCAGCCCTACCTAGTCTCCTTTTCCCGGCTACGTCTGGTCTCGCGCCTCGTTGCCTCGCGCACTGCCGGTGGCCAGACTTATCCTGACAAAGCCGTCCCTCGAGGCAGGGGTTGCAAGATGGAATCCATTCCACATACACACAAACAAATGGAATGTTGCAAACAAAAACGAAGAAGACACGCATAAAACAAGAGTAGTAAGAGAACAACGAATGCTGTGGATATTACAATTATGTATTTTTTTTTGTCGTTTATAACTTAATTTAATACACAAACAAGATGGAAAATTAAAGAAAACTCAACTGAAGTAAACAAATGGAGAAACAAAAATTGCAACAACAAAAACACTATTATTCCAGAAAACTATCCACTCAACTCAAAACTGCACGGCAAACGACGACGAAAGTAAGATTGACATTTTGTACATCCGAGGAGGCAGCGGAATAGAATGCAAAAAATAACGCCTCTCCCACGGTATGCGTGATGAGCAGAAGGTATCCCTCCCCCCCCCCCCCCCCCTCAACAACTTCTCTTTCCTAGCCCTCGTCTAATAGAACTTGACGAACGGTACAATGCTAAACACAGCGAGCTCTGCAAATCCTGCGTTTTGCTGCTATAACACCGAACCGTTACTAGCTTCGGTTCTGTACCGCGCTTTTCACCGACTTTCTCGCTCCACTGCTCCACACGGGAAACCTTCTCGACTCTCGATTAATATGTAAATACTGTGTAGACGCCTAGTTGTTTAAGTGATTTCTGTGCCGTAATAAGCGGTTCCTGTGTTTTTTTTTTGTGTGCGCGGAATGAAAGAATCCAGCCCTACTTTCCAAGCAAATTGTTTCTCATACATGTTTCATACGGCGGATCGGGTTGGAGAATCGACACCGACCGGTCGCACCGTTGCAAAATGTTGCAAAATTTTAGCGATTAGAAGACATACTCTTCGCATAGAAAACTCCAAGAAAATACGAAATACAACACCTCATTCGAGCCACAAACGAACGTTTTGAACTTGTTTTTCAATTCAAACCACCGCTCCAAAATTGACTGTGAAAGAAGACAAACTATTTTAGAGAAAGAAACGCAAATCCACCTCGCCCGAAGCATCTACATGGTGTCGATCGATCCGCGGGGCAAATTTATGTTAAGTCCGTTCGTCGTCTATCGCTGCACTGCGCAAGATGTTGCAATAGAGTTCGCTCTCTCTCTCTCACTCGCTTTCTGTCTCGATTCTGGGCCTGCGATCGAACCGGATCGTTCGAAAGTTTCGTTCGCTCCGGTGTGCATCGTGCGCAGTCCGTTCGTTCGTCCGCCCGCGTCAGCCATGCCAAGAAAGAAAGGGAGAGTTAGCAACGGCGTTCTGTTTTTCCAGTGCTGCTGCTTTTTCGTTTTCTATTCATTCATTTTGCTATCCCATCCAAGGTGATCCAGTAATCATACCACATGCCCGCGCCTCGGCTTCCCGCTTGTCACCGAAAGACCCCGCCGCTCGAGGGGCCAACTTGCGGTGTGTGGTGTGTGCACGGAGCGTGTATCATTTGCGTATGTGAATGCAGCGCCAAGCACGCCACAGCAGCTCGCGTCTGCTTCCTTCTCGTCTGGCGTCGCCAGGGCGCAGAGCCGCTGAGATTGCATTAAAAACAACGGGTCGACCCGGGCTCTGTTTTCTGTTATTTGCGCTTGGTGCTGTGTTTGTTTTTGCTGTGCAACTGTGTTGTTGCTGGCTATTCGATTCATCCATACACCGAAAACAAAAGCTCCACACGGCAGTGATTATGCCGAAAGCGGGACTGGTTGTCAGCTCACGATCGTACCCCGATTGCTTTTGTGTACTGCATGGTGCCTCTAGCCCTTTAGCCGAAAGTGTTAGCGCACCCGGTGGGAACTCTTTTGCTAGAAACCACCACTATCAGTGTTGTCTCATGTGGCCCAGGGACTGACGTGTACTTTGGAGCAGCGTCACGACGACGCCAGCTTAGCACAGTAATCGAACAGGGTCTATGTTTTATCCACACCTTCCCCCCTTCATTCTAGCTCTGAGCTAACGCCGCCACGTGTAGCAGCCAGCGTGGCCATATTGACACCTTTTTTACGCTTAGGACGCACCAAGAAGCGTTTGACTAAAGCAAGAGGCGCCGCTACGGGGGGGTTGTAGCGCTTATGATAATGAACCGGCGAAGAATTCACACGTCACACACCCGGAACAAGCGAAGGGAGAAATCGGGATGAAAAACGCTATTCATAAGTATGTTTCAAGGTTAGGGTGCTTTGGCAGAAACAAGTTCTGGCTGGAATCTTAACGCCATTTCAGTAGCTTACGTGTTGTCACGTGGAGTGGAAGGAGAGCTAATGGAAGGAGGTATAACTTTATGGGATTATGATTTAGCTCAAATAAGAGATGTACCATATGTTGCCAAATAAAGATCAAAATACCTATGAAGTATAGGTAATGTTGATTACAGTTGCTAGTTGATAGGTTTTTTAATCAATTATTGGGTAATATTCAATCAGAAAATAGGTATTTTTGCTTTAAAAATTGGAATTTCTGCAAAACCGCGAATCTCTGAGCTGAGCAAGTGTCGACAAATTCTTGCCTTTTTTAAACTTCAATAGCTACAACATCATTCACATTTGTGTCCATATTCTTTCATGCAATCGTAAGATTCGTACCAATAGCAATGACTCACACACACACACACACACACACACACACACACACACACACACACACACACACACACACACACACACACACACACACACACACACACACACACACACACACACACACACACACACACACACACACACACACACACACACACACACACACACACACACACACACACACACACACACACACACACACACACACACACACACACACACACACACACAATTTCAATGCAAAGGTTACATTTCCAATCGCAACACCGATCAGGGAAATACCCTTAATTTCAGTATCGAATCAAATCAATTTTAGACCGCCCCACAACTCACCGAATGAATGTCAGCAAAGAAGAATGTGCCAGTGCAAAGGTCCCGAACATTACCGGCTATGACTAAATGTCTGAATGAGAAATGCTCTAGCACGTAGCACGGCTAGATAGTGATCTTTTTTAAATAACAAGTAAAAAAACATCCAAACCAACCGCTCAATAAGAACCGGTGAGCCCCTGCACCCGTGTGCTGGAACCGAGAGACTCCTTTTTTGGATCCAAACGAAGATCTACGATTCATTGGGGTTGGGTTTTTCCAGCGCAAAACCATCCGATTGTACCCATACACCCCGTGACAGGCCGAACAAGGAACCTGGGATCGTCTAATTAACCTCCTCGATGATGATGATGATGTTGATGGTGGCGGTGATGATGATGAAGGCGATGATGTTGCTGGTGCGCCTACCTAAACCTAAACGCTCACACACCACCGACGACCACGGTGTGTAGAAGGGGTGGCAAAAGCGACACAGTGCCGATCGATTTCACGGCTGTACGCGCAGCAACCCGCACCATGGCCGCCTGACAAAACCGTTACCGTTAGCACACCCTGATCGATTCCTTTCATAATTCACCGTTGCATTGCGGAACACCTTCACCAGCCGCACGACGACGACACGACGCCTGCCACGACACATTTGCCGGATGGTCTCCTCCGTACGCACCGGGCCGCACACTTCCTTCTAGGCCGCTCATCGTCAACTGTCAATTATCGTCATCCCAAACAAAATGCTACAAATTCGGTACAAAGAAGCTGAGCGCTTGGGTGTGGGTGAGTGTGTGTGTGTGTGTGTGTGTGTGTGTGTGTACGGCGTGTTGGCGAAAGGGGCACGGGCTTCTCACGATATCGCACCGCTGGATGGGCGGCCAGCTGGTGCGGGTATAAGGGCCATGCCATGCCACGCTATATGTCAAGTTCGTGCACGAGCCGGTACCCGTTGGCCACGGGCGCCTTGCGAAAGCCTGGTGTCTGCGGAAGATCGTGTGGCACCACCAACACTCCCGGTGTGCCGCTGTAATGGATGATCATTTTCGTGCTTGATTGCCGGTGCAGAGTGGGGGTTATAGCTTGGATGACGCCTTCAAATCCAGCCTGGCCCAGAGCTCTCTATGCGAATCTAACAGCTTCAGAGAAATCAGCAGCATTGGGAGTTCATTTGCACTGATTCATCGTCAAGTACTACTTATTCAAGATACGACGACAATGTGTGTGCAAACGGTACTGAAACGCACACTAACTATTTGCTTGACTTAGCGACAACATGTTTCTAAAACACGAGGAAACGTCGACCTCATCCATCAATCCGAAAGTCGCTTGGAGTTCCCTTCCACCGACCGAACAGGGTCTACCATTCTGACCTCCAAGCCGCAATCCGGTAGAAAAAGGCGCGAGGCACGGTAATTAAAAAAAAAAGAGAAACAACCGTTCAACCATTACTACATTCTCGACTCACTTGCGCCCACCGACGACCACCAATCGTGTTGCCACGTTGCCATTCGGAATCGATTCCATTCGAATTGCCTCCCCCTTCTTTCGATCGTTCTATTCGGCTACCGGGTCTGGGCGGCGCACAAATTGACCCACTGCTGGTGTTGTTGGCTACTGCGCGGCAAAACGGTTGCAGAGGCTACCGAAACTACCGGGTGCTGGGAAGTTGGAATCCGGTACCGCTATCTACCGCTATCGCCGTCCGAACCGCCACGGCCCGCGCTGTCGAACCCTGCGTCAATTAAGTCGTATAACTGTACGCGTTGGAATTAGTATGCAATGCGAGCTGCGCGATTCTGACGCTCAGAGCCTGCGCCACCTTACTACCCTTGCGCCCTTAGAACATTGAATGACAATCGGTCGGAGGTTGATGGAATGGTTGGCCATATACTGATCACGGTGTGGCGGTGTAATTCCGAACTATCCGGATTGTGAGTCAATGTGCCGGCTAATCGGTTCGGAGATACAAGATGTCTGCTACAAGAATAGGACTAATTGTGCAGAACTGGAACCATTAAGCAACGGAGCGCTTTGAGGTGTCTGTATCTTTTCATCTACCGTTGCTCTTTGGTCTCTTTGGACAAATTGCAGATTACAGATTCTAGAAGGGCGTTCCCGTGATACAGTCGTCAACTCGAACGACTCAATAACATGTCCGTCATGGGTTCAAACCTGAAATGGACCGTCGTTCCCCCGTAGCAAGGATTGGCTATCCGGGTGCGTGGTAATGAATTAAGTCTCGAAAGCCTGTATAGGCCGGCATGTCCGCGTAGGAGACGCCAAATAGAAGAAGAAGAAGATTCTAGATTTAACTGCAAATGTCGTGATCTTTTTAACGAATACCTCTCCATCAAAGGTGTACACTATATGTGGCGAAATGCCTCATCTTGAGCCTTGGAACTGTAATTTGAATTCCTTAAATAAAGAAGTTTTAACTTTTAGAGCAATTCCATGTGAAAGGATCTAAATAATCCAGCTAAAATAAAGATGAAGAAGAAAACGTCAGATATTCCTGCAGATGATGACTACCGGGCACTATGATGTTCACATTGTTGCTGATAGCCCTATGATTCAAGGTTAGTCTAACTTTAAATTCTCGCCAATTTACGCAGTAACCTTCAAATAACGAGCGTAGGCTAGTATAAGCAAGACGATTGACTTCATTCTACGTCGTTGAAGTTAACCTAGCTATTAGATTTGTAATTTATTGGTTTGTTTATGCTAGGTCCTTAGCAGTTAGGTTCTTAGTAGTGAATTATGCACCAGCCAGAGGATTGTTTCGTGACACCATTCTTGGCAGTCTTATGGTACCACAAAAACAGTCCAAAACAGACCAACCAACCAAAAGTATCATTTATGTCATATTTAAACCAATGGTACACCTGAATGCAACATAATAACTATTGCAACGAGCTATTGGAGAGCTTTTATTGCACGTAAATATCCCAGTACTTCTCGCGTATTCAAACCAGTTCTACCAACACTGTACCCAAACCACTCGTTGCTTGCACACAAGATTTTTGAATTCTTTCACAGCCCCTCGGCAGTTAACGTTTGATAAATCGCACCAATTCTGTGCCCTGTTTTTCCTGACAACCCTCTGGACACCCTCTCTCGACGGAGACTAATCGTCTCACCGGTGCGACAAATGCAACGCCGTGTTATTGGCCTTTTGTTCTGGAGACGCATTCTGGTCCACGCGGGTGTCACTAGTAAAGGTATGCCCCTGCTGTTGTTTCGCAACTGCTGGTGTTTGCTATCCAATCTGCAGCAGCATGCGGAAGGTTAACGAGTCCCAGACCGGCCGGGTCAACGGAGCGCGAACGCGATGAAAGTAAACCCGGTGCCGTTGTTGTCGGGTCGTGTTTCTTTGCCGCGACACACCGGGCACCGCCCGGCTGTGAACTCTTAGCCTTGAGTTGGAGCCGACCAACCCAAGCTTCCCCGCGACTCTATCGCACGGATACACCGGAATGAGAAACATTAATTTCCCACCGAATGCACACGCTGCCGGGTGAGTGTTGTTGCTGGCCGTAGGCAAGAATAATATATGGCTTCTGCACCACGAACAGAACGGTCCCGTCGAGCGAACAAGCACACCATCACTGGAAGATGCATCCGAGCGGTGGATGCTGTGCGCACGATACATCGTTCGATCGGGTCGTGTGCGCCACAGCAATTAATACACGCAGTGACATCAGCATCCACGCATCGCATGCGCATTTCCTTTCTCCTGCGGCGATCGGCAAACAGCATAACAAAGGTGCGCAGACCTTGCACTTTGAAGGATGGTCAAAGAGCGGGGTAAGGCTTGTAAACAAAGCCCCCCCAAAGGGAGGGGGAGGTACTGAAGATGCCTCAGGGTTGAGAGAAATCAAAGTAAATGAAACAAAAGCAAACCAGCGACAGGTTTGTGGCAACAACGAACAACAACAAAAAAAAAGGTGCCAAATGCAAAGCACACATTACCCACCGATTGCACGTTTGCATAATCTCGCGAACTCGCCCATTCGCCAGCCGGTGGTGTGATAAACATGGACGACAACAGCCACGAAACACACACGAAAAAAGAAGGCAACACAGACCCATACCGCAAAGAGCGGCCCGGGTATTACGACGGCTCGCTCTCTCGTTTGCATTCCACGATAGCAAATCACTTTCGTTTTAGATCATCGTGTTGGCGAGACGATGAGCGCGGCTTCTGGAGTGAATGAACCAGAGCGCGGCGCGAAATGGTGTACGCGGGGGAAATGGAAGAAGCGGCAGCATCGAAAGTAAGTGCATCTGCAAGTGAGTGCGATCGATCGAGCCGCACCGTATCCGCCCGCACGGCACAGCAATCGCGCCACCAGGATCCTGGCTTCGATTGCCATCCATTTGCGAATGTTCATTGTCATTAGCTGGCGCCGGCAGAACACTATGGGCTGGAACAGGACAGAATGAATGGATTGTTGTATTGTTTATAGTTTTTCAATCAAGTATAGTGAAAAAAATGTAATAAAAGCGATAAAGATAAAGGATGAATTTTTAATTAATTGTTACATTGTCAAAAAAATGCTACATTAATGAGTAAGTTATAACTCTCTACGCTTATTGCATTATTAAATAATATTACGGGCCGGTTCCGTGGTACAGTCGACAACTCGCATGGCTTAACAGCATGCCCGTCATGGGTTTAAGCCCCGTATGGACCGTTCTTCGCATACGTAGAACGAACTATCCTGCTATGGGTAATCAACCAAAGTCACTAAGAGCCAAACCTATTAGTATTGCCACAGGCAGGTCGTTTCGCTAAAGAAGAAGAAGAAAGTAATATTACGTAAGTTGTATGTTTGTTAAAATTATTTGTTACATAACATGTTATTAGATTGCAAACTCTCTATTTCCCCTACAAGCGTTACGTTATTCATGGATGACGCCTAACTTGCACCAAACATGTACTATTTGATTCTTCAATTTATGTATACGATTCCGAATAGAATTAATCACTCATAATGCCCTTTAATGCAAAACTTTCATTCGTACAGCTTAAAATTTGAGCTCGGTTTAAAAAAAAAAAAAATCTGTTCGATGTATTCGATCGAAAAAAAACTCACTCGACTTCAATACAACGGAAATACAAAAAGAACAAATTCAAAGAATCCCAAAATAATTCAATAATTTTAAAAAATTCATAACTATCCAAGTCGATTGATTGGCTCATTTTTTTTGTATAAATTCCTAATTATTATTTTTCATAATAGTGATGTTTTGTCACAATAGAAATCTCAATTGAATATGAAACAGTTAGCTACCACTACCAATACTAACCATTCCCATAGTGCTGTACAGTCAACGGTGTACCACGATCTCATCGCATGTAATAGGCATGCAAAAGTTCCGTGCCTCGAGCGCATGTGAGCCGAGGGGCTTGTGAGCCAGTGGTAGACGAGTAGACGAAGGGGGAAGGTTGCTTTTTTATGGTCGAGATCGTAACAGCCGCGCGCTGACCGGAGCTTCCTTCTCCGGTATTTTTAAACCTATTTGTAGCGCCACTTTGGTGCATCGGCGTAAAATAAAATAAAAAATAAAATCCACAAATCCACTCTTCCACCAAACGCGAGCATAGCGGGCCGGCCGGCAGAGCACAATGAACATTATAACGTCCTCGAACGGAGAAGAAGGGGGGTTTGGTGAGGTTTGGGTATGGATTGCACTCCGAAATGGTGCTCCTCTCACCAACGCTTCTCGGTTGCCTTTTTCACCTTCGGCCAAAAATCGACAGCCCACCATTTCCTTGACATTTGCCGAATAATAAGCTGCCTTCCCGTCTGCCTGAGGTGTTGCGGACGGTGGCTTTTTATACCGTGTTTCCTTTTTGCTAGCCATTTTTTTGGTTTTTGCATTATTTTGCGGATGCGGATAACGGGTTTTCGGGCAAAGGTGTGAGAAATGCAGACAGGGAAAGGAGTGCACACACAGTGCGATTGTTTTGCTCTTGCAATATTTACATATTCACTCACCCAAATAGTTCAGAGCAGACTGATAGAGCGAACAGCTTTATAGTGTATTTGTAGTGCTTCCGTATTACCTCGAGCGTTTGGTGATATAACACGCAACATTAATCCGTTCCTATTTTGAGGGTTTCCTTATTTTCAGCTTCTTTTGCTTGGGGTTAATTTATATGACCCGATTGTTGTAACGATTTAAACTCATTCTCATTGCCTAATATCCTTCCATTTTAATCAAGAATATAATGGACCGACTATCTACGCATCTATTCTTTGCTACCATTTTACCGAACTAATCAATCCACCAGACCGGAGCGATGAAAAGAGATTAGACGCCTTTTGTCCAAAAATCTCCACCCTTTTCCGATTGCTTTGCTTAAGGGCAAACGGACAGGCAACTATCACCGTCCACGCCGTCATCTGTGAAATCTGTCCTGAGGGGAGTAGCCGTTTCACCCATGCACAACAGCTTTCAATCATCGTTCAGGCGACCTGCTCACTAGTGGGCTGAATGTCAATTAACGCTAACTTCCCTTTCCAAGGCGCCTCCATCAAAAGACCAGGACGTCGTGGGTCACTCTACTTTCTTCTCGCTTCACCAGAAGCACCTTCAATCTCCTGCCCAATGTGTCCGAGCTAGCCGATTCCCTGCCCAAACTGTGCCCAATATGTGAACCACCGGGCAGCATGAATGTGTGATAACAACATTTGGCAACACCAAAGCCCCAAAATGTGTGGAAGAAAAAGGAACAGCACGAAAAAGCAAGCTCAAACACGCATCGGCTACAAACAGAGCGTAACTTATTTCATGGTCACTTGAAATGGGCTAATCATATGAGTTGTGTATATTTTTTTTCTTCTTCTGTTTGGTTTGACGGGGATGTGCGTGGATTGTGTGGATTTCTTTGCTGCATGTCTGTATCCCCGTCAACTTTAAATTGTTTTTTTTTGCAGGTTTCGGTCTTTGGCTTAATAAATCTCCATCTCTCTCACACTTCTTTCTCCAATCTGGCAGACGCCAGGCAATTGCGAAAGGGTGGGAAGGAGGTGTCCCGACCAATACCTTTAGCAGTGCAGGTCCAGAGGTATTAGAGGTGGTTGCCTTATTCGGCAGGCCCGCAGAACGGTGCCAAACAATCGACGACCGAAACCAACTTCAATTCAAAATCCCACCTGGAACGTGTCAGGCAATATTTAACGGTTGACAGTTGCCTGCCCACGGAGCGCGCGGATGATTGCTGGGGGGCCGTGCACTACGCCTCAAACACTCTCCGCCATAAAAGGGCAGACGGTGACATTGTTTACCGTACCCACCGTGACGAAAGAAAGCCCGTCCAAACAGCCACACGCATTGGATGAAAGAATGCTGCTACGCGGTTGAAAAACAAATCGACCTGTTCTACTGGGTTTGGGGAGAGGAAGCTTACGCAGCAGAACTGAACAAAGTGTGCATGAGTCATTGTTTTCAAAATTTCATAACACTGCAGCCGCGTTTTGATCGAGTAAATCAAATGTAACACGCATGTTTCTTAGCTGCGCACGAGTAATTGAAAGAACTTTCTCAACCCCGAAGGAGCGTCTAGGACTTCCTGCTGGTACCAGAACAATGCTTCGTTAGGTGCGGCTAACGCAAGACGCATCGAGAACGCAGTGGATGACGATTTTTGGAAGTACGTGCTCGTTAACCTCACTCACGATTTATGCTGCCAACGTGGCCAGAATGGCCGAGTGGAAAACTTTCTGTATGCGCTGCGCGACGGAAGGTTCGTCGCCTGCAAAAGTCGCGCAAGTCGTACCGGGCGTTGAAGTCTTTTGTACATTATTTCTCCTACATTCACTTCAGCCGTCGCCGCCGCCGTTTGCATCCTTCCATGCACGTGACGCGAATGTGTAAAATGCTTTAACCATTTAGCCACGGCAACACGGTGGAGAAAGACGATATGATGGTAATTTCGTTGCCACTTTATTTCTCTTAGCCGCGTGTTGTGATGTATGTGTGTGTGTGTTTCGATTTTGACCAGAGTTCATTCACATTTACCCTGACCGGATGAAACCGGTGTAGAAATGTAGTATTGTATTGAAAAAATGGAGCTTTTTTGTTATGCTGCGTGAAATGTTCTGTTTCAGACCGCATGAAACATCATGGCAGCATCATTTCAGCTTGTTTTTTTTCTATTCTCGGGAGAGAAGATCATGCAAATTGTGATCAATCGAAAAAAAAACATGCACCGAAACTGTACCTCCCCAATTAAAGCGAAAATCGGGGAGGAAACATCCGGTAGCAAAGCATTCAACCGAACTCGGTCCAAACCGTATCCAGTAGCACCGGCTTATGACAAATGATCATTGATCCGCACCTCTTTCCCTTTGTCCCAATCTTGTGGAGCGATGACGCTCGGTTTCGCTCAGCTCCTGCAACGTTGCCCGCCACGCCGGAGGACCTTTGGCGGAGGTGCGAGACCGCAGCCGGCGGCTTTCTCATCGTCACCGCGGTGAAATTATCGATGCAGCAAGGCTGCCCGCGCGCGAGAGAACCCCAGCCGCGAAAGAAAAGGGAAAGTTATTTATTATTTTACATTTTCACGTTCACCCGCAACACCGCACACAGCCGCCGTTGGGGATGATGATAAAAAAAAAATAAACGCACAAACAAACCAGCCACACTCACACACGTACAAAGAAACCCCCAAAGCGAAGCGACTTATTCGTGCAGGCGTTCGGTGGCCAAAAGGTGCATGAACGGAGGACAATAACCACGGCCGTCGCCACAAACTGCCAACTTTCGAGCCAATACCCCACCCGCTCGCACGGGAGAAAGGGAAGCCGGGAGCTGTGGTTCGTTCAATCGCATCGTAGTGGGACCTCAGCCGCCCGGGCCCGGGGTGGTGTCAACAATGCGATGCGACGACAGCCAGCCGAACCATGATGGATGGCAGCTAAGAAAGAAAAAATAACGGGTGCTACACAACAAAAGCTACAATCCCTTCTTTTTCTGACAATGCGGGCAAGATCGTCAATCAAGTGATAGCACAAAACTGAAACTGGACGGTAAGCATGGGGAAACAACCAACAGGATTGATTGCTAACCGCTTCGATCATGATGATGATGATAATGTTAGCTGAAATATCATTCGTCTGTAAGAATGCTTACGGTAGCATTACCGTTTAGAAAATACTGGATTTCAACATTTAAACGGCCTTTGTACATACGAATACAAGTTTTCAATCTTAAAAATTCATCAATACCAATTATTAATTAACCCATAACCGACTTCAAAAGAATCATCAGAAATGAAACTTAAAAGCATTTTCTGGCAAAAAGCACAACAATCATTTAAATTGTACACCTTAACACCAACAATTAATTGTACACCTTGTACATAAACAGAAATTTGAATTGTGTACCTTATAATTGCCTTAAATCTGTCTAAGGGGCCTTTCACGATACTAGTCAGCATTTTACATGGAGTTTGACTGTTGGCGGCTGAAATCATGTCAACACTTCTTACAAAACCACACACAAAACTCTGCGATTTTCAGCCTAGATTATTTCAACCTCAAAGTTAGATGCACCTTGGGATGAGCCCTCGTGTATATTAACACACCTTGACAGCTGCTCGAGAACTGCTATACAATGTAAACAGCTGATAGGCTGTAATTTCAGCCTACGGTCTTAAAGAGAGAAAAGGGCCCTAAATTGGTTTCTGCTGGATCTTGAGGAACGACCTGGATACTATTCAAATGTTTTAAAGCGTGGGTTCGTCGCTTATTGTGTATCTTTTGATTATAATAAATTTAATTTCCTATTTGTATGGTTCTTTTATGCTGCTGTCATATATTCGTGCAAGTTCATACAATACAATGAAATAAAACCAATGACTTACAGTCAAAAAATTGATGCCTCAGACACAAAAATGGTAACATACTTTCAAATTTGGTGCCTTGCAGACAAAAATATGTGATTTAGTGCTAAAATTTAGTGTCAGTGACTGTATGAAACTAAAATGCACTCATTAAGATGCTGTATTTCGACGTGGTCCCCTTACTGAGCTTTAAAAAATAAACAAAACCTCAAGAAATCATACTGGTCTGCTTTCTCGAAACAAATGCTGCATCTGTATTTTATGTGCTACTAAAAGCATCTTCAAGTCAAAACCACTCAACCCATTTGAAGGATTTTATACTGGTACTGGGGATTTCTTAAACACCAATGGCAGATATTTACACACACGCACACACACACACACACATCCAATCAACAATTTCAGAGAAATCATAAAGGTTCTGACTCAGCGGAATTTCTCGCCGACCTGGGCACATGGGCCACATTTCATTGGCCGACACCAGCGCCACAGTAATCGTCGCGGAGGGGGAGCCGTCACCGTGCCCGCACCGTCATCATCCCGGTGCGCGCTCGTGGTGCCGGTTTCGTTCCGCTGCCAGTAGTGGAAATCCTTGGCATCAATTTGGTTTTTAGAATAAAGTTCTGCGCGCAGGCGCAGGCTGACTGGGTGTAAGCATCCTCCGCGTGCATGCGTGCGCGTAATGCAAACGCCAAAGCCCAGCGCATCGAACCCTTAGTCACCCATCGCTCTTTCTGTCGGCGTGTGAATCATGGGCATGCGTTGACACCATTTCGGGGGTTGGAAAATTTAACGACTAGCGCTACAAACGTGGTGAAAATCCCAAAAGCTCAAGGATGCAAACTGATAAACGATGGCAGAAGGATTGAACCGCCGGCGACTCAAGGCTTACCGGTATCGATTGTGCCCATCCAGTTGCAGTGCGTACGTAGAACCGAAAGTGGAACTGATGCGTTGGAATTTCCACCCCCCCCCCCCCCCTTTTTTGCCCATCTTGTTCGACCTTGTCACGCGTTGCGTTGCGGGCAGGCATTCGGATTGTAAACGATACTGGTTATCGCCTGGGGCGATGGTGGAAATCACAGTCATACGTTATGACACGCTGCATCAGTTGTTGATGCTGATTGCCAGCATCGAAAGTAGTCCACCCCGGCATCGGTGTACTGCTGTTAAAGATCCTCACAATTTCAACATTAGGCGTAAACACCTGTCCTTGCGATCCTTTTCATGCAACCAGTCCCGATCTGCTTCCTGTTTCTGGCCAAACTCCGTTCTCCTCCGTGTGCCCTGCGTCCTTCCGCTCAACTGGATTTCGAACCGTGCGGTGCTCCAGTTGTTGGCCTTGATCTTTATTTTGCGGACCGTGGCGGGAAGCCACTCTGCCGCGAACAGCGCGCGGGAAACCTAAAAGACGGACGGCTTTTCAACACGCGCTCCGCACGCCCGGTTGTTTTTAGCCGGCACGCCTTGGGATGCGTCGGACGCGTCGTTCCCCATTGCGAACCGTCCTGGACAAAGGGGCGGGTGGAATGTACAGACGTGGTTTCAGACATGGTATTTGTGGCGCTGCTGCTTGTGTTGAATTCATATTTTACGAAATTCTTGAATAAATTTCATGAATCATCCGATATGCATACATTAGGAGCCGTTATCAGTGCAAAGCTATAAACACACATACACACACATCCCTACACACGTTGGGAGGACGAGACAGGCAAAAAATAACAAAAAAATAAGTCACCCATAAATAGATAGGCAGGAAAGAGGACGGAGCTGCTACCGTGCGGCATAAAGGCACGGCTATCAAATCGAGATAACCGTAAAACCTGGCTCGAAACCTGCTTCAGAAGATGCGCTCGCTTCACATTTGGGAGTGGTTGCTATGCTGGCGAAATGTTAAGCAAAACAAAACAAAAAACTTTGCAAAAAAAAACACACGCGCCCAATGTTGCAAACTAGGCGAGGCCGGGGCGTGCAGCATTGGAACAAAGCCTTTTTAGCACGGCGGCTAGTGTTGCAATTATTTCTGGCAGTGGTGGCACAGAGACAGGATCGACCGAAGTAAAGGTGTCATGATTTAGGATTTCGGTTTTTCATAAGCGCGCTGCCATTTGACCGCCCAATTTGGGCGGTGACAGGCGCATTGATTGAATTGACTTGTTAGGAAATGTGTTGAATATTCATTTCTCGAGATGGGTTATTTTTATGTTACCTAGATACTACTAGACCCCGTAGTAGATGAGGATGAGAGAGAGAGAAAGAGAGAGGAATATGAAAAACAGGTTAGACGTATGAATGTAAAATTTTAATGAAACTTGTACATGGATCTAAAAAAAAATGGCTTTAAATGAGTCCACCAGACACATGTGTGAAAACAAGATTCGTCAATCTGTTTGCGTGCACATACCACGGATCTTCGTCGGATGTAATTATCGTAATTTAAGCAAATTAATCAAATTAATGCGGGTTTGAGTAGTATTGCTATTGGAATATTGCTATTGGATTGCTCGAAAAAGATTCGCCAAAAGCTGATTGACTACCATTACGTCAGTGAAAAAACATGTTTAACAGATATTTTCTGGCAGAATATGGGTTGTGAAAACGCGGGTACTAAGTGGCTGCATATTGTAAGTCAAAACGATCAGTTTTACAAGCAAAAATGCTCGGCATTGAACAAAAAATTTGCAGAGAATAAGAAGATTATTGGAGAAAAAAACATGGAACACAAACATTTAGATAACACACAAAGAAACAAAAAATAGGATCTACCCAAAAAAATAATGAAGTGGAATGTGTGGAGCAGAGCAAGAGGTTGCTTATTTAAGAAATCGCCTTTTTATTGCAGGAATTTACAGAAGACTTTAAAACAACATACTAGAGTAAAAACAGAAAGCACAGTGCATGTTGTTGAAGTCGTTCAAACTGATCTATTGGTTGGTTTTCGTAATATTTTGGGCTCGAATCACGATGTATTCATTGCACCCCATAGAATTGCTGGATCGTTCTCACAATTTATTGGAGTCGTCCCATTGTAAATCAATACAAATGAACCAAAAAATCTGAGAATCGCCCAACACATTGTTGGAATGAACGAAAAGCCTCTGTTAAGCCTGTAAGATCCATGAATCTTCTTCTTCTATTGGCTCAACAACCGATGTCGGTCAAGGCCTGCCTGTACCCACTTGTGGGCTTGGCTTTCAGTGACTAATTGATTCCCCCCATAGCAGGATAGTCAGTCCTACGTATGGCGGCGCGGTTTATTTGGGGATTGAACCCATGACGGGCATGTTGTTAAGTCGTACGAGTTGACGACTGTACTACGAAACCGGCTAAGATCCATGAATAGAACACGCATATTACGTAAGTTCTTAAACAATTGTTTACATTTGCTTCTTCTTGGCAAAAGACATTTTTTGCAAGATTAAAATATTAGTCATTTAGTCGATTGATACTAAACGAATGTGAAGGAACCAGAATGGCCCTGTAGGAATACCAAAAATCAATTCCATTAATTTCATTTTTTAATTAAATTTCTTAGCTACAGTTCCGTATCCTTTCTTCGGTCGTCGTGAAAAGCAAATCATTGCAAATGCCATAACGACAAGAAAAAAAATATGATTTTTTGTCAGTTAACCCTATCTTGTTTAACAAACTTTCTTCCACATTATTAATCTTAGTGTCCTATGAGCTCCTGGACAAAATTTGACACCTCTATCAGTTGGACTCTAACCGCGATGGGCAAAAAAGTGAAGCAGCTTTGCTTAGAAGCGTGCGCGATATCCCGTATCGTCTAAAACGAACTCCGTAGATCAGCTTGTGGACGTCGTATAAGCCTGTTTCGGCATCTAGAACATCTTGGCACTATTAGACAACTCTGAGCACCGAAAGAAGACCCGGTACCAAATGGCCGACAACCCCGAGCGACTTGAGGGTTCAAAGGAAGCTGAAAATGAAGACCGAGAGGCAGAAGTGGCTCCATCGGATGCGTTAGCTAGGCTCCCAGCTGCGTCCTATCGAAGTTTTCTGGACCAACACGATGTAAAAGCTCTACTTCAACAATGTTATCGTGAAAACTGAGAAAGAATTGATAAAAATCGAAGGTAGACCTTAAAACATACCTACACGCATATCTTTGTTAACCATTGCGAAAATTCCGCGTAACTGACGAAAGGTAGCTCGCATGGTCGAAGAAGAGTAGGTAGGAAGCAGCACGCGCACAGTAGCATAATCATCCGTTCTTAATTTAATTGTTTAGCAGCGACGGTATAGTGACTCGTACGATAACACTCATTTGATCCGCCGGTGCATTACAAAACCGTGCACCGTGCAGCATCGCGCATACAATCTAATGAGGCTCACCGCTCAGGTTGCGCGTCATGCTACCGGTTCCACGTGGTGGTAGTGGTGGTTGGATGTTCGCGTTATGCGTTATGATTGAGCCCGCCACATTTATGCAAGATGGATGTTTGCAATTAAAGTCCGACCAAATTGATATGCTAAAAGCTAGGCATTTCAATTATCACCGGTGCCTGCAATCTGCACACAAAGTCATCCCACACCCGGCGCATTCATCTTGCCTTCTTCTCCACCGTGCTCCTCGCTGCAATTAAGCACCCTTTCGCGCTCAAAAGCTCACGCGTGCGCCTGAGAGAGAGAGAGAGAAATGGAAAGAAAATAGAAGAATTAAGAAAATAAGTGGCCACCAACACTAACACCACACCGCACCTGCCTCGGTACTGACTGACTTATGTTTCCTTGTTGTTTTTGTTGTTTTGTTTTTCTTTCGCCTGTGTTTTTATCACTCGCAAGGCAAAGGCACGCAATACTGCACACACACACACACACAATACATGCGGACGTGTGCATTGATAAGACCAACCGGTCCGAACGCCGGGGCAACCTTACGCAACCCCGAGCCCGCTGGGAAACGCAATGCGCCCCCCCAAGGGAGGCATAGTTCATGCGGCTCGTTCGCATGCGGCTCGCACTGGCTACGGTCAGGAAGTGGTGGTAATGTCTCACACGGCACGCCACGGATGGTCAGGTTACTCAATACGGCATTAATTGCTACCCACACGATGCAAATCAGATTTTCTCATCGCCCAGCACGGGAGGGAGGACACGATGCCAAACTTCCTACCGTGGTTGTTTTTTCGACCCCGTCAAGAGAGGATGGCCCACACGGCCCAACCAACCAGCACGCGCCTGCTCCCCGGGGCTGCTCTGCCGCTGCTTCGTTTAGGTGAGTGCGCACCACACACACACGTCCGGGGATCCGGATCGGTGCCGAGCGAGATGCACCGCCGATCGAAATCGATCTTGGTGACCGATCTCGCGCCTGAACAGGATGCGCGCGCGAGCGAGCGGTTTATGTAATGTGGAAATCGTGATGGTTTCGAATAATCACGAATTAATCACGGGCAGTTTTGAGCGGCAGGAAGAAAAAAAACGGAAAGGAAGAGAAGCAGCTAAGACGGGGAGAGAAGGAAGGTAGAAAAGGGAGGGAAAAAGCATGCCAATCTGCATTCCAATGGTCAGCGGACGTCGGTGCAATTGTACAAAATATTCATTCCATTTCTGTCGGGGTTCGTCGCTGTCCCGGTATTGAAGTCTTTTGAACAGACTTTGTACGAAACGTTTATAATGTTTATATGTGGCTGTGCATTGCATAATGCGACGTAATAGCATTAAATTCAACCTTAAAACACTGTATTAGAATCCTCCGATGTAAATCGTGTCTGTGAGCACTCAGTTCATTTAAACCTTGTACCGATTCCTACACATTAACATTTGCATACTGGCGATAACCATCGTAATATTTACCTCAATAGCCTGTGGCAATGAACTGGATTAACATGTTGTTCCAAAAAAAAAAAATTTTCCCTGTAGCAATGTAGCAATTTCGCATCTCGACGAGCTTGCGCGAGGGGAACGCTCGATGACATCAGTTTGTTGGTGGCGCAGAGAGACTGTCGAAACTAACAATAGCAATACAAAGTTCATGCGCCACCAGCACGCAGCAGTACCCATTTTCGGTTCCTCCAAATGACCTCAAATTGAACCCATTTACCCAAAAAATTGCGTGCGAGCTTCGCCGCCTTTTCTGTCTTCGTCCTCCAAGCGTCCCTGTCAGCTCCTCTCCTGATGCGCACCCTTTGACAGGGTGAAACCAGCCGGGAAGCTGTTTCGCGTTGATATTTTTAGCTTGCAGTCCATCTGCATTATATGGTCACTAATGTGTGTCTCGGTTTTGCGACAGGTTCAATCGATCGATCGATTGGCGGGTGGGTAAGGTGCGTGTAAGGGGAAACAAGTCAACAACAAAAAAAAGGAACAGTTGTCCCCGTTCCGAATGCGAACGAACTGAGAGCAGTTTTCGCTTCAGACGATACATTTTGAAAGACTTGTATGCATATCAAGGTTCCACAGGATATTCCAAACTTTGCTCTCAGCAAACGATAGAACAGGAAAATCCCAATCCGTTGTTACTTCAAAAATAACTTCACAACTTGAACGTTCCAACATTCGCGGACAGAGTCAATAATCGATTTGTTACGTGGCAGCAACAAAATAAGGTGAAAATATCCTGTCACGAATCGAGTGACTTGTCTTGCCTCAGTCAACTCGTTCCCGTTGTTGCTTCATAATGATTTTGCACAGCAAAAACAAAACAAAAAAAGTGGAATAAATCCAACCCATAAGCTGAATACGCGCGCACAGACGAAGAAGCTCACCTGCCGTTGATTATGCAATCGTTCATATTTCAGCCAAATCTGTTTGAGTGTTAATTGTGCGATCTCGAAAAGTTTTCAACGAATGCACACTCGATTAAAGTTTATTCCACAAGGCCACATGACTTACATCATGCCTGGAATTCCCACAATTCTATCTGGCGTCCGTTCTGAAGACGCTTACGTTCCTCTTTATTGGCCACTTACTCTTGAGATAGCTGCGGATAAATGCGGTTAGGGTAGAGGTGGTTGGAGGCTACCCTGTTGTCACTATTTTTGAACGATTGATTCGCTTGAGGGTACTCATCAAGAAGCTTTTGCATTCTCCCACCCACCGCGCAATCGTACACACTCTGTGCCACTCACTGTGCCACCGAAACCGATCGTACACTCACGCAACCTCACGACCTCAAATAGACTCCCTCCTCCCCTCCTCCCCTCCTCCACCCCTTCAACCGTGTGCACCACCGTTGATCAAGCGTGTTCGTACTGCTTTATTTTACGTAAAGCGGAAAAGAAAGCTCGTAAAATTTTGCCACAGGAACTGTTGGTGTGGGCAGCACAATAAATAAGAATGTTTAGCTGCAAGGATTGGAAAGTGAGCTTATGGTTGCTTCCGTGCCTGTTACACTGGTAACGATGAATTTGGCAACCGCTGACCTTTTTTTCTAAATTGACACCATATATAAATCGTTTGTTGATGTTAGACGTTGAGGTTTCGTTTAGTGGAGTTTAAAAATGTAATTTCAGAAAATTTTACTAAGCATACATATAAAAGTAGAACAAATCCAAATAACTGCAAATAGCCATTTAGAAGAAAAAAAAACAAACGTTACAAATAGTATACAAATAAAAGCTAACAAAAGTAAAATTACAAATCAGATTGACTAAAAAAAAACAAAACTTAAATAAGACGTTGATTATTTTCCAAGTACTTGAGAAGGTTAATTACAAAAAAAGCAAAAGACTATGTCTCGTAACTGACAATGTAAGATACAGTTGTTGCCGCTAATTATTGACTCTAACTCGCCATTTTTTGTCCCGAAGGCACTAATTTTTGACCGCGTGTCACAATTTCTGCCTCTATAACATCCATTTTTCACTGTGAGCCAATCGCTTTATTCACAAAATGTAACGTAATGTCTGAATACTGTGTAATGTAATGTAACGTAATGTCTGCCAAAAATTGATGCCTTAGAGCCCAAATTTGGTTGGTTGATAAGACAAGATTTTAATGGTTTCAGATCAGCGATCGGCAAAGTAAGGCTCGCGAACCGCAGTGTGGCTTTTTGATAACAAAGTAGCGGATCTTAACAGATCGAATATTTCATAGAACTTTAACACATTTTTGCTCTTGGGTGAACAGTTTGATTTTTCGCGAGAAACTTCGAACATTTTAGTAGAATTTGACTCTTCCAGTCGCAAAGTTTGCCGATCGCTGGTTTAGAACAATCTATCGAATTAAAAGCTTATATAGTAAAATAGAAGAAGGTGCTTCAATTATACATTCCAATTAAACGATAAATCACGAGCCAGTATAGACTTTATGTTTCAAAACAAGGAAACTAAAGATAACTAAAGCCCCCACCTGTCTAGATCTATCGGTTCTTCTTCCGGCGTACCCCAGGGCAACAGCCTAAGGCCTGTTACTGCTCTACATAAATGACTTGTGCAGGGTACTTCCGAAAAATAGTTGCCTACTCTACACAGATGATGCCAGAATCTGTCGTTAAATCCGTTAACCAGAGAACCCTCTTCGAGTATCCTGTAAGCCACCCTGACTGAGTTTATCTCCTGGTACAAGCTTAACGCACTAAGCATCTGCATCGATAAATGGGCCATAGTCTCATTCAGCCGCTCAGGAATTCCAGTGCTGTTTGATTATACGCTTGACGGTCAGAACCTCGCAAAAGTGTACTGTGTCAAGGATCTAGGCGTCCTGCTTCCAGGAACCGATTCAGCAAATAGTTGCTAATAGCAATCGACTACATGGTTTGGGCATAAGTATAACGCGTAAGCCTCGTGATCCTATGCACTTCAAGATACTGTTCTGCACACTTAACAGACCTGGCTGTTAGAATACACTAGCATCTGCTAGGGCCCTTGTGCGGCTAGAGTCTATCCAACGGAAGGCAACGCGCTTCACCCTCCGTGATTGACCGCAACGTCTGGAATACAGGAGGACTAGGTGTTTGCTACTTGCGATACCGCTCTTCACCGATCGTATTGAACACGCCCGGCTGGCATTTATCACCAGAATCTTAGACGGAACCATCGGCTGTCCCGAGCTGGCAGTCGCTGAAACCCGGACAACCTTTGGCTCTCGCAAGCCCCTTCTTTGTACGTGCCGTTTGCTAAATTCAGTTGACGATCTCTACGGGCATAGAATGACGATAGCGGAGCTAACTTCAAGTTTGAGTGTGCAAAATGTGTTCAATCATAACGATATGTTTGTTATCTATTGCATACTGTGAACGTGATTTGACTCGAGAGCCCTTTGTAGTCAAACTAATAATAAACACTAAACTAAACGAAGCCCGGGGGTCGTATCTATAACCGCAGAATGTACCGATCATGTATGAGTCCATGACAACTCATTACAGTTAATATAAGAAATGAAAAATTAACAAACCATTAAAAAAGCATAAAAACAGTACCATCCCATCTAGAACAAACTGAAACTCTCAGAACGTACTTTAAAATTACACAATATTCCTAAACTTTGCCAAGAAAAACTAGCATGAGCGAATGCAATCGAAAGAATTTCAAAAAGGAAAAAATAATAGCACCACCAAAATCTGCTTGTGGCTTGTCCAACGTCACCACTCACCCCGAGTCACTCAAAGCTCACGCGAGAGCGCAGTTTGAAAGCTGCGTGCTCTCGCGCACAACAATCGCACCATGATCCCTTCCACCCGACGCTGTGTGTCTGTGTGTCTGCACGACACACACACACAACCACTCGGCACATGGAAGTGGAAATGCTTTACACCCTCACCGTAGCTAAATCGCTCACACCGTGCAGCCCCCACCAACGAAACCCCGTTCCGTACCACGGTGAGTGTCCTGGTGAGTGGTGTTTCGAGAGCCGGGCCGCCTTTTTTTTGGTCTCCGCTGCAGTGGTGTGAGGTGCGGTGTGGCCAAATCCCTTCCTCTCCCCACCCCCCCACCCCCCCGGCACCGATCGTTCCGCGCGGACGGGGTTCGTTTGCCCGGTGAGCGAAAATGGCCTCACTATATAAGTAGTGGCCGGTGCGGGAAAGGACGGTTTTAGTGCGCGCGCCCTGTCCACGAACCGACGTGTGTGCGCTAGAGTTACGTGCAACGTAGCGGCACCCCTGTGCAGCTGCTCAACAGACGAAGAAGAAGAAGAAGAAGTAAAAGAAACCGGCCACACCCTCAGGCCTTTGGGCAGCACCCCCCAGCCAAATTCGAGTGGTGCGTTCTGCTCTACCCGCGTTCCGCGTGTGCCCGGTGTGTTTGCAAACCCCGTGGCGGCCCAAAACCAGTGTGTTAAAATGGCCAAAGTGATCAAACTGTTCGGTTTGCTGTGTTTAGTGGTGACGATCGGTAAGCAAAACACATTCCCGCCCCGCAACAGAAAAAGGGCGTTTAGTACAGGATTCTGAGTTTCTTCAGAAGCAGAGTTCGAACGAGCGTTACAAGTTCAAACATGTTGTCAACCCGGAACCGGAACACGGTGAATTGGTACAGAACAGACAGAACAGTCGGCAAAACAAGTCGCAATTCGGGGGGGAGAAGGGTTCCGCGCCAGTCGGGCGTATCAATTCAAACACTGCAAGCTTCCTGAGTGGTTTTGTGAGCATTTGCGCAAAAGTTCAACAGCGCGCGCGTGTGTGTGTGTCTGTGTGTGTGTGTGTGTTTGTCTCTTCTTTTTTTGACGATTTTGACGAATCCTTAACCTTCCCAAAAGATGCACTCAGGCGAAGCACTTCGTAACAGCACTTCCAAAGTACCGGGTGACGATCGAATTGCAGCATCTAGAAGTAAGCCCTCACGACTTCACCCGTAGGGGTTGGGCTCTGTTGCGCTTTTTTTTCTTTTCTTTTTGCGTCATACCTTTACGGGTACTTGGAGGCCAATTTACTTCACCGCCCTGAAGCATTCCCTTTCCTTTTTGTTTCTGTAACCATAATCGGCACCGTTGCGCGTACCGCGTTTGCGGCGTTGCGTGGTTTGCACGAAGAGCGCGTGCATGAAGAGCAGGGCATCCAGTGCATACTGCAGCTGCCACCGCTTTCGGGTGTGCAATTTGCAAAAGCGGATGAGAGAAGGGGGAGAGAGAGAGAGGGAGGGAAAGAACCGGCACAAAACCCGAAGCCGAATGAGCCATCATATTGTCCACTGTCCCGCATCGCACCCTCCTTTTCCCTTCTAGCGCCCAGCAGGCAAACCGGCCCCGCAAAACCGGCACTGGGGATGGAGGAGGAACTGGTGCTTCTCTCGATCTTTCTCTCTCTTTGTATCTCTCTCCTATTTCTCTCTGTCTCTCTCTGTCTCTCTCTCTTTCTCTGTATCACTCTGTATCTCTCTGTCTCTCTGTCTCTCTATCTCTCTTTACTCTCTCTCTCTCTCTCTCTCTCTCTGTATCTCTCTGTATCTCTCTGTATCTCTCTCTCTTTTTCTGTCTGTCTCTCTCTGTCTCTCTCTTTCTCTCTCTTTCTCTCTCTTTCTCTCTCTCTCATTCTCTCTTTCTCTCTCTCTGTCCCTCTCTCTCTTTCTCTGTTTAGTTATCTCTCGTCTCTCTCTCTCTCTCTCTCTGTCTTCTTATGTCTCTCCTTATCTCTCTCTCTCTTTAATTCATCCACGTCGTTTTTCGTTCGCTATTGCTTCTTCGCGAAACACACGACGCGAAGAAATCAATCTTCAATCGCAAATCAGGACTGGCAAACGACACGCATTTACATAATACCCCCCTCCCGCCCCTCCCATTGCTCCTTTCCCCCAGCCTCACTTGTTTCTCTAACCTCTAGCAGATTATGTGGGTTGGCAAGATTATCAACAAAATGGATGCTGTTGCGTAACGGCATGTTTGCTGCGAGCCCGAGATGGAGGTCCGACGATACCAAAGAATCTGGTCGGCCGGCACCAAACCGATGCCCCGATCGGAGTCGCTCGCTAACGGTGATTCTAATCTTTAACGGCCTGTGAAGCGAAGCTAATAAAAGTTCGCCGGTCCAGCAGCAGGTTCTTTTGACCTTGACCTTGAACGGTCCACTGGTATTAGGTGGACTGCCAAACTGCACGCGGTGGCGCGTGCCAGCACCCAACGGGAGCTTGGGGAATTTTGATTAATGATGTAGCTTCGCCGGTCGCCGGTAACGATGCCAGAGGTTGCGATGATGCTTAGGCATTGATGCGTTAGAATTAAAGAGAGAGAGAGAGAGAGAGGAAAAAACCCCTCTAGAATTGTGTCAGTCGACTTACCGGTCGATGAAGGCCCACGGGTAGAATCGAGATCGAGATCGTACCTTGACATGTCCTGTGACACCGTGACCCAGCAAACAGGCCGTCTTCGAGAAGCTAGAACAGAACGCACCGATAAACATCTCGTACCCCAATCCGCCATCTTTCAATAGCTACTCACCCGACAAGTAATAATCACGCTGCGCAGGTGTTACGCACGTCACTGTTTTACAACCAACAGCCCACGACGCCACGCTCAAAGTAATAAATTTCACTTTCATCGAAAAACCCGTCCGAGCGATGTGATAATGCGACGAAGCGACGACGCACCAGCGCCATCTTGGATTGTGGGGTGCCGGTTGTCATCATGGCAGCAACTTTCACACGCGCTCTCCTCGCCCTCGTCATCACACAGCCAACTCGAAAAACGGCGCGTTACGAAACAGATTGCCTCCTTTACAAGCAAGCGCTTGAGTTGTGTATGTTTGTGGGGCTGTGTGTGTGTATGTGTCATTTTATGGCGATTGCCTAACCAACAAATCAGCCCCACAGCATCGGTGAGCGCTCTGCAGCGACCATGTTTGTTCCGTTCGAACTGTTTGTTTTTTGCCTTGCCTTTCTCTTTGATTGTACCTGGTGTTCGTTTCGTTTTTGTTTAACACTTTCAATGTTTTCTTCTTTTTCTTTCTCTTTTTCCACACTATAGCGGCCGAAGTTCGCGTCAAGCGTCAGGATGAGGACCTCGATCCGGACTCGATCAACGTGGAGGAGCTGTGCAAGGACCGGCCGGGCGATGAGTACTTCCGCCTGAGCACGGACGGTGACTGCCGGGAGGTGGTGAGGTAAGTGGATTCGGTCCTGCAAAGGAAACACAATCCCCCCCCCCCCCCCCCCACGTCTGTCCGGAAATGTGACAAACCGCGCACACAATCTCCCCTTGTATGTCTGTTTCCGTTTCGCAGCAAGCAACGAACCGCACTTTGCGAAATGCGCCATTTTTGGTCGCAATTATCCGTGTTTTCCGTCTCTTGCCTCAAGAGCTGTCAAGAGCAATTAGCGTCTTTGGCTGTCGCTTTCCCGTACTGCGTAGTGTGACGCGTGTGATCGCTTGCACTTCCGGCTGCTCCCACGAAACCAGCAAGCGACGAACCGGTGGCCCTTTCTTCCGGTTGCGCTTTGTACTTTTTGTGCGCATTTTCCTTCAAAACCTTCCCCCCCCCCCCTTACCGGTATACTGATTCGCTTATTCCTGTTGTGCTTTTCACTTTGAAATGAAAAAAACGCCAATTTCGACGAAGAATAGGTGCGACGATGCGGGTGAAAACGGCATCACGCGGCTCGCCAAAGTGCGCTGCCCGACCGGGCTGTACTTTGACGTGCTGCGCCAAACGTGCGATTGGAAGACGAACGTGAAATCGTGCGACCTGCTAGGAAGTAAGTCCCCGGGACACGGACACACCCCCAATCGAACCCCCTTCATCGGTTGCGGTGGGCGAAGGGGAGGCTGTGCATGCAAAAAAACAAACAAACTTCCTCCTCTTCACTCGCCCCACACCTGAAAGGGGTCGGTGTCCGGGCCCGGCTTTTTTCTTTTCTGTGTTTATCTAACTGTGTTCTTTCTTTCTTTCTTTATCTTTCTTTCAATTTGAATCCTCTTCCACTTCTCCCTCCCCCCCCCGCCATCTTTCTGTTGCTCCATGCTGCACGAATGTAACGTCCCTCTTCCCATGCCCTGCCCATTCTCGTTGTGTGTTTTGCTTTCCAAAACCCGCTCCCCCTTCTTCAACCTTTTCCCGCTCATCAAACTACATCCGACGGACAACACCTCCCAATGGCGCCAACGTGCAATGCAATGCAATCCCTCCCTTTCTTCCCCGTGTGTGTGTGTCAATAACCGAATGCATCACTCTACCCCCCCCCCCCCGCCTCTCCCCTCATCCCTCGTCAACTGCAACATGCATGCGCGGGCCGCGTCACAAAAGGTGTACACGGTCTGGACTGAAGCAAATCACTTGCCCGTCCGGATTGGCGTTCGACATTGAGAAACAGACTTGCGACTGGAAGGCAAAGGTTACCACGTGTGACAAGAAAGAGAGTAAGTGTGTGCCCGCACTCGCATTGTGTGCGCTTTCCTTTGGTTTTTTCGTTGCTTTCACGGGCCTTAACAATGTACAGCGCTGTACAGGTGGGCTAAAGGGAAGCTAAGGCCGCGCACACGCTCAACAGCTTAAGTTTGGAAATAGCTTTCCTGTACATAGAGAAGGAGAGAGAGAGCGAGAGAAGCGAGAGCAAGCGAGCGAGTTTGTGGGCGTCCCGCAGCCCCGCAGACGCGCTTGGAGTTAGTTTACACGGTTACACCCCAGGTAGAAGGTTGAAAGGCAGTGTAGACACCGGCAATGCACACGTGGTACAGGTTACGGTTCTCAACAACTTGGTTCCTTGATTTCAGGCACCGCCCAGTTACACTCAGAGCAGTTAGCTCCCCTGCGCCATCATTTCAATGGCACGGAGGAGTTCGTAGTCGCACTCAAGTCACAAGTCGCCTAAGCTACAGACAACAGGACACAAACACACATATTACACATGAACAACACTACTAACAAATCATTGAGTTGGGTTAAAATTTGCTCCAAAAAAAACAAATAACGGTGATTGGATACATTTGGCATTGAACTATTTCAGCATTAAAAAAGCTTCACACAGCACAACAACAAAAAACCCCTGAAAGTATACTCTTCCGCATTGCAAACAGTTCGCAGGTTTATGGTGCGGAGTTTCGAGCCCGTTTTATGGCACGGTGCCATAATTTTACACTTTCGTCGCTTACGCTTATCAAAATCGTATTAATTTTGTTACCTGTTGTACCTGTTTACCTGTAAAACGGGTTTTAAATTAAAATTTAAACTCATTTCATAGAGATTGGCAGTTAAAATCTGCACAGAATGATACAAATTTCTCTATTAATTAAAACTTTTTTTTAATTTCCGTCTAATTAACGTCCAATAAGGTCCGTTATGCTTTGGCAATTCCAACCCCGTTTTATACAGGATTTTCCAAGTCGCTTTCCAGTGTGCACATCATTATTCGCCGCATCCAAGATGTTTTTCAACAGCTTTTAAATCGTGTGTTTGCGTCATAATATTTTTTTCAGTTCTTACTCATGATTTTCAACACACCACCACAATGAACTGTCAAACTCAATCCAGCTTTAGTTAAGTTGAAAATCATGTTGAAGAAATTTAAAATTATTATGATGGAAATGAAACATCAGATTAATGTGGATTAACATGCTGCACGCGGCGAATAACAATGTTTACATTCGAAATTGACATGGAAAGCCCTGTAATAGATAACTATTCAACAATATATTGTTGTTGATTTTTTCATTTTTCTTTGATTTTTTCTACTAACGTATAAAAAGTTCGATTCATTCGTTCGATCAACTCTTACTCCTCTTGTTCCTGAATTTACCCCTTTTCCCTAGCTTTTTTCGTATTAACGTAAAGAAGTCCATTTCATTCATTTTTAACAAACCATTTACGTTGCTTAACAACATTAAGACTCATGAGACCAGAGCGACTAGTCTAGCAAAAACGAGTCAGTTAGCAGCAGTAGCAAGCGACAAGAAGGCATTAGTTACACTTAAAAAAAATGTTGATAAGCACAGCTCACCGTTGCCACAAACGGAAAACAATTTCACAATGGCTTGTAAAACCATTACAAGCGCTCCGAAACACGCAAACCTCAACACACATGGCATATTACAATGTTGCGTTGTGGGTGGGTGTGAACACAATTGTAAATACAGTAAGCGCACAAACGCACACGACACAGTTAAACACAACAGTAAGATACGACACACCTTAGCGTCTGATCACTTCATCTCACGATCATACCCCGATCACACTCTTCAATTTTCACACCACCTTGTCTAATGCCTCTCTCTCTCTCTCTCACTTGTACACTATTACACTAACAACAAACATTCTTCAGAGCTTTTTGTTTTCTCTCTCACACTAAAACACTTACTAAGTGATGGTAGTTTTGTTCACTAACTTATTACTGGTACTGGTACTGGAGGGAAAAAGAAGCATTTTCGGGCTCGTTCTGCAGTTTTGTTCTACAATGTTTGCTACTCTTTCCCCCCATTCAGAGCCACGCAAGGTTCTGCCGATCCTGAAGACGGACGAGCCGATCTGCCCGGAGGGCAAGCTGTCCTGCGGCAACGGCGAGTGCATCGACAAGGAGCTGTTCTGTAACGGCAAACCCGACTGCAAGGACGAGTCGGACGAGAATGCGTGTAGTAAGTGGTCGTTCCGGTTCGCCTTCGGGAAGAATCTTTAGCACTCCCTTTAGGCTTATATTGAAACTATTCTAATTTCCCTCCCCGCACAATCAGCCGTTGAACTGGACCCGAACCGTGCGCCCGACTGTGACACGACGCAGTGCGTGCTGCCGGACTGTTTCTGCTCCGCCGACGGCACGCGCATCCCCGGCAACATCGAGCCGCAGCAGGTGCCGCAGATGATCACGATCACCTTCAACGGGGCGGTCAACGTCGACAACATCGATCTGTACGAGGACATCTTCAACGGGCAGCGCCAGAACCCGAACGGCTGCCAGATCCGGGGCACCTACTTCGTGTCGCACAAGTACACCAACTACTCGGCGGTGCAGGATCTGCACCGCAAGGGCCACGAGATCTCCGTGTTCTCGCTCACGCACAAGGACGATCCGACCTACTGGACGCAGGGCACGTACGACGACTGGCTGGCGGAGATGGCCGGCGCCCGGCTGATCGTGGAGCGGTTCGCCAACATTACCGACGGTTCGATCATCGGCGTGCGGGCGCCGTACCTGCGCGTCGGCGGCAACAAGCAGTTCGAGATGATGGCCGACCAGTTCTTCGTGTACGATGCGTCCATCACGGCGTCGCTCGGCCGCGTACCGATCTGGCCGTACACGCTGTACTTCCGCATGCCGCACAAGTGCAACGGCAACGCGCACAACTGCCCGTCCCGCTCGCACCCGGTCTGGGAGATGGTGATGAACGAGCTGGACCGGCGCGACGATCCGACGTTCGACGAGTCGCTGCCCGGTTGCCACATGGTCGACTCCTGCTCGAACATCCAGTCCGGCGAGCAGTTCGGACGTCTGCTGCGCCACAACTTCAACCGCCACTACAACACGAACCGGGCGCCGCTCGGTCTGCACTTCCACGCCTCCTGGCTCAAGTCGAAGAAGGAGTACCGCGAGGAGCTGATCAAGTTCATCGAGGAGATGCTCGGCCGCAACGATGTGTTCTTCGTCACCATGCTGCAGGTCATCCAGTGGATGCAGAACCCGACCGAGCTGAACGCGCTGCGCGACTTCCAGGAGTGGAAGGAGAAGTGCGACGTGAAGGGGCAGCCGTACTGCTCGCTCCCGAATGCCTGCCCGCTCACCACCCGCGAGCTGCCGGGCGAGACGCTGCGCCTGTTCACCTGCATGGAGTGCCCGAACAACTACCCGTGGATCCTCGATCCGACCGGTGACGGTTTCTCCAAGAAGTAGGCGGCCTTTTCCACTCCTGCAAAGAAGTGTGGCCGGTGTACTTTTTTCTCACCCTCCTCCACCCTCCCCATTACGAGGGGGGGAATCTACTCTGTTGTAAATAATGAATCGCGGTTTTCAACCAACGCACGTTTCCCTTGCGCGGGTCGTTTCTCGGCGGTGTGACTTTTTCGACCACTGCTTTTGACTGCAACTGCTTTCTCGCACTTTCCACGGGCGAAACCTCCCCCGTGTCGTTCTGTTCACACCCCCTGTTTTTGTACGTTTTCTTCTATCCATCCTTGAAACACACATCGTGATATTTTAGTTTGTTCTCGCCCTTCATCGTCTGGCGTACCAGGAGAGAGTAGGGGAGACGAACGCCCACACACACACACACACAGGATGGTGGCGGACGGGCGGTCGTGCTCGCTTCCTATCGACCATCTTCATCCTTTCTTTCTTCCCTAAAACGGAGAGAAAGAATGGTTAAAAAAACATGTTGTAATTGAGTGTGTGAGTGTGTGTGTGCTCCCTCGAAGGGCACAAACACACACACACACACACACACAAAACGCCGAAGAGAGAGTAAAAAGCGTAATTTGTACGGTACTGTTTTATAATAAAATATTAAAACAACACAAAAAAGGCAATTCTTTGCACGACCTGCGAGAGTGTGAGTTAACAGCGCGTTAAAGCTCTCCCAGTGTCGGAAAGGGAATTATATATTTAAAAATGTTCGAAAAAAAAACAATAAAAAATGATACTAAATACAAAAAAAAAACCATTGCGTGTACCTTCTTTCTTTTTTTGTGCGGGGATTTTGTATGCGTTACTGATACGCTTTTCGCTTTCTTTCCTCTCGGCTGTGATGGAGAGATGTATGTAAAAGAATTGTCTCTTTGTCGCTCTCACACTTCAGACACTGAAAACTATCTGAATGTATTTATTACAAATTCCCATTTCGCTCGCCTGCTTGCTTTTGTTCGTTTGTTGAAATGCGAATTAATTATCCTTCTTTTCGGGCGCTTTCAAACTGTTTGGAAGATGGCTACAATGGCTTTCCTCGGCTACTCGAACATACACACATGGCTCGGTTCTCTCGGGACAGTATCGGGAAGCAAAAGTGCAGCAGTAAAACCCTTAACCTTGCAATTCTCCTCCTCCTGTTGTGTTGCTGTTACAAGAAAATGGACAATAATGGCAATAATCTTTCGATGTTCTTCAAATGCAATTTCAAAATGGAAGTAAATTAATTCGTTATCTCCAGAGCTACTGCAGGGGGGACAGCTGTACTGTAACGTAATCAGATATATAAACAATCGCCTGATCCCTGCTGCCTTGATTAGATTGATTAAAAACTGTATCTCTTGTGGCATTGTGTTAGAGTTTAAGCTAAATGTGCACCTGACCCACACACATCTCCCCCTGCTGATTTATGGCGAAACCAAACTGACGTCACGTACACACGAAAAAGGGATTCTTTTATCTTTCGCTAAAGTAATGTTAAAGAATTTTAGCGTACAAATAAAATAAAAAAAAAACAATCGTTGTGAAAGTACGCTCTTATTATTTCATTTTTCTCCTTTATGGTAGAGTACGCGTATTTGCGTGCTTTACGCCTTTAAATTTCCCTCTCTTTCTCTCTCTCTCTCTATCGCTCTAAGCACTACTAAGTTAATGTTAATTGTTTTGTGTGTGTGTTTGTGTTATTTAATTTTTTTTTTCGCAACAAAAAGGCCTCTCATTTACTGTGTGTTTTAGTTTCTTTTTTTTAGTTTAGTTTAAAGTGCTCCTCCTCCTCCGATTGTTTGCCACGCAGGCCAGCAGGCAGGCAGGTTAGAGCTGTTTGGTCTTTGGAACCAATGTTAGTTGTGATTGGATTGACAGATAATCTCTCTCTATCTCTCTATCTCTGGTGGTGTTGTTACTGATTTTATTTGTAAAGTTACGCTCGTGTTACAATAAGAACGAAAAGGGACAAACAACCAAAACATAGTGATGTTGTTTAGGTTATTTTGCACATCATTACAACTGTAAGTAGTAGTTCTGTTCAATATTATTATTTTTACAGTTGAATTCTCTGTAGCGCAGTAGCGCGCGTGTCACGCATTACTCTTACTCCTCCTTGCTTGCTGTCCACGTACGGGAACAAGATGTACTAAACTTTATAGTATTACCCTTTCCGGAATATATGCGCGGCAGTACAGAGGTATGGTGTGTGTTAGAAAGTGCTGCGCGTGTGTATTCACACGTGTAATATAAAATAAGAGGGAAGAAAATGCAAGACAAACGACTCAACGCGTTTCCGTCGTTTCTAGTTCTGGCGATGTACCGCAATGCGCTACTACCGCTTCTTATGTCTGTGTTTGCTACGGATTTCCTGCGTTTGTTTTTGAAGAACGCAAACAACAAAACACATACCTATCTATTATAGAGTTCTTTTCTGGTTTTTGTGGATGTCAATTGTGCGCACAGCTTTACCCCGCTGTGGGCGATAATTTTTAAATTATTCGCTTACAACATACGCCGCCACCGCTTCTCCCGCTTCCCTTTCCCAGGTCGCCGTCATCGCGGGCCGAAGAAGGGCGAGGTTCCGCGGCAGAACAAATATGTGTAGTGTTTAAAGAGATAAAATTATATATTAACTCCACCACACGCGCACGCCCCATGTGGCTTCCATGTTGTGTTGATTGGTTGATCCGTGCGTGCGTGCTATTACATGATACGGCACTTTTCGTCGCCCCGGGGTTCACCCTAGAAAAAGGAAAATAATACAGTAACAGGTTAGACAAACATCACAGCGTAATGAGATGTAACGTAACGTAGTGTAACGTGTAACTAATGTCTTTAGAGATTCATAAAACTATTCGAATCACTCATCACTAAAGATATGAATGAATCAGAACAAAAGATTCATGAAACCCAACACTAAACGTAACGTCATTAAAAAGAGGAAAAGGTTCATCAAATGATGTATTTCACTCACCTGTTGATGATGAAGCTCCTCTCCGTAGCTTCCGAGGTATTCACGGTGGCGCGAGGCGGCAGTCGAAACCATTCGCTTCACACGCTCCGAGGCGGCTACCTCCTGCAATATAAAAATGCATTTAAAACCTCTTCTCTTCTTCCAACTAAAACCCCTTTGAATCGTGTTTTACCTCGCCTTCGGCATTCAGCAGATGCGTAGTCATGTTGTCACCGGCGAACCACTTCTGCCCCTTCATCACGATCGTCGTCGGCGGCTCGTGATCCTTGCCCAGATCGGACGACCAAACGGTCACAAAGGCGCCACCGTCCATCTTCAGCGAGCGGTGGAATTTGAACACGGTTTCGTTGCTGCCCACCTTCCGCAGCACGGTCCATCCACCGATTTGTACTTCCTACGGGAACGGGGGAAACAAACATCATGTTTCATTTGCAAAATGGAGGAGAATTTAACATCCAAAACCATCTGCACACTTACCTTGCCGGATTTGTTGTGCAGCTTCACGTACTTGCCCTCCGGGTCGACCTCCACGATCTCGACGTCGCCCTTAGCGGACGAGGTGACGGAGTAGTCCGACACGCTGCGCTCGTCCGACTCCTCCAGCACGGTGCGCTTGCGCTTGGCCGCGGCACGGCTGGGCGTGCGGCGCACCACCCCGCTGCGCGACAGGCTGCCCGACATGCTCGACTGCGAGAAGATGGACGTCTGGCTGCCGGGCGTTATCTTCAGCCGGTCCTCCTCCGAGCTGAGCAGCTTGTCGTACGCGGCAATCTCCATGTCGAGCGAAATCTTGATGTCCATCAGATCCTGGTACTCCTGCAGCTGCATCGAGATTTCCTTCCGCAGGCGCTCGACCTCCTCCATCATCTTGGCCTTCTCGTCGGCGTGGCGCAACCGCTCGTGGTTCATCTGCTGCTCCAGATCGCGAAGACGAGCCTGCAAACAGAACAAAACAAAACATCATACATTTTTTGTTAATAAAACAATGCTTTACAGAAGAGTCTCATGCATGGTATAGGTTTGTCTAGGCGCACTGACCTCGTACAGATCGGAAATTTCCTCGCGGTTGACGCGCAGCTGCATATCGTACTGGTCGCGCAGATCCTGCAGCGTCTGCTGCAGCTTCGCCTCGTACTGCTCCGACAGCATGCCATCGATTTCGCTGATCTCCACCTGCCGGCGCGTCTTCGTCTCGGTGATCTCCTGCTGGTGCACCTGATCCTTGAACGTCAGCTCCTCGCGCAGCGTCTGCACCGAGTTCTCCAGCTCGACGCGCGTCAGCGTCTCGTCCTCGAGGTTCTTGCGCAGCGCATCCAGCTGCTTGCGCAGCTTGGCCAGCTCCTTCTCCAGCTCCTTCTGGTCGTCCTTCGCCTTCTTGTGTTCCGACACGAGCGAATGGTACTTGGTCGACAGTTCGTTGGCGCGCGCTTCCTGGGCACGTGCGTTCCGATCGGCGTCGGCCGCTTCCTTCGTCTTACGCTCCAAACTGTAAACCCGGAGTGGATGGGAATAGTGATGAAAAGAAGGCAAAAAGTAACATAAAACATTAGTATGTATGCAACTACAAGCTGGTATCAAAACGTCAGAATAGCGAGAGCCTATATTTACTTAACTGTCATTTTTCTGGCTTTCATTTGATTTTGTTGACTTGATATTGAGTCAATTTCTTGAAAACAGATCCAACATACAAATAATAATGAATCCGTTTGGTTCTTGTTTCATAAACTATTGCATTTCAGTGCCAAATTCGTGCTGGGGAGTGATCGTGATCGAATAACCACATCAAATTCGAATAAACAAACGGACAAAGTAGTGGTTCGACACAGTTTTGTCGTAAAAGCATTGTGTACATACATTTCAACACACCTTTTCAGGCACTATGTTGTAATAAACCATCCATTTAGGAACACCTTCGATGAACCAATTATTCCTTCTTTAGCCCGGTATCGGCCTCTTCCTCCCTTCAATGGATGGAGCCATTTTCTTTACAAGCAAAACGGTTTCGCATTCAAAACACGTTCAACATTCTTCTCTTTCACTACGTTCTTCCACCAGCAGCACGTCCGTGGAATTGTCGTGGAATTTCCATTACTCATGCAGTAGGTTAGAAGCGCTCCCGCCAACAAGTTGAAAAAGGGCGAGATTATGAATAAGGTTTTATAGCGAGAGACTGCTCTTAGCGCGCGCGATCCAATCGTCGTACATTCCTCTTGAGGTTGTAGAGTAAAACCAGGAAAGGGAGAGAAACAGAAAGAGAGAGAGAGAGAGAGTGCAAGAAGAGGAATTTGTTTGCTCCACCAAACCCCATCAAGCACACGTGGTTTGTATCATCATAGCGTAACGCACAGCAGCACCAGCAGCACCAGCATGATCATTGGTGTGCGTTTTTATACTTGGCGCGGCGTTTGGCTTAAAGCGGGACATGTGTGCCGGCTACAAAAAGATAACGGGGCAAGATGATGATCATAGTTTTGGCGTAAACGCACATTGATGAGTCCCCGGGGCTACCCGGGCAGCCTCCTATGACTAAATATAGCCTGTTAGTTTTCATCAGCAGCATATCGCCGCACAGCACGGCAGCATGGTTGTGTGCGTGATTTTTGGGCGTTTATTTCCATTTTCTGAACTATACGCTTTCGCTAACGCATGCATATTATTAATATTGCTCTCCCCCGAACCTTCACTCCCTATTGGTTTAAGGGGAGGTCTTTATGCGCCCGGTGTGGGGTGACAATGACCCCCTTTGAAACCGGGAGTGTCAAATTGGAGAGAGCGTTCAACGACAAAGTGGGATAACAAACAAATTATACAAGATGCGTTTCCATCCACTTTCTTTTCCGTTTCTTTTCTGTGCTTCATTCCTATTCTTGCTTGATTTCTTCATATAGTTTTTGACGTGTAAACGAAACAGTTTCTTGAATTTTGCCCTCTTATCAAAAGGAAACGCATTATTCAGCGCATTCGACGAAGCAATTCTGCCCTTCGTTCCGTTCGATCACTGTAATGAGCGAAATTCAATCAAAAATTAAAAATTTAAAAATCAAAAGTTCGAAAGTCAATCCAAAACAAGTTCCGAGTGCGCGGCGCAGGCTTCTCCAATACGGGACAAGCGGAAGGAGGAACTCCTACGCGATGCCTTCGCGTGGTGCGGCTTGGCGTCACCACGCAGCCCTCACCAATACACTGACAATCGAGCAGCGCGATGCATCGCTTCCCTTACCCAAACTTCCCTCCACCCAATGTGAAAAATGCATTTCCCTAAACGCTTTCCCTCGCGGTCATCATCCCCTACATGACCCTTACGTCGGTTAATCGTTTATTTTCTTTTTGCCTTTTTTTCTCCCTTCGACGTTCGCCCTCCGAACGAGCAGAGAGCTTTGATCGTACGGAGGAGGATGATGTCATGCGCGCGTTTTGCGCCCGCGCACTCACACACACGCACGCGTACGCACGCCTGGCGCAGGGGAGGACGCGCCGTCCACAGTCATGGACGACCGCTTTCCCTCGAACGCCTTTTTTCCGCATTTTTCTTCTTCTCTACGCGCGTACATTAACTCACAGCGAGCAATCAAAGAGGCGCGAAGGGACGGGTTGGGTGTTCAGAGATCGACGTCGCACGAGCGCATGGGATTGAATGCGCTCACCCGAGCAGTGAGTAGGAGAGCGCGGCCTGGAGATTTACATTAATAGTCAATATTTGATTTTCCATCGAAATGCGACGGAACCATGCGTGCATGCCGTAAAATGCCTAAAAAACTTTCAAGCACAACCGAACTTGTGTGCGTATGCGTGTGTGTTTGCACGTCCCTTTACGCATTTTATATTTCATGTTTCCTTCACCCTCAGTCTTTCGGTGCTTGCGGTGTTGCTTGCGGTTGTTGTTTATAATGGAGAAGATCACCACAGCAAATGCATTTAAATTGAAAGATGTGGGAACTTCAGCGCCTACTAGCGGGGTGAATGGATCACACAGCTTCTAAACGAGACGCTCGCACTCTTCCTTCTCTCTCCCTCTCTCTTGAAACAATAACCAAACAGAGAAGAACGGGAGTAAGTAAACAAAAGCGGAAATCATAAAATCCCTCTTCTCTGTCTAGCTACTTTGGAAGTTATTTGTGAGCTCTTCCTTCGGTCTTGAACGTGAAAACAGATCTTTTTTTGAATTATACAAGAATGTACAAGCATTTTTTATCATCAAATACGTGTTCTAAAGAATATTTTTT
This sequence comes from Anopheles coluzzii, assembly GCF_943734685.1. Lineage (NCBI taxonomy): Eukaryota > Metazoa > Arthropoda > Insecta > Diptera > Culicidae > Anopheles > Anopheles coluzzii. The sequence goes on from NC_064671.1 coordinate 88,965,872, forward strand.
AACAAAAGAAAAACTTTAAAAGAACTTCCACACTATGCATAAATCACATGTTTTTCTAACGTTGTTACAGCAGTGTGTGAGCAAGGTTATGCGTCTTATCCACTGCTTTATCGAAGCGGTGTACTTTAACTGAGCGGACGTGCCACCCCACATAGGCATTTTATGAGCGAGCCACCCCGCGCCTGATTCTACGAAATGGCTCTCGAGAGATTATTATTGCCCGAGTGGCAGCTTTAATTGCTGACAACCGCCATACGCCCGCATACGCGAAATGACAAATATGTTTCACGCCGTTTTCACTCCATCCGGCCGTGTGTCCCTCCCGCTACGATCGGACCACCAATCGATTTAGTGAAGGCTGCACATTTCACACTTGTCAAACAACCGGCTTTTTTCTTTCCCCCGATCCGGGGGGAGAATTTGGAGACTGATGTCATCTTAAATTTTAGATATCCAGTCAGTTCCTCGCGCTCTCGCTCTCTCTTTCTCTCTCTCTCTCTCTCCATCTCGCCCCCGAATTACGTCACTGTTGTTTGATTGCCGCCAACAACGCAGCGGAACAACCTTCTCGCCCCAACGCCTTCAAAAGCGAAGCCTTGAACGACGTCAGAATCCATGTGCTGTTGTGCTTCGAGACCACCAGTGACCGAGATGACTTCATACACAGCATGACGTAATGGTGTTTACAATCCAACCACGGTCGTCATGGGGACACTTTCAGCAAGCAAACCACAGGCACGCACAATCTCGTTACCGGCTGGTAGCATTTGTCCACCTTAAATGAATTTCGAAAGCATTAAAAATGTAAACCCATCGAGCAGGGCGCGCTCGGCAGGGTAAACAAATCACCCTGCCCCCTCTGCCAGCCTGCCTGTACCGTTTCACGAAAGCATGATGGCGGGTACAGTCAGAAATAGAATCTCATCGATGATCTACATAAAACGATGACGTCACCTATCGAATCCCACACACACACGTTCGCCCTTGTTTTCCTTTGGCCTGCCTGCTACGACGGTTCTGCTCGAGTAAATGCACACGCTCGGCGGGAGACAACTGCTCGCTTGCCGCCGATAAGATTCGAGCAGCTCTCGACACTGCTCCCCCACGGGGGGACAATCCTAGCAACCACGCAAGATGCATCCTCCCCTTTCGTTTCCCTGCTTACCGCTTCTTTAGCTCGTCGTTTTCCTCGAGAATGCGCTTGCCGTCAATCTCGAGCCGGGCCTTTTCGCGCGACGTATCGTCGAGCAGCTTGCGGGCATCGGACAGCTCGTGCTCGTACATCGACTTGATGTTGGACACCTCGCGGGTGGTCGTGTCCTGCGAGGTGCGCACCTCCATCGTGAGGCGCGAGTTCTCCTGCTCCAGGTAGCGCACCCGGTCGATGTAGCATGCCAGCCGGTCGTTCAGGTTCTGGAGGTCGGCCTTCTCCTGCAGCCGCGAGTGGCGCGTCGGGCTGAGCGGGCTGGCCGGGCGGGCGCTGTGGTGGTGGTGCGCTGCCGACGCACCCGTCGCACCGCTCCCACTCTGCTGCACCGGGGTGCTGGCCTGCACCGGGACCGGCGTCGACGCACCGGAACGCTTCGCTCGCTGCGACATTTTCACTTGCTTTTACGCTTCTTTCTCGAGCACCGTAAAATACGCTTTAAATGACACTTTTTTCTTCACTGGCTTGGTGCAGAAAAAATTTCTCACGGTGAGGGGGAAGCACGCTCCCTTTACAACACTTTCACAACTCTACGCACACACACAAACAAACTCACACACACGCGCGCGCGTGCTTTCTCGGGAAGGCGGCTACCGAAATCGGGAGGGAACGACTGACGGGCACGCGCTTGCTGCTTTCTCAGTCGGCATTCACCGGGAGGGCCTCTTTTGCAACACCGGAAACTGGGCCCAGTGGTCGGAGTAATCGATCTTTTTTGTGCAGCTTTCCGTGCTAGTGGTGTTGCTCTATCGCCACCGACTGCACTACGCGCGGTGGATCACTTATTTCAACGAGAACGGGCACAAAATCCAACGGACAGACATACGTTTTCGTCCACACACGGAAAAAAGCACCAGAAAAATGGCGTCACCGTTGCCGCTGTCAGGTCGGTTGACGGTGACAGGCCGGGCGGCCATGTTGGATTCGGATGGGAGCGGCTTTGACTGATGTGGATCCGGGTACGTACAATATTTTTATCATTTTTATAACAAGTTGTGGTTGAAGACATTTTTACTGATTATGAAAAATGCAAGACTTTTTTCTCATATTTTTTGTGTAAAATCATGTCCGAAATCATGATTATTTTATTTTGTTGTTCTTGATCTGCTCGAATAATGTCATTATACAACGGAGCTATCGTTCCGATCCGGTCAGTGGTGATGTGCTTCAATAATGAATTTGAAAAACATAATCCGGCATTCTGAATTCAAATTTAACGGCTCAACTTCAGCGAGAGTTTTTTTTTTTGATTTTCTCGTAAATATATTTATGCTTATTTTAATTGGCACACAATTTATAAGCATCACATTATGTGCATATTTTAGCCGTTTTAACTTATCTCAAGAGTAACAATAGAAAATCGTACGATAGTTTTCGTACAGCTTGGACGAGAGTTCCGTGCTATAAACCGTTGCTATAAAATAATTTCAAATATTTATCGTTTTAATCGTTACATATGTATGCAAAATATGAGCTGCAAAAGGTTTTTTTTTATTACAAAAAATACTGTATTTGTTGTTGTCTTAAGAATTCAATTTATTTATTGAAGCCAACTATCACAGATCGATGAATACACCCGCTCCACCGGTCCAATTTGGGCCTTCAGTACAAACGCTTCATTCGGCAGCAAAACAATGTCCTTCGTTGCCATCGAACCTCTACAAATAAGGATAATTATTTTAATAAACAAACCATAATTCCTTTGCCATGCTGAAAACTCACCCTCGAATGTTATGCGAATTCACACTAACGACCTCAAAGTACAGCTTGCCAGGAAGCGCATCGGCCAGCGTAATGCCACTGATCACCTCGATCTGACTGCCAAAGTTAGCTAGGGTAATGTAGGTGCCGAAATTGGTCAGCTCTCGCACAACCGCCAGCACGGAATCGCCGAGCGCAACTGCTTTCACCGTACCGAGCTGGTAAGTTTTCGTCTTGCGCAATTCCATCATCGATTGGTACACTTTGAGGTGACTTTTTTCGGCCGCAAGTTGCGCCTGCACGTTCACTTCCCTGTACCGGTCGCCGACGGGTAGCCAGGTTTTGGAGCCGGTAGTAAACCCAGCCATTGCCGTATCATCCCACTGGAACGGTGTGCGGCACGGATCGCGTGACTTTTCCGCGTATAGGTCTTTGCCTGCATTGCAGGCCGCCGGATCGACGGTGTCCTCCCAGGAGATGTACACATCGGTCATGCCAATCTCTTCCCCTTGGTATGTGACACTTGCGCCGGAGAGGGACAACAGCACCATGTTCAGTGCGTCAATTCGTTCCTCCCCGAGACGCGTGGCAACGCGGGGACGATCATGATTGCCCATCTGTAACCCGTGAGACCGTGGGAAGCTTAAGTAGGATTTGTTCTGCAGCGGTTACCATGCTCAAAGACTTACCACCCAGTTTGGCACCTGTCCGGCAGGCAGTATGCTCATCCAATCCTTGACCACCTTCACGTAGTCCGCTGCCGTCGATTGCTTGTCCACCTCGGTAATGAGTCGAAAGTTGAACGGCATATGGGATCCCAACCGTCCTGTACTGCTCGCGTAGTACGTCTTGATCACATCTAGCGTTGAGTAGGCCTCCGTCATGATGACACGCGTCTCGCCGCCATGCTCTGCCTGGAATGCATCAATCAGTTCCCGCCATTCGTACACCATCTCGACCGTTTCTGGCAGATCCTGCGTGTAGATGTGTCGCAGGTAGTTGGTATCTTCGGGATCATCCGTCAGCCCGCTCACTGGCTCGTCGCGCAGCTGCGTATCTTCGTACAGCGTCGGCACGGCATCGATCCTGAACCCGTCCACGCCCTTGCCCAGCCAGAACAGCAGCACATCTTTCATCTCCTGAACGACCGTCGGATTTCGGTAGTTTAAGTCCGGTTGCTCGACGGTGAACTGGTGTAGGTAGTACTGTTGCCGCTGATCACTCCACTGCCATGCACTGCCACGGAAGGCTTGAATCTGTAACACATATCAGATAGTATCATCCATCATCTGTGTGATCATCACTCGCTATCCCCAAACTACTGCTACATACCCAATTGTTTGGTGGTAAGTTCCTACCGCCCGCCGGATTAACCTTCCCATCATGCCACACGTAATAGTCCTCATAGCCCGGCTCTCGCTGTTCCGACTTTACGAACCACTCGTGCAGATTGCTCGAATGATTCGGCACAAAGTCCATGATCACCTTCAGGCCGAGTCCGTGCGCCTGCTCCACCAACCGCTCAAAGTCAGCCATCGTTCCAAACTCCTCGTGAATGTCCCGAAAGTCAGAAATGTCATAGCCAAAATCAACCATCGGTGATTTGTAGATCGGTGACATCCAGAACGCCTTCACACCGATCGACTTCAGGTACGGCAGCTTCGAAGCGATTCCGTTAAGATCGCCCACACCATCCCCATCACTGTCCATGAACGATCGGGGATAGATTTGATAGAAGGCAGCCTTTTCCCACCAATCGCGGGACGTTGGTACGGTAAGATCTAAACATGCCACTAAAGAGAGTGCCCCAGCAAGGGCTACACACACAATCCAGAATGGGTTTGGAGTTCCCATGGTTCACTTCACTGCTACTGGAAGGATTGGTGTTGTGCGTGGCGTTTTATATAGTGCAGCAATTGTGAGGCAGGTCAATCAGGAAGCGGGTGGGATTAACTAAACAAATTGAAACTAGTTTTCGATAAGATACTGTTGATAGCTGAGGGTTCGATCGAATAGAGGAGAGATTAAGCTGCGCTAATTGAAGTGTAAAAATGACAACGACGCAACTTCGATAAGAGCAGTCAAGACACTCAGTTAGACAAGAGAAGTTTCTCTATTTGTATAGACAACTACACAGTGAACGACAAGAAGAAAAATGTGTTTTTTAATAATATGAAATAATTTATTTTGGTGAGATTTAATTAACTCCTATTTACAGACTGAAACGGGGGACGTCTTCTTTACGTCTAATATCTACCATGACGCGGATGAACTTCGTAGTATCTCCTACTTATTATGTTACGGTTTATGCGCAAAACGCGCTCTGCCTAACAGTCGAGTAGTACCTGTGTTTTTCCTAGTTTGAAAAAAAATAATAGAAAGTCTGCTGTTTCATCGACCGGAGAGCGGTTCCCCGATTCAGTTCGATTCAATCGCCCGGTGCTTCGCAATATCCCTCTCGACCTCCGTTTCTCTTTTTTTTCTCGCTCGCTAGACGAAGGCGTACAATTCGATTGTACCGCTGTAACACTAATAGTTGTAATTGAATTCGCCGTGTTTATCACAAACCTACCGTTTGATTGTTGTTTGCATTTTTCACTCACTAATTCCCTCTCTCTCTTTACTCCGGAGGTGGTACGTATCACGAAACAATTCCCCAACCAATCCACGCGTTTGTTGTTGTTGTTTGGGTGGCATCCCCACAATCAGATGCAATCCTCGCCGGGAGGATTTTAATACATGGATCACTGCGACATCATCCCCCGGATGGTCATCGTTTTCGCCAGAATATTTTCGTTATCCCGTGAATCGCGTAGGAGATGCTGTTGGGAGGGAAGGCATATAAATGGCAGCGAGTGGGGAATAGGGTTGGGTTGCGAAGTTTGTAGAGCAAATGGTACAAAGTTGGAGATTGAATTCCTCTCTTCCAGGTCGTAACGTATGCATTGAACAGATGGACTTATTTTAATTGGTAATTGCACTATTTTTTTAAGGAATGTGACCGTGATTTTAAAGGCTATCAATTTAAGAAACAGGGACGTTACAGGCCAATCTTATCTATAATAATTATACTTCAACTTTTGAGAATGAAAGATAGTTCTCGACATTATACATTGCTGTGGTTCAATCTCAAGGACTAAAAGTGGGAGAAAGAATCAATTGATTAGCTCAATTAATCGTAAACAGTGACTGGAGCAATCAGTATAGGTGGAGATATTCTTGACATTGTGGACACAAATTGAACAAGTGGACATTAAATTGAATGGTTGGCAGAGATGTCGGCTCCTTCAGCGTCCTATAAAATCAGTCCACTGGTTTAATGCATACGCTAAAATCAAAACAGTGCATAAGAGTTGATTAAATTACATTTGATCGTGACTTCCGTTCTGTAAGTTTCTCTCAAACCAGTTGTACCGAAACCACCACCACCAGTTGTGCCCAAACCAGCCCACTTCCTGCTTGGGAATCGTGTAAAATATCTCATTTAAAATGCTGCATAAAACTTATTTTATTTACATCCCTTGGAGGGGAGTACATACACGTAAACATACACATATTCTATGACGTCAGCCATAACTATAGATCATAGCTCAGCTGGATTAAGGTTACAACTAAACACATTGGGTAAATTTCACCGGCTCTAGAAGATTAATGTCGACATATTAAACACCACAAACCCTTTGCTCGTCCCTCTTCACCCAGCAGCCAGCTGCACGCTAGGCAGCCGTCTATTGCGTTCGTACGCTTCCGCCACCTCCTGTTCATGTTGATGTGCGATCGTGTCATGGTTACCGTTCGAAACAGTGTTACTGCTGCCGCTGCTGCTGCTGCTGCGAAAGCGTGAAAGGAAAAAGCGACAGAAATAACAGATTTGCGAACCAACAAACACCACCCAGCCGAACAAACCTCCGAAAGACTAGAGCGTTAAAAAGTAGGACAAAATGGGTAAGAGTAGCATGAGGCAGATGTTAGCTAAGTAAAACCCGGCGACACCCCTTTGGGACACCATCAACACGCACGGAATGGCTGTACAGTGTGCGATATGATGTGTGCGTCAGTGTAATGCGTGCGAACTCTGGGTGTCATCCGCAAAGGCGTATTTGGGCAAGCGGGCAGCACATTAATGGATGGGACAAGGCAAGCTAGAACAGTTTCTTGTAGAGTACGTACGAAGAGCTAATCGAGCTGAAGAGCCAATCCTTCCAGCCCTTGTTGCTTTCGTCGATTTTCGCCTCCACCTCCTCGCAGAAGTACTTGCGATCGTGCGATCGTCCACTCTTCGCGTCGCACAGGATGCGCTTGCGGCACTCATAATCACATTCCGGCTTCACTGGCGAGGCCTTCCAGTAGTGTCTGTAGTGCGGTCGGTGGAAAGAAGAGTAAGTTTAGAGAACGCTCGAGGAATAACCAGAAATCATTACTTACTTGTAGTACAGATCGAACAGCTCCTTACTGTCAGTCATGTTGTTGATCAGTTGATCCCAGTCGGCGGGTCGCAGACCCTTCATGCCGTACGCTGCCCGTGTCGAGTACAGCTTGTACCAGATGGGGTAATCGTAGAGATTAGCCTCCTTCAGGTTCATGATCCACGATTCATGATCTACGACTAGCTGCAAGATCAGAACAGAGTTGTTCAAAATAAGATCCTTCCCGTCATTCTCGCATCACACTTACCCGTGTAGTTTCATCGTGATCTCCATCGATGTAGTAGATCCGATAGCCCGGATTCAGATCATTGTACGGCGTCACCGATGGTCCAATGTACGCGATGCTGGTCGCCCGGCTCAAATCGTGCGGATCGTAAAACACCTCAAACTCGTCGAAGTGCGTGTGGCCAAAGAACTGTGCCGTAATGGTGCTCTCGAAGCGGGACACAATTTTGTAGTAATTCCTGCTCCACACCTTCAGACAATCGGAATGCCCCGGGGGAATGTGTCCAATCACGTGCACCTTTTCACCCGCAAACTCCGCACTCTGCAGCTCGTAGATGAACCACTGCAGCTCGGTAGCGGGATCGGTAGAGTTGAGCAGCAGCCACCAGTTCTTGTTGTTGCAGTAGTTCATGTTGAGCGAGATGATTCGATACCCAGGACGCACCAGTACGGAGTAGAAAGCACCGCGCCTTACCGTGTGCGAGACACTTGCCGGCAACCAACGCCGCCACTGCACATCCAGCTCATCGTACAGCCAGGCGATCGAACTGTCCACCTGCTGTACGTACGGTGGCGGGAAGCTGTTCACCGGAGCACTCTCGTGATTACCCAACGCCGGGAAGATCGGTATACCCGGGAACTTCTCCGTCATCTGCGTCACCGTCTCCTTCAGCACCTTCAAATTCTCCTCCTTGGTCTGATTCCACACGTCGTGCGGTGGCAGATCACCCGTCCAGATGATGAAATCAATGTCCGAGTGTGTATCAGCGATGTGGTTCAGCATGTGATCAACCGTTCGCTTCGGCGTGTCACACTTTCGATAGTCACCCCACTTGCCAGCCGCACCATTCGGTGTAGTCGGTCGTCCATTCGTCAGCCGACAGCACAGCGGCTCATTGCAGTCCGCGTTCGAACCCTCCGCATAGTACGGATCGAAGTGCGTATCGGACAGATGCAGCACCTTGAAAATGGGGGCCGCTTCCTTCGGCAGACCCAGCTCCCGTGGGTCCGGCTTCGGGACGGGCGGGAACTCAACCTCCCACTCGTGGTACGGGTTGTAAATGTCTCCGCAAGCGTCCCCGATGATGAAGCTACAGATCTCGTCCGGCCCGATCGTGATGCGCTTCAGCACGTAGATCACCTCCACCCCGAACAGCTGGCTCACTCCTTCGCAGACTCGTGCCGACTGGATCTTCAGCTGCACACAGTACTGGTAAATCATTTTGATGATCTCTTCCTTGCTTTTCCCGGTGCGTATGTAGTGCTGCAACAGTCCAGCGCCCGCCTTACACGCGGTGCAGGAGACCTGCGACATGACGCTCGTTTCCAGCTCGAACGCAACCTGCTGCAGATTGAAGTACTTGATCGTTTTGGTGAGCAGGGGCGGTAGATGCGACTCCTCCTTGGGGGAGTAGAACAGCGTCCGGGCGGTTGCATTCTCCTTCGCCTCGTGCGCACGCCTTAACAGCTGCTCGTCCTCGTCGCTCTCGATCACCGCGTACCGTGGTGGTAGCTGGTGCTTGTTGTTCTGATTCTGCAGCAGCGGATAGATGCTGCGCGGTGCTGCCTCCGCCGTCCAGTTATCCTCCGGCGTCTTCCATTCTACCGGCGGGCGGTGATTACCCGAGTTGAACAGAAACGGATGTGCTATAGAGAGAGAGAGAGAGGGAAGTAGAGGATAGCACATGATCAATACAATCCATCAAAGATCTACTTTGGGATTACTTACACTGTGCCAGGCGCAGTATCTCAAGCAGTACTATGAACACGATCGGGAAGTAATATTGGCTCATCTTGTTGCTGGTTCGCTCTTTGTTGCAGCTGTAAGAGAAACATTCATTTAGACACTCACACACACATACACACACTCGTTAAGCTCCGCTTTCAATTCTGACTTCTTAATAACACTCTGAAGCTGGACTGCACGGCTTCTTGGCAGTCGTCGACCGATCGACGCCAAGGACGTTGTGGTAATTTGCAGAGTGGGTTTAGCGCAATTATAGACTAGTCGGTGGGGAAGAAGTGCACACAAACACGCAACCGTACGCTCTCTAGAATTGCTTTCTTTGCAAACACACACACACCCACCAGCAGTACAAAGACACCACGACTTGATATATAACCCTTTGTACAATGAGTGCCTCATCGGAGCCATAATATATTGTGTGGAGCATTTTAATAATCTCGAGCAACGCCCCAACGCCCGTGACAAATCAATATCTAAACAAACATGCAACCTTATCAGTTTCGACGCCTCAGCCCGACAACAAAGCCTTGAGTTCTTGAAACGCAGAGCTTCTAGCTGGTCTTAAATACGGAAAGATCTAGGCTTGGGCAATTTGATTCTTTTCAGTGAACGCGTGCGATGTAGTTCGTTCAGTATGATGAACTGAACGCGTGCGGTAGGTCAGTCGCTCAATTGGAGCTAAGTACCATTTTTAAAAATATCATGTTTCATTTTATCGAGATTATAATGCAAGAACAGAAAATTTTGCTTTTAATGCTGCATTTTTAATTATAAGTACAGTCAGTCCGAGATACGCGGTTCATGCATAACTAGGTAACTAGGTTTTTACATTAAACCATTTATGTATAACAATTCATGCAGAAAATTTGAAAATTTCTGGTTTTTAAGAGGCTCTCAAATTTTTGGTAAAACAGTAATTTATCTTAAGTTGATTTGTAACGAAAGCTGATCTAAACGAGTAAAATCTACAAGCTTTCTCTTTTATGTTGCTGTGCGCTTAACGAGTTCTTTTTGTGCGACTGAACTAACTGAACGCGCGTGCGACAGTGTGCGACAAGAGTTCTTTTGGTGCGGTAGTGTGCGACTGACCCCACTGAATACGAGTGCGGCAGTGTGCGACTGAACTAACTGAACGCGCGTGCGGCAGTGTGCAACAAGAGTTCTTTTGGTGCGGTAGTGTGCGACTGACCCCACTGAATACGAGTGCGGCAGTGTGCGACTGAACTAACTGAACGCGCGTGCGGCAGTGTGCAACAAGAGTTCTTTTGGTGCGGTAGTGTGCGACTGACCCCACTGAATACGAGTGCGGCAGTGTGCGACTGAACTAACTGAACGCGCGTGCGGCAGTGTGCGACAAGAGTTCTTTTGGTGCGGTAGTGTGCGACTGACCCCACTGTATACGCGTGCAGCAGTGAGCGACCGAACTAACAGAACGCGCGTGCGGCAGTGTGCGACAAGAGTTCTTTTTGTGCGGTAGTGTGCGACTGACCCAACTGAACACGCGTGCGGTATGTGTGCGACTGACCCAACCAAACATGCGTGCGGCTGTGTGCGAATGACCCATCGGCTATGAGTGTTCTTTCTCACTCAGCACTCACTCAGGGGTCAGTGTGCGGCAGGAGTTCTTTTTGTTCGGCTGTGTGCGATTGATCAATCTGACCACGCTAGCAATATGTGCATTCTTTCTCGCGCAAAGTGCGATCGATCTTCTTGTGTCGTTGTGTGTAACAAATTCTGCCGACCCAAAACGAATGCTTTTTTTTCGTTCAGTCTATTACACCGACAGTTATCTTGCATCTTGTTCAGAGCACATTTCAGTTAGTTCTGTATGCGTGCGGATTGACCTACCCGTTCACTTTTTCGCGTGCGGCGATCAACCGCACACTATAATGAACTGAGTGTGCGGCATAGGTCTCGCACAATTGTCCCATGCCTAGAAAGATCATTGGCAAACAACATCTGGACAGTACTAGCTTCCTGCAGTTCTACTAAGGCTACAAAGAAAGCTAGTATAAGCGGGGAAGCTTGCCTGATACTATAGACTTCTTGTTGATGATTCTTCACAATATCAACACACGCCCTAACGCTTTGCCTTACCAAGGGCACACGGGCACAGTCTGTAATCTGTGCTGTGGAGTTATTTACAATCCCAAGGTTTGACGTAACGCACATAGGCTTTGATAATCCAACATCCGGAGAGCCCGCGGAGATGAAAAGTGATATTATGTTTTGATAAATATTCATGTCCCGCTGGCCCTCTGTTGCGATGCCCTTCTACGGACACTACCATCATTTCCTGTTTGTAACGGGGAGTTTTCTACGGGAAGTGATCGCAATTCATCACGCATAGTTCCTCTACACCTCGATCACGACCACCTGCCCAGTGCTGGAGAGTTTTCTACCAGCTGTAACCTACATTTTTCTCCACTCGAGATCTCCATTCTAGGTTGGAGATAGCTAAATAGCTGCAACCAGGAACGATGGCAGCGCAAACGGGTTGCGATCGTCGCTTTTTGCCGCCCGATCGTACGTCCTACGTCTTGCATTACATCACTGGCCACCGGTGGTTGGTGACGGTTGTGATTGCATCGATAAATTAAACTGTGTCATACGCTCGCGTGTGTGGCATTTTGCACACTTGCAATTAGGTCGTCGGTCCAGCGATCTGTCCGAGTCGCGGACGTGCTCCCGGTGCGAAGCGATAAAGCATCAGATGGGAGCATGATCGCTAGAGAACATGTTGTAGCGCATTGTTCCCGCATTGTCTGATCTGGGGTGGACGTTGGAAAAATGTGTTTTCTCATGTTGGAGATCTCGCGATTGGAGCACCGGACACAACAAAGAAATGGAACTTTGCAACAAAGGCTGTATCTCACCAGAGCACGCTGCTTGGATAAGCCGGACAAAGCTCTGTGTGTTCGGATCTCGCAATCAAACCCAAGCAAATCTTCGTTGCACGGAAGATGCATCATCAGCAGCACAAAAAAAAACAGGCCTCCGTTTGCTTGTTAACCCGGTCTTTAGCAAACTTTGCCATTTGCTGTGTTTCTTCCTCCGACAGACCCCTGACGGGTGTGATGAAAGAAAACCCGTTTTTATGTGCTGCGTTTCGGACACACACACACACCAGGCCCAACGATTTGGCGTGTCCGTCTGTCCGTCGATCAGTTTCGATTGCGGAAATGTGGGTCACATCTCAGGCCTGCGGGGCTTTTTGGACCGCTTGCTTGCTGTTGTCTGCTTAATGATGCGAATTTAATGTTTCAACTCTCCGCAGCACTACCACGGTCTTTCTCCCCCGGATATATGATTTCGGAGTTTGTCAAAAGGAAGGAAGGCACAAAGCACAACCATCAAAATCGATGGATCATCATCAACAGCGAAGGAAGACCTCACGTAAGTCTCATCATGCTCGTAAGGCATTTAGGGGATCCTCATTTTGCGTGTGTGTGTGTGTGTGTCTGCCTGCTTCCTTCGTGTGCTGGTATCGACGCCAACCAACCGTGTACTTTCACGCCGCCATACTTCTCGCCGTCCCTCGTGTGCGGTGCGTGCATGCAAAAAGAGAAATGCATGAATAATGGATGCGGTAAGAGTGGTTTTACTTTTTCTTCCAACATCCCCTCCCACCCACCCGCGGGGAGGATTTGGATGGTTCTGGTAGAGGGTGAAATTTGCCTGTCGCCGAAACACTGTGCCGCTGGATGGGTGACACACTCTGCCGATGCCTGTCCAGCCGGCTGTCGGTTGTGTTCGGGCTTTGTTGACCTAGTCGGCATTGGGTGGGGTGAAAATGACGTCTTAAAAATTCGTTACATTCCCCCGCACACACGTAAGCTGCCACGAGCACGAGACATGTCAAGTTTAATGCCAACGCCGTAAATCTTTGGAGGAAAACAATTTCTTCTCAGCTTTACCTTTTTTCAATTATTACATTCCCTTATTGCCACGAGCGGTGTCGTGAGGGCAAGGCAATAGAAAAGATGCAAAGGCATTAAAGCACATTCCTTTCATCTCCACTCCACGGCATCGGCTAAACTTAATGCAGCGCCTTTTCTTCGTCCCCGTGTGCCCACCGAGACCGAGACAGCTCGGCTGCAATTATTTTAATCAACTCACAAGTACGGGTGCGCACAAAACAATAATAATATTTCTGTCACGGATCGCTCCCTCCAGCGATCGCGAAGACGATCAGGTGTGTGTGTGGAGCGGGACCATCACCACATCGTGGAGCACGCGTGAATTGAAAGATTGCACAACCACCCATTATCATATCGGTCGATGGTCGCGTTAACGGCTGGTTTGGTCCCGAGCAGAAGGCAACACAAATAAAACGAGCACCACCACCGATTACTTCGGGAGCTGCACTTGCAACGGTTGCCTGACTGTTTGTGTGGTCTGCTCCGACTTTGGAAGGTGATTGAACAACGCAACGCGACACAAACTGCATTCCCGATGGCACGTCAACGTTTGGGGGGGAGGGAAATTATGCTATTTTCTACTGGCACAATGGAGCGCTCTGCTCCCTTGAGGAGCGAACCTTTTTACTGCGCAAGGTTCGCGCAAGGTTCCCTGGCAAGCGATTACGCCAACGACGCTTGGCGGTTGACAAGCGTGCGGAACCGATTAGCGATCTGTCTGTACACACGCGCCTGCGCGCTATGACGCCTAAGATGGTTACCATGGTTACTGGTTTGCTCAGAATAGCTTCTTCGGCTTGTAGGGACAGCGTTTGTTGTACAAGAATGGGGGAAATGATCTCGTGTTAACGCTAAACAAAGCATTGATCAACCTTGGGCACTGGTTCCTTGACCCTTTTAAGGTATTAATGGATATGTAGCGACCAGACCGCCATCTGGCGTGAGAATCGTGAGCGATCGTGACATCCAGGGACAAGGACACGGATCTCCGTGAAGCGCACTCACCAGGCACACGAATGTGTCAAAGTGACATGCGCCGCGTGTCCAGCGCTACACTTCCTGCTGTCAGCGAGCACATTCTCTCTCTTGCGACCCAACCTCGAAAGCGAACAGACCTCTTCCTTCGCTCCGCGCTCGAAACTTCCTCAACGTGAAACCCTCTCGCACGAACGTGCGCAACCGTTCATAATATAGTGTAAAATAAAGTTCCGTATTACCTACTCACGAAACCCAACGCGTTCGCGACATAAAAAATTAGGGACCACTTTTGTGGCGCCCCTAAAACTGGTGACCCCGACGTGATCGCGTGCGCGAGTGAGTGAGTGGTAACCTGACGAACATCGTGTCCAGCCGGAAAAAACGTGTTTCCATTGTTCCACGGTCCGGTCCGACGACAACGTTCCCCCCCATCATCGAGGAGCGGCCGACCACGAAGGAGGCACCACGCAAGCGCAGCCAGCGAAAAAACCCCCGTGCACAAACCCCGAACCCACGTGAGTGCAAATCGACACCGAAGGTGGCCGACAGTGAAGAACACGGTTCTGGAACATTTTTACCCGACGGAGCGACCGATTCTAGCGGAAAAGTTTCCTCTCGGTGCTGAGCGATCGCCGAACATTTTGCTGACACACCCCGCGCCGTGTCGCACACCCGCCGAGCATTTTGGTACCCGTACGTGTTTGCGCACCCGCCGATCATAACCTCACACGTACCGCCGAGCGCGCTCCAGACCCACGCGGTTTTTGTGTGTGCACCGTGTGTGTGTGTGTGTGGGTGAATGTGCGCAGGCCGACACCGAGCGGATTGCGTCAGAATTTTGCTCGAGCTACGTTCGTCATTTTTTTCGACCGTGCACCGAAGACGTCGTCAGCGCACGCAGCCATCGTTCTCTTCTCGCCGACACCACCGACCGAACGATACCGAAGATCATCGCCCCTCGTTTCTCACACCACCGGCGTCATCGACGAACGCAGCCAACGAGCGACTAATCCTAACACGATCGACCGCGTGTGCGGATTTTTCGTCGCCGAAGGATCGACCTAGCCAACCTCAGCTGGACTTGCTTGCGCCCCCGCCACTAAGGTAAGATCCACCCTTTTTTAACTAACCTTAGTCGTAAGGATGTTGCACAGTCCGCCGGTCCGCGACGTATCGACTCCCGATGGCGTAACCCCGAGTGCCGATCCAGCCGCGAGTGGATCCAAATCGCCTCACGTACCAACACCGCCCGTTCCGAATACCCCGCGCGTACCAGGGCCGTCCGCCTGCGACGCCATGTTTATGCCGCCCGAATCGCAGATTGACACTTTGAATGCCATGCAGCTGAAACCACCGGAGATGGACACCACTGACATTCAAACCTTTTTCTTCGCATTGGAAAACTGGTTCGATGCGTGGAATATCACCACGAACCAACATATTCGCCGTTTTAACATTCTTAGAACGCGTATACCGCTTCGTGTCCTTCCTGAGCTTCGCCCCCTGTTGGAGAACATTCGACAGTACGCTACGGACCGTTACGAGGTAGCAAAGCGTGCAATAATTGAGCACTTTGAAGAGTCGCAACGAAGCCGCTTGCATCGTCTGCTTGCCGAAATGAACCTCGGGGACCGAAAACCATCGCAGCTATTAGCGGAGATGCGCCGCGCCGCAAATGGAGCAATGACGGACTCTATGCTGGTAGATTTGTGGATCGGCCGTCTCCCGCCATACGTCCAGTCCGCCGTTATTGCCACTAACACGGATACCAACGATCGAGCTAAAGTAGCAGACTCTGTTATGGATTCGTTCGCGTTATACCACCGAACGGGCCCGTACCAAACCATCCACGAAGTACGCAACGAGGACTTCGAACGTCTTTCTCGGCAAGTAACGGAATTAGGTCAGCGCTTGGACGCCGTACTGAGCAGGCTCAACGAACGAGAACGCGCGCGACCACGCTCACGTACCCGGCAACGTCAACCGAACCAGGATGCGGTAACACCCAGCGGACACTGCTATTACCACACGCAATACGGGCAAGCGGCGCGGAACTGTCGTCCCCCCTGCTCCTTCAACAATCGGCGGCAGGGTAGTAACTCGGCCACTGCTTCCGATTGACGCTTAACCAGAGGCCAACCTCAACAGATACACGTACTTTCGACCCATAGCTATCGTCTCGTAATAACCGATCCAAAAACTAACATCAAATTCTTAATCGATACCGGTGCAGACGTTTCAGTAATCCCTCGACAACACAGTTCCGTCCCGAGTAAACCCTCCACCATGAAGCTGTTCGCCGCTAATTCTACACCAATCCAGGTTTACGGAGAGTCGCTCTATACTCTCGATTTGGGACTTCGCCGATCTTTCCTTTGGAACTTCATCATCGCAGACGTGGGGACAGCGATTATTGGAGCCGATTTTCTCCAACATTTCCATCTGCTCGTGGACTTGCGCAAAAAATGTCTTGTCGACGCCTTAACGAACGTACGTTCTACCGGAGTGCCGAGCCAAAACCCGTCGGAACCAACCGTAAAAGTATGTGATTCCACCTCACCGATCGCCACTCTCCTAAAGGAATTTCCCGGGTTAACTGCACTATCCACTCCTGGCACCTTACTGCAGTCCGAAGTGACACACCGAATCGAAACGACGGGGCAACCAACATTCGCAAGACCTCGCCGATTACCACCCGAAAAGTACGCAGCTGCCCGCAAAGAGTTCGAATCACTCGTCCAGCTCGGAGTGTGCCGCCCCTCGAATAGCAGCTGGGCCAGCCCGCTACATATGACAAAAAAGGCCGACGGCACCTGGCGCCCTTGTGGTGATTACCGCGCCCTAAATGCAAAAACCGTACCCGACCGTTATCCACTACCGTTTTTACAGGACTTCACGATGCATTTGCAAGGCAAGATCATATTTTCCAAGGTCGATTTGCACAAGGCATACCACCAGATACCAATTCATCCGGATGATATAGCGAAGACAGCCATCACGACACCCTTTGGACTTTACGAGTTCACTACCATGCCTTTCGGATTGAGGAACGCAGCGCAAACATTCCAACGCCTTATCCATGATGTCCTACGAGGACTCGAGTTTGTTTTCCCGTATATCGACGATATGATCGTAGCATCAACGTCCGAGGCAGAACACCACGAACACTTACGCCAACTTTTCGAACGATTGGAGAAGCACCAACTAGCCATCAATCCAGCCAAGTGCGAGTTCTACCGGAACGAGATTTCCTTTCTGGGCCATCTGGTCAACGCTTCTGGTATTCGTCCTCTCCCCGATCGAGTCCAAGCCATCAGCGAGCTGCCACAGCCAACGACGATTATGGAGTTGAAGAAGTTCCTCGCCATGATAAACTACTATCGACGTTTTCTGCCGCACGCCCTGGAAACGCAAGGTATACTTCTCGAGATGACTCCAGGTAACAAAAAGAAGGACAGAACGCCATTAACCTGGTCGCTAGAAGCTTCCGAAGCATTCGCCCAATGCAAAGAGCAACTGAAACGTGCAACGTTATTGGCACATCCCGTGAAGAACGCCGAACTTTCTCTATGGACCGACGCTTCAGATTTCGCAGCCGGAGCCGTACTTCACCAACGCACCAACGAAGACCTGCAACCACTAGGCTTCTTCTCGAAACGTCTCGAAAAGGCACAGCAAAAGTACTCGACCTATGACCGAGAACTTACCGCCATCTATCTCGCCATACGACACTTCCGATACCAGCTAGAGGGTCGGGAATTCTGTATTTATACAGACCACAAGCCTCTAACCTTCGCCTTCCGACAAACGCACGACAATGCCTCACCTCGACGAGCCCGGCAGTTAGACTTCATTGGCCAGTTTTCCACCGACATCCGTCACATCGCCGGAAAAGACAACGTTACAGCCGATCTGCTCTCCCGCATAGAGACAGTGCACGCGACACCGACCATCGATTATGAGCGATTAGCAGAAGAACAAGAGCGCGACCCTGAACTTTCCGACATTCTCAGTGGGAAAATTCAGACGGACTTGTTCCTGCAGAAGACACCAATACCGGGAAGCCCCAAGTCACTCTACGCCGACTGCCCTGGAGGTATCATCAGACCGTACATCACCCGATCGTTTCGAACACAACTTCTCCACGCCGTACATGATCTCAGTCATCCCGGAGCCCACGCCACAGCTAGACTAATAACAGAGCGTTTCGTGTGGCTCAATGCAAGGAAGGAATCCCAGGACTTCGCTCGGAACTGCTTAGCCTGCCAGCGCGCTAAGGTAGGAAGGCACGTCAAAAGCCCCTTGATACCATACCCTGCAACAACAGCGAGGTTCAGTCATATCAACGTAGACATCATTGGACCATTTCCCATCAGTAACGGTAACCGATACTGCCTTACGATAATCGACCGATTTACTCGCTGGCCAGAAGCAATACCGATCTCGGATATCACCGCATCTACCGTCGTATCAGCACTACTATTCCACTGGATCGCCCGATTCGGAGTTCCGGCGCACGTAACAACGGACCAAGGGAGACAATTCGAATCCTCCTTGTTCAAAGAGTTGACGAAAGCCCTAGGAACGAAACACATCCGTACGACAGCCTACCACCCGCAGGCAAATGGAATAATCGAGAGGTGGCACCGCACTCTTAAAGCAGCAATCACCTGCAAAGACACCGCAAGATGGAGCGAACACCTACCGCTAATACTGCTTGGGCTACGAACCACGTTTAAAAATGACATCAACGCCTCGCCAGCCGAACTTGTGTATGGAACGACGTTGACCATCCCGGCAGAATTCTTCATCGCGAAACCGCAAAATGCCCTCGCCGACCAATCCGACTTCGCCAAAACGTTAGAGGAGACGATGAGCAGCATTCGACCACAGAGCACCGCTTGGCATACCAACCGCACACCGTTCGTGCATTCCGATCTGAACAAGTGTACTCACGTGTTCATACGCGACGACACCGTCCGACCTGCACTAACTACACCTTACCACGGTCCATATAAGGTTCTTACACGCAATCCTAAGTCTTTTCAGATACTCCTACGTGGACAGCCAACGCTGGTTTCGATCGACCGCTTAAAACCAGCGTATGGCGCAGAAGAGGAAGCCACCCCGGCCCCGCAGTGCTCGTGGGAAGGGCTAACGACAAACCTGCTGCCGCCAACAACCGACCACTCGGAAACTCTGCCGTTACCGGACGTCCAGGCAAATTCGGACCGCAGAGACGCCACCGCAGCCTCCAAACCGACGTCGCGCGAACAACCAGTGCGTAATCAGACGACACCCGCACCACCATCGCACCCGACGACATCGAGACAAACCGACCGAGCCGCCGTCGACGCCCCACCACCCTCCATCCTACGCCGCAACGACCAGACGGTATCGACCGGCGTCACCAGGTCTCAGCGGAAGGTCATCATACCTCTACGTTACCGGTGACACCGCTCTAGGAGGGGAGTACTGTAGCGACCAGACCGCCATCTGGCGTGAGAATCGTGAGCGATCGTGACATCCAGGGACAAGGACACGGATCTCCGTGAAGCGCACTCACCAGGCACACGAATGTGTCAAAGTGACATGCGCCGCGTGTCCAGCGCTACACTTCCTGCTGTCAGCGAGCACATTCTCTCTCTTGCGACCCAACCTCGAAAGCGAACAGACCTCTTCCTTCGCTCCGCGCTCGAAACTTCCTCAACGTGAAACCCTCTCGCACGAACGTGCGCAACCGTTCATAATATAGTGTAAAATAAAGTTCCGTATTACCTACTCACGAAACCCAACGCGTTCGCGACATAAAAAATTAGGGACCACTTTTGTGGCGCCCCTAAAGATACTTTATGTTGCTGACAATGGTTGGAGGAGTCCAAAAATTGGACAATCATAACAACGCGTTGATGGGAGTTGTGTGATGTACTAAATCAGATGAGCAGATATCTCGAAAAGGAGAAATTCAAAAATATTGTAAACAGTCCTTGGTTCTAACATTACAGCATGGTAGTAATATCAGTTTATAGTTACTCAAGTTATACATGTTTTGTAGATATCAGCGTACCTTGAATTTAAATCCCCTCGTAGGTCTACAACTGTGAACTTTGAGAGCTGTGATAATACAATGAAGTCTAAATGTGTTTCAATCGATATTGAAGATTCTTTCAAAGCGCTTATTGCAGTTCATACCATAGAATACAATGTTTTCGCGATCACATTAAGCCTAGCTAGCTTTAAACTAGTCTGTTTGGCTTTTGAAGGGTCTGAATAATGGATTTATGTTCAATACTTTTGTTGATCTTCGATTCCCGCTCTTTCTACTAGGTTCGCCGTAGAACTGCAATGTTACAAAATATCAAATTTTCATTTGAAAAATCAACATTATATGATATCTGGAGGAGTATACATACAACCCTTAAATTCTGAGTATACATTCTTACTCGACAGCGATATTTAGCTGGTTTAAGCGGTTAGACAGCTTATGTCTAAAGCTGATAAGGCACCATTTGTTAAGAAGACTATTTTCTTCACGTTACGACCTACCGGGTCACAGGTCGGCCTGAACATGAAGGTTATCTAGACTTATTTGTGCCACGTAAATGAATTGTCAAGATTTTGCCTCCAATGGACGATCAAGACAGAAATTACCTCACGTCGAGCCTTTACTGCAGTCGGCGCTTTCTGTGGCTATTAAAATCATAACACCCATCGTTAGATCGTGCCTTCATACAAATAGCTCATAACTTCACACCTCTTCCAATATCGGCTTTCCGATCGAAATCTGCTTCGAATCCTCTAGAAAGTGAAATCACATCAGCGAAGAATCTCAACTAGCCCCCTCCCCCTGCTTATCATACCGATCGGATCCGCCTCGTTAGCGCGTGCCCGGCCGCTGATCCGCGAAATGACAATAGGTCCTGAAAATTGGAAAGTAAACGCATCCGGGATTAGCGGAACCGAAAATTAACGACCTTGCTCTATCCCGGGCACTGCGGGAGGAACGGCGCCTCACAGGAACTTGATTGACGCAATCTCAACGCGTCGTCTGTAGCTACCCGAGAAGGCGGATAGGATTGGAGTTGTTGTTGTCCAGACACTCCAGACACTTTCACTTGGCACAGCACCAAGTGGGGTGGGCTTTTCCAAACATCTGTTTTGTCTGGTTTGGATGTTAGGCAATTGTTTAGGTTCTTCTGTGGCGCGGAGGAGATCACAAGAGATCACTTTTCCTTTCGAAAAGACGCTTCGTTCCTTCGTTGTCGAGAGAGTCGGAGAGTTTGGGCCAAGTGGTGGCCTTTGCCTTTGTTCAGGATCGTGAAAGTGGTGCCTAGTTTTTGCTGCGGGGCAATTTTGAAGTTGGTTTTTCTATTTCAATCACTCTCCAAACGTGAAATTTCCGTTGAAAACGTTATCAAGAATGCTTGGGTAATTAGGCGTGCGGCCGACGATCGATTAAGAGAAAACGAAACTCAAAAGGTCATTCCCATTTCTCATTAATCAGCCCATCACTCCCAAGGGTTGACACACTAAAGTTCCTTGACCTCCAATCGGTTAGCAAGATACCCTTTGTATTGGCCCTATGCTGCCCTTCGATCTCTAATGATGATCGTGAGCGGCTGTTTGTGGCAACAGCACACTCACACACACACAAAGGAATCAGTGAACCGATTAAAAGGGAAAGTTTCCGCCTAATCATGACCTAAATCTTGTCTTGCTTCCCCCTTGCTTCCCGTATTACAGAACGATCAAACGGGCTTCCGACGCGCTTAGATGACGTGCCTCTATTCCGGCTGGTGCGTTAGCACTCTGACATTGACCTTACCTAACACTTTCTTCGGGACGTTCTTCGGTTGCCGGTCTCGGGAAGTCACTGTAGCGACGTAAAACAAATAATCCAATTTACAGCGTTGCTCCGTAATCTGTCTCTCCCTCTTTCTCTCTCGAACATGCACACACACAGGGTGTTCCTTTTTTTCTATCGGGTCGATGCCATATCTGAAATAAAGCAAACCCAACGATCAGCTTGAAAGAAGTTGTGTGCGCACCGTGCGGGAAAAAGGTAGCGACGCCGTGCGGTTCGTCTTCTGGTGGATATAATTCCCGGCCCGGATTCAAACCGTGAACAATCGGGTTAGCTGGTGCTGCTCACCATTCCCCAAAGCCCCAATTACTGGCCCAATCAGTGGGAGGGAACGGGCAAAGAGAAAGGCACCATCGCGGATGGTGCACAACACAACCTAGAAAGGAAAACGACGAGCGAGCACTTCCGGCAGAGATGCTGCTGGATTGGACAGAGCTTGGGTGGATGCGAGGGTGCATTGTATTTACGAAAAATGCACATTGAATGTCCTCCGGAGTGTTTCACCAAGCGTTTTTCACCAACACACACACATACGATGATACGATGAGTCATATCGGCACTGGGTTTCGCCTCATAAAATCATAAAAGTGGCCTCCCATTCACTAACATGGCGACGCGCCCCAATGGACGGAAGGAATCGGACCGGAACTTCAACGCATGTGTGTGTGTGTGTTTGTACAGTGTTTTGGTTTTGGTTGGTCACTGTTGGCACTATGCGTCTTGCCTTGAACGCGAACGCGATATGTTATTTTGCGCATTTGAAGTATGTGTTTTGCGCAAGCGATAAGCGCAGCATCACAATGGAACGTAAACAAGCTGGCGGGTGATCTCGCGTTCATCGTCTCGTGGATCATGACCGTGTTTTTTTTTGCTTTGCTTTGCGTTTACTGGGGAAACGTAATGTTTTCTTTACTGTTTACTGTGATGCTGGGCTGGTTTGTGCATCTTATCGTAAATTGTGCACTTCCGGCTGGCGACGCGTATCGTTCCGGTTGTTCGCTTTGTCTTGCTTTCGGTCAATTTACTACGTCTTGGGCATTTTTTTCTTCTTTTTTGCCAATGTATTGAAATTTTAATGGACAGTTATTAAAGCTCTAGCGCAATTTAACCGATGCGAACGAAATCCATCGATTTGTGGCTTTTTTTAGGTAGATTTGGCAAAAAAGAATGGACAACAAATACAATAAACCATCATAAATCAAGCTACGCATTCAACGTTTCGAAGGTCAACAAAAAAAGACTCACAAAGAAAAAAACCCCTCAAATAAACAATCATGCAACCAACCTAATAAAAAGATCCAATTTTCGACCGCCCATGCTGCTGAGGCGGAAGCTGAATCAGACAATCGGAAAATAAGTGGGGCACTCAATTTGCAACTGGGTTGCTATAATTAAACTGTGCTTCAAACTATTCTTCTATTTAAAATGTGTTAAAAGCAAAAGAAAAAAAGCAGAGCTTCTGGTTGATGAAACAAAAAACAAATGAGCAGAATAAATTTAAAAAAAAAACGGATCACTAATTAAGGTAACACTAACACTCTGACACATTGTTGTCTGTTTTTAGGGACAATTAATCTTCAATCATTTTGGAGCAAACAAATCGAAATAGTGTATTTCTTGTTTAGATATTTTTTCTTTAATTTCAGTACATAAAATCAGGTAAACAATGCCATTAAGTAGAAGGTAACTTCGGCCCAGTACAGTCGTTGCAGCTAATTTTTGACTCTTACTCACCTATTTTTGTCTCAAAGGCACTAATGTTTGACAGCGTGTCACAATGTTTGCCTCTAAGGCATCAAGTTTTGTCTGTGAATCAATCGCTCTGTTTACAAAAATCCAAACTGTGTGGTTACGAGATTATTGAAATTAGATTAAATAGTTAATAATTTTATTGGTAGAATTTAATGTATAACAATTCTTATGCCAATTTTGGAAGTTTTAATGGAGTGAAAAAAGTTGGCATGTGTTTTGAGGTGTAAACAATGGCTTTAGAATGTCTAAATTTTCATTATTTTTTTCTCTAAAAACATTTAATTTACGCAGTTTTTGTATTATTTATGTGATATAAAATTACAATTGTCATAAAACTGCTCAAATATCATGTATAATTATCATGATTCCTACAAGAGTAAAAAAAAATGAAAACTAACAGACAAAAATAGGTGCGTTAGAGTCAAACATTGATGCTCTCGAGCCAAAATTTGGTGACAGCGACTGTAAATCAATTGGATTCTTCATTTATTTGCTGACTCTGTTTTAAGCAACTATAAGAAAAACTTGTCAGGTAACCACCAAAACTAAATTATTTTCGGGGTTTTCATACAAAATACGTACCATTTATACTAACACGCATTATGTGAAAGAATCAATAATCGACGCCTTCATGCTACAGTAACTCAAGTTTCTATAACGCT
This sequence comes from Anopheles coluzzii, assembly GCF_943734685.1. Lineage (NCBI taxonomy): Eukaryota > Metazoa > Arthropoda > Insecta > Diptera > Culicidae > Anopheles > Anopheles coluzzii. The sequence goes on from NC_064671.1 coordinate 88,990,355, forward strand.
CATTGAAAAAATGAGTTCGTCATAGAAATAAACAGATAAAGCAATAGTTATGGGACAACATACTCAGGTTATTTATCCTGAAACTAACATAAAATCCAGTTTTCAAACTCACGTCACCAGTAATGCAAACTAACGAGACGAACAGTTTTTTTTTTTCATTTAATCCGTAAATCTAACCTAACAAAAACGTAGCACCAAGCGAGGAACCTCGTTTGCCAAAAAGGTTTTGGTTTTGGTAGCGCACAGCCTCTACCCTCGTGTTAGGCTAGGCCCAGCTCTTCTATTTTTTGCGACCATAAACCTTTATATAATCGTTCCTTTCATGTTTTTTTTTTTGCAACATATATAAGCAGCGCAGCGTCCATTTCAAGTTCGGCCGCCCATTGGATGTCGTTTGTTTCGCATTGCTTTCCACAATTATGTCAGCCGACGCCGGTGCTGCACGGTGGATGAGTTTTTCGCTACAGCAGGTTAACGCAACGCATTGTGATGCCCTGTTGCAGGGGGGGGGGGGGGGGGGGCAATCGGGGGTGAGAATTATGCACCGGCAAACCCCGCCATCCAGGTTACAGCACACAATATAACAATAAACAAAATACTTCACCCCGGGGTAGCCGGGATGCTCTCGAAAAGCAGATCATCATCTAGCAAACACGCAATGCAACATACAGCAGCACACACACGCACAAACACACGCTAGTTAAGGGCTTGTCCCGTTGCAACAACCCCTCTCCGGTGCCGGGTGCATTGATCGATGACGGGTGGCGCGGTTTCTGTTCGATCGCAACAGTTCGAATGCGGCGCCGTTGTGAGACGCTCAATTTAAATATATTAACCGGCGTGAAACGAAACAGATTAAATTGAGATTGGATTATTGATATTTGTTCGCACTCGCACACACACGCACGCCAGCACTCTCTCTCTCTCTCTCCCTTCAAGAGTGTACGCTCCAACGCAAACGGCTATGAGTATGATGATCGTTTGGCACGAAAATATGTTTTGCGCACCGTCCAACACACACACACGCGCGCGCGCTTTGCACTGCTCTGCTTGTCGTCACTAAAGTGAAAGTAAACAAACGAAAGCTAACCCACGGCCCACTAACGCCCCACGCCAGGCAAAGCGACCACCCTTTCGCGTCCGAAACGGGGTGGCGCTGGGTGGGCTTTCTGTGGGGGTACCAGCAGCAGCAATAGTGGCGGCAGCAGAGGGGAAAAAAATTAAAATGGCCTCCTTCGACGTCCAAATACCTCACCGCTGGCAGAAGTATTTTCTCTTTCACAGTTTTTACTTTAAATTTCAATGTTCCTGCGCGCACAACGGAGTGGAAGGTCAAGCAGGGCTGGAATCGTGCTTGGCGGTATGGGAAATTTACAAAACATGCACACTCACTATCACTCAAAGGCAACCAAATCAGGGGGGCGAAAAGCTTCATGTAAACAGCAGTTGACCCACTGCAGTTCCCGGTTCACTGTCACATTGTTGTGCTCAGCTCCACTCTGGCCACTTTCCAGTCCGTTCACAAAGGTTTTTTTTTATATTTCCCGAATTTTCACCGTTTCACCTTGACGTGCAATTTTTCCGATTGGATTTTTCTTAAATTTTCTAGGTCAAAAAGATGCGTTTTCTTTTACGATCCCCAGTGCCGCGGTTGATGATCGGTGAATGAAGCTTTTCTCCCCCCTATCCCCCCTTGTAACAGCCCCAGCCATAAACCGTTTCCATTCGAGTGGTTTGAGCTCGCGAGGATCACCTAAAAACAAAACGCGCTCGTTCAACGGGTTTCGCCCTTTCTGAACGATCCGATACCGTACGGTTTTCGATCTTCGCCTGATTGTCGACGCTTCTCAGCTCGATGGACTGATGCACTTGAAATTGCAGCACTAGCACAGGTTCGGTTCACTACGCGATCAGACCGGAGGGTAAGCGAAGAGCGTCCAACGGCAACGGTGGAAGCCTAACTGTGAGGCCTCACTTAACACAATTCGGCTGCCGAGATGGACGCGCGTTAGCAACATCGTTTGGCAGACCGTTTGTTCTCATATTTGATTCCATCCACTCTTCTCCCTTCCACATGCAAATATTCAGCCCACATATTACACACATTGCTTTACATGCTCACACACACACACACAGATCTACACTTACTTTTTTGCGATTACGATTACGGCTTCCTAGCTATCTTGGCGCGGCCTTCTACACCGCGAAATCACGCGCACACTCACTCACCCACTGGGACCGGGCGATACTCTCACACAGCACAGCACCACTGCACTCTGCACACGGAATTCGATCGTGATCCGAAATTCGAATTCCACCCTCCCTCCCACCCCTGACTCCCTCACCCACTACTTCACCACCACGGAGCGGGCGAATGGCGCCAACGGGGATAACGGATAAGTTGTCCAGCAGCTACCACTACGGCAGCAACCTGACCACGGCCACGCACCTAGGAAGAGGGGCCGTGTCGTTTGGGGAAGGAAGGTGTTGGTGCCTGGGAGGAGCAGCGAACGCGCGCACGGTCTGGCTGTCTGTCTGTCGGCACGCGCGGCCTGTAGCGTAATGTGGCCGATGCGGCTGGCCGAATGCGATGGTTGGGGCATATTGGTCGGTTGGAATGGGAGAGAGAAAGAGAGCTCGCCATGTGTGAGGGAAGAGAGAGAGAGTGTGTTTGTAGTACAGGTTTGTCAAAGTGGCCAGAAAGGGTTGCAATCTAATGGGTTTGATTTGCAGTAGAATTAAAATATTCGAATTTTTCACATCATTTAAAGGTGAAAATTGATAAATTATTGTTTTGTCGTTACATTGACCTCTACCACGACAGCATACCACACTGACTACTGTCAAAAAAATTGGTAGCATTTTTAGGAATAATTTGTATGATAATAATAATATGTATATACCAACCGCTCAATGTTTAATTATAATTGATTTTTACCGATATTTCCGCACACCTGGAAACTGAAGAATTCGTGTTACAAGGTAAAGTATGACTGAGAATGTCTCGGTGGTTAAGTGAAAAGCTTTCGTTTTTTGAGAGTTGATGAATTAATCTTATTTATTTTATGAAATACAAATCTCGTGCCTTGATGTTTCTGACCTAATTAGTTCGAAACGAATGGATTATTGCTCATGAACCTTTACTCACTCTTTGGTATGGTGTGAAAACAATTTAAATTCTTTTTTATTTATGACTCGAAGCTGTCATCATAATTTTATACTATTTTGTATTTTCGCAGTACCGTATTCTGCTTTTTTTTGTTGGTCCCTGTGGCCTATCAGCCCAGAAATTGTGTTGTTCTGCCACATTTCATTATTTAAAAAAAAAACCATCAATGTAAAAGCAAGCAAAAATTTACCATCGTTCACTTAACATAAAAACTAGACGTAAGGAATGGAAAAATAAGAGCAGAGATCGGTTCAAAAGATATGAGAGCTAAAAGTGGTAATAGAGGAATTGAAATTAAAACGATAGTAAAATCAAAATGCATAACCATTTGAAGTTAAAAGTAAAAAGAGTGCTCCTCATCACTGCTAGATAAGTCGTGGAGTTGAAACTGGTGCAATCGTGTCGCAACGATCGCTCACAATGAGCTGCACCTATGTGAACAGCAACAATAATAACGCTAAAACTAGCTTTATCGTGGTAAGTTACCGCTGAATATATAATTTGTGTCTTTTCTAAATATTTTTCCTCAGTATGTCTTTTTAATTGTGTATTTTGTTTATTTTATTGCTTAAACATAAGTAGTTTCATAATGTTTGTCTAAATGTTTGACACTCCTGGACATAGATCAAGAGGTGATCCAATGTGGATCGCGGCTAGAGCGCATATCAACCTTCGGCGGAGAGTGTGTGCCAGTGCGTGCGCGCGAATCGTAAACGCAATGGAGCCTTCGTGAAAGCGAGAGAAAGAGAGTGAGCATCGTTTGCTCGTGCTCATTTGATGCGTGAGAGCGATCGGGTTGGTTTGTCGCGCGCGTGCTGTCCAGATCGTCGGTGATCGTTGGGTTGAGCGATGAATTGAAAAGTGCCAATAACATATTTTTTGTTTAATTAAGCTATGTCACAACACTAACAAATTTGTACAAATTTTACATTTTCAACCCTCCCAATTCTTCCCTCAATCGCCCATGTATATTCCGGCATGGCGTGGATCATTGTCACTACCATTGCTGTCCCGCTCTTTCGCGTCACGGGCTCTTCTAAACTGGAAGCCTCCAGCACCACCATCCCTCACGCGCTGCAACCCACTCCGGCACGGTTGCACACAAGCGCGCATGCAATACGCTTTCACGAACAGGGTGAAGCGAATCGTTTCCGTGAGAAACGTGTACATCAGCGGATTGAGGACGGCGTTCACCATCGCCAGGATGCCGAAGGAGTAGTGCAGATTCCAGTAGGCGCCCGTGTTCGCCTCGCCGACCATTTTCACCAGCAGAAACACCCACATCGGCAGGCGACACACAAAGAACACCAGCATCAGCACGACGATGGCCTTGAACATGTGTATCTGGCGCCGGCGCCGGTTAGAAATCGCTTCACTCGGATGGTGGCCTTGGGCGGGTCGCTGCGTTGAAGGTGACCGGGCAGGTGTGTCGCTGTGCGTCGCAGGCTCTCCGACGATGGCCGTGGTGTTGTGGTGCGGACAGGTACAGTTGGAAGCTGCCAAGAGAAAGGTAGTCGGTTGGTACGCGTACGCTTACGTTTGGTCTATGCAGACACGGTTGAACTAACGGTTGGTTGATCGTTATCAGCTAGCTAGCACATTAGCGGCAATAAGATTGAAACATTACTTCATCCGCGAATGACAAGGTGCAAAATTATGAAGCATTTTAATTTTATGCCATGGGTAAACAAGTGTAATTGAACTGCTCAGATAACCTGAGCTGAGAATGTGCAGTGACGGTTTGAATTCTAAGATTAAAATATGATATAAATTCGATTATACGTTTCAGGTTAAGGAGTGGCCTGGCGGTCAATTGGTTAGATGTATAGGGTTCCCACAAGATACAAGAGGTTCAATTTCCATTCGAACCTATCCATCGGTAACTATGACGTGAATATCGGATATAAGATATGTTTGAAAAGACCCTATGTTGGGTGACAAGACCTCGATTTGGCCAGTTCGTCAAAAAGGAACATAAAGAAGAAGTAGATGAAAAAGTATAAGAAGAGTCCTCATCATCATCAGAACTACGACTCCTACATATTACAGCTGATGGGAATCTAATATGATCGAAATGCGCTATTTGATAAGAAGGTAGGAACTAGCTCCCGATAAGGATGCTAAAACTCTACTAAAAAATGCAAGAAAATATGACCAGAAATAAGTTAATTTAGAGAGGATAATTAATGGATAAGAGTAATTTTGGAAAGGATCCTAGATAATTACACTTTCTACTTTATCTTCTTAGTATTGCAACCAACTGTAGTCGATTTAATGTCTTATCCACTAAAGATTTTGGTTATCAGAGACCGTCTAAGGTTTACCATGGAAAATCTAGGGATATCTGAAGCTTACACATAGTAGAGTTGAACTTGAAGACTTGAACAAGTCACAGACATGCTGTTAAGCAGTGCAACAACCCGGAACTTCCGGATTTGACAACTTAAAGAGTAGGGTGGATGCATTCTTTATTGTCCTTGATTCATATTTCACCAGGATCGAATATAACTGACAGTGTCCAATTGAGGGGCGGTTCCGTGTTACGGTCGTCAACTCGAACGACGCAATAACAAGCCCGTTATGGGTTCAGGCCTAGGACGGACCGGTCCCCCGTAGCAAGGATTCACTATCCAGCTACGTGGTAATGAATTATGTGAATTATGGCTACGTGAAATAGAAGAAGAGCGAAGTCCTATTGAGAGTTTACACCGCCCGAATAAATATTTACGGCGCCCGATAACGCTTTTTGGACCGCTCTGGTCGTACAAACGTCAACTTGTACGACTCGTACGAGCAGACTTAACAATATGACTGTCATGGGTTCAATCTCCGAATGGACCGTGCCCTCATACGTAGGACTGATTATCCTGCTATTAAGGTAATCTGAAAGTCAAGCGTATTAGTGGTACAGCCAGGCCTTGATTGACAACGGTTATTGTGCGAAAGAAGAGATAATGCTTTTACAAGGCTGGATTGGTTAGGAAACCCTGTAAAATCTAGTTTCTGATAGGGATACAAACTGAATCTTAAATGTTAAATGTAAATGTGCTATTGCAGTTCGAAAAGCAAATGATATGTCATATGATTATTAACAAAAACCCGCTTTACACTGTAAGCCTAATTTCCTATAAAGGATTCCAAACGATACTTACTAAACACCGAGGCTGGCGTGCGCCGTTCCACAATCGGCTGCAAGGTGGCCACATTGGTGGTAAGCGTTGCCTTCCGGTCGCTGCCACTCTCCCCGGACGTGCTGGTGGCGGTGCACTTGTTCGTCCCGCTCGGCGCCCCGATCGGCTTCCGCCTGACCCAGAACGCTTTCGCAATCACACCATTGAGCCAGCAGAACGCACCGAGCAGCGGGAGAAAGATCACCACAAACACGATCACGAAGTAGTAGCTGTTCTTGCTCTTGTCCGTCGCACAGATCGTCGCCATGTAGTACCCGGTGACGATCTCGTGCGGTTGCTGCGGGTCCGTCGTCAGCACCACGATGTCGTACATCTCGTACAGCGTTAGCATCGGGCTGGCAATGCCCGCTGCCAGGCCCCAGATCAGCACGCCGCACGTGAGACAGAACCAGCCGTTCGGTTCCCACACGCCCTTCACCAAGCTGCGCACGGCCATGTAGCGGTCGAGCGCGATCGCGACGAGCGTGATGCTGTTCACCAGCACCGCCATTGTCTGCACGAACGGCGAAAAGGTGCACATCAGCTCACCGAGGGTCTAAATGGGACAGAAACACGGGATGGGGAGAGAGAGAAATAGAGCGATGTTGTAAAGGTGTAGCAAGTTCACCTCGATATCCTGTTCTGACATTTGCCTACCCAGAGCGAATTAAACTCCGTATTGAACTGCGACAGGTACACGATCGAGGTGACGATCACGAACGCGATGTCGGAGAAAGCGAGCGACAGCATGCAGACGCGCAGCAGATGCCGCTGCTCCCGCCGCACGTTCGTGATGATGGTGACGATGTTGCCGAAGATGGCCATCACCATCACCATGATCGCGAACACGGTAAAGACGGTCCGCTGCTCGGTGGAAAGGTTCTTGAGCGAGCGCTCCCAGTAGCCGATCATCGTCAGCCCGCCCTGATGTTCGCGGCCCGTCGTCATCCCGCCTGTCAACAGGTCGGCCCCGACTGACGCGCTCCAGTTCAGGGCGGTAATCCAGCGCAGCACCGTTTCGCTCACTTGCGCCTCTGCCATACCTCTGCCTCACACGCACACACACACTCAGTCAGCGAGGTGACAGTGACACTTTCGCTGCGAAAATTGCTTTCCACAACGACGACCCCGCAGCTCGGTCGTGAAAGTGAAATTGAAAATTTGGATACCGTTCTACAGACGACGACAGCCGCATAAATCACGCACCAAAATCACACGCAACAGGAACAGTCCTTTTTTGTTGCCTTCTTTCTTCTCTTTGCCGGTGCTGCAAAACAGATCCACAGACAGTTCACACACACACGTGGTAGTGATTTTACACTGTTGGAGTCGTTTCTCTTCGTTCTACGGTGTCAAGTTCACACCACACAGCATACGAGCGTCGCGGTTTTCCAGCTGTACGCGCCCGACTGGAGCCGCTGTCACGGTGCGAAAGCATGGCCGTACCGGGGAAATTGAATGTTTTATAAGGAAAATGCGTATCGGTGCGCTTATCGCACCCCGGTCGGTCGGGTTACGCTAACACCGCTCGTAACAACCTCGTAATCGCGGTGCTACTGACTGATAATGGATGTTTTCCCCCTCTCTTCTGCTGATAAAAAGGAAAACTCATACAAAGGGAACAATGGATTACGTATATTTTGTCTGGAAAATGCTATAACGGATGGAATTATGATGGAAGGTGATATTAATTTTTTTTGGTCCTTGATGTATGAAAGATGCTTCCAATCTAGCTAGAAATAATTGAAAAATACAGATACATTTAACATTTTTTAAATTTGGATTTGACAGAAAGACACACATACACATTTACACAGTCCAAAGATTTTAAATTGAAATATATGTTAAAATTTTACATTAAGAAGAATTTAACAAATAAAAATTGTATTCGATGTATCCGTATAAAAGAAATGAAATGAAATGGTTAAAAAAACCTATAAGAATAATAATGAAATATACTCAATCAGAATAAATGATAAGAACAATAATTAGATGCGTTATTAGTTTTTATCAGAAAAATACTTCAAAAAAATAAATAAAAATAATAATGCGGACAAGAAATACATCCACAGCCCCAAAATGAAGGAAAAACTAAATCAATGGATATTAAATACATAAAAACAAAAGACAAAAATACAAATAAAAAGTACTACATACTCATCCACAAATACGAACTAATTAAATAATGAATGAAGAAAGTAAGTTAATAAAAAATAGGTTAATGTGAATTACAATTCTAAACATTTCTTTCCTTCAAGCAACCAACCAACAAGTAAAACAGCGAATATTTAGGTTTAGATTATAAGTTGTAAGTTGTCATTAAATTTATTATGTCCATCTGGCCGTTTCGCTGCTTCATCACTGTGCGCTCACTATCCGACGGTTGGGTCGATGATACCAATCATGTCATAGAAATAATAAAAAAAAGCAACAAGAGTTCGATAAAGAAGACTGTCTATAAGCGTTCACTTTGCATTTCCGCAGTTAAAAAAAACAAACAAAACAAAACACATGTGTGATAACAGCTTCACTCGCACGTGTGGTGAAGCAGAAAATTCTATCGATATTACCGTAGGGAAAAGTTGCTGCGGAAGTGCTCCTTTGCCCATAGTTGCTGCAAATTAATAAACACTCGATGCTAATCGCCCCACGCCGGGGCCATTGAACGAGCGCGTATGCACCGCTGGATGCATGGAGACGCTTGGTGGCTCTATTAAAGTGCAATTGAATCGACCGGTACCGCACCGCCAACACAGCCCGTTGCGTGTGTGTTGTTTTTTGCCCTCTTGCTAACCAATTGCAAATCATTGTAACACAAACAAATCGTCCCTTACACCTGGTATCCGGCTGTAAGCTTCGTTATCAGCAAAATCAATTAGTGCAATCGAAGACATGCGATTGCCAGAGCGTCGGATTATCGTCGGTGCCCACGCCCTGTCAACCGGCAGTCAAATAGGACCACATTTGAGAATGGCTAAAAACAAAACGGACGACGCTGGTGGATGTGATTTGCTTTGCCTGTCTTATTATTTGCCTTCCTGACATATCGGTAATGAGCTTTTGAGTGACGAATCGTTATGGAATATTAGTGCCAGCCAGGCCATGCAATTCTTACTTTTCTAATGCTTTTCAACGCACTTAACGCTAATAACTACACAATTGCCACACGCATTGAAGTAAGAAGTGTTGCTGTTTCATGTTTTGGGTTGCAGTTTCACAACTTCTTAAGAGAGTTCTTACAAACGTAATTGGCAAGCGGATTGGCAAGCTTCTACTGTAATGCTTTTCACTTTAAATCGTGTGCTGTAGCAATTTGCTTCCAGAGTTTCTTACGTGTCTATCCTCTACTTGCTACTAGCCTAACGTACTAGAAACCCTTATAAAGGGTTTTCGGTTGCAAATATAAATCGCGAAATCGCAGCAGGATGTTCCTGCTCTGTTTTCTATGCCTTCTTGTTAGAGTTTTTTTGGTACGCTCAAAGTTAAACTGGAGTGAAGTGGATATTTTGAAAGTAAATATATGTACAAAAGCCTTCTCGAATAGCTACTCCATCGAGCCTAAACATTCCGGCTTGTCGTCTGTCCCCGCTGCTTGCGCGATCGCTTCGATGTACCTCTTTCGGCGAGCGCATTTTTGGTACCGATCGCCGTATTGCGACGCTTTTGACCGGCAGCCTTTCGGAAACCGATCGTTTTGATGCTGCCCTTGCCAGTGGCTCCCAGTCCGCCACCGCTTGGTATCTGATTGCTATCGAGACAGTAGGGGGCCGTCTTGATGCGTACCGATTTGTAGGGCAGGCTGCGTCCCCGTGCCGAGATGGCGGTCACAAACACGGTGTAGTAGTGCTCCGGCAGCAGGTTGGGAATGTCGAGCGAGAGTGGATTGAACTCGTTGCCGTTACTGTTTCAGGAAAAGGACACACACATTTAATTAACAACATTTTTACCAAAACTCGCCGAAAATGACACTTACAAACAGTGCTTGTTGTGGAACTGGGGATGATTGCACACATCGCGGCTTTCCAGCTCGCAGTACGTCGGCATCTTCACATTGCTGATGTAGTATTGCGTCTTTGGAAGCTTAAACACATACACGCAGTAACTGGAAGGCGAAAGAAAATGTAAGTAACATGTTTTTTTTTATTTACTACCTCAAGTACACTCACGTTACATCCTTGTCCGGCGAGCCGAACCACGCGATCGTACTCGAGTGGCACTTGCGCAGCGGCACCAGCTCCGTGATCGAGGTGTTGTGCGGCATCCGCGGCAGGTCGAGAAAGTCTTCCCGCGAGCTAACGGCCACCTGGATGCGGTTCAGCCGTGACGTATCGTCCGCCTCAATCACCCGGATTAGGTAGCGCTCGCCCGGCCGTACGTTGCGCACCGTGATCGTGCGCGGATAGTACACATCGCGCACCGGTTCCATTATGCGGCGCTTCTTCTTCAGCACCTCCAGGCTGACCGTACCGCCGCAGGGTGTTAGATGCAGCTTGAAGAAATTGTTCGTCGATCGTTTGGGGACTTTAAAGTTAAATAGGGATATTCCGCCGAGCGTGGACAGTTTGCCGACGACAATCTTCCCCTCGAGCAGCTGTGTCGGTCGGGTACGGTTAAGCTGCACTTGGGTCGATCCGAGCAGAAAGGACAGATTGTTGTGCTGCGAGTGAATGGCAAACACGTCCACGTAGTACGTCACGTTCGGTTTCATGCCACGGATGAGCTGGCGGGTACGGGTGCCGGTGCAAGCGATCGTAGTCTCCACCTTCCCATCCAGCTTGCGCTCTTCCCACGGTGCCAGCCGGTGAAGATAGTCGTTGACGGCGATCGTGTCGCAGGGTGGCCGATGGATGGAGTTACCCAGCGCTTGGCAGAGGGTCCGCTGCCGCCGACCGGTACTGACCGCCAGACAGTAGTTCATCACGTGTATGTCTAGCTTGCTCTTTTCCCACTTGATCATCACGACGTACCGGCGGCGCTGCTGCTGCACCTTTATCCGTGCCGGCGCGCTCAGGTTACGGAACGGCCAGCTGCGAAACTCTTCCGCACCCTTGCGATTGTACCCGAGCCGGCAGGTGCAGGCACTGGAGGATGGTAGCGTGGTTGCGTCCACGACCACTTGGTAAAGTCCACGCTGGACGCATGGGCGAAAGAATTGGCTCCCGTTGGTCTGTGCAGCAATATCTAGATTGGGATTTGAAAACCATTGAAGAAGACGTGAGTCCCGATGAGTCCTTGTCTGTGCGTTACTGATCGATAGGTACTTACAGCGTCCTTCGTGCTGCACCCACCATCTAGGAGCGACACTGGAGGAGTCATCCTTTCGCGAGCATGTCGTCGTTACGGCGATGGAAAGCGGACTTGTATCCAGCAAGCGAAACGAGTATCTGTGCGAACAAGAAGCAATAGAAAGAACAGAAAATAAGCAAACGTTCGGATCCGTGGCGGGCAGCAAGGATGGAAAAATGTGGAAGTAGTTTGTTTAATTTATACCACTTTAATTGCAGTGATTTGTCATCTTTATGGTGCACTTTTGGCTTGCCCTCAGAGCAGAGGGTAGAGCGCGCCACCATAACGACCGAAGGGGCAGACAATTTATCATCACCATAATCGCCACGCTCCGCAGACAACTTTATTTGTCTCTAGCTGACGCTTCCAAAATGTTCGATTACGGTGTATGGATGTAGTTCGGATGGAAGGGTGAAGTGTTTTCGGATCACTGGCCATTACATTTTACTTCGCACGCATTACTTCGGATGTTACTGCGAGCGATTAAGCAGCGATGGGACGGGCGGCAGTAAATTTAGAACCAAAATTTACGCCGACTCCAGTTTCCGGTTTGCGGCGCCTATTTGTCTTGTGAGTTGAATTGGCGGGGGTTTTTCAAAAGTGCTTGAGATAATTCCTTGCAATAATATCGCTATTTGCATGCAATGGAGATAAATGTTCAGAAAAATTTGTGACAAGGGACTCTCGAGAAGTGTCGACATTTATTACAACGGCTATCGTCATCACTTAATCTCCTTTGCTTCTCACTTTGAGCATTACTTTTTCTGGATGATTCGTTATTTAATTTGATTTTGTTTTTATTTATCAATTGCATAATGAATAGGATTTAGCTTAAAAATCCTAAAACAAACAAGATGAACATAAGTTAAGCAAAGTTTTTAATTTGAATGCATGTGTTCTTAAAAGTACTACTTCAATCAATGTTATCCTAAAGATTTTTACACGACTTAAGATTTAAGACGTCACGTGTTCTTGTTAGATCTTGTTAAAAACTATGATAACAATCATGTTTCGATAAGTAAAGGTTTAAACTACGTGCTCTTCAGCTTATAAATTGGTCATTTTGTACGATTCCTGGCTACCATTCGCCGCCAAAAAAGCTAGTGTTAGGCTCCTAAAACTGAGTTATAGCTTATTGCATGGCCGGTTCTAAAATGGTTTATCCTATCTAATATCGATCGTATCTAATTTTTGAGATGTGATACTTCCCATAACGCAAAGCAATGAGTAGCAATTACTAAAACCTCTTTTTTATTTAATCTAATGTATCACGTATTGCTGGAGATATACAGCTAATATATAGATGACCATCCATTTGTAGCAGTAAATGAAAACTGCATTAAATTCCCAGCTAAGCCCGTTTTTCTGAGTTCCGCTGCCTTCATTTTACACTCTTGTTTTAAGCAGTTGGTAATGGAAAAAGATTAATGCCACTAGCACGAATAAGATTGAAGAAATCCTACAGCAGGTTTGTGTTTGGTCTTTAACAAAATCAGGTAAGGCCGAAATGACGTCACACATGTATTTAGATCAACCTTGAGATAAGGATGAGTTCCATCGAGTAGAATAAAGAAAAAACACTAATGGTTGAGTCTCATGAAGTAAAGAACAATATCCTATATTAGACATTAATTATAGGTTATCGTATTATAGGAAATTGTTTAATACAATCTTATTTCAAATGCGCAAAACATGCCATTAAAAAAGGTTAATTAAGCATTGAATGTTGTGCAAGTAACGTTAGGCAGATAATTATTATAATTCGTTGAATAGGTTTGAATTATTTGGTGATGAAATGGCTAGAGAAATCCTGCAGTCTATAAGCTTGATTCTTGCTGTTAAGACTAATGATGAAGCTTAGGTGATTAATTTTGGCATGGATAAACTAAAGACTACATTCCAGTGTAGTTGGGTCAGTAAGAATGTAGTGTTCTTGTACCATGTATAGAGCATAAGGTGACTATTTAATACTCCGTCGCAGTCTAACAACCAGTTTTAGAGCTATAGACATCGGCGTGATGGTTAATTATAGCTACTGAAACCAAACACAGTATTATCAACAATCAGTAACAGATTGTTTAAACATGATTAATGAAATGCAATCATCAAGGAAGTGCAATCAGTTATCAGTGTCATTGTGTAACCGCTTGGTGTTAACTAACTAACAATTACTATTACCCAGCACATTAGTACTTGTGTTGACTTGCCAATGCATTTTTTTAAAATAGATTTATAGTATTTATCACCTATTCTAAGATCTTGCTATCGATACGCGTTAGAGTGTCGCTATCAACCATGGCAAATCGACAGCCACTACTTCAAAACCTTCCTGAATCTCACCATCTTCCTTGGCCGAATCGTCATCTCCCTAGCCGTGCGTTCCTTCAGCTGCAACCGTACCAGCAACGCATCCCATCGCTTCTCCAACACAACGCGCCCCTTCCCAATCCAGCGCGTTTTGGACAGCAACTCCAACAGAAACACCACCACACACAAGCACATCCCAATCCCGTACAGCGCAAACGCACTTTGCAAATGATCCAGCGTCAGCACAACCTCGGGCGAGGCGGCTATAATGTCCGCCTCGCTCAGTGCCCTGTGCGCCCGGATCCGATCCAGTATCGTGACGTTGTACAGGAAGTCGCTCCACAGCTTCTGCATGATGCCCATGTCGATCAGATTGGACAGGATGCGGTTGAACTTCGGCAGCAGCGGGAATCCCTTCTCCATTATCATCTCGATCTGCGTCACCAACACGTCCCGCGACAACCCGTGCACCAGCCCGTTGTACTTGGTGTTGCGCACGTACAGTCGGCTCATCAGTAGTGATCGTTTGCCTTCGACTACGGCTTGCAGATTATCGAGCGAGGGCTGAAACTCGGAGGTAGCGTTGTACTGCTCCGATACAAGCCGATCGTCCGCAAAGTCGTTTATGAACCAATCCTCACTGTCGAGCCGGCCACCGATCGGGACACCGCTCGCCAGGATCTCCTCGATCGTGTCCATCTGGTAGGCGAGCGGCGGATTGGTGAGCATCGTGATTAAGATGCTCGTGTAGATCGTCGTCACGTTGAGCGCATACAGCGTCAGTCCCATAAACAGCAGCCGCAGCGCATTACACTCCGGCCGATTGTTGGCCGAAATGCACAGAAACACGCTCCAGGTGTTCAGAAAGCACATCGATAGCTCCCGATGGGCGGCCAGCTCGGGCAGATAGTGCGCAACTAGCCGCCACACCAGCGCCGACACGAACAGCACGCCCGCGAACGCCTCCCAGGTGGTCGGCTCGAAGATGTACACCAGCAGCTTCCAGCGGGCGTCGGGGCCGGCCGCCGGCACGAACCAGGTGTAGTAGTCCTGCAGGTACAGCGTGGTCGAGCCGAACGCGTCGTGCACGTCAAAGTCGGGACTGAAACCGCCGGCAATGATGTCACACTCGTCCGCCCGCATCAGCCCGAGCAGATCGCTCCAGCTCCCGTCCGGCTCGAGCTCGCCGCGGTCCATCGTGCTGCACGAAACGTTCACCTTGAACTTCATCGACTCGCGCAACAGATCCATTATTTGCAGCTCCAGCCCGCGGCTGCAGTCGAGATCGATGAAGGGCGGCGCGACGCGGGTGCAGAGCAGAAACGTGCAGGATTCCAGCTCCGGCGGCACCTTCGGGATGTTGATCATGGCGGTGGAAAGTGCACGGCTCGCGAAGCTCCCGTTCACGACCGTGGCCACCTTGAGCGCTTTCATCTGGCCACAGTCGGTAGCGCCGTGGTACGGATCGCCCGTGTACACGTGGTAGCTGGTGGCGTCGATGGCGAACGCGAACAGCACGTTCACCGAGTGGTGGCCAACGAACAGGTGGCCGAGGGCCCGGTTCGCCAGCCGGGCGTTGGAGTCACGATCGTTCGGATTGTTGTACAGCACGACGAACTTGCCGCGCGGATTGAAGGCCGCCGTCGCGCTGATGCGGTCCAGCGCACGCTGCAAACCCTCGAAGCTGTCAATCACGATGACGTAGTAGTCGATCTGCTTGTGGTCCATGAACTGTGCCCTTCGCAAGTCGTCGGACGACACCGAGTCGGACATGAGCTTCAGCTGAAACTGGGACTCTGGTTCGTCGTCTTCATCATCATCATCGTCGTCCTCGTGGATGTCGTAACCGGTGTGATGCAGCTGCAGATATCCGAGCAGGATCTCCCGGGCCGGGGAGCTCAGGTTTTGCAGGTAAAAGATGACGATGTTCTCAATCTGCGTCGTTTCGCGCATATGAAAGTAGGTATGGCTCAGCAGCTCGAGACACTGGATGCCGGCGCGGGCTGCCGTTGGTCCACGCTCGTTCCTTATCCGCACGTACACGATGCCGTCAACACTGGACGGTAAAAGTGCCAGCAGCAGCGCACCAACCAACAGAACGAACATCCTGACCGTACGAGAACGCGCCGTGAACTATTTCTCCAATCAGCGGGCATCGGTCGACCAAGGAATGCCAACCACAGCGGCTTCCGATGCGGCTATTCGCGTTTGATGCACATCACGCGTGGTTGCGTGAATGGATCCTCGGATAATTATGCCGCATTAGGGTTGGTCATGGTTGTGTCGATTGCCGTGGAAGCTACAGCAAAACAAAAACAGGGAGGCTCCTATTAAGGAAATGGTGCAGTGTCCAGTTGGCACGAGCCGCGCGTGGCACGAGTGCAGTTAATTAGAAAACTAGCTAACTGCTGTATGATTTTCAAATAATCAGCATCATTACACAGCAATGTTTGCCCGCGCACAGTTTAAGGATATCGGGTGGGCTGCATCGCTTTAACGGTGTGTGTGTGTGTCTGTGCTGCGTTTGTGATTCCGAGAGGAATTTTTGCGTGCAGCAAATGACACGATCGTCCGCCCGAAGGGAGGATATCTAATCTGTAGCGAAGATTTGTTAAATGTGTTTGGGCATCATTATCAGAGCGCACGGCTACCTTGAGGGGGACGTACGTCCCACTGGGGAATTTGCCCCCAGCCTGGCCGCAAGAGGTTGGGCACAATGTCCAATCTTAACCAATCAGCAACCAAAACGGACCTTGCGGTCAGCCCAGAAATGGTGCAGATAATACGCAAAATTGGAATGCCTCACCCGCGGTTTTGCGCAAAAGTATGTGCCTGACATACTGATGAGAAGCCTGTGCCGAACGGGCTATGCCGTTTTTTCCCCCTGTCTGTTTTAGGGAAAATGGAAAGTGAACCAGACGCGCAGTTAGCCCCAGTCACCGTTCCGTTAGGTCTACAGGTAACAGTAGTAACTCATAAATTATGATGCAAATGACATCTTCGGCATGGGCTGCCATCATTTTATGATATCTTCCGATCATTAATGATTGCTCCAATAAAGGGTTGTCGCAGACGAGTTGGACCGCTCTTGAACGCAACGCTTCAACCCTGCACCCTAGATGGGAGCCGCCTCCCCGAAGGCCAGACGACGCGATTCGTTGGAAAAATGGTAAATTAATCCTGTCACCGAAAACGACCGCATGCGGCGCTGGCGTGTAATTGTAATTGCAATTAATTTCTGTCATGCCTGCGCGCAAATGAAGTCGGAAAATTACCTCCAGTCCCTGCACTCCACTACTCCACAATATACGCTAATAGATGGCGCAAAGCGTCCGGAGCATGCTTGAATCATGGTACGATCAAATGCGCGACAATACTGTCAAACCGAAGCGTATCGAATAGAGCCATCGAATGGGCGCGGTGTGTGCGATTTGTTGTGACAGTTGGGGTAATTAAAACTGAAAGAAAGATTTATCTTTTAATTAGTGCTTGTTTTAGTCTGGAAAGGATGGTCGATACGATATAATCGATCGATATGATCCTGGTCACGGCACCAGTGGTTGTGTTTAATATAAGGAATTTTAAGACAGTGGCGATGATATCGAAGCTTTTCTTCGGTTTTGAGAGGCTATCTTAGTGGTTAGGAATTTATGTTTACATCCGATGATCATTGATGTAACTATCTAAGGTCTCTTATATTAACTTTGAAAGGAATTTACGATTAAGATAATTTTAATCAATCTTTTTTCCATTTATTGGCAGCTTTTGTTTTATTTCTTGAATTGACATACTGTAACACCTGGCCATTCATGGTTTGCTAACATCGTGCAACAGTATTGAATGTGTTTGAGGTGAAATATATGAAGTGGTACAATTTTATGTTTACATTGCACGTAAATTGTTGAAATATAATTAAGTCATCCATTCTGCCCCTGATTTAAAGCTTATACTTATATTTTCCTAAATTATAAAAAAGACCATTCGCCTTAAGTATTGATCATGAAGTTAAAGTAATAGAATCGATTTAATTACCATAAGATCGCTCTTTTTCTTATCGTTCGTAGAAAATTTACATAATTTTGACGCTTTATGAGTTTTAAAATAAACATATTGCAACATATTGTACAACAATACAATTTTATTTTCATGTTTCTATTTTAATGATACTTTTTATAGTCACTTCTTCTTCTTCTTCGTAAGACTTCTTACAATTTAAATTTTTTGTTGTCCTATGACTTCAAAACTAATGTACTAGTGACTCAAAAAGATGTGTTCTACATTCCATCTCTTATTACAGTTCAAAACACTTTCTATTACTTTCTTACACACTTAGTAACAGTGCACTTCATTATTACTTTCCTCCCAGGAGCTTCTCGACCACCAGTACGAGTACAACTTAATTCCAACCGTTTGCATCGGTTGATCGATTATGTCAGTGGTTGGGTCCTTTGCACAAACAAACAAATGCTTCCCCGCCGCTTAAGCGAACGTTACTTCGAACGTTCTAAAAGATGCTACACACAACCCTGCCGACATTCGCTGCCGGTGCGCTTCTGCCTGCCATCCCGTGCTACCCGTTCCAGAAACCGTCCACCGTCTCTGATGCGTTCCGACTGCAGCTTGGTGTGTGCATTTACTTTGTGTCTCTGTTGACGTTGCTGTCAAGTGAAGCATCATTTCATCTCTCGTCGGTGGATGTGTATTTTTTCATTATACGCTCTCCCCGTTTTCACTTCTCCTTCTCCTTCCTACCACACACACACACACACGAACGCAAACCACACTTCACGGACCAGTAAGGAAGCGTATCCTGCCACTGAATGGCGCCCGGCTGGCATGACCGATGCGTCACACACACACACTCCGCTTTGCTTTCACCCGTGAACAATGATCGTTTAATGGAACCGATCCGGCAGTGTCGTCGAAAGGAGAGGGGGAGGGGGTGGTTTGGACGATTCATCTGCAAAGATGACCGCTCGTACTCCGTACTCTCAGCGGAGAAGAAAAGAATGTCAACTGCGTCGCCGGTATCCACCCCGAAGGTTGGGGTGAGGTTCTAAGTAACTGTGTGGGCAACGGTGTGGACATTGCATTACTGCTGCACTGCTTGAGCGAGGGCGAGACAGCGCGTGGGGATGTCGGTGGGGCAAGAGAGTGCCTCAAACTGGGAGATAAATGAACTACTTTCAAGCAAAGCGAATGTCAGAGTTGGTCGATTTGGGCGATTCGCTTCAACGCCCGGATTCGGGTCATCTCCGACAGGCGTCCACGGATGAGGAAAAGGGGAGGATAGGTGGGGGTTGGGCATTTGGCAGCATGTTGGGTGCGGGTGTATCATATTACTTTCGCTGGTTGCGTCTTCGTTTGCAAGTGCCTAGGTGGGCGGGGGAGATAGTGAGGAAGTCCCACTTCAATCCTTACTTTGCTTGCATCATCGTCCGCTTCCGCAGCGATGCCACACGCTGGCAACTCTTCCCCCTGGCGCGCCTTTGCCACTTTGCCAGCGGAATGTTTGTTTACTTCGGACCCGGCATGAAGGTGATGCCGACCGGCGGGGACCGAGGCGGTAGGTCCATCATTACTGTCCGGAACTTGACGCTTGTGTCGTCCCACACCCCCTCCCCTCACCTCATGTTCACACACACACACAGACATCGACATCGCATCGGGTGGGCAGAGTCATAGAGAGATAATTTATTTTGCTCCCTTCGCTCGGTTCGCTTACTACAACCGAACCCCTCACGTGTGCTCACGTTGACGCCAGCCAGCGTCAATGCTGCGACACGACGACACCGGGCTACAGGACACTCTGGCCCTGTGGCACTGTCTGTTTGTCTACGCGGGGAGGGAGAGCAAAAAAAAAAAAAAAGGAACGCCACAGAAAGGCCCCCATCACGCCAGACACAGGTGACACATTGGTTTCAGCAAGCCGGGCCGTGACGGTTTGTCACACGGTGGAAAGTTAGCTGGGAACGTGGGTTTTTAGTTAGCAAAACGGTGCGATGGATTTCATTTTTGGGAGCTTTCAATGCACTATCTCTGGGGGGGATGGGAATTAAGGTTCATTCCTTGCTGACAGTTTCAGTTGAAGCTGTGACGCAAATGGGGAGTTCAGAATTCTGATGATACGAACATATTTGTATTTTTTATCACAAATTAGGTTGGTTTTATTGTGCGAAATTCTATATTATTTTTATACATTAAGTTCAATTCGAGCTAAACTTAATCTGACACAAAGCAAATAAATTCCCTTTCGGATCTATTTTCCATTCCATTCCACAATTTATTACGTAGATTTCGGTCTCGTGGTACCGTCGTCAACTCGAACGACTTAACAACTTGTCTGTCCTGGGTTTAGGCCCCGAATGGGCCGTGCTCCCATGCGTAATACTGACTATTCTGCTATGGGTAAGGCCTTTACCGACATCGGTTGTTGAGCCAAGGAAGAACCAGATTATGTAGAAACAATGATTGAGCTGTGACATCACTCAACGATTATTCAAAAAGGTATGTTTTCGATCGTAAGTTATACAAATTCAAAACAAATTTAATTGCAAAATTAAGCTCATATATATTTAAAAGCTTTTTTACGTGTGAATCACGTGAAGTGAATAGAGCAACATCGCCAAACCAGTAGAATCGGCTGTAGGTATAAAACGATAACAGAATGCTTCAGACCTAGCAGTGAAATATCTTCAGAAATAAAGATCATTGAAATTATCAGCTAAACAGGATCGAAGCATCAAAATCTGCCCTCGTAACCACTAATGGGGCTTGGGGCTTTCTTTGAACAGTTACCAGGCCTTATGTAGGCTTCATTCCATTGCCGGATTTATATTAAAAGAGGTAATAAAGATTAAGCCCATGTATAATAAATGTTGTACTGAGGTTATCGAAATTGGTTTTACTCAAAACCAATCGGCATGAAAATTACAAAATGATCCAATTACATATTGTGGTACAGCAAAGTGGTACCGCATCTCGGAAGCATCAAAACTTTTACATCAAGAAGAGTCATAGATCAATGCCCAAAGATCAACACAATTTCAATCAAAAGCATTGTGGTTTTGCGGCTCATTGGCACTGAGCCCTTCTTGCTCCTTAAAACAAATCGGTGTGATTTATTTCCCCCATTATTTTGTTTCGTTTTGTTTCAACGTGTACGAATCAATTTTGCATGTTATTATTTCCCCATGCTCCTCTGCAACACGAGTCAGAAGCGCCGAAATTGTGTTCCCCCAGAGAAAGGGTTCTCCTTTGGCATAGTAAATCGTACACCATGGTGGAAACACTAAAACGCACCCTCGTCCAAATCACCGACCCTAATCCATGGCGCGGAAGGCTCGCATTACTGCAAGCAACAGCCAACTAATACAAAAAAAAACCCCACGAATAAAACTACATATCCTCCGTTATGTACTAACGGCTGCTCGTGTTACTCGTGGCGCTCGGTCAGTTGACGATATTGTAAATACGGTGGCAAAATGTGGCCCCATCGAATGCCGGAAGCATTATAATTGGATACCGCCATCTTCAACGGCGACGCGCGTAGCAGAACCGTTCGATGCAGCTTTTTTGTTGCTGTAAGAGTGGAGCGTGAAGTTACAGCAACAAAAAATGCCAAACGAACCTCCCCTCCACCATCATACCCGGTTCAACCAGCCCGCGGGACTGGCAGGAGCCTTCGGCTTTAATGGATGATTAGCATGTCAAAAGTGATTTTTTTTTTCGTTCATTCGTGCCCTTTGACTTGACGCGGTCTGGGTCGGAGCAGCCGAACAAATAACACGTTAAAGTGAAATAAACCCCAGTCAGCGCCCCCGTTGCATGCGAGCGATGGTGACGGTGATGACTCCCAAAGGGGAGGCCTTACGCAGTAGTGCAAGTTGAACAAGTCGAACGAAAGTAAAACCGGTGGCTCCGTTCTAGGTCGGCAAATAAAAAGCAGGTAGCAGAAAGTGCGAGGGATATCGTGACGCGGTACGATTGATGATTTTTAAAGCGATTGTAGTAGTTTTTATGTGCGGTTGTGGCATGAAGCAAATGCACATTTTGTATAGTTAGTACAATTGTGTAACGATGAAATGGAAGAAATCACGATAATTATAAATATAATGTTGTAAATATGATATTAATTCTCAAAAGACTGAATAGTAGAGTCGCTAAAGACGGAATAGACTGAATAAAGACGAAAGAAATAATATAAAAGTAAAAGTAAAAAATGAACAAAAGCTATCAAATCAAATCAATCTTATATTAAAAGCATTTAAAATGATAAAAGCAAACAACAATACCAAAATAAAGTATTGCTGTGTAAAAATTATAAACAATTATTATTAACATGACAAAAACACAAATGACAACTATACAAATCATGTAACTGATAAGAAAAACGCGTAAGGAAGGCAAAAAAGGTAAGCAAATTAAAACTAAAAGCAAATTCATACGAACATAACAAACACAACAGAACAAACTTAAAAACCATTTTTGAAAATATTAAATTTAGGGTTTCTCAGAACTTATATATAGTAAAAAGTTAAACAAAAATGACGCAAACCTGATATTACTTGTATTTAAAAGGACGGTAGAGACAACAACAGAATAACAAAACATATTAAAATGTGTCTATTGTCGTTCGTAAATCAGAAATGAATAAAATATCAACAAAGTGTTGCAGTGGTAAAGTGGTTGTAGACATTAATCATAAACATGACAAAAACACACATGAAAATGAGTACAAAAAATATAACTTTTAAATATCAAAAGGCTCCAAAAGACAGAAGCAATAAAACGAGGGAAGAGAAAACATCCCCCTAATATTTATCATTTTTAATAACACTGGCATCAACTCACCTTCGCACGACGATGGGCGTACCACCGGCCATGGTCCCGTTCGTACCGCTCCCTGTATCAATGTCGTCGTCGATATCAGCGTCCGTGTCGTCCTCGCCGACGACCACCGTGCGGTCCTCCGTCAGTGCCATCGTCGCTTCGCCATCGTCCCCGCCGGCCAGTTCCGGACCGGGTGGAACCACGGTCTGCGCCAAATCCTGCAGACAGGCATAACTCTTCCCGGGCCGCCGATGACCGCTGCCGGCACCGTACGCCGACCGGCCAATCCCCGGCCGATCGATCGGAGGCTTGCTGGCGGCGGAAGCAAAGCTGTGCCGATCGGTGGGGCCACGTACCGCACCATCAACCGGCACCAGCAACAACAGCAGCAGCACGTGCAGCACGACGACGCTAACGACGGCGAGCGAGACGATACCGGTTGACATATTGGTGCTGTGTGCTGTGTGCGACCGTTTTGCGTCTATTTCCTGGTTTGCGCCTGGCCTGCCAATCCACCACATGCACAAGAAGCAACGGTTGCGGCGCGGCGCTCGTTGTTCTGAAAATGGAAGCAGAAGTGAAATATGAATCTCACCGCTCACAGCTCAAAAATCACCAGCCAGTCTGGGGGACTGTCGATGCGGTCGAACGCTAGAACATGTACGCTTGTAGCCACACCTCCCCCCCCCTCCTGCCCACTTGTTCTCTCGCTTTCACCCCATGGCCGCATTGAAATACGACCCTGGGAAGATCTAGTTCGCATCTTCGCACCTAACGCCAGCGCTTGACATCTTGGCGAACACGACAAACAACTAGGCCACAACGAGACGAGAGGTTTTTTTTTTTGCCAGAAGGCGAACGGGGAAGATTTTGTTTTACAAGCGGGCGCACCAAACGAATTCGACACCCCGTGCGCCTGAAAGCCGTGCGCGACATTTCCGTGTTTGGGGATTTTCTGCGGCGCAAAGATTCTGAGCTTACGACACTGTCCGGGAGTCACGTCTCACGCCGCGAAGTGCGTACGGTGGCAGTTTCGACCGAGGGGGCGAACTTTACGGAGAAAAATGTCTCAGACATCAGTCTCACACGACCAGGAAGCTCATATTTTGGGACCGTACGGCTGGACACTACGGCTGGGAAGGGGTGAAATTGGAGGGACGAACTAACGAAAGAATCGTGACACTGAGCGTACTGGACCCCGTTTGCACTATCGATTCTCGGGAGCTGTATTTAAATAGTTTTTTTTTTATGGGAAGCTAAAACACACACACATTGCAAGGGTACGTGTCGTTTGACGGCACGTCCCGTTCAGTGGGCGAGCAAGAATTAGCGACAAATTATTTATGAATGAGCGCGCGAACAACCATTTCTGTGCAAGAAACAGCACTTGTCACCGTCCCTTTCGTCTGCTGCTCGTGGTATATTGCTTTCTAAATAGGGTTGAAATCGTTTTTGTTTAGAATTCGAGGTCAACCTTGGTAGCTCCATTGGGTGTGTGGGTGTGTGTGTTTGTGTGTGGCCTTTTTCTGTTTATAATTTTTTTTATTTACGTTATTTGTATACTCGTTTAAGGTACATATGTGCAATGCCGTTTTATAGTTTCGCTGCAATTTAGTGTGTTTGCATTGATTAGTAGCAAATGAGATGTTTTTTTTTTCTTTCTCTTGCTCCAGCAGCATCGTGTGACTCATGGAGCAGGCAATGATTTCGTATGTGCATTATTTTTGTGACCATTCAACCCGAGCTGACGCATGCTGCATTCGAAACTGCATTCGATGCTATCGGCTAAAACGGTGCTGTTCTATTATCGGAAGACGGCAGGGCAATGGTTTGACAGCGGCGTGTCTCGTACAACAAAAGTGTGACGCATTTTGTGCCTGTGTGTGTTCATTAGATGATCATTCGATATTAGATTGGATATGGTTTTTCTTTTAATATAAACTCAACTTTTAGCGATGATCATATGTATGACCATACAGAACTTGTATATCCTATTTTTATCAGCAAACAGAGGAAACATTTACAATAATAATCGCTCTACGTTTGACACACATTTTACGAGTGTTTATATGGGATTTTACGGATTGGAAATGAAGCTGAAGCAGTTGAACTGGTAAAGGAAACTCGGTAAAGTTGTTTTTTATTTAATCTTGATTTAATCAGTATCGTGTTGCTTCGAATTACGGACGCTTAAGACATTTATGGAATATTCTCTTACTGATTCAAATTTAAACGGTCATATCTCTGTTAAAATCATTTTACTGAAGCAAACCTTTCTAATTGGAAAGAACAAAAGATTTCCAATAATTTTATACCAAACATTGAAAAAACTTATAAAAACTTCAACGATATTTTGCTTCATATTCCGGACAGTCTAAAAAAATCACTTAAAATGTTCACATTCACATACACAGTATACTTTTTTTTAGGGTTTTAACATCTTTTAAGGACCAAAAATCTAATTCTGTATGGCGGAGTCCTCCTAGACCGACAGTACAGCAGTCTTACTGAAAACGGAGCTTAGATGCTGTTTCTCCTCCACTCGTAGATACATTAAATCGAAGTTCTGCTGCACTATTCGACGATCTTCCCGGTAGGACCATCAAGGCATTGAGCACATTTATCTTCAAAAATTGTTGTTTTATTATCATCACTGAATCTTTGTTCTAGTTATCTAAAAAACACCTGTCTAAGAACATATTTTTAAGCAATGAAACACAATTTACTGCGGTTGTCTGGAATTGAAAACGTGTTAACAAATCTTGCCTCGTATATTCCAGACAGTATTAAATACGTGTTATAATGAAATTCACTGTACAATATGAAAAATAAACTGTAGTTGCAACTATGCTTACAATCTTGCAACCATCGATTCCATTATATTGGAATGCATCTGGACCAGAGAATAGAACATATCGAAGAAATTCTACTGGTGTCTGTTTTTAGAAGAAAAAAAACTGCTGAGAACGCATCTGATGGACTACTGATCGACAGAAAAATGATTATGTACCATGACATCAGGACCAACTAGGGGTTAGACACATTTTTAATTGATTCTAGTACATCATGGCAATTATGTAAAATTAAAAAGCGTTATGACCTAGGACTGGATGTGAAGAAATTCAATAAAAACAGGATGAGTGTCCGAAGTTTAAAGCTGTTCCGTAATTTGAATAATAACGGTACATTCTCTCCAGGCAGGATCTAACTAATAAAAAATTTGCATTTTTAAATAGATACATGTATTTTGATGATAACAATATTAAGAGAGTTTATTACAATAATTTATATTATAATTTAACACAAGCTGTACAGTTCGTTATTATAAATTAAGATGTACATAAAAAGAATGGGAATGAAATAAAATTCGGGAAAAAATTACATTAACTCAGGATTTCTCTCGTATGAGTACTTTTTGGTTAATGCTTCTCAATTTATATCTTATAGAGCTTTCTTTGATTCAATGAATAAATCAATCGATCCATAGGATTACTTATGACAAGTTTTAGTTTAAACAAACCATTGTGATACCCCATTTTCCAATGCTAAAACCAATCTTCTTCTCAAAACTTATGCGTTATCCTTATCGAATTGAATGTATATTATAGGACAAACAATACAGTATGAAACTGCAGCAAAAAGTATCCAAATATAATAAAACACAATTATAAGTGGTAGTCTAATGAGAATTACATCAGTTAGTACACCACTGAATATGGCATGGCGAGATGGCAAAGGTATAGAAAATGGAATGTGTCTTGCTTTTACATGGAATTTAATCGACATTCTTTGCACAGCATGTTCATTCCGGCTCAAGCTGCCTTAGACTGCAATTTTCGATTTTTACAACAAAAAAAATCAACTTAAATTTACTGATAAACTCTCCCCCTACTCCTCGACACCTTTAACGTTACCCTTTCCTCGAAAACAAAAGGGATGCAAGCCAAACAGAAAAACAAACATTCTGCTCCTTCAAACGAAGGAAAAGCAGTCTCCAAACCATTGTTCTGTGAAATCAAACCCACAAAGAAGGGCCAGGTGGTGAAACAAATTCCGGGAAAGTGTATCAAAACACAACACCCGCCTTCCCGCCTTGTAGTTAATCCCCCAATCAATCGGCCGGAGGTAATCGGACCGGGGTGATAGCTTCGCGTCGGCCATCGAACAGGTTCGGTGTACATATAATCGCCACCCCCATTTCCACCCACCCACTCCCTTATGCTACTCACCTTCGTTGGTTGGATTGGGCTCGGTTTGGTGTGTCGTCCGATCGGAAAAATCGTCGCAATGGCGCGCACCCTTCGGTGTGTCGCTTTTCTTCTCACACCTCCACCACTTCAAGCCTTCAAAAGCAAAATCGATTCTACTCTTAAAAGCACATGAAACACACACACAGATAGGGCACACAACAAATACGCTCACACACACACACACGGGTCCACCCTCCCTGTACTGCTCGTTTCGCCGATTGGCGCGGCGGATGGGTGCTCGCGTACGCGCGGGCTAATTGCACGTGCAACCGAACCAATTCTCTAACGATCCGCGGCGTTGGCCAAGATGTCCAACGATGTGCTCGCCGCGGACCGGTTGAGGTTTTATGCCCCCGGGGAAGGTGGGGAGGCCTACCTGGCTGCGAAGGAGGGCGTTGTAATCGGGGTGAAAGACAACCTTTACGCCTCAGTACCGATAAATCATCGTCATTCCACCGCGTACGACAGGCGGCCAAACTGGCGTTAATCTTGCACGCCCGGCCACAGGGATGAGGCGCGTAAAGGGGGGCAGGGGGTGGTTTGCCACCCCAAAAACAGATCCCTCACCGCGAACGGACGGACGAACGACGTTTCAACGCCCAATCGAGACGATTAATTTGACACCGCAGTCGATTAGTGGCGATCGGGGGGATTGGTGCAAAGAAACGGGGGTGCGCTCCCTTTCGTCTCTCTTGGGCACCTTGCTGCGCGCTGTTCCGCCACCAGCACCAGTTTGGATCGTTTTCTAATCCAACTGTCCAAAAGGACACGAGTTTCTTCACCAAACGCCGATTGCCACTGCCGCGTGCGATTAACAACGCAGAAGAGATCGCGAGCGCACGGATCGATGTCTCTTTGGCACGCACTAATCCACACACACACACACACGCACAGACAGTGCCAGTGGACGAGTGTCGCTTGCAATGCAATCAGCATCGCCCAACAGCGCCGCCCGCGTACGAGTCGCGGAACGATTGCGACCAGCCGGCCGCACGCTTCTGCGCCATCTTCGGCGCGTGTTGTGACACAGCAAGGACAGGCGACGGCACAGCCCGAACACGAACCGAATCGTATTTGGTAGAGCTGTGTAGAGCTGTATTATCCCGTGCGATAAATCACACCGCTCCGTGTCACACGTGTTCCTGCTGTTCGGGTTGGCCTTTTCAAATTTTCCCGATTTTCCTAAATTCACTGAACCACGCCAGCCGGGCGTGGTGGCACTGAACTGATTGTCTGGCAATTTTCCACCCGTTATTTTTTTTTTTTCCTTTTTATTGTTGCCAAAGAATAAAGGAGAAAAGCCACAACGACGATGGCGGTTTTGGCCGGCGATCTATTTTAATTGCCTTCGAATCGCACGACCGAAACGCATTCGCGATGATTCACGCACGCACGCTCGCACGCAGATCAGCACAGCTGACGGGTCGCCGCCGCCGCCGCCGCCGCCGCCGAATGCACACACCTAGTCGTGGTGCACATAGTTGCAATGCACCGTCTTGTGCACCTCACTGCCCGTGTCTTGTGAAGCTGTCAATCCCGGTTCGTGGGAAGGGAGACGCTGAAGGGTTTTTTTGTTGTTGTCGTTTTAATTCACTTTCGATGAGTTATCCTCTCGCACACACACACACACAAATAAATAACAAAATAAAAACATCACAACAATCACCTCACACCCTCAGTCACACGATCCACTCGCGAAACAGGAAGGAATGCACAAGCAGGAACAGCTGATTCACAGCTTGGAAAAGTCAAATGCCGCTTATGTGTGTTTTTTTGGTTTGTTTTTAAATCAAAGCAGGCAATAGGTGGAAAACCGCTCCGTGTTTCGTGTGTGATGCACGATCAATCTGTCCTTCACGGGGGCCTGCTCGGATGGCAGAAGGATGCACCATGCCGTTCGCGTACGTGCTCGCGTCTTTAGCTTGTGGCTCTCGCGCAAAGGCTTGTATCGTGCGTATCGAGCTGTATCAACGCTACGCTTGTGGCGCCTGGTTGCTGCTGCTGCCGCTTGGTACGTCCTGTGCGCTCGGCGACCGACGATGCACTGGCGCGTACCGTGCCCGAGCTCGTGCCGGAGTTATGCTGTAGGGCCGCCGCGTGCTCGGTCGTCGCGCAAAAGGAAGAGCACGACATCGCGTATATACGCTATGCTACGCGGACGCCAAGGGTGTCGAACACGGTCGCGTGTTTGCCGGCCGGGTTGTGTTGTGAGCATAAGAAGAATTTATTATTTTTTCGTAGCTGGTGTGTATTTGTAATCCTGGAGAGCTTTTTTATTTTATTCTCAACTAAATAATGTACATTGTAACTAAAATAATCGTTATATTAATTTAGCGATGTTGCAGTGGTACATGCTGTCTGAAGTTGATTTTATGAATTGCGGCTATTACTTCAGCAAAAAATTAAAATATGTTATGAACAAAATATTACTCATTTTTCTTCAATCATGATAACAGTTGCTACTACTACAGTTCAACTATTGCTCTACGTATGGTGGTTGAAAAGCACCGATAACGACTCTATACTTAATGCATATTATGCTCCGGAAAAGCAAAACAAAACAAACAAAACTACAAGTTGTTCATGCCCCTTTGCCATTGGATGCTGTGTGTAACAACAAAAAACACCAAAAGCACGGCGCCATTTGAACATACAAGGTAGAGGCTACAGATGCGACAAATGTGCTAGAAAAAATAAAATGTGACGAATAGCTTAGTTGCACAGAGTTTACTTTTACGGTAGAGCGA
Source organism: Anopheles coluzzii (assembly GCF_943734685.1). Taxonomy (NCBI): domain Eukaryota; kingdom Metazoa; phylum Arthropoda; class Insecta; order Diptera; family Culicidae; genus Anopheles; species Anopheles coluzzii. The sequence continues at coordinate 89,020,116 of NC_064671.1, forward strand.
TAACAGCGATTTGCAAATGCGATGCACCACTGCGAAAACAGCAGCCGATCTCGATTTCTCTCCGGGTTGGAAAATTAATTACAAGATAACGATTTCCAAGGTTTCCCGCTTACAGCTACGGTGTAGTTTTTGAAGCGCAATTTGATACGTCAACCGAGCTCAACCGACCAATAGTCGATATTGGCATTCGTGTCGTGTTTATGTGTGCATTTTCCTAACTGTTCCCATTGCTTACCTGTTACCTGGGATTTGCTGGTTTGCTACAATGTTTTGCCTCGGCAAAACGGGCACATTGTTGTGCACGAGTCGTTACTACTATTTTGTTTGCTTTGTATGTTTAGAGAATTGCTTTCGCTGGTAGCTGTGTTTGATTTCCTGTTTCTACGGCTTGCAATGAGCAGTTTTAATGACGCTGCGAAAGGTCGGCTTTATTGCACGTGGAACCTTTTTTTTCCCCGATTTTGGATTTTAAATTTAAAAATGTTAATAAGGTATCTTCTATGTGCGGGATCCTTTTTGCAGGGTTTTTTGTGCAACATTTCTCAGAGATAAGAACTCGGAAGGATCAACGTGATTCCGTTTTTCTTTTAGATTAGTTTGTACCACTACAGTGCTTAAAGACATTGCTGCATAAAATCATGATTTCTACATTATTATTATTACACGCTGATGTATTAAATTTATAAAACAAATGAAAAAGTAGTTGTGATGATTTATACTACATTCAATTTAAACATATTTGATGTATTTTTAATGTTTTTATTAATTTCGTATTAATGTATTATTTTTAAATGTGTTTTTTTTATTTATTTATTTTCAATGTTTTTGTTTAAATTTTTATTTATTTATTTACTTATTTATTTATTTATTACCTACCTAACTAATGAAAAATAAATAAGAGAATTAATGGACGAAAATAAAAGCAAATTAAGCAACGGAGCAACGGATTGTATCTTAAATAATTCCTAATCTGCATCATTGTTTTATTCAAGTATATTTTATTCTGAGGTAAACTATAAGAATTGGTCATTGGTATAATTGGTTCAAATCGTTCTTTCTGAATTAAAAAAAAAAATTGGTTCATTGGTGTAGAAGACTGTGGAGCAAAAACTGTAGTTAGAAAAGCATTATCTCGGTAGCGGTATTTCCATGTAACATTATATGGTGGGCATTCCACACTGTTGGGCCATGGTAGTTGATAAAACATTATTTTAGTAAATTTATAACGCCAGACAAGCGTATTAAGAGTGTATATTTTGATTAAATTGAACTATGCGACGTTTCATTAACATATTACTTTGTACACAGAATATAATAAAATTGAATGTTTTTTTTTTCGTAAAATATTCTAAAACACCTAAACATTGTTTTTTTACATATCATGTTTATTTGCAGTAAATTTAATGTTAATAAAATTTACTAAATTTATTACATTCAGTAAAACCGCTAACTAGCCTATTATTTCGCGAAATAAAACAAATATTTTATAAAATTACAATATTTGAGTTTTGGCAACAGCAGATAACAGAACTTGGAAATCGTTCAAGATGAGTTGAAATGAATTATCATACATTGCTCAATATTTATTCAATCTTTATTCTAGAGAAGTCCGTTGATAGTATTTTTTGTAGTATTGCATTTGTCCGAAATTGACTGACAACTCCTGTGTGCTCTATACATCACAAAAATATTCGTACAAATACATTTGATTTTTTTAATTATTCCTAGCAACTTGATGAAAATCATGTTAATAAAGTAGAAAAATATTTAAGCAAAATAAAAGCGCCTGTACAGGATCCTGTAAACCCTGCCAGTCGAAATCTAAAAACGTTTCTAAACTGAAAGATGAAAAAAACACACCCACAAAACCGCATTCATTTTCAACTTGTCAGCAAATAAAGTTAGTTTTTTTGTTTTTGGTCGAGATGAGCATTAGATGACTTGAGCAAGAAAAAAAAACTATTTCAGAGAAACCAAACATCTAAGCGCTACCGCAATGAGGACATCCAAAATGAGCAAACAACGGTCGAAACCGTGCCAATTCCTGCATTCGTCCACCATGCAATCCATACACCAGGGACACAGAAAGGACACGCATCTAGCTGGTGTCACCCACGAGTATATGTGTGTGTGTGCGTTTAATTTTGTGGGCCTGGATATTATACTATCAAATTGCAACCGGTCTAATCTGCCACACGAAGAAGCAAAGCAAACGTGGTAACCTGAACAAAAAAGTCATTAAAATATGACAGCGTCATCAAATCCAGCCCCGGGGGCCTGTTTGTAGAGGGAAGTGAAGTGGAAAAGAAAGTAGCTGCCGATTTGTCTTTTAGTTTGCCTTTCCGAGCTCTTTCCCTCCGTTCGCACTTTGTTTTAGAAAAGATCATCATAAATGCGACACTTTGGCGAAACCGGCCGAAGGGTGGATCTATGCTACGCTCCGCACTTCAGTCCCACTGCCCACCCTTCGAAACCTTCCGATGGATTGAATTTCCCCAGAATTCAGTTGAACGACCGCGACTCGCTCACTGCCACTCGAGCGATCGATTGGTGGTGATTTAAGGCGCACAACTTTAAATCAATTTCCCGGAACCTGGCCCCTGCTGGATTAAACGGGGCCGCAAACGGGGCCGCAAACGTTTTGCCAATTTGACATCGTTTGACAATTGGAGTGACCCGACCGGAGTTGGGCGATCGGTGGTGGCAGGAGGGATTTTGTGGAATTAGCGCACACGCTACCCTGGGGACACCGGCGGCATTCTCCTTTTGGGTTAATGTTCAATTATTTACTTGTTCGGTTCTTTTTGTCTGTTTATTGTTTTTTTTTTTGCTGCTGTGTCCCTGTCAGTCCCTTCGTCAGTGTGCCGGCCGGCCGCGTCGGAGAGCAGTGCAAATTGGAAGTCCCCATGGTCAAATTTCACCGCCGTCAGGGGGATCCGGCCCCGGTCTGGCCCGCGGCCCTGGTGCATAATGAGACAGACGGATCGTTTCCGCACATTTGCACACCACGGGAGCGAACGGCGAAGGTTCAGATCCCGGGAGGGGTGCCAAAGGACTCCCCCACATTTCCCCGAAACAATGCGACGCGGGAAAGCCAACCGTCCCAAACGCGCGTAAAGTTCAATAACGCGTGGTTTGGGGGTGATTTCTTTTCGTCGTTCTTATGTGGTTTTGCGGTACGCGGGCGTCTCTTTCGTCGGTCGTCGGTAGCGTCGTGCCCGGCACATAATGATGCGGTGCCCTTGGGCAGTGTGTGTGTGTTGGGTGGGTGGGTACCAGCCAGCCCACAGTACAGCCACAGCCACTACACTCCAGAACGAGGGAGACAGTTTTAATGGAAGCATAAAAATCCATTTTTCTCATCATAAATGTGGTGTGCGAAGGTTGCAGTCGTCGATACGGCGGAAGCACGAACGCACACACACACACACACACACACACACACACAAGCTCGTAAAGTAGTGGCAGACAGCCGTGTTCAGCGGGGAAGGCTACCGCGGCGGCACCTTTCGCCGCGAGCGTGAAGGTGCGCAAAACGTAAACAGAACCCACGCCGGGGTCTTTAGGGCAGCCACGAGCTTCTGCAGGCGGATTTTTTTAAATGAAGCTTTGCGTAACGGTTTGCAAGAAGAAACTTTGGCGATAATGACGTAACATCGTAAGAGGGTGTGAAATATGGGCTAAAACAAAGACTTCTTTTTCATTTTTTTTTTTTTGGTTTTTGGGACAAATTGATCCAAGTTTGTTTTAAACGCTGCAGTTATTCGTTAAACATGCTTTAATGCTATTCTTTTGTTCAATGAAAACAACAACTTGTCTTATTTATGACTTTAATTTAGCATTTTTGATATACGTTGTGTAAATCGTTTATCAAACTTAAAAAAATAGGAACTCATATTCTAAAACGTTGTCATATAATTATTGAATATTTGAAAAAAAGAAAACATATGTTTTAATCGATGCTGTACTGAAAGACAAAAATAAAAATTTGTAAAAAAAATAAAAAATCAAAAGACAAAAAAAACAGAAAACATTTTAAAACTAAACAGTAACATAACTAAACACGAAACCACGAAATAAAGCTAAACAGTAAACAACAGAAGCAAAAATTATAATTAAAAAAATGAAAAGTTATAACGAATGTTAAAAATGAGTGAATGCATTCAAAATCTTGGAGGAAAAGGTGAATAGAATGGATAAGAAGGAAAAGAAAAAAGAAATATAATTTAGCACAATATGATGAAGGAAGAAAGGATAGAACTAAAAGCAGGATGAAAAATAATGTTGGTAATAAAATAATAATAATAATAATAATAATAATAACAATAATAATAATAATAATAATAATAATAATATTATTATTATTAATAATAATAATAATAACAATAACAATTATAATATTAATAATAATAATAATATTAATAATAATAATAATAATATTAATAATAATAATAATAATAATAATAATAATAATAATAATAATAATAATAATAATAATAATAATAATAATAATAATAATAATAATAATAATAATAATAATAATAATAATAATGATGATAATAATATGAATCATAATAATACTAATAATAATAATCATAATAATAATAATAATAATATAAATAATAATCATAATAATAATAACAATAATACAATAATAATAATAATAATAATAATAATAAAAATAATAAAAATATTAAAATTTTGAAATTTAATATACGACACATCAAACATAATTCAAAATAGTGAAGAAACTATTCAAGAAACAAAAGAAAAAGCAAAAGAATCATACTTTGCTGACCTATACCATACAATCAATTTCCAAGCAGAACGGTGAAAAACTTCAAAAAAAGGCATGGATAATCATGCTGCTACATAGTTCAGATAACTTTTAAAATAATAGATACATTTTTTGAAAAATCATACAATAAATCATTTACTTTCCTTACACGTCCTTACCCTCACTGCTCGACAAACCCCCCGATTCGATACAGCCATTAAAGGGGGGGGGGGGGGGGGGGAGGAAGAAACAAAAGCTGAAAACTACTACCACCATTAAAGCGCACAGCTTTGGCCATAAAATTTGACGATTCGCAGGAAAATGCTACCCAGCAGCAGTTATTTATCTATGTTGCCGGTGTCGGGTTTTCCTCACGCTCTGTCTGGCTGGGCGGGAAGTGCGGGAAGTACGACACCAACATCAACCCCTCAGCCGAGCGTGCAATGGCCAGCGGGATCGATCGAACACCACACGGCCAATGACCTTCAGCAGCGTGGGGTTGGCGTATCAGTTCGAAGGCTGAAATCATCCAAACACCCGTAATCAGGCGGTTCTAAATTTCCGAAACTATAGGTACACTACAGACCCTTCCGATAGTGTCATAACCAATTTGCAAGCACAGGGCTTCCCCCTGCAGGTACAGGTATCTCGCGTATCACTATTCGTTTCGAATGGTAAAAAGCCGGGCCTCATAATCCAATAAAATTGTAAATTGATTGCCTCCCGGTTGGCCTAGGCAGCTAGGATTATGTGGAGCGCCATGTGTGTGTGTCTGTGTGTTTGTAAATAACCCCCTTTTTCTAGCTTTCCTCTCCAGACCGCTCTAGCTGGCTGGCTGTGTGGGGACAATTTGCATGCAAAATTGCACCGTTTAACGCTGCACGGGCTGAGGCAATGGTGTCGCCTCTGCTTCGTCGTCCAGTGACGTGGAGTCTCTTCGCCTAAGGGCGGCTTTTATTGCGTGGTACCTCACCTGGAGACAACCCTGGAGATGGCCAAACAGGCGAGCTGGTTTGCAAGCTGATGATTGATGGTGCCGATGAGAGTACCGGTATCTCTATCTCTCTTGTTGGCGCTGTCGCTGTGATCAATGCCACGGCGGTTCTGCCACTTCCTTCCTGCGCAAAATCACTTCCGTGCGGCAATGGAAGCATAAGCAAAAGGTTTAATGAACTTCTCGTGCACGATCGCGAGCATTATGAAGGACAACGGTGGAAGCTACGATATTGTATAATATCTCGACGGAATGTGCGAAATAATGCAATGCATCATGGAGGTATCTTTGTGTATTTCTTTTAGGGAATTCGATTTCACAAATTCGAAAAACGCACACAGTTCCCATCGAAACGTGCCCTGTTTGAAGGGGTTTTGTACTCTTCCCGGTCTTTCCTCAATCTTGGAGCCACAGGAAGAAGTTCGTCAGTCAATCCGTCAATCGAACATCGCCGATCAGTTGCCTCATGGGCCTGATGTACCTTCATCATGGACGAGTAAGAGACCTGCGCACGAAAGGGAAGAAGAACAGCAAAAAAATGGATTCATTACAAAATCATTATACAGCTCATTTCGAAATTCAGTTCCCATCTTACCGACAGGTCCTAAGGGATGTGAAGAGTCCAAAATGAACATAAACAAGCTTCAGAGAGAGAGAGAGAGAGAGAGAGAGCGCGACGCAGCATCCCACCAGACGATCCAACCATCGTGAGAATCGATCTAACTCGATCAGTTTGCGTCCGTTCGGCTTTCGGGTCCAAGATATTGGCCGGCCCCAGCTTCGACGTATGATTTGAAGAGGCCGACACACACACACACACACACACACACGCAAGACCGACCAATCTGACCGTTGTGGTAAGAAGAATGCATTTGCTAGGGGTCACATGAAGTTGAGCGTGCGAAGAAGTTGTGGCGGAAATTTCGAAATCAATTGGAAACATCCAATATGCTCAAACTGAGCGTTTATTTGCGCCAAAGCAGCGAGCTATGGGAGAATCATTTAGCAAAGCTTCAGTCTGAGCAGACTTATTGCTAATCCTTGCATTCAATAATTTGTCAAATTGCATCCCCGGAACCACAGACAATGCACCTCCCCACCATATTTAACCCTGATTGAGGGAATAGTAAGAAAGTTTATGTTTCCGCGCGATGTTCTGTCAGACGAACTCTCCCTCCCTTCTTCTGCATTTATCACCGTGCCACCATAAAATCCCGCTGGCCTGGAAGGTCATCGCCGGTGCACACAGCACAACGGGATGATCCCAACGTCGGTCAAATGGCACCAGTGCCCGATGATTAACCATTCCCAGGCGTCCCTTGCCGAACGCGCAGGAACACAGACAGCGCCGGAAGCTGGCCATATACGCCGCTTATATACGAGGCGGATATGACCGATGGGGCTCCACCGCCCGGGTTGCGACAGCGCGCAAGGACGCATTACTGCGACGATGAACTTTTCCTTTCGGGCAAGGAAGGCTAGGAAACAACTTTCTCCTTCCCTCCGTCGGCAATAGAGCGACCCTTGCCGGGTTTTATTTCCCCGACCGGAAATGCTCCTCAAAGGAACAAGACGTGTGTGATGTTGTGCGTGTGTGTGTGTGTGTGTGTGTGTGCGTATGAGCGTGTCTGAGAGAGGGAAAGTTTTATTGTTATCTGCATTGATGGCACATTCATCTGCGCGGCGTGTGGATTCAGACGCGACGGGAACCATGTCTAGCAGCATGACACTTTGCACTAAAAATGTGCCGTTCTGCGGTATGATTCTGTTCCCTGAGTGTGAGTTTGGGGTGGTTGGGGGGTTTGGTGGAGGGGGAGGAGGGGATTGTGATATTCTTGCGATTGCTCTGACCCGTCGCTTAAAGTATGTGTGGTGGTATCTCAATCACCCCAGAGCTTTGGTGCACCACACGAACCGAACGAAACGCGGGTTTAATGTGCTGCTTTAAGAACCTAATTCGCTAGGAATAGGAGTGTTAAAGTTATTTGAAATAGAATTCTTGCGATTTTTATAAAAATAAACATTGATATGTTGTCTAGAACATGTAAGGACCGGTATGAGCACTTTGAGTTTAATACAAACGTAACCGCATTTAGGGAACGCGTTTGTTTTTAAATTTTGTTCTGCCTTAATACGTGTCTTTGTAACGACCGATATTTGTCTTTCTTAAACTAAGCCCTAGTTAAGCGATTTTCCAGCGGACTATGTACACAATAAATATCAAATAAACGTTATAAAACAGAACAGAACGAGAAAGAACGGATCAATTTAATGATAACAAACACATTTATTGTTTATTTTTATCTTTTTTCATCTTTTTTTTCGGTCTTATTTTTATGTTTTGTAGCATATTTACTCAAATCGTTACTATTTTATTTTTTATTTTTTGCTAGATTTTCTGATCGCCTTCTTTATTTGCATTCTGTTTTCCTTTCTTTCATTTTTTTGGTTTGTTTGTCTAGTCTTGTTTTTCCATTTTTCTGTTGTATTCTTTCACCTTGTATGTTACTACTATTATCTGTTGTTTTTTTTCTATTTTCACTCTATTTACTTTTTCCAGCTTTTTTCCCTCGTTTTGTTATTTTCTTTTCGTTTACGTTTCATAATAAAAATAAATATTACACGTGTTTCCAAGTCAGCTTCCAATGTAAATGTTGTTATTCACCGCGTGCAAGAAGTGGATACACATCAATCTGATATTTCATTTCTGTCATCATAATTTTAAATTTCTTCCGCTTGATTTTCAACACATGTCATGCTGCGTTGAGTTCGACAGTTATTTGTGATGTGTTGAAAATCATGTGTAAAAAATGAAAATTCATAATGAAACAAGTACAACGTTTGACAGCTGTTGAAAAATATCTTGGAGGCGGTGAATAATTATGTGCTCATTCGAAAGTGATTTCCGTGATTGAAAGTGAAACTTTCGTGCTTTGTTTTACTACGCTGAATTAGCTCATTATGATCGATCAAAAGACTCAAGGCTCAAAGAGTTGATTTTATGAATTCTTCCTGAGTAAAATCATAATCTCCCTGCTCTTCGTGTAATGGAGAATAATAAAGATAAATTCATAACCCTAAAATTCCCAAAAACAATCAACACAATAAACATCTATTAGAAAGAATCTGTCTGCACTCTTAGCAGGAAGTCTGGCACTATTTTCACAACAAGCAGGATCGTAATTCCTTTTCCTCCGAAAGCGATGACAAACCGCGCCAAAGGAAATGGCTCTCCATCACTCTACTTGCGCCGCACTACATAGCCAATAGATTACATTGTACCACATTGCAAACATTACCACCGAAGTCTCGAACGCAAACGCACGCGTTCCCGCTACACTTCATGTGTGCCGGTTCCGACTACGGCCCTACGTGCCAAACGCCACGTGACACCACTTGATTTATTTTACCATTGCATTGCGTACCAGTCGTTCTACCAGTCGGCGCGACCGACCGACACTGCTACTACTACTACTACTACTACTGCTACTACGAACCAATTCTCGGCTCCATCTCCTTACACTCGAAATGAAAGTAAAAGACGGCGCACATCATGATTCGGATAATCCTAACTACATCGCACCCCAACAACAAGAGCACCCACACCTCATCCTCCCCAGCAATGGTGAATCTAATTTGCATTGGTTTTATATGCCATTTCACTTGTTGACCAACGATGTGCTCGTAAACATTTGTGGGTCGTAAAGTTGTGCTTTCATTTTTATTGCTTCAGTAGTTTTATTTCAAAAAACAAAAGAGAAAAATCTTCCCAAAAAAGAACGAGCGAAAGCAGCTTCTGCACATCAAAAGCAAGGCGACAAGTATGTCTCTGAAAAAGGGTGACGGAGCGTTGCCGGTCCGCCAAAATTGCCAACAGCATGTTCACACTGTGAAAAATGGTCATTACGCACCAGCAGTACTTACCGCCAGCGTTAAAAAAAAACGGAACTCTGAATCGTCTGAAATTGGCGGTGTTCCTGACGTGCAACAAAGTAGAGGCCCGTGTTTATGACATTGATCGAATTCCCCGCAGTTCGGGCTCCCGGGCACTATCCGTTGCACCAGCCCGTAGCCCCGGCAAAGGAATTCCCGTCCATCTGTGCGTGCCTGTGCATCCCTTCGTCCGTTAACTGATCGTTATGATCGAGCAGTAGCCTCGCAGCGCCATATTCGGGCGTTGGTTCCTTTTTAGCAGCCTCGAAACATGCCCGAACCCGATTCCCCGAAGCAAGAGAGGGACCCGGACCCATCGCCACCGGTTTGTTATTATTCCGGTGCGGTTTTTGTGGAGTGCGCCTTCCACCTTGGAGCGGTGGCTTGGAAAGCTGGAAAACAATAACAAAAGACGCTCCGGGAAAGGTAGACGGCGAAAACGGTCAGCTCATGGGTAAATGTATACCATTATCTAATTAGTAATCAATAAACATATTACGCAAAATTATGTGGTGCACCGCGACTCACTGGCGCACTGCTTGGGAAGGTTCCGGCGAAGGACGAAGGGCAGTGGTAAGGGAAAGCATAACCCAATTTCAATAGCTATAATTGTTATACTGTTTATATTATTTCCCTGCACATGCAATCTATGCATTCTTTTAGGCGTTGTACATGAAGGGATAATCGTTGAAGATAGAGATAACTGTTTTTAATTCATGATTTTTCATACACAAGTGCTTTCTACTTAGTAAACTGTTGCTTTATAATATAATTGCTTTGATTCATCCATTGATTGTTTACTCTGCGGTTAGCTATAAGTAAATTGTGCTTCTTCAGCGTCTAAAGTACTAAATAGATTTGTTTGACATTTAATATTTTATTGCTAATTCAATTTTAATCCTTTTGGCATTCAATGTTATCTTACTAATTCAATGCTAATCGATCAAACCTCAGTATAACTCACTTAACAAAAGCAAACCTCGTAAATTAAAAAAAAAAGATTTGCAATCATTGCATTAAAAACATTGCGGAAAATCATAAAATTATAACGATATGTTGATTCATATTTGGAACCGTTTCGAGTTTATGTTTCAAATTACTAATTACTGGTGATTCAAATAACGGACAGCCTCAAGATTTCGTCCATAATCTTCAAATGCACACTCACACCACACCTTTTTAGTTTTTAACTTGTTTCATGTTCCACAACACCCAATTCTGAGTGAAGGAGTCCTCCTATACCGACCGAACGAAAGTATTTAAAACAACGGGCTTTGGGTGCTGTTTTTCACTTAGATGCATAGAATACAGCCCATCAAGACATTTGTCTCATCTGTTGTTCTTCTTCTTTGGGACAACAACCGTTGTCGGTCAAGGCCTGCCTGTACCCACTAGTGAAGTGCGCTTGGCTTTCAGTGGCTTATTGCTACCATAGCAGGATAGTCAGTCCTACGTATGGGGGCACGGTCTATTCGGGACTTGAACCCATGACGAGCATGTTGTTACATCGCACGAGTTGACGACTGTACCACCAGACCGGCCCGCTGTTGGTACAGTCACCGGCTGGTACCGGCGCTCATGTGTTGTTATATGTCTCAATATCGTTTTTTTTAGTTATCATCACTGCCTAAAAACATATATTTATGCAATTAATCACAATTTACTTCGGCTGTCCAAAATTAAAAACAATTAATGAAGAGTTCCATTACTTTCATGCATGTTGCGAATGAAAGTAGTAACTCAAACGTTGACTTCAAAGCTTTAAAGAGAATGTTCAAAAAAGATTGTAAAAATTGAAGGCAAACAAACTAATCCTAGGAGATATTCCAAAATGTTGTTAAATTATATAAAAACTTCCTTCTTTCCTATATCTTTTTGTAAAAAATAATATCTAAACCTAAATATCTAAATTAAGTTGAAAAATTAATATTTTTGCAAAGCATATACATCATTCGCCTCTTTAAAGGACTTCGCAGTAATGAATAAAAAAACACAGTTCATTCAATCTCGCTCCTGCTACTGGATAGCCGAACGTATTTTTTTTCTCACGACCAACAACAGTAAACACGCATACAAACACACACACACACACACACGCCGGCCACTTCCTGTGACCATTTCCCTCTCTTCCTCCACGCACCCCTTCCCTTGTGGAAAACGTGACCGTTTTTGCTTCCTCATTATGGAACACCGCACCGCAACCGATGGGAACGAAGCCCGCGAGAGAGCAGAGGAAAAAAGCCGCAGCCGATTCGTTCTGAATCGGGAAGCAAAACAGAACTGGCAAAAACACGCCGACTCCTTCCCCCGATCTCTCCCCCCCCCTCCCCTCCCCTCCACCATTCCACCAGGCCAGTAGACGACCCGCAAGGAATACAAATACAGTGCCAGTGCCGAGAATCTTAAATCTCCGCTCTCGCTGTGGGCTGTGGTGAACCGATATGCCCCGAACGGTAGAAGAAATTGCGAACCAAACAAAGCGTTGTCCGTATGGGAAGCTGCTGGGATTCGGCGAGCGGATCGATTGATCTAGAGAGGCGGCCAGCTGGAAGGGAACGAGGCCAAGAATCCCACTTTGCCGATGTACGAGGTAAGGACAGGTCCCACATTGCAGTCGGTGTGTGTGTGTGTGTGTTTCTAAACAAATCCTTTGACCAGTGAGAAACTTTTTGCCAAATGATGAATTAAAAGATGGTCAAAAACCCCGCGAAGGAGTTGAGACGGCTGGCAAAACACACGTTTTTAAAGCGATGTGGAAAAGCGGAACAAACAAACGCTGCGGCGATGAAACGCTGCGGTCCCGAGCCACAACAAGCGCCGAAGCGGGCACGTCAAAACGGAAGAAGGAAGAACACGGACACAACACACTCAGACACAAAAAGAGTTTACGCTGAAATAAAGAAACCGAGCTGAGTTAGTCCTTTCCCGAGCCGAGCCTTAGATGAGAAGAGATGAAATGATAATGACCTTATCCCGTCAGCTCGGGTTTAGGGGCAGGCAGCATCGCTTTTGTACACATTGCTCTCACCGTTTAGCGCATAAATCATGCCCCTAATCCATTGTGTGTTTTCCGCTCCACTCGGGGCTTCTTCACCTTCACCAAATGGCCCCGAAATGGTGTGTGATGATCCTTTAAATTGCTCAATTATCTAGCGCACAGTGGTGTGGAATGTTGCTTATTCGGGAGTCTCGCGAAATATGTTACACCACCATGCAGCATACCGTTTGGGCGTGTGCTTTGCGTTCGCTTGTTTGACAAATACTTTACGCGAAATTCCGACGTTTTGCTTGACTAATGCCTTTTCCTTCCATTGCTTCCTCCAAGCTTTCGAGCAAAAGCATTCCGGCGAAGAGGAGCGCATGATCGGTGATCGTTAGCAAACAGGCTCGATCGATGATTTATGGTGCGCATCGCAACGGCAGTCCCTTCAACCCCTGATGGCAGTGATGGCTGCTGTTCGTTGACCGAAGTCGGGTTGAGGGTTGCATCGGCCCGAACCGTTTCACTTCCCCCCGTGCTGCACAGTGCCCTTTTAAGGGCCCTTTTCGCGATCGTTCCACCCCAAAAACGTACAATAAGATGTGCGCGCGTACGTGTCAGAATGCGAATTATGCTGCCCCCATCCCGTCCCGTCCCACCGGTACGGAGCTAATTTATTGGTATTCCAGCGCACTTACAGGATGCGAATGATGATGAAGCTTCGGGCTTCTGGTGGTTACCAAACCCGGCAGCATGGCAGATGGTGGAAAAGCTTCTCCCAGCGGGCCGTTTTGCCCGGGCGGTCAATTATTTCGCGAACGTGTGGAATTAATTAAACCACCCCGCAGCCCCCAGTGCCGTTCATCGTTCGTCTTTCTGTTGTTGATCGCAACCCTGTTTGCCGTCGTGATTTGTACCCAGTAGGACAGTACCGATGGTTCCCGTCGGACGCTGCCAGTTTTGTGACATTTTCGAAACATTTCGGCACAATGCAGAAACCGCTGCATTCCCCACATTCGGGCACTTTTTCGCCCCAAGTACAAAACCAAGTGGATGGAAATTTAATCGTTTACCGGTGCCTTAATTACTTCATCAAACGCATTCCAAACGCGTCCGCGCTAACGACAAACAAACAAAAACAGCTCCCAACAATGCGGTTGATAAAACCGCGTTCGTGCAGCATGCTTCGGCATTCGACGATCGGGACACGCATTTTGCCCTAACGCCATCGTTAACGAGGGGGGAAGGGGGGATTGCTGCAAAGAAAGGAAACAGGAAAGAGAGCGAGGGGTGAAGGGTTCCTCGGATTCTGTTTGTACGGACGGAGGGGTCCGTTTAGCCCTTGGGGCGGGTGAACTTTGCAACTTCCAGGCACCGGGGGTTTGATGAGAAAATTGCAATTACTATTGACAGGTGAGCAGCCGTCTCATTCTCCAATCGGTTTCGTTTCGATTCCACTGCTTGAAGCTTTCTTTTTTTACGATGCGTTTTATGTTCTTTGACTGCTTTAAATCATTTCCGCATGTTTTTGAAAACAAGAAAAAGTTCTTGTGGTATAAAAACGAGAAATAATTAAACGATTTGAACAAAAACTGATCCTTTTTATACTAAAATGTCGTTAAAAATGTAATCTGATATAATAAATTAAATAGAATTGATTTTTTTTTATTATTATTCAACGACGAAAGATAAGCTCCTGGATTACAAAATTGAGTAAGTGCCCTCCTAATTTTATCTTCTTTTAGCGCAACCATACCCATGTGGCTCGTTGGTGTAATGGTAAGGTCGCCTGATGCTACAACCCCGGACTTGAACTATTCCTCATCTAGATCCTACCCAGTCAATTGTGTAGATCAATTATGCCCACGAAAATTTAAATTACTTTCGTTTGTTCGTAAAATTGTTTTCGTATTGTTTTGGATTTGTCTCATGGTGTATAGAGCGTTTACGACATAGCCCATTGAAAATCAGTACTAATGATCCAAAAACAAAGCTGAAAAATTTGAGACGCTTCCAAAAATTATTGGGCTAAAACCCTATTAGAAAAATGTTGTCCTTAGTTTAGGAGTCTTGATTGTTTCAGGCATCATATTACTTTCTTGTTAGAAGCCGTTTCTTATTGGAATCAAGAGGTTATGTATAACATTTTCTTTAGGTCAATAGTGTTATGTTTATATACCTACAAACAATTATCAAAGGAGTGGATCAGATGACCGCTTACTTCCATGTGTAGGTCGTTTAATGAGGTTCAGTCGCTGTTTGACTTCAACATCTCACTTACAATCCTTCAAAGACCAGTTGTACTCAAGGCGGTCCTGGCCTATCTCGTAATTGTTTCATTTGTGTAAATTATTTATGTATATATGTATAAAGATCATTCACCGGAACTTATATGGTCGAGTGAAAAAATAAACAGTAAAATAATAATAATAATAATAATATTAATAACAATAAAAATAATATTAATAATAAAAATAATAATAATAATAATAATAATAATAGTAACAATAATAATAATAATAGTAATAGTAATAATAATAATAATAAAAATAATAATAATAATAATAATAATAATAATAATAATAATAATAATAATAATAATAATAATAATAATAATAATAATAATAATAATAATAATAATAATAATAAAAACAATAATAACGCATAGTAAATTATTGCTGAACATGACTTCTCAGACTGCTGGTTGAGTGTGATGAAATACATTACAATGAAATCAGTGCAATAGAAATGAGGAAATTAGTATAGATAATGAAAAAAAGAAAGGAGAAAAAATGGAACGGAAAGTAAGGAAAATCTTCAAAAAATGTTGGAACTTATAGATAAAATAACACAGAATTTTGAAAATAAATAAAATTTTCAAACATAGAAAGTATTGTTAAAAACGTCATAGTGAAAACTTACTTATGATTCACCATGAATGAGAAAAAAGATTAGATTAATCCGTCAGCATCTGGAAAACTACAACACTATAATAAAAACAGGAAGATCGGGATGAAGATCGATATCGATCGTTGGTGATTATTCATATTTTTAATAATTATACCGACTGTATTGGCTTACCTTTTGGTTTTTTCGCTTTTTCCTTTTTCAATATTTCATTTAGTTGTTGTTGTTGTTTTATTTTTTTACGAGGCTTTTTAGCATTCGCCTCTCATTTCATTTAGTCACCAATTTACCCCAATGAACAAGATCTGTCCCGAACTGTATGGAGTCGCCTGGTGTGTCACGAATGCTCAGTTAGTGCAAACGCTCCAGACCTCACACGGAGTGTTTGCTGCGTTCCAAAACGAAGACAAAAAACGCCCGCCCAACCCCCAGATGATGCGTTGAGCTGGCGAGCACGTGCGATCAAACATCCACAAGGCAATGATGCAATCCCGCTGGCCGCTTTCCCCCTCGCTCCAAAAACCGAACCATTTTGACGGATGTCCCCGGCGGCAACGGCGTGTCAAAACCTCGACCGCCTGCTGTACCTGCTGGCCCCGGGCCTCCAGGTACTACAGGCTAAATCGATTTGGCTCGTAGCACTCAGATCACAAATCAATTAACCATTTAGCGCATGTTATTATTTCCTCCTGTTTCCAAGCAATGAACGGCCGGGGCACACCGAGGAACGTGTTTGGCCTTCGAGCTCGATCGATCGAGGCTGTGTGTTTTTTTGCGTATCGCTTTCCATACCATTCCGACCAGTTTCGCCCAAGACGGGCCCAAGATGCATGAGGCGAAACACGTTTGTCAGCAGCGATAATACCAGTAGCATTATGCACGGGCCATGCTCATCCGTCGCTGATGTTGGAGCCTTCCGTCTGTGTGTGTTTGTGTGTGCAGAGAAGATGTGTAATTTTCGTAATTATTTAATGCACGGTTGACGAAAGGAAGCTGTTAGAAGATGGGAAGACGCGGGGACGCACGGGAAAGAATTTAAATAAAGAAAGAAAAAAAATGGTATAAAGCGATCCGTCTCCTCCCGTTTGATGCACTCCGTTCTAATGCATTCTCGCGATGGATGCGACCATTCATCTGCACTGCCCCGATGTTCCATTTCCTTCCAACCCATTTCGCCGAACGCCATCTCGCGCCATTAATCATCGCAAACGGTTTTCGATCATAATTTCAAATCAACGCCAAACGAGCTCGGCACCACCCATCTTTACGCTCCACATTTGCGCTCCGATCCCTTTTCCGTACCGGGCATTTCACACCACATTCCACCAACAAAGGGCAGCAGGGGCAGGAACATACATTCCTGCATAAATAATGCCCCCCCCCACTGCCGGAGGCGCTTTTTACGCACCGGCCAGGAATGGCTCGCCGTTGCACTGAGCCGTCCCAAAAACATGTGCCCGAGCGCGCGCGCGCGCGCGCCGTCACACGCGGCGCCGTAGATTTGGCCGTGACATCACGCGCAACAACAGCACAGCAGGCGGATGGCGGAAGCGTCGTCATGTCATTGCCGCCCATTATCAAGAGCATCATTATCGTTATCATCGCGGTTACAGCTAGCGAAGCATAATTTGATGTGCCGGCCGGGGGTAATTTGCTTAATTTATTACCGGCCAGTCGACCAGTGGTGGAACGGGGCGCCGTGAAGGCAAAGTTTACGTAAACAAAGAAAAGCGGTTGTTTTTCCCCGCCGGTCCAGATTAGCTAAGCATAAAATGAACATTAAGTTACAATTTAAATTCAATGAAGTATCGAACAAAACACAAAATCCCGTTAAACTGCTTTTTTCAAACGATACCGTCCGTAGGTAAGGACCGTTTGCTAATTAAATATATGTATATATTTTTGAAATTGGAATAACAGAACAGAACTACACTTTCTAACGCCCTCTCTAACTGGCACTGGGCCTGACTGTAAAGCTACGAACACGGGGTTTTGAAATGCGAAACTTCTACGACGGCCTTACTGACTGACTACGCTCCGGTGCCGGTCGGATCGAACGTTTTGTTGACGAAGAAGTTGTTGCTAATGATGTGCTGATAGGACGCCTTGAGCGTGATCAGACAGTAGTCGTTCTGCGTGTTCCGGTAGCTCACGCCGTAGTCGTTCTGCATCAGGTCCTCGAGCAGGCTGATTTCGGCGCCGAGCTGCGGCAGGTCCGCCTTGATGATGAGCCATATGATCAGCTCGAGCAGGTTGTCGGCCGCCACATCCATCCGCACTTCTGGGGAAGGAAGTGCAAGCGCAAAAATGGTATGTGACATTCAAAGCAAAGGGGATTGAAGGACGAACGGTAGAAGGCACTTACCCTGCTCCTTGCACGCCTGGTCGACCAGCGTAAACGCGTCGTTGATATGCTTGATCATCTCGCTCGGGCAACACTTCTCCCGGAAGCGGTTCAAACTTTCGATTGCTTGCTGATACTTTTCGTGCTTGATAATAGGTACTAGATTGCTGCAAGATTGCAAGTAAGGTAGTGAATGGCTGCTGGATGTTTTGTCATTTGAACTAGAAAACTCCTACCGATTGATGTCGAGCAGCTGAATCAAATTTTCATCAGTCTTTTTCATGCATATTAATATCCGCTGGCGGTAGATTTCATCGTTCTTGCTGCACTTGCTCGCGTACAGCACGAACAGGGCCGAGTATATACCCTGCGTCATGAGTATTGGGTACAGCAGGCTTTGGTAGGACACGAGCTCGCTGCAAAAACAAATGCAATTACAAACAACGTTAATCATTGCTCGCTCACCAGCACTTTCCCTTTCCCAGTGTAACTCCCTACTCTTCAATCATGATGGAATCCTTCGGCAGGGCGGGAAACATAACCGTCAGCACCAGCGTGTAGATCCGGCTCACGATCGAAATCCACTCGTTCATGGCCGGCTCGCACAGGATCGAGTGCGGCGTGTACTTCCAGCAGCTGTACGTGGAGTAGAAACAGTTCGACAGCTTCTCGAACAGCCCGTGCAGCGGATGGTAAGCGCACTGGAACGCATCGGTGAGGTAGTTGCGCAGCAGCTCCAGCCCGTCCCGATCCACAGCCGCAATGCAAAAGTTTGGAATGAAGTCGAGATCACGAAACGGGGACGAGTTGCGCGCGCGGCCACCGTACCCCGAGGGGTTGAGCATAAACTCATCCTCCTCGCCACGGGACGCGACGGACGAGAAGCTTTGCACCGATATGGCGTCCGGTGCGATCGGGGGCGACGGTCCGCCCGGCGAGGCGCCCTGTGCCCCATTATGTAGCGAGAGCCGCGAATCGGAAAGGCTCGAGCGTAACGAAACGGTCGATGCGTGTTGCAGCTGATAGCCGGCCTGGCAGATCAGGGCCGCAGCACGATCGTCCAGCTCGCCCGACGAGGCGACGGCAAAGCTGCTCGCCTTCAACTGCTCTTTTCGTTTCGCGCGGCTCACAAAGATGGCGATCCGGTTCCACACCTTCTTGATGTCCATGCGGCGAATCGCGACGATGTCGCTCGTCCCGAACAGCGTCTCGTGAAAGCAGGCAAAGATCGAGGACCACTTCCGTTCCGCGTTGATTTTAAGATCCAGCCTGAAATGAACAACAAACAAAAAATCGCATTAAATCACTGCAAAAAGCTGCACCGCACCACTACACTTACATCGGCACCTTGTTGAAGGTCTGATCCATCGCCATCGTCGCGCTGCTAATCTTCACGCCAGACCACGTGCCGCCGAAAATGCCCGTCATCGTGTGGCCCGCCATCTTCGTGTTCGAGTCGTCCAGCTCGAACTGTTCCGCCTCGATCTCGCGCTCGGGATAGTAAAACATGCCCTTCCCGAACGGACCCTCGATCGTCAGCTCGCCCCTGTAGTAGATGCCGCTCGGGAAGATGGCCAGCCCGCCCGCCGAATGGGTTAGCGTGTCGTTGGCGAAAAAGCCCGCATAGTACGTGCCGTTCGTCGTCACCAGTATGCCGTTGCCGTGCTTCTTGTCGCCCATAAACATGCCAATGTACTTGACACCGTTCAGGCTGTCCTCCATCACGCCAAAGCCCTCCTTTTGATCGTTCACAAAGTCCCCGTTGTACTGGTAGGCGCTGGTCGTGAGCGTCCCGAACCCGTTGTACTTGTCCGCCTTGAAGTAGCCCTGGTAGCGGAAGTAGTGCGTGGAGCAATTGCTTGTCGTTTTGATCCGCCCGTACCCGTCGTATTTGCCGTTCACGAATTCACCTGCAAACAAAAAACGATTTTATTCGTACGAAAGACACCGAGCAGCTGGGGGGTGCACGATTGCGTGCACTTACCTTCATAAATGGTCGAGATTCCGAACACGGTACGGTTCATGCACCCGTAGCCCGTAATGCTGCCGTGATAGAACTCCCCACTGTACGACCGATCGGCACTGGCCAGCGTGCCGATGCCATCCATCTGCCCGATCATCCACATGCCCTCGTACCGTGCGCCGGCGAGCCGCTCGTACCGATCGCTGTACGTGTACTTCGCGCACCGGTACAGCGGCTGCTTGTCGTGCGCCTGCTTGTCCAGGCACTGCAGCACCTGCGCCTTCAGCACGCCCAGCCAGCGCATCTTGTCGGCCACGTTGAGCGTGTGGCAGCGGAGCGTCTCCTCCGGCGTCACGATCGTGATCATGAACCGGTGCTTCTCCTTGTACCGGCTGCGGTGCAATTCGCTCACCTCCGTCGTGATCCAGACCAGGTTGAGCGGGTACTGCACTACCTGCACGCCGGACAGATAGCAAAACACGTCGCTAAACAGCACGAAACGCGGCGAGGAGGAGAATATGTTCACATCCAGCAGCTTGAGCGGAACGTCGCTCGAGTCGAGAATGATGCGCCGCTGAGGCTCGCGCAACGGCAACCACTTGGCGTTCTCTTCCCGCTGCCAGAAGTCTTTGGTTTGCTTCGTCACGTTGCCCGTCTTTTCGCTCACCTCCTCGTTCAGGAACCGCAGCCATTCGGATTTGATCGAAAGGAGGGCCGCTTCCGTCGCTTCGTCGAGCGTTTGCTCCGCCTCGTTTGTGATCAGCAGCTCCGCCAGATCGATCTGCACCTGCACGTTGTCGAGGTAAATTTGCAAAATCTCCCGATCCGTGCCCGTCATTAGGCTGAGACACTCGTTATCGCAAAAGCACTGCAGGAGCCGTTGGTACAGCAGATAGATCTCGTCGTGCAGGACGATCGACACCAGCCGGCTCGTGTCCCGACTGACCAGGAATGTGCGGAAGGACTGCATTCTGAGCAGCAGCAGATAAAACAGTGTAGTGCACAGCCGGTAGTAATACTTTGCCGAAACGGTCGCATCCCCCTGCACTACCGTGCCGCGGGTTTTCGTACCGTTTTTTGCGTTTATCTCTTTAACGTGCTTTAAAAGCGCTTGCAGTGTCGCCTGCTCTTTGCTGTACAGCTTCAGCACATCCTGCCGGACGGGCAGATGGTTGACCAGCAGCAAACTGTCGCTCGCCAGCAGGAACGGAATGTGTTCGCCGGGTACGCGGCCTCGGTGCAGCTCCGGACCCGCCACTTTGTAGCTGAGCCACGCCTCCTCGGAGGAAGCTTTAATATCGTACAGCTTGAGATCGTTCGTTAGCACGTAGGTTTGAAAGTTGCCACTGCACACGTCCAGCACGTGCTTGAAGCGGTTGCACACGGTCGGCGTGCTGGTGTTGCCCGCATTGCCCAGCTTCCAGCTGATGGCTTGGTTTTTGTTCATGTCGCCCCAGAAGAACAGCTGGCCGTCGATGGTGAGGGCGGAGGAGTAGTCACAACCGGAGGCAATTTTCGCCACGTTGTTTACGTTCAGCTGATGAATCTTATCGCGCCTTATGTGATCGCCCGTACCCAGTTGTCCTACAAATAGATGGAAAGACAAGTAAGTTAGTAAGCAATAATGGAAATTATTTATAATGTAGAATTTCAATCCCCCTCTCACAAGTTAATGAGCGGGGGGGGGGGGAGGAGGGGGGCGTGAAAACTAGCGTCGAAAATTATTATATCCGATATCTAGTGAATTTTTGATTAAAAAAATCTCTCGCAAATTATTCGAAATTCTCCACCGGTTTAAAACCGCTGGTTTAGAGATTTATGAATCCCTTGAGATTCATTAATCCTTCGAGTTATAAGAATCTTTTGAGATTTATGAATCCTTCGAAACACTTT
Organism: Anopheles coluzzii; assembly: GCF_943734685.1. Taxonomy (NCBI): domain Eukaryota; kingdom Metazoa; phylum Arthropoda; class Insecta; order Diptera; family Culicidae; genus Anopheles; species Anopheles coluzzii. The sequence goes on from NC_064671.1 coordinate 89,041,907, forward strand.
AATCTTTCGAAATACATGAACCATTGATATTCTTGAATCATTCCAATCGAAATTCAGATTCATTGAATCATTCCCGATATTAATTCCGATTCCGATGAATCTGAATCAGATTTACCCAACACTACTTCGGATCAACCGGATGAACCACAACAAAGTTCACGCTGCATTCATTTCGCTGTCGCGTGTGTTAAAAACAAACCAGCCGAACACGCACAATCGGATTTACGCGCACAAGGCAAGGGTGGAACTAAAAAAAGATTTTAAAGTGCAAACTGCATCGCCGCGTTCGTCAGAAAACGAACCAACTTTATAAACTCATTTATATTGCACATTTTTCTCCCATCTCTTCCGTGTGCGGTGCGCGCAAGAGTAGAACGCAATTGAAAGCAATCGGCACGCTGTCAAGCAGTGAAAACCCGGGAACCAGCCACACAAACCATCGTCTTTGACAAGGGGGGTGTTCCGTGTTTCGATTCACACACACACGCCACATTTGATAACTTTTTCTTCATGTTCGCACTGCAGCACCGTTTCGCACGTCTCTACCCTTCGTGTTTGAGGTAAGCGTCGGGGGGAATTTGGTTTTATCAGATAACACCCGTAGCAAAACGAACGCTACAAATGGTTACGTAAGAAACTTTCCCCACCCGGTTTGCTGTACCTTGTACCCGCTTTTTTGCCAACCCTCTTTGCAGATTAACCAAAATGAGTCAGGTCGGTGAAATGGGCAGCGGTGCTGGTAAGGGAGGTGGCGGCGGTGGCTCGATTCGCGAGGCCGGCGGATCGTTCGGCAAGATGGAAGCGGCCCACGAGGAGGAATACTTCTACAAGCAGCAGCGCGAACAGCTGGCCAAACTCAAAACGACCACCGATGGAGCAGCGGCAAGCTCCACCAAACCGGGCGGCCAGGAGCAGAAGTAGTGGGCGGCAATTGTGTCCCCAATAAGCGTTGTGCTACATTAGCGCAGACTCTCTTACCTTTGTTCACCTTGCCGAAGCTAGCGACACCCGTCTGGTGCAGCATGTGGCCGTAGATCGACAGCTCCTCCAGCGTGGCGGAGATTTCGTACGACTCCCGGCGCCGATACGGCTGAATGTTGAAATGCTCGAACAGGTTGCGCCAATCGCCGTACACGGCAAAGTTTTTCTCATCCAGTGCACTCTGATCGAACAATATATCCTTCTTGATGGAACTGTACACCTTGGTGCGTCTTTGCAGCGACACGATTGCGAAATCGATACCCGCCGCCAGCTGCTGCACGCAGTCCTGCCTCACCTCGTGCACCTCCGTCAGCTGGTCGCAGTTGAACACGGTTCCGAAATCGCCCTGCACGTACAGCCGGCCGTCGCTGGCGAGCAGCAGAATGCCGTTGTTGTTGCAGCACACCCGCACGAACCCATCGCGATCGGGGAACAGGTGCGTCCACTCGTCCAGCGACCCGTTCCGGCTGCGATGCACCGTGCCGCTGTCCGCCTTGATGCAGAATATCCAATTGCCCTCGGTGTCGAAGTCGGTCACGTCCCGCTCGAGGCAGCGCAGCTCGACGGTTTTGTCCGTGGCGCGGTGCACCCCCTGCAGCAGCACCCCGTTCGCGTCGAGCAGGATGTGCGTTTCGCCAAGGACGCGCAGTTTGACGCCGCAGGCTGGCTCGTACCCTTCCGGGTGCACTATCGACAGCTTGCCTTCCTCGCTCAGGTCGCAGTAAATGGACACCAGCTCGGAAGCAGCCATTGTGTGTGTGTGTGTGTGGAGGGGGGACGGGTTTTGTTTTGCTTTGCGGTGGGGCGGGTGCAGGTTCACAGTTTTTCCTCGGACTAGATGTGGAATCTCATGTTGACTGGAACTGGAATGGAAACGAAATGGCTACAGCGCCCTCAAAGATACATCGCTTCCGTATTCTTAAGGTTGAGTCACTAAAAATAGATTTTTATCTTGCAGTTCTTTTGTACACGAGCTTTCATGGTGCTTTGTTATTGTTATGAAAGCAGGGCCATCGCAGCCCACTGACAGCTGTTCCAAGTGACAGCTTGCGCAACGTTCGCACAGGGTAGCTCAATTCTTTTGAAACATTATTTATTTGTTTTTACAACCAAATACAATATTAAAGTTTTTTAAATACGCAATAAGAATACTTTCGTGAATTATCTACTTTTTGCGATAATGTCATGATACATTGGTTTTTTTATTTATTTTTATTTGTAAAATCAAAATGTGTTTTCCCTGCATATTCTGCCAACCCTGCTCGAGCTGTCAAACTAGGCGACCTGATGTGACGGAAAAACAACAAACGCTCGTGTTGTTGAATTTCGGTGCCAATTTTTCACTTGTTTCTGTGTGAAAATGTCCGTAAAACACACCACAGAGAAGGCATTGCAGATGCTAAGGACGCTACCACGCGTCACCATCGGAAATATACGGGACAACCCACAATCGAAGCAAAACGTAAGTTGATAAGACCGGGAGAACTCCGTCCCTCAACCGGTGCCTTTACATAACCATAACAAACTACATCACGGCCAACCTGCGCATGCTTTTGCTTGTAGGTAAAGCGCGGCCGCGGCCAACACGGCGGCGATAAGCATGGCGCCGGCAACAAGGGATCGGGCCAGCGCCAGAACTACATGCGGCTCGGTTACGAAACGGGCAACACTCCATTCTACATGCGCTTCAGCTACGAGCCATACTACAAGGGGCACCACCTAAAGCGCGAGTACCCACCGGTCAGCCTGCATCAGCTGCAGAAGCTGATCGACACGGACCGGCTTGATCATCGGGCACCGATCGACCTGACGACGATCTGCAACACGGGCCTGTTCGAGGTACGGCCCGACCTGCTCCACCACGGCGTCCAGCTGACGGACGAAGGGGCGGACGATTTTAAGGCCAAAATCAACATCGAGGTGCAACACGCGCCGGAATCGGTGATTGCGGCCATCGAGCGCAATGGGGGCGTGATCCGGACCGCTTACTACGATCCCCACAGCCTGTACGCGGTGGTCAATCCGAAGAAGTGGTTCGAGAAGGGTGTACCGATACCGCGCCGCATGCTGCCGCCGCAGGACGCGGTCGCGTACTACACCGACGCGCGCAACCGTGGCTATCTGGCGGATCCGGAGCAAATCAGCGAGCAGCGGTTGGTGCTGGCGCAGAAGTATGGCTACACGTTGCCGAAGATTGAGGACGATCCGGACTACGCGATGCTGACGGAGAGCAAAGATCCGCGGCAGATTTTCTACGGCCTCAATCCCGGGTGGGTGATAAGCTTAAAGGATCGGGCGATCATACGGGAAAAGCAGTGAGGAAAGTCGGTCCTGGTAAGTTGTTGGCAGGAAGTTGTAGTTTAAAACCGTGGAATACACGCTGTGCTTCGTGGATAAGCATATTGTCATTTCGTTTACGTGTGGAACTGCGTCCGAAAGAATGTTCCGGCAAAAGGTGCAAGGTGAATATTTCAGAATTCAACATGTGCTTTCGGTTATTCGTTTCCGTCTAAATTATATTTCACAAAAATCCATTACATTCGGTATGTTCTATGTGTAATAAGGAGATTTATTGTATTTAATACTAAACATTATCTACTACAAGAAAATCAAGCCTTCGCCCGGTTTTTGCGCAACATTTTGTAACACCAGCGCCGGACGTGATTGATGTGATAACATTTTACAATAGATTTATTTAATGTCAAACGTAATGCTAAACGGCAACAAACGGCATTCCGCTGCCAGCTGCCCGTAAATCTAACGAAACAACGAACGTTAAACGAATTTCCCTCCCAAAACGTTAGATTTAAAACATTGCCCACCCCTTGTCGCGATTCCCTGCGCTCAGCATGCATTGCGCATTCCTTTGGCGGAGCCTAGCTTCCCGTGCGAAATCTTTGATCCCATGCCACCGATTTCCGCCTCCCAGAGCTCTTCCCGAGCCGTACCCCATCTCCCACACTAAAATACTATTCGTCCCACTCGTCCCACAATCGTATGGATGACCACCGCCAGCGGGGCGACCAAGAGCCCCCGTTGCACCATCGCACCAGCCCCACTGCGGAAGCTATTAATCTCGAGCTCGTCGAAATCGTAATGCTGCGTGTGGTTGTAGTTGGCAAAGTACCAGTCCATATCCTCCCGCTTGCGGATCTCGTTGACGCTGTCCGCCCCACCGCCATGATGGTGGCTGGACGGGGACAGATCGATAATGTTCGGCGAGCCGAAATGGCGATCGCCACCACCGGCGTCCGTTTCGATCTTCGGCACTACCCGGTGCGGCGCGCCGGGCGTAGTGTTGGGGAAGTACGGTGTAACGGTGGAGGAGACGGGCGCCGGCACTTTCTCGACCATGCCCTTGCCGGGCGGCGGTCTGTGCGGTTGGCCGGGCGCGATGAGCGCGGACAGTGACGAGGGCGTGTTGCTGGTGCTGTCGTACAGCTCGGGACGGGTGGGTGTGCGGGCCAGCTCACGGATCGTTGGGTTGGGCGTGGTGAAGGCTTTGTTAAATCCTCCGCCAACGGTCGATCCGATCGTTGGAGTGGCCAGCTCGATCGAAAGTCGTGTCGTGAGCTCATGATCGTTGTGTAACGATCCTGGCTGAGCATTCACCTTCCCATCGATGTCCTCGTCGTCTTCGGCCGCTTCCTCATCTTCATCTACCGCCTCTCCCTCGTCGTCCTCTTCTTCGTCCTCTTCCTCCATCTCGGAATGGGGCACACCCGAGCCGGTCGAATTACTTCCACCCGCACTGCTAAGCTTCTCGCTAACATCGGGACGCTTCGGAACCAGCGCCGGAGGAACGGCCACGTCCTGCTTGCCCGGTATGTGATGCGTTATACCATCGACAAAGTACGGCGCACTGTTGTGAGACGGTTTAATGGTCGCCTCAAACTTGTTCTGCTGCAGATAGCGCGTCGGTTCGGTAACGAGCGGAACGCGCTCGTTAAACTCGGTCGGCCACTTGCCCGGCGGTTCGTGTGTGTAGTTTTGATTGATGACTTTCAGCGTCGGATCGGTAATGGGCGTGAAACCACCCACCGCGCCCGGTAGCATCGGTGTAAAGCCACCCTGCTGGACGTCCACCGAGGGCGGCTGCCGGTAGGATGTCTGGAAGAAGGGCCGGTAGAAGAGATTGTTCTCGTTTGTAGCGCCCGCATTTTTGTCCAGCGGATCGGTCGGCGCTTTGAGCGTTACCGTGGACTCCGTCTTCCCACCGTCGGCCCGATAGATGGTGCTCTGTTCCGGTTCGCCCTGCTTGTACACCTGCACCCGTCCCTTGGCGCGGGATCCGCCCGAGGCACGGCTGTTTGCGTTGCGACCGGCTGCTCCACCGAACATTTTGCCAATGTTTAGGCTCGGTATGGGCAGCCCGAAGAAGGTGAACGGGGAGCCGGAATCTTGGCCCCCTCCTGGTGGTAGTGGAGCGCCTCCCGGTGGCCGTTGGAACTGGTTGAACTTGTTGTTGTTGAAGTCGACAAAGTTGGTGGTGTAGTTCCGTCGATCTTGCTGCGGATCTTGCGCGAACGGTGTGGTGTTGTTGAAGCGTTGCCCATTCGCTAGTCGGGTATCGTTCAGCGCGTTCGGGTAGTCGACGTACTGGTCGTAGAAATAGTCACTATCACCGGGAGATGGTGAACCTGCGTGGAAGGGAGGAGTGGGGCCTGGTGGAAGTTCGTAGTTTTCTGAACCAGCACATTCGTCGTAATCAAGCGCCCGGACAAACACATCGCCATGATCGTTCGTAAGTGGATGATCTCCCTGATGGCCTGATGGTGCCGTTCTGGCTCCCGACTGACAGTCAGTGCGCGACAGTCGCATGTCTAGCAGCATCTTCCCATCCCTACAGCGTGGTCCAGGGTAAAGACTTCGACTTTCCTGCAACCAAGCCATGTACCACAGCATATCGCAACTACAATCCAAAGGATTACCTGGAAATATTGGCAAAGAAAGTACACATTAATGGCAAGATATTTGAGCAGCACACTTCCATTCTACTAACCATCCACATCGAGTATGGCAATGTTCGTGCGCAAACTGCGAAAGATCGGTTCCGGCACGCGTGACATCTGGTTGTTGCGCATGCTGAGCACCCGCAACCGTGGCATCGTCGCGAACGGTTCACCCTGGATGCCACAAATCTTGTTATTGTCCAGCTTCAGCTCCACCAACCAGTCTAGTCCGCGCAGTGGGCTCGGTGTGATCTTGCGTATACTATTCCCAGTAAGGTCAAGTACCTCCAAGTTCCGTACACTTCTCAGACCAACACTGTCGAGACTGCGGAATTGATTGGCGGAAAGGTTGAGGTACACGATCGAGGGCGATCGGAAGAAGCTGTAAGGGGAGATGTATCGCAGGTTGTTCTGTTGCAGATGTACAGCCTGGGAAGAAGATTGTGTTTAAATAAGTTAGATATAGCCAAATGATCACTTTCTCTATACCCAACGCACCTGCAAATTGGGAAGATCCTCAAAGACGCGCTCCTTCAACTCGCTCAACTTGTTGTCCGCCAGCACAAGCTCTTGCAGTTCTGGCAGATTTCTCAGCGACCCGTGCTCCAGCAGCGTCAACTCATTGCTAGAAAGATCCAGATACTGCAGCAGCGGCAAGTTCCTCAGCGATCCCTGGTGTAGCTGATTTACCTTATTGTTGGAAACCTTCAGCTCTTCCAAATTGCGCCACGACACCAGCACATTGGGTGACAGTTCCGTCAGCTGATTGAAGCTTACATCCAGCTCCCGGAGCTCGGCCAGCCCGGACAACGATTCTGGCAGCTCTCGCAGCTGGTTCGACGAAAGATCCAACGTCTGCAGGGAGCGACTGTTGCGGAATGCTTTCGGCGATATCTCCACGATGCTGTTCCGGGACGCATCGAACTGTTCGAGCAGTGCGTTGCTGTCGAGCAGATTGTCCACCAGCACCTCGATCCGGTTGCCTTGGAGGTTGAGCTCGCGCAGGTTTTCCAGCGGACTGAAGCAGCGTTCGTGCAGGGCGAGCACACGGTTGTCCTGCAGGTTCAGTATCTCCAAGCGGGAGAGCCCGGACAGACTGCCATCGTCCACTGATTGAAGTTGGTTGCGGGCTAAGCTGAGGACGCGTAGCTGCGGCGTTGGTTTAAAGACGGCCCTTGGCAGACGGGTGAGTTGGTTGGCGCTGATGTCCAGCATTCGAAGGTTCGGCAAATCCCATAGCTGGCTGGCGGTGGTCGGTGGAGGTAGTTGGGTGATCATATTGCCGTGCAGGTTAACTCGCTCCACAGCCACCGGAAGTCCTGGAATGAACTCCTGCAGCTTATTGTTGCCTGCGTCGAGCTCAAACATGTGGTTCAAGTCACGGAACGTTGCTGAATGGATGAGTGACAGCTCGTTGAAGGAAATGTTTACCGTTTCCAGCATCGGTGTGTGGGTGAAAGCTCCGGCATCGATCACGGACAGTGTGTTGCCGCTAATGTCCAGCCGACGGAGCGATGGTACTCCCACCAACAGATTCGGATCCATCCGCCGGAAGCTGTTGTACGATATGTCGATTCCCTTCAACCCGGGCAGATTCCAGAACGGCATCGGTAACTGATCGTGCAGCGAGTTGTTCTGTAGTCGAAGCTCCCGCAAGCCCGGCATCGCCATAAACGCGTCCCGCTCGATCATGCGGATGCGGTTCTGGTTGAGGTACAGCTGCTCCAGCGTCCCATGGCCGCGCAGGGCACCGAACGGGATCGCTTCCAGCTTGTTGTGGCTGAGATCGAGAAACCGCAACATCGGCAGTGCGTCCAGCAGCGATCGCAACTCCTCCACCCGGCCAATCTCGTTCTGCTGCAGATGCATCATCTCGACGCCGCTGCCCGATGCCTGCAGGAACGATTCGGGATGCACACGCCGCAGATAGTTGTTCTCCAGATGCACCAACTTCAGGCTGGGCGTCCGATGGAACGCACCGTGGAAGATCTCCGTAATGCCGTTGTCGTTCAAGTACAGCTCCTTCAGCGAAGGCAAATCCACAAAGCTACCCTCGCTCAGCTTCGATATCATGTTCCGATCCATACGGAGCACCTGCAGATTGTGTATGTCCTTCACCGCCCGACCGATCATGCCCGCATCCGTGATCTTGTTGCCGGAAAGTTGAAGCGTCTTTAGCGCCGGCAGTCCAACGAACGTGCGCAGATGCACCCAACTAATGCCGTTCTCGGACAGGTTGATCAGCTGCAGCTTGGGCAGATCGTTAAACAAACCCGCCTCCAGCCGGTTCAAACTACTGCTGCCCGTCACGTGCAGCGTTTCGAGGCTTGCCAGATCGCGGAAGTACTGCGGGGCGAGCTCAATCAGTGACCCGCTCTGTACGTTGATGTACCGCAGCTTCGGTAGACCGGAAAAGTCGGGCAGACGCTTCAAGTTTTCGCTCTGTATGGTGACCGCTTCGAGCTTGCGCAGCCCCGTCAAGCTGTCCACCGGTATGCTGCGCAGATTGCGCTCCACTATGAAAATCTCGACCAGGCTTTTGTCCAGATCGTTAAGCCACCCGTTCGATAGCCGCTCCAGCCCATTGTGACGCAGCATCAGGCGGAGTATGTTGAGTGGGGCGAAGGTTCGCCCCGGCAGCGAAGGAAGAAAGTTGTTCTCCAGTATTAGCTCATCGATCGGTCGAATGATTGACTTGGAGACGGCTTTCAGGCCCATCAAAACGCGTGGCAGATCGCTATGTGAACACCTGAAGCGAGATGTGAAATAAGCAAAAGTTAGAACGAATTCCAGTGAAAATGGGACTGACGTCTTACCATATCTGTATCTCGCTGCCCCGCTGGGAGCATCGGCAAGGGAGTATTATGTCCTGCGGTGGACAGATCGTATCACGCTGTCCAACTACTGTGCTTACGGTGCAGCACAGCAGCACCAACAGGCAGAGCAGTTGCCTCATCCAGCTTATCCTTCTCCTGTAGCAACACGTTGCACTTGGGGTGGGCGCCATTGATCTTGCCTTACAAGACCGTACGCTCGTCGATTCTGACGACATCTCAGCGCGGGAGTCAGCGATCATTCGTTAGCGCACGTTGGAATGGAAGGTCATTTTCTTACGGCGTCGTGCGTCACTTTCGCCCAGCTCGAACACCGAACCCTGCAAATTGACAGTTGGGAATTAAAGGTAAGTTTTCGTTACATTGTTTTTCGCGTTTAAAAGCCCGCTCTTGCAAATGGGTAAGTAAATTAGTTTCGCCCTATGCCTGTCGGATATGCCAGTTTATTTACGCTTTGTAACTCCCAAACAGGTGCAACGAATTGAACCCGCTTTGTGCGGGTGTAAAGCGACGAACCGCCGACGTTCGTCACACCGCGAACGTACCTGACGCGGATTCTGACCACCGACAACGCCGGGGGTTCGGTTACGGAAATTAGTCTCGAGGAAGCGAAAACGAGACGAGAACAATGAATGCCACCCACCAGGCCTGTGGCGCTTTGTGAAAACTCTGACCACTCTGACGACCACGGCGTTGTTGTTGGGCAAGGTCAAGTAACCGAAAGTGAAGTTACACCCGTCCCCACCCGTCACAACTCCATTGACATTGCACCACAGGCAAAGGGTACGGAGATTTTGGGGAACGATTACGTAAAGCTTGCGTCGTGGTGGTGGTAGTCATTTCCACCGTCTTTACCGAACGTCTCGGAAACCGGACAAAAACGGGGGAAAGACTTTAAGCGACGAACCCGCAACCCCACACTCCGCGTAGAAACAATTCTGCCGCGCGCGGTGTCAAGTGTGGTCGTTCAAAATGATTTAAGACGCATAGTTCCGCAATCGTACACTGGCGGCGGTGGCGCCATACGATGGGACGGACAAGACAGGCTTATTTATGTTTTGCCGGGAATCTGCACAGCCGCACAAGAGGAATCAGTGAAGCATGGTTCCGAATTTGTAGCAGTAATGCGCTAAAAGCATGTAATGGGGACTTTTTTTGTTGGTTTGAGGTACGGCATTTGCATGCCGGTAGAGGGAACGGGGCTAAGGGCTTTGCAGTCGTTGTTTGTGCTAAAAATGGATGCGATTTTATCTTTCGTTTTGAACATGACATGGAGCTTGTTTTATGCCATTTGATCGCTTCACTAGATTAGTTAGTGTTCCTCTGAGAATAGAGCAAGTACCAAATAATTCGCTTTACTACACCATAACATTGTCATGTTATATTGCCAAGAAAGTCGTTCAAACGATACATTAGTGTACATTTTGTTTAGTTACGTCTTTGATAACATCCAAACGTGAGCTTATTAGCCTTTTAACACCCCAGATTGAGAAGCAGAGCTAAGCTAGCGGATGAATATACAAATGGACGTTTTCATTCACTAAACCTGACCGTAACATTAACACCCAATTAATTATTAGAAGTCTCATTATGACTGAAGAACCCTGGTCGCGATCTGTGCCCTAAGAACATTTCATTTAAAACAGACTGCAAGCACCATTGTTTCTACCGATATCTAAAATCCTCTGAAAATAATGCAATTTGAGGTATTTTAAAAATAAGTAAACAAATAAATAAACAAATAAATAAACAAATAAATAAACATTTAAATAAATAAATAAATAAAATTAGTAATAATGCAAAATAAATTAATTTCGCCATGGTAGGCGAAGGGTCCATAGCTAATTAAAGAATATACATCATAATACTCTGTTTTCCAGCTCAGTTTTCAATGTGCTCAACATTATTCAAAACTTGCAAGATGTTTTTCAACAGCTGTCATTATTTGTGATAACAAGGCTGTTAAAAAACCTCTTGCAATTGTTGAATAATGCCGTTTACATTAGAAACTGACCTGTAAAATAGTGTTACTGTCCTGAATTTCGGCCTAATGTCAAAGATTTGGCAAAAATTCAACAAAAATTGAAAAACATTCGAGAAAACTACTTGATATTGCATACTATTGGAGAAATAAGACGATATATTGGATGTGTGGAATCTAATGTCGTTTCATTTATTATTTCCCTTGGAAAATATCATTTAAAACAGACTGTTTCTACCTATCTATATGAAAATAATTAATTTGAGCCAAACTAAAATTGAATAAAAAAACAAAACGAACTCCATTCACATACGCCATTTTTCATACCTTCTAACCATATAACATTGCAAAATAAGACACCCCCGCAACATGTGTTACATTCACCACCTTTCCTTTCTTTCCCTTCACCCGTTTTGTCGACGCTTCGGGGATGCCGCTGCAACACACAATGCACGTTTCCTTTTTTTTTGCTTTGCCGTACTGTTTTGACAGCCGTAATGCATAGAGAAAGAGAACGTGAGTGAGAGAGCGAGCAGACCCATACCCAGTCTCCCTTTGGGCACTGATGCAACTGTGAAAAACAGCGGCGAGCCCCACGACGTGCCACTACGCTAGACCAAACGGTCACGCTCGAAGGATTCGCCTCCCAGTTCCGATGCCCAAGACGACGACGATGAACGGTGTGTGTGTGGGCTGCTTCTGGCGGCTTCGGGGGAGACGCCTCACTTACGCACCCAACCCACCGGCACGTGAGGGGGCTCGTTTCGGTGCCAAAGCGACCGGGTTTGTCGCAATGTTCGTTTTCGTTTGCTTCCTTCACGCCCGGTAGATTCGCGTATTGCTAACCTAGATTGATGCCCCGCCGCGGAGGTAAGACAGGGCGAATAAAAACCAAGACACAGAGGGAAAGAGGAAGAGAGAGACATGGAAATTTTGGACGCATGTCTGAAGAGAGAGAGAGGGAATGACAGAGCTACATAATTCGGGAAGAGCACTTTCGAGCCTGACTGCAACGAAAACAAATCTATCAGCCTGGGCTCATGCGTCTTGCGCACGTGTACGAGAAAACAATTGCCATTGAGAGTGAATCTGGTGTGTGTGTGTTTTTGGGGGGACGGGCGAACGGCGGGTCACCAGAGGAAGCAGGTCTCTTGAAGCGCAGTTTACGCCACCGTGTGCCGTAGGTGTTTGGCCAGGCGTGAACACGGTTAGGTGAAGCTTTAGCGAGCAACGGGTCACAGTGAGCCTGCCACTTTCATGCACCTTTTTCGCAACATACTATTACTTTTATTCACCATCAAACGAACAGCAACACAAAAAGTGGTTCAACAAGTTATCCAACAACTTTGTGCGACAGCCTCCCAAAGCTGCGCAAAATGTCCATCGCACATCCCATTGTCATACTCCATTTATGTGTTTATCGCTCGCTGGAAGGAAGCACGACATGCACGCATCCCATCCGAAACTGGATCGTGCTAATCGTTCCGAAAAAAAAGCAGCATTACCGTACCTTAGCGTCATTAGGCTGCGTACTAGTGCGCGCGTACACGCGTGCGCACAAGCACGTGCTCCAGTTGGGCCCACTTACGGGAATCTGCCACTAGCGGGGTTTGCACTATTAGACACGCTTCGTAATAGCTACGGCGTAATAGCGTGCACTGGAGAAGTCCTAGAAGCAAAAGGTAGACGGTAGGGGAACATTTTTTGCCGAAACAAACCCTCCCGGGAATCGGTGTCATCCCGTACGCAAACCGCGTGCGCCAGTTGCCAGGGCCGTTTTATGGTGTGCGCCTGCTTTGATGACACTAAGCAGAGGAAAATGTCCTACGAAAAAGTGTATCGGAGCATGAAATGTGATGTCGTTTATTTCCCACTGCCCTAGAAATTACAGAAATTGTCGCACGCGCGTTTGGAGGTATGCGATGGGATGCGATATTGAGAAAATACATATAGAAAAAAGGTCTATTTTTGTTTCATATAAAATTTAAAGCGCATTGTACTGTTACCTGACAAGATATTGATAGTAAGTTGTAATGATTGGTTTCGAAGTACAATAAAAGAACTCTGACTTAACAACATGCCCATCATTGGTTCAAGCCCCCAATGGACCGTGCTCCCATACGTAGGACTGACTGTCCTGCTATGATAATCAATAAGTCATAAGACCTTAGCCAACAAAGGTAGTTGTGTCTAAGAAGAGAGGTAGATTCTTTTTTTGGCATAATAATTGAGAGACATTCTTGGTCTTGCTAACTTGCATTGGTATTTTTGGACTTCCTTTCATGCTGGCTAGGCTTCTCAGAACTACAATAACTAACTTCACATGCCATGTGAATCACAATCCAGAATATCTACTAAAGTGATGTGGTAGACTCTCTGCTTTTCATTTTGGCACGTGAGAAAACCATCCTGTTCTCGTGGATGACTGTAGATTGTCCTATTCTCGAGAGACTTTACTGTAGATCGCTTGAACTTCAGCGTAGTAAAGTACTATGTTGACTCCAAGTAGTTACAGATCCGCATATCACCTCTAGCGCCTGAGCCATAGCCATAGCCACATACGTCACTGACACATGTACCATATCTAATTCTGATAAAACCCTTGAAGCCACGTTCAGAAGGAATATCAGCAAAGGAGGATGTATATGTAACTCCCTTGCAACGAATCAAGCTCGTCAGTCTCTTGATTATATCATATAGTGTCTTGGTAAAAGAAGATGGCAAAGAACCAACTTGGGGTGGGAAGGCATGGCACGATCACGTCGAATATCCATTTATTGACAAGGTAGACACAGAAACAACACGTTATGGGTATTCCTAGTCATTTGTGGGTAGAATGTTCCGGTTCATGTGATGTTTCTTTGTCCTGGATCAATGACGTAAGTGATCAAATGCTCGTCCTCACACAGCTTAAAAATACTTTGCAGTTATGATTTTCGAATGAGATTGGAGATCCAGAAACCAAGATGTTACTTAAAAACTAATAGAGATAACCTCCTGACCAAATTGTTTGTAATGAGTTCAGCTAGACAACTTCAAAAAAGAGCTTTTTCTTATAGATGTAAAATGAATGATGAATGTTTTGGTTCATGAAGAGTTCAAGTAACTATGGAACACTTCATTACCAAAAGAACCTCTATAAATCTTTTAAAATGATCTGATGTTTGGTCCAAAAAACCGAATTCAGTGTGCCCAACAATAAGTAGAATTTTGATATTAAATTGTTCTCCTTAACTGCGACATTTCTATGAGTTTAGCTTTAACGCCTCTTCTTTTCAGTTATAAGCTTGGAAAAATCACCCAAACAACAACAAAAACGCAGTATCTAGGCTTTTACATCGCATCTCTTTGATCGTTCACATCAGGTAAGTATAAATAAAGAAATCTTAAAAATGTCTGGCAATCGTCAATTTATAATCTCCTCTTCGTACCACGGTTATAAAACACATCTGTAACGAATTTTTACAACAAACGCATCAAATTCCCCCCAAAAAATCCCATAAACCGATACACGAAACATGCACGCGGTACGCGCACAAACTGTCACATAAATCACTTACGCCACGAAACCTGCCCCCGCAACTGCTGAGCGCTACGGCCGAAAGGATGGAGAGAGAAAATCGACCCCACTGCTCGTACTTGTTTGATGGAAAACTTGGACACTCCTGCAGCTGACCTGTAGCACTCGTTTCGCTTTTTTTAGCCTTTGCACACACTGACCAACCAACCACGAGCACGAGTGAACCTTTTCCTTTACGGTAAAATAGATTCGTGGGTTTTAATTAACGCTTAATTTAGTAATTTCTACACTTCACCAGTGTGGACTATAAACGCACGGTATAACCGCTTCCCCGATCAACACTTACTTATGAAAACGATGGCTTCGAAAACAAAGCAAAGCAAAAACAAAACAAAACACACAAAAAAGGAAATTTTGCTACCACCAAACGTTGCTCACTCTAGCCGGTGCATCACTTTCTTCGTCGGGATCGTAAAATTTCACTGTTCACTGATCACTTTCCTCTCAGCCACTGTGGCTGCGGCGGGGCGCCGTAGACTAAAGCGCGTTTAGGGGTTTAGATGATCTTGTTTTGCTATATTTTGCCTTTTTCCCCCTTTCTTTCCAGCACGTTTAGACACTTTTAAGATTAGAACACTTTGCTTCTAGAAACAACTTTTAGCTTCCACCAAAACCATCAAACTGTCTGCCACACAGACGATTTTCCTTTACACAATCACGTTTTTTCCCCGTTTGGCCGATCTCTTTTTCGCCATAAGAAAACACACCAGTATTACGCAAATTGGTCTAACTTAGTATGCACATACACAATTTATGCGATGTTTCGTGTTTGGTGACTCACTTTCGCAACCATCACGTTCACTCACGCTCACGATTGCTGGCACGATCAATCACCAATGCTTACGGTACGGAGGTGATCGCGACACAGACACAAAAAACGAATTTAATTCCACTTTTTGACCACAGTTTACATACACACAAAAAAGTAATCTCTGAAGCTTTACACACTTCACACAAACGCTACACTCATGCGCTGGCAACCCCGCACGCGATCCGTTCGCCAGGAGCTTTCGATGATGTCTGAGCTGAAACGGTCCAGCTCCGTTCGGGTAGGTTGTGTTGTGTAAAAATCCAGCCCGGCCGTGTCAGCGCAATGGAGGGTTTTTCTTTGCGAAGCTTCCCTCTCTATTCAACACACACACACCTACATACGCTAACACAAAAGCATACAGACATTCATAAACGGCCACAGCCACGGCCTGCACGCCCGGAAAAATCCTCCCGCTGCACCGCCTGTCGTCGTCGCCATCGCTGCCGGTAGCGATAGACGAATTACATTTCCACGGTTGAAGGAGAAGCTGCCTCTTGCACGCAGCAGTAGGCGATGCTAGCAGCCCCACCGAGCAGCACTGCAGTACAGTACAGGTGGATGAAGATGGGCCTGCTTGGATGGCTTGAATAGATGTTTAGATGGATGGATGGATGGATGGATGGTTGGTTTGGGAGGTTTCGGTATCTTTGAATCGAATGGCGAAGGAACAATGAAACGATTGCGAATCGCCACCAGAAATCCCTTCCTGTTTCGCCTCCTTGTCCCGCCCGCCGTTTTGGGTGGAAACCATTCACCATTGCGTTACAAGCGATCATAAATGATCATTAGGCAGGCACCGTTTTGGGAAGGGAAGGGAAGCAGGATCGTGATGGTACACGATCAAGCTCACAGTTGGCTTGCATTATGATGACATCAACGCAGAGGAGGTTAAGAACTTAATGTGAATTATTGGCATTGGTTTTTAGGAATCGAGTCGCTAATACATTTGCTGCTTGTAAAACATGGATGGTGGATTAACTGGAAAGCTTAATCGTATCATTATTATATGTGATAAGGATTCTGCTCACTTATCTGCTGCCCATAATCTCCCCAATCAGGGTCAGATACCGTGACTGTTGTGAAGATACGAACATTCAACAGGTCCATTTGTTATGCACGCTAATGTATTAATATAGACGGAGGATTCGTTGTCGCGCATAATGTTGGTTTTATAAGCTGTTTATGATTAAAATTAAAAATACTTTAGCTTTCCACATTGATAACAATCAACATATAATAACAGTTCAGCAGTAATGTTGATGATTTTCTGTTATTTTGGAGTACCGAATGAATCTCATCACAACTCACATGACGCATGTTCGCATTTATCTTGTGAAGAAACTATTTCTATTCAAAATCCAAAGTTCCTAGTTCAAAGTTGATCTCGGAAATATTTGTTTGACATTTGATACCTTCTCAGAATACGGATAAACTAAGCACGTTCGGCTTGGCGAGAATTAGAAGATCTTTCCGATAGACCCTTTCAGGGACTGGGAACTAATATTGGTTCCTAGAAATTCCCTTGATCGATCGATCGTGTACGATTCCCTCGCACTTACCTTCTTCAAGATTGAGTCGTTAGTAATTTTAATTGCTTTTTCTCAGAGAAAGATAGAGATTGTTCAACCTATGATAGAAAAGCTTCCATGGAAATCGATACAATTTAGCAAGATTTAACGCTTCTCTCTGGTATTCTAGTTGAAGCGATACAAAGAAAAGAAACATAATATTGGACGATCACCAAGTAAGTCGATATCTTAAATCCATGAGTGAGCTCAAGATAGTTGCCTATGTCTGGTGCCTCTCTCTAGCAATATCATTGCTAGCAACAAGTGTTGATCTCTAGCAACTCCTTCTATCGATCGACTTAACGAATAAGTTTCTATTTCTGTGAGTTTGGAATAAAAAGCATAGCTTCAGCAAATTATTTACCCCTTTTGATCTACATTCGTTAAATTATCGTATCAAATGGCTGTGAGCCTACAAAATACACGCCAAAGTTTAAAAGATTTTCAAAATATGGGCTGAAAAATGTATCTTGTTTAACAAAAAGATTTGAAAATTGTTTAAATGTAAACTTCTGGGTGAAAGGTTCGAAGTTGATTGATCATCTTATTTAGAGAAAAATTTGAATTAAACATGTCACTAAATGAAGTCACCAAAACCATTCTTTCATTTTAAATTCTTGGGATTTCGTTCCTCACATCAATCGACAATCATTTTTACTTGCTTCTCAAGATTTCATCACCATGATTTGATGCCATTCATTAGAGAATGTCTCTTAAGCTATGTTACTCTCAGCTTAAGCTTAAGCTGTGGTAGGTTCCAAAATAGTCGCAAAGAAAACGAAGTGAATTGCCTAATTTCATTGTTAGCCAGCCCTTCACATACCGAAGACACGAGGTGATTCATCATTATTGGCTAACTATTCCTTCACAATACGTCATACGTCGCAAAAATAATCGAGAGGACACTAAACCCTTTCCACACTTTACAAAGCCCACAATTACCACTTCCTTGAGCTGCCTCACATAAGTGGGTGCTGTCCTAGAAAAGAAAAAAATGGAAATAGAAACAACAATGCAACAAAACAAGGCGATTTGTGTGGAAAGATTTAAATTTGCTTCCTCTCCCTCCGGATCGGTGCTTAACTTCCGCGCCAAACACGCTGGTCATTGACAGCAAATGGTGACAATTATTAGTAGTAAAGCGTTTGGTGTCCATTTTTCCACCCAACACAATTCAGCCTTTGATTGCCACACACACACATACTAACAAACGCACGGTAATGCGCCTCAGTGCGTTCTTTCCTCAAAAAAAGGGCAATGGTGCCTTTCTAAGACAGGTGCAAACCACTGAGCTTGTGAGTGTCTTTGCGTGCATTTGAATCTTCAAGTAAACGTTGCTCCATTCCTTCCCCAGCCTTCGGCAGGGTGTTAATCGTCCGGTTCCACCCGATGCGTGTGGTTGCGAGTCCATCACCTTGGCGCAAATCGCAGAGCCGACAAGACGACACACAGGGCAGGGCACGGGGCAAGGCGTGTTTCGCAAAGCGTCCGTAAGGGTTTTGGCTCTTTCTAAACAATGAATTCGAAATTAAGGAAAATGGTAATTTGCCTCTTTCTTTAGCCAAGCACAATGAGTGACGGACTTGGTCTCCCCCATGGGGATGGCAGCCCATTCGCCCACTGAAGGCCAAACCTTCCCAGAAAGGTGTACCGAAGGGTAACGCTTTCCTAATCGCCCTCACCATGCCGTGCGCAACCGTTTGGGTGAGTTCCGTTTGACCTACGACCGTGTGTCATGATGGCGAGGGCGAGCGACATCAGAGCCCGCGTATGGAGGGCCCTGGCGAGATGGCTAAATATTTGTCAAACAATGTGCAAAACCATGGCGCTTGCAGGTTCAGGGCTTTTTGCTGTTGTTGTTTTGTTTTGTTCAATGCACACCCACACGTGTGGCGCAGGGCCGGATGCAATCAGGGCCCTCTTGTTCGGCGCTGACCGTGATCGTGTTGAACCCATCCGAGAGACTAATCTTCATAATCGCTTTATTTGGAGGCAATTTGGTTTGACTTTTCTGTTTACGGTGATTGAAGCGACCATTGTGCGCTACCGTTTGGATGCATTTGGATGCAATCTTCACGCAGCGCCACAGAAGAATGACATGGGTTGGGCATGGAAATTGTATCGCTAAGCGATCGTGAAACGAGCAGGTGCATCAATTTCAGGGCTGATCGTGGGATCAATGGTAAGCTGCGATAGTGCGATTAATTGTTCAATGTTCAATTCACTGAATGGTTTGAAAGTAATGTATTGTAACCTGCATGGGTATTTAATTTCCTTGATTGCTTGACGAAGAATGGTGGCAACTTAAATGCATGAAAGTCTCGATAAGATGTAGATGTATCAATACCATCTAGGTGTCTAGCCTGTACGGAGACTTTCTCGTACGCTGTATAGAGTTCAGGTAGGCGCAATGGCTTCCGATGTTACCTCACAGCTTAGACTATCGGATAACAGTATACTTCCATAATATTGGTATAATATTGGATACTTCTCATGTGTTCACGCGATTATAAGGTGGTAGCAAGAATGCAGGAATGCAGGATGTCTGAAAATATATAGAGAAAAAGATGTCTGATTAAACTTTATGCTTAAGGTAACGTGCTGTCGCTAGAAGGATGGAACAGTTGCTTTCACACTAGCTATCAAATAATCTATGGGAGAGGATCTATTACCACCTTCATCCTTCTTCTTCTTATTTGGGGAAACAATTGTGGCTGTTCTACACCTGTCTTTATCACGGATGGATTCGGCCATCAGTGACTTACAGATAGCCCGATACGATAGGACCAGTGCGTTCAGGTCAACTGTACTAAGTGGCTTAATCCACTCTGATTGCTGTTTTTTCAGTAATTATCAGGTGATGTACGCTGATGTAACAAACAATTCCAGGTATGTTACTATTTTTATCAGTGCAGTAACGCATGCTACCGTGTCCAAAACACAATTCAGAGGGGGTATGACATCATATACACGTTTTATATTTTGTCCCTTATGAATCATGCTTCTGAAACGAGATATGGACATCGTCCCAGACTCCTATCTACTCTTACATAGGCTTAACACACGGGTTACCGGTTTTCTGGGAAATATAAGTTGCTTATCCCAAAGCATGTGCAATTGAGCAATTTAGAGGATGTTTTAAGTGAAAATATGTAAAGTTGGCGTTTTCGTAGCCTTCTCGCATCAAAACTTGCTTCAGATCCAAGATGTATTGTGAAGTCGTTTCCGCACGATAGCGTATACAGTGGAACCCCTCATAACGAGTACTCCTTATAACGAGTTTTTCGCATAACGAGTGAGGCATTGGAACGCATTAAACTCGTTATGAGGGGTTCTACTGTATGTCACCAGTTATTTGGGATGAAAACGAGTGAAATTCCATAAAGTTAAAATGAGGAATATAGAATGCCTTTACAAAATGTGATCCGGTTCACGTGACAAATGTAGGCTGCCTCGAAATGAATGTCAAAAATGTTCCTATTCAATTGCTTGTGAATATGGATCCATATACCAATTCCGATAGGACAGAAACATCCAAATTCATACCTTTTAGATCTCTAGGGTCATTAGCAACCATAGCTATTCCACCGAGCAAATCTTGGTCAAGAACTCATTTAAATGTTTACCTGTTCTTCCTAGAAACCAGGAAGAAGCAATTAAAACCCGTACATCTCCATGCAGGAAGTCCAATTATCTAAACGAATCTGTCGCCGAAAACTTCTTCAAACAGTTCCAGCTCACCCAAAGAGTCACACGCTCGGTGCAATCAACCATTGACCTGGCTGGAGCTGGCGCGATGGTGGTGATGCTATGATCCCAAAGCCCAGTCCACCGTAGTGACCTCTTCAGCTGCCAGATCGTATCGGCATTGTACCCGACGCATCGTCCAAAATGCAGATGCGCATTGTATAATCGAGCGAGTGGCGCTTCCTTCCTTCCAACCGTTTCGTCTGAATGGGAATGGCACCGGTCTGAGAGATCGTGAGAACTGACCGACATCCAACCGAACGACACCACGCACAATACGCCGCAGGTTCACGGCGTGCTCGTTGAGGGTAATGTGGTCATAGCATCATTTGTTTTGTTTTGTGGTCAATGTCAGTCGTCGAACTTGTGCTGACGATCACTGCCATGAACCACAACGGACGACGATCTTCAAACCGTTGTAGTGTCCCATCCCCCCCCCCCCCCCCCCCCCTACGATCGATCCACGTGTGGACATTAGCAAATCGGTTTTACGCAAAGCAAGTACAACGAATAGTAGAAGAACACTCCAAACCCCCCAAAACAAGTCACTCCCACAAATGACGCGTTACTGGCTGAACCATTATCTAACAGCATCAGGCGATTTTGAGCCCCCCAAAGATTCCAAACGGCATAAAAATAACTTCTCGCGCGACGACTGATTGACAGATCGTTTCACCACCACCGCCGCCACTGTCGTTTATGCTGTTCGGCTGGGGGAAAAATAAAACATCTCCAAGGAAATCCCGGGAACAGTGACTGTCCTTCGGCAAACGGTCGGCAGTAGATCATATTTTTGCGCACTTCCGATTCCGCCAACCGCGCAATAAGAGCTGTAAGACACCCGCGAGTAAGGGAGATGTGTTTGGTGTGGCAACCGTAACTCAACGGTGCCATATCGTGGCTGCGAACGTTCTAAACACTATCTTTTTGGGGGTAATAAAGGGTTTATGAGTTTTTAATTCACCTGCTTCACCAGTGGTAATTAGACGCCTCGTTGTCGGGCGTGAACGGAGCACAACGCGCTATCTGTTGCGTCACAAGTGCGCACACACGCGGTAGCAAAAACGGTTTCCATGGCAATAGGTAATAGTCGTTCATTGCGATCTGCAAGCACTGGATGATCTTTAGATCCAGCAGCGAACTCTGGCAGCGAAATAAAAAGCGGTAGAAAAGTGGATGCCTCCAGTGGTGAACGATTTTCCACCCGAAAGATTCTGGGCACAGTTGTATGACCTCCCAATAGGGTGTGCTTCTGGAGGATATTACGTGGTACGATTTTTGCGCCCGTCAAGGTCCTGGTGGGGTTTATCTTTATGGAGCATCCTTCAATTGAACTTTACGTAAAGTAGGCATTTGATCAAGTGATCGTGTATTGCGCTTAATGCACGATGCTTGCATATTGCATCATATTGCATTAGCCATGTTAACTAAGCGACCCTGAAAGTGGAGGTTACGTGCTCGTGAGGATCCAAAACACTTCTTTTTACTCTGTAGTACGTTTGGAAACTAAAGCCATGATAGATGTACAGAAATTCCACAGCCATGAAATTGGATGAGGTAATCTACAATTTTGGACCAAACTAGATTACCGTTAATTGTTTAATTCTTTATTGTTCTTAAGTTATTGGCCAAACAAGCATTGAGCATTGAGCATTGAGGTAAAAGAAAAAAAATAAATAGCTATATTAAATTAGAACACAACAAACAGCAAATCAAACGCTGTACACACGATTTAAGACGGAGCAACGAAAACTTAGAGTAGTACCAATCAAATATCATGTAACACTGATTAAATTTAAGCACCACCGCTGTCTCAGAGTCGTTCTCGCTGTATGTACGTCTTGTAAGGTCAGTTCTTATTAGTCTGTTACTTATTAGTCATTACGAAACATTCTAAGAGGGACATTTATATTGAATCTAGCCAATATTTCGGGTGAATCTATCCTACCAACAATAACCTTGGACATTAACGTACATTGGGCATTATCACGTCTTCTAGCAAGTGTGTCCAGACCAAAAGAACAAACAACGAGTATGGTACGATGAACGAGGGGTTACATTACACCACGGTGTGAAATGCAAGACAATACGCGTAACTCTCTTTTGGACAGCTTCTATCCTATTAAACGATATACAAAATGCACACCAAACTACAGAACTGATCTCGTGTCATAGGACTCATAGGTCTTACATAGAGTTAACAAGCAATGTGGATCATCGAACTCTCTCGATTCTCGAAGAATACATCCTAGCATTTTATAAACTTTGTCTAAAATATCACAGTAATGCTGTCGAATATCTAGTTTTCGGTCCATGGTCACTCCTATACCGTATTGCAGCGCGATAGTTGAGTCCCTGATATACTATAACTATAATTTATCGGACAAGCTATTCTAAAGAACGACATTGACATACACTTAACAACAGAAATTGTCAGGTCGTTATAGTAGTTGCACCAGTCAGAAGAAAAAAACCATTAATCGATCTTTGCAGAAAAAGAGAGTCGGAAGTGTTCTGGACGACACGAAACAGCCTAACATCAGCCGCAACGGGAACATCAAGGTCCCAAATTGCTGCCTTGAGGAATGCTAGATGGACTTTCAAATGCGTAGGAGGAAACATCATCGATCTGTTCATGCTAGCTGCGTCTTATGTTAATACTTCCTGTATTTGTTCAAATTTTACACCCCGAGTTCCTGGATCATCTCTGCCAGTGTCTTGTATTCACCTACATCTCTGTTTATGTGTGATTTAATCAAATATTTCGTCACCTTCGTTGTCAAGTTATTATAAAGTCAACGAAACAAATATTTCCATACCAATTTTATGCTTCTAATGCCAATTCTTGGAAATTGAAAACAATTCTAATATAATGTATACTTCTGCTCAGATTATGTTTTGTTTTTGATATTTACATTGTTGTTTAAAAAAACCCCGAGTTAAACTCAAGCTTCTCTGACGATAACGTAGATAGTAACGGTAATAGAGGTTCCAGTTGCAGAATGCCACACCACTTAATTAAGCTTACGTTGCAAGTCACGCTTAGTTACGTTGTTGCTCGTCCCGGTGGCCGAACTAAGCAAGTAAGAAGAGCTTCAAGAGAACAAGTGTGATGGTCGCATGTGTTTTCGCTTTCATCCGAGATGTTTTGTTGCTATTTTGGTAAAATTTTGCCAAGAATATTTTCCATAATTTTTATGTTTATTATTGCTCTGATTTAATTTATATTGCTTCCAATGCCTTGATTATTTGCGTAAAGAAAATCTTAACAATACATACAAAAGAACAAATATTTTGACCACCAAAACGCATGAGCGGGCGCATGGTTCTGCGACAAAGATCATTCCATCTCGCCCGGTGCGTCATTGAGCGACGCAATTTGCAACAAACTCAACCCTCTCCCCCCGGGTCGGCCGAAAACCGAAATGCACCAGCAAAAAATGCTAATACGAGCACGCAGTACTCCATCATCTTCTTCTCTCTTGCATGCACACTGCACCGTTGCAACAAACGTGCAACAGGGGGAACCTGTTCTCTAACGCATATGTAGTACGGTGTTGCACTCTCGCGGTCGGGCGGTTTAGGAAGCGCAACATATCCATGCCGGCCAAGGGCAACACGTGCGTGTGTGTGTGTGCATGTGGGGAGAATTCTAACCACGATCAAATCATCCCACAACCCCGCCTGACGACAAGACGCTCCGGAGCGGCTGTGTCGATAAATTCGCCAGCACCGCAGTAACTCGAGGCGGGCCACTTGTGGCCGCATGGTCATCCGCTTGCGTACACATTGCCAACGGGCGAAACACACAGCCACACATTGTAGTCGCCACAAGTACGGCTGCGCACGAGAACACGAGCAGCAGGCGGCAGGACACTCTCGCTCGATCACCCTCATGCCCCGCAAGTTCGACCAAACACCGACAGGGTCCGGCGCGCGGTGTCTCCATGGTCGCGCAAAAATATGCGCGCGCGCGCGCTCCGGTACGGGAATGCCGTTGGGGCAAGCTTCAGTCCAAAGCCGCGACTCGACCCGAACGGACTCGCTCTCGGTATCGATCCCACACACATCTCGGCAGACAGACACACCCTTCCTTCCACGTGCCACCCTCCGACTGGTCCTGTCCGCCCAACAGACACATCCGCGGGCCAATTTAGTAACGACACAAAAAAAATCCCCAAAATTGGTACCATCAGCCTGTGTGTGCAAGTGAACGTGTGTTTCTGTGTGCGCGCGTGTGTATGTGTGATAATTTCCGAATTTCGGGTTCTCCATCATTACCTTCTTCCCGGGGTCATCCACCAAATTGCAATCGCGTCCCGTATCGTCCGATCAGTTTCGGCATTCCTTTTTCGCTGTTTCGCGTTCGTTCGTCCGTTGATTTATCGACCGCGGCCAACCATAAGGACGTCGCCCCGGCAAGCTCGCTAATCACTGCACTGCACAGGCTTCTCGGGCAAGGATGCTGCTACGCAAAGCGACGGCCGCAATCGGCGGATGTTTGCGCCAGCAACTACCACGTGATGTGGTGGTGCCGCTAGTGACCGCACACCAGCACCAACGTCGATGGGTATCGAACGGTGGACGAAAAACGCATCCCAAAATTCTCATCACAGGTGAGCCTCGTACGCACGGCCATTCTCGTGCGTGAACGGACCGCGAACATATATGTACCAGTTTAGCAGGGGCGAGCCCCTGCCCCAAACGCTCGTTTCGTTTAGCTCAATTGAGCGCTCAATTGGGAAGTAAATTATGGTGCAAGGTTAGCGTACAGGCGTATACGCACACGCTGCGCTTAGGATCTCGTCCGTAGCGTCCGTTGCTAGGGGGAACAGTTTCTAAGCACCGACACGGTGTCGGTTCTTGGCAGTTGTTTTTCCCCACTTATTCCCACACTGCCCGAAGTGCCGAGCACGTACGGCTCAGTTGGTTGGAGCAGGCGACGCTCTCAGTTGGTAGTTCCGTAAACGAATGTCGCCTTTTCGCAAGAGAATATTCAATAATGTGTAACTTTGTTGCAGTGAGAACTGCCGGTTGAGTGTTGCAGTTCATCTTAAATGTTCCTTCGGTCGTGCGTGTGTGTGAAGGGAACGGTTGTTGGAGGTGAATTTATCAAAACGTGTCTAACGTACTTCCAATCCCTACTTGCATGGTCAGTTGCATAGCAACTGAATAAATAGACATCTTTCAGGCAAACGTTATGTTTACGTAATGAAGATCGCTTGTTTATTACTTGCATTGCTGCAAATGTGCATTGAGTGTAGTATGATCTAACTTACAATTTTTTTTCCATGATCATGCAGTATTTCATGGGTTTTTTTCCTGTTGCAAGTTTCAGTTAAAAAAAACCCTAAGCACAAAACCGGCATATTTGTCCATTTTAATGGACGCTCAGTACGAACAACGATTGGGTGTACAGTCAATTGAAATGTATCATATTAATGCCTATGTAGACAATTTCAGCGAAATGGGAGAATGGTTCAGGCTCTCAACTAAAGCAATGAACTCTTTAGGGTTGCATTCTAGGAAAGTACATGATTCACGTGTTCTTTTTGATGATCACTGAGCTATCTGACAACTGTTTGATTCTCTTGTGTTAAGCAAACACCACAAACATATTGCACAGCTAGCTCTTTTATAATACAATGTATGCCTTTCAAGATTCTCAGAAATTACAGCTCAAAATTTCAAAGTAACAAGTATCGATAAACAACAATACTACATTCCTGAGATTAAATACATCTCAATGTAATGTCCGTCGTTGGCATAAATTATTTAAAGTGAATGAGTCCGATTGGAGGGTTCAAGAGTTTTGAAAAAAAATGTTGGGATTGAGTAGCTAGCCGACGTTAAATCAATCGTCCAAATTGAGTGAATTGAATCACTGCAAGGATTCGGCTCACTCACTCAGAATGCCCACCACTATAGTGTAAACGGTCTCGATTTCATTTTGCCGAAATTGTCTACATAAGCTTTAATATCCTACTTTTCAAGTTTAATGCTTTTATCGAAATTTTTAACGGATTGTTATTGATCTTTGTACGGGGTTTGTTTAATTTTTACCAGATTTGTTGAAGTCCCTGGATTTTTTATACTTCTGACAATTTATTGAATGTATCTTATTTCCTGCGTTTAGTATCTTTAGTTCTATTGTTTGATTTGTATGTGATATAAGGACATCATCAAAATATAATATTACTAAAAAGGTCATAGACGTTTAGGTTCTGTTTCTCCTTCCTTACAAGAGTAATATCCCACTCTATTCTAGTACGTATAAATAAACAATAGAGACGTCAATATGATTTAACTTTAAGCTGACAATAAACTCCTCATGAACGAAATGAACCAAATGTATTAATTGCCTCGATCTTCGTCACACAATTTTCTCACCCAAGGTGGACTCGGACAGCTTGGGGTGGAGTGTGCGAAGCTGCTGCGCAGCCAGTACGGCGAGGAGAGTGTCATCCTGTCCGACATCATCAAGCCGAGCAGCGAGATCGTCAACAGTGGGCCGTACATCTTTGCCGACATTCTCGACTTCAAGGGGCTGCAGAAGATCGTGGTCGATCATCGCGTCGACTGGATCATCCACTTTTCCGCGCTGCTCAGCGCGATCGGCGAGCAGAACGTGCCGCTCGCGGTGCGCGTCAACATCGAGGGCATGCACAATGTGCTCGAGCTGGCCAAACAGTACAAGATGCGCATCTTCGTGCCGAGCACGATCGGTGCGTTTGGCCCGGACAGCCCACGCAACCCGACGCCCAACGTGACGATCCAGCGGCCGCGCACGATCTACGGCGTGTCGAAGGTGCACGCGGAGCTGATGGGCGAGTACTACCATCACAAGTTCGGGTTGGACTTCCGCTGCCTACGGTTTCCGGGTGTGATCTCCAGCGATCCACCCGGCGGTGGCACTACCGGTAGGATATAGAAATCAATGTTTTTGTCCAGCCAGTGGAATGTTGCTGTAATTGTGCTTGTTGTTTACCTATTCTTAGATTACGCCGTGGCCGTGTTCTTCGAGGGATTGAAGACGGGCAAGTATCAGTGCTACCTGAAGCCCGACACCCGTCTGCCCATGATGTACATCGAGGATTGTTTGCGCTCGCTGCTCGAGTTCATGACCGCACCGGAGGAGAAGCTACAGCGCCGAGTGTACAACGTAACTGCCATGTCTTTCACGCCCGAGGAGCTGGTGGAGAAGCTGTCCAAGTATATTCCCGAGCTGCACGTAAGCTATCGGCCCGACAGCCGACAGCTCATTGCCGACTCGTGGCCACAGATCTTCGATGATAGTGAGGCGCGCCGGGACTGGGGATGGCAGCACAAGTACGATCTGGACAAGCTGGTCGACCTAATGGTGCGCGATGTCACCGAAAACTACATCAAAAAGGCGCCAAACTGAGACTGAGCGCTCGATGCGGCAGGGTGGCAAACGTGCTCTGTTATCGAGCGTTGCAATAAATTGGCAAATAAAATTGATACAAATGGAAACGCTGGTAGCATCACTCACTAGTATCCGAACAAGATCAATTTGTGTTCTACTCGTGTTCGTGGAGAACAATATCACTCATGATGTATCAAATACCGACTATCAACAAACAGACTTTTAATCGTTTTATCAATTGCTATCGCTACGCAAGAGCCGTCAACACTTTAAATTTGACCAATAACGTGGTATGACGAAATCGCTTGATACCGTGGGACCGTGGTATCTAACCAACATCATAAATCTTTTGGCAGCACGTGCGGAAAATCGCCAAATCATTGTTTCCTGTTTGTTTGTTTTTTTTCACACATCAGACCAGCATTTCTGGCACTGAAAACCTACATGCTACAATAGCTCACTTACTCATAACTATTCCAGGTAACTTTTGAAATTTATCAATAGCTATTTATACTGATATCCCTCAAAACATTGTGAACGTGTTTTGTTTCTATTTGGATTCTTAAAACAATTTTGATGTTACAGAAGTAACTTCTTTAAAAAAAAACAAGTATTTTAAAGTGCGAATGAACAATTCAGAATAGTGGAAAGAATTCAATTTATATGACAGTAGCATTTGTTCATAATTTGCTCCAAAAGCAAAGTGCGCCTATTTGAATTTTTGCCACTGTAATCATGAAATATCTTATCAGTGTAAAACAAAAAAAAACCCTGATAGTAGCAATTTTGGTAGGAAGTATAAGCTGTCGGTTGTTGGAAGTTTATCCACACAAGGAAGCAGATAGTTGAATAAAGGTGATGGATTCAATCCTGGAGTTCGAGCTGAAATCGTACGACACGACGCATCCAAACCGTGGCATTGCAGTGGTCATAAATGATAGTGAAAGGCGAGAAGGTTCGGAAAAAGACGTACAAGATGTGGTGGCTACGCTGGAGGGTTTGAAATTTAACGTGAGTACCTTCCAGGATAACACAAAGAAAGAGATCAAAAAAGCTCTATACAAAGTGGCCCGCGAGGATCACAACGAAAACGACTGTCTGGTAATTGTGGCGATGGCCCACGGAAAGAAAGATCATATCACGCTGAAAAAAGAAAAGCTGCGAATCGACAAACTGTGGGCTAGTTTTGTGGGAAACAAGTGTCCTTCATTGATTGGGAAACCGAAGCTTGTGTTCATTCAAACGTGTCGCGGTGATAAAGTAGACTTTGGAGTAGCTTCGCACGAGACAGATTCGACACCCTGTTCAGTGGATCCTGCACCTGGTATTATACCAATGTATGCGGATCTGTTGGTGATGTACTCATCCTACGACCGTCACATATCGGTTCGCTGCAAGGACAAAGGATCCTGGTTCATACAATCGCTTTGCATAGTGTTGCGCGCCAACATTGCCGGAAAGGAGCTTATCAGCTTGCTAACCCAAGTGTCCTACATCGTGTCGTGCCAAACATCCATCACGTCCGACGGGGAAACGGTTAAACAAATACCGTCTATTAACTCAATGCTCACGAAAGCCTTCTACTTTGTGCCAAAACAAACTCAGCAGATAAGCTGAAAGCTGTAAAGCATTTAGAAAATAAATGAACTCCAAGCTATTTTATGTTGCGATGGCTCGGTTGTTTTGTTCTGAATTCTTCCGAAACATAATTAAACAATATTTGACTGCCTTAGCCATCATACATATCAGTCAGTGATGTATATAGATGTACAGGTAGTCCCCAACCTCTTATACGAAGATTTGGACGAGGATTAAATTTGACAGTTCTTTGAGCAAATTGTACTGATTTGACACATGAATTGTAAAATGCCAAATAATTTCCCTTTGATTGAATGTTAAAAACCATTTCAACAGGTTTAAAACTGCTGTAATAAGTCAGCAGGCACCCTTTACTAGCAAACTCACGAGATTCGACTTACGCGGAAATTCGTTTACAGCCCCAATTAACCGTTTATCTCGGGGACCGCCTGTGCTATGCTAGATAAGCTCATTTCCTTTGCAAACAATTGATTTTATCTTTTTTCTACTAAATTATTGATACCTCTCGAAGCATTTTGATAAAAATGCAGATAGACATTCAACGAATTTCATTCAAATTCAGACATTCAGAGATTCATAGAAAGTTCGCTCATTGATCAGTTCTAAGAATCAATTACGGCTAGTGAAGCCTAAGATAATACCAAATTACAGTGGCAAACATTACTTTAAGCGCACCCGTATGTCTATGCTAAACTTAAACTAGATGAAAGCTATTATCGATTAAGCTGAGCATTTTTGGTAATTTATTTATCATTTTGATGTTTATTTTTTTGAAAAATTGTCAAAAAGCTCGTTGGCGTGCTGCATAATTAAGACCCTAGTTTTGTACCTTTAATGCTCTTATTTGCTTCCACTGGAGATGTTAACGTATGTGTTTAAAGTTAGATTATTCGAACAATTGTGAAGGAGATGTTAATTTTCTTATTTTTACAATAAGTTTAAAATGATCTAATTGATCACAACCAAGCCAGTATTGAAGTAAGATAGACGACATTCAACAGGGGAAAAAATCTATAGCGACGAGTCGGTAAAACAACATTTAAACAAAGCTGTTGGAATTTGTCATATTTTGACATAGATTGCTTACTTAACTTTCAATTATTTGTCAAATACCAATATTTGCTTGAAAAGGTGTAGCGCTGATACTAATTGCTGCCACTGTACTCATCGATGGTCTTATCAATTTAAAACAAAAAAGAACACTGATAAAAAGAAAAGCGGCAGGAAATAAAAACTGTTCGTCGCCGTTCACAATCGGTGTTCACACACGGTAGCAGGTAGTTGCTTGGAAGTGATGGATTCAATGCTCGAACTCGAGCTGCAGTCGTACAAAACGAATCATCCCAACCGTGGCATAGCAGTGGTCATAAATGATAGTGAAAATCGAGATGGTTGGGAAAAGGACCTCGAAGCGGTAGAGACTGTGCTGCAAAGGCTGAAGTGTGATGTGCGTACGTTCTGCGATAAAACAAAGCACGAGATCAGAGATGCGCTGCGCAATGTGAGCAAAGAGGATCACACCAAAAGCGACTGTCTAGTAATTGTGGCGATGGCACACGGAAATAATGATAAGATCACGTTGCGAAGAGGTGAAATGCATATTGACGAACTGTGGACTGATTTTGTAGGGAACGGCTGTCCCTCGCTGATCGGGAAACCGAAGCTTGTGTTCATTCAATCCTGTCGCGGTAATAAGCATGACTATCTAGTTGGCGGGGCTGCGGTAGATGCGGTACCGTCTCCAGAGAAACCAATTTGCGTCGAAATACCAATGTATGCGGATCTTTTGGTGATGTACTCATCCTACGATCAATACGTTTCGTACCGTGACAAGGAGGAAGGGTCCTGGTTCATACAGTCACTTTGCCAAGTGTTGGGTGCCAACATTGCCGGGAAGGATCTTCTCACCTTGCTGACTCACGTGTCCTATCTTGTATCGGTTCGATCTTTTCTGATGGAAAGTGAAGTGAATATGGTAAAATGTACCGGTGTGCTGAAACAAATACCGTCAATTAATTCAATGCTAACGAAAGCATTCTACTTTGTGGACAAATAGTGTAGCAGAATAGTTGGAAGTTCAAATACAGTTGGAATAAAACATGCAATATAAGCGGTTTTCTTATTTTATTTTAACAAAAGATACGTCCAGTAGAAATACATTTTTGGAATGTGGCACACTCTAAATTTCTAGTCAAATGTACCCCCTTTACACTTTTGATAACCTCTTCCCGTTTTGTATCACTACGTTTAGCGCGATATCTTTCTTTGACTGATATCATTTCTGAAATCGCTTTAATTGCTTACGCATGAAATTTCTTGGAAACAGGCCACCAAAAACCTCTTGTCATGTTCAGTGACGGCATTATCGTAATCTATTCTGCAATGGAACAAGCTGAATGGATAAAAAACAACAAAAACCTTAAGCAATGGACAGAAAAAAGAATGTATTTATGGATCAAGTTATTATTTATTCCCTGGAAAAATACGTTCCTGGATTCCGCTGATGATATAATTACTCGAATTTATCATCGTTCTAAGATAGAAGAACTCCTCTGACACCTCCAGATTATCATACCATTCCTGTGGCCTTGCCGAAGATATCCGTGATAGTTCCAAATACATTGAAGGTATTAGTAAAAAATCTCATGATCCCTGGGAATTCTTACAGATATTACAACTTTAGTTCCTGGACCATTTCCCTGAATGTTATGAAAACAGAGAGGCTACATTTTACGATAATTCTCGCCACACCATCATGACGGACATTCGTCATTCGGAAGCAAACTTTTTGGTCTTTATTATGGTGTTTCTCCTATTTTTTTGGCCTCAAATAGAGCAGCTTGGTTAACATGGACACCATACAGGGCATCTGCTTCTTTGCATCTATTTTGGCATTATCCGGAACGTTCGACTGATAGTGATACGCTACCCGGCGCGAAACGGCAGTCAGTATGTGCAGCAGCTCCTTGCAATGGGCACTCGCCCCAAGCTCGGCACAGAGCGATTGGATGAACCAAGACCCCTTGCTCGGATTGCGCCACGAGTAGTGGCCATCGTACGTGGAGTACATGACCAGCAGGTCTGCCATGGCCGGAATAACGTATCGCATCGAGCCCGGTGACGATTGCGTATCGACGGAATCTATGCTTATGGTTGCTTGAATAACGCCTTCATCAAGCTTCTTGCCTCGGCAGGCCTGTACGAAAAACAACTTCGGCTTACCGATCAACGATGGACAGGCGTCGCCAATGAACGGTTCCCACAACTGGTTCTCTTCGTATGACTTATCGGAAGCGTACAGTAGATTATTTTCTTTGCCGTGCGTCATCACCACCACCACTAGACAGTCGCTGTGCGAGTGATCCTCACCGGCAAGCTGCTTGAGCGCGGAAAGTAGTTGCTTTCTGTTCGGATCGTCCATCACACGCACCTCGAATCCGATTCGTTGCAATACCGTGCTAATATCGGTGCGATCCTTACTGCTACCGTCGCGCACTGCCATGCTGCTAAAGTTCACCTGATTGATGATAAGCGCAATGCCACGCCTAGCATTACTTGTGTCGTAGCACTCGTCAATTCCTACCGGTGCGGCATTAGCAAAACCTTCAGTGGGATGCGTCGCTGCTGCACTACTTCTAGAATGGATAGAAAAAAACTCTATTGCACATTGCTCGTTATGCTCAATTTAAAATCATACTCACAATTGTACCGATTTTGAGTCCAACTCATCAGATGACCCAGAAGGAAAAGCGGAGGAGTCCATTTTCTAAAGCACAAACTGACTATTAAACATATTCACTGTTGACGTTCCGTGACAGACTAACGTGAGACTCAATTCGTACCGTACCACCTACTCAATGAAATTCCAGGTTTATCTTTACGATAGGTCTTATCAAATCAAATTTCAGTTCAGCAGTCATTAAACGTCTCAAACAAATGAAAAG
Organism: Anopheles coluzzii; assembly: GCF_943734685.1. Taxonomy (NCBI): domain Eukaryota; kingdom Metazoa; phylum Arthropoda; class Insecta; order Diptera; family Culicidae; genus Anopheles; species Anopheles coluzzii. Next base: position 89,075,291 of record NC_064671.1, read on the forward strand.
CAGGCCTTGATTTATGGCGAAGTAATCGTATTTTTATTTACAAAAATCATAATTCACATCAGGGCATCAATTGCTTATAATTCACACATTAGTAATCCACTATATAATCAACAATAGTTACTCTGTTCATACGGCATACTATAGAATGGCGATCTACGGGGCCCCTAAATTGGCGGGGCCCCAGGCGACCGCCTAGTCCGCCTACCGTTAGATCCGCCACTGGGGCTCAACTGCCCATTAGTGTCTAAGGCAGGCTTCAACCAGCACCGGTTTTTGCTCCAAATAAGAAGATAAAGAAGTATATCATAAAGATCCTGTGACGTTAGTTATTCCAAACTATGAGATAATGATCCAAAGCAAACCCTACTGTTTTCTCTTGGTATGTAATGGTAGGTAGCCATCATACATTACAAATACGAGTATAAAACACACACTCATAAAAATGACAAAAACCCGAGAACCCGAGCACATTCCGGTCCAGTCAAGGAAGCTTTATGAAGCGTAGACCCCCGGTATTGCGAATCTTCGATCCGAGGCCTCTGATAAAATCATGTACCATAATAAACATGAGAAGGGAAGCACAAAACCGAAGCGAGCGTACTGATAAGCCTTATCGCATGATAGTGATGCGAGCCATGAGGTGGACAGTGCAAATCCAAAAACCCTTCAGTTCGGCAGCAAAGGCTGGCAGAAAGTGAACACTTTGTGTCCCCTCCGTCACGATGGATACCGCTCCGGATGAGATTGACGTGAAGCCGTTTAGCTCGTAAGTTTGTAACGAAACGCGCAGCTTCTATGCCATTCTAGGATTGAATAAAAACAAAATCTTCTTCTTTTTTAAGGCCATCGCCGACAGAACCACCAGCACGTGCTCACAGGGGATCCGTCGTCAGCTCACCGCACGCACTGGCGGCAGTACAGGAAGAAAATTACGACACATCTCATCGAAACCGTGGGACGGCATTGATTTTCAACCACGTGAACTTTGAGTCCAATGCTAAGCGCGAAGGAAGCGACAAGGATCGCGACGAAATTAAAAAGGAAATGCAACAGCTCAGTTTTGATGTGCGAGTATTTAACGACTTGAAAAAGCAAGAACTGCTTGCCAAGCTGGACGAAGTTGCCAAAGAAGACCACACAGAGAGCGATTGTTTCGTACTGGTGATGATGACGCACGGTCAGGACGGTTCGCTGTATGCCGCCGATAAGCAGTACCAGATTGCCGAGCTGTGGGAACCCTTTGTTGGCGATGCGTGTAAAACACTGATCGGCAAACCGAAGCTGTTCTTCGTACAAGCCTGCCGGGGCACCAAATTTGACAAGGGCGTTAAATTGACAAAGATAGCCACGGACACCGTCGATGCACTTTCGTCGTCTAGCCAACGGACGTGCGTAATTCCTACGATGGCCGACGTGCTGGTAATGTACTCAGCCTTCGATGGACACTACTCGTGGCGCAATCCGACCCACGGTTCCTGGTTCATACAGTCGCTCAGCATCGAGCTGAACCAGCACGCCCATCGGAAGGAGTTGCTTCAGCTGCTCACTTCTGTGTCGCGCCGGGTGGCCTATCTGTATGAATCGAACGTGCCGGGCAACGAGCAAATGGATGGAAAGAAACAGATGCCCTGTGTAGTGTCGATGCTTACGAAGGCGCTCTACTTCCCACGCAAATAAAGTGCCGGCTTGTTAAAACGTGAACCGGATACTCAACCAACATACTGCACGCATACTCGACCATTGCTGAAGTCTCTCTTCCTTTGTGTGAGTGTATTATTTTAATCGGTTTTTTTTGTATACAATGTTCTACTCAGGAATAAAGTGATCCATGATGGCAAGCGTTTTCTGCTGCTACCACACTAAAAACTAATAATGTGCATGTGTTTGTGTGTTTCCAATGAGTGCGTAACACCCGTTTCCTGGATCAGGTCCGTATCGTGCACTGCACGTGCAAAAGCAACACACCTGCGTACCCGAACAAGCGGCCCAATCGTGATCCTTCGTGAAGACATGCGTAAGCGCATCCAAACTTCACACCGTCCGTCCGTCCGGTGTTGGTCGTCAGTATACAGGCAGCTTTCGGCACGTGCGGCCGTTCCGGTTCGGTGGAAGTAGTACACACGGTGGTAGTGTGTGGTCGTTTGCTGTACGTTTGGAGCTGTCAGTGTGAGCCGTGTGTGAAACTGTTCAAAGTAATCCTTCATTTTCCAGTGCCCTGTTTCAGATATCTTTGCATGAAGTCTTCCGCGGGGTTTTTATTCGATTCGTTTTCCGTTTGTTTGACTTTTGAAATCCCCGTCGTACCAAGCCCAGCTGCGAGCGAATTTTGCTACCGCCGCGGAATCAATAAAACCGCACCGTGAACGTAATCTAATTAACGCCAGCTCTTGTCGACGTGTCAGCAAGCGGACCGTTTATCAATTGTAAGCTTTTGAGGTCTTGACACTTTTTTGGGGCATAGGGTACACATTAGCTGGCTTCCGCTAAAGAAAGCCCCTTCAAGACAGGTTAAATGTATCACCAGTGCCGAAAGCAGTCATCGATCATAGAGTTGGGAAGCCGCGGGTAGTGTCCAAGGTACTGGCGCTTGCAGCCAGAGTGTGTACTGGAAGTAGGTGTCGAGAGTGTTGGTTCTGGGCATTTTCATATTCAAACCATTTTTTTTAAACTGTAAACTGAGGTTGTGTTATTAGATAGGCTAAAGCCGATTGCTAAGTCTTGCCGTGCTATATGTGTCTTGCAGTTGTGGTGTAATGGATATAGCGCGTTGCACTGATAAGGGTGTTTGGGAGCCAGTAGGTCGTTTTAAGCATGTAGCGTAATATTGTGTGGACTTTTACGGAAATATTTAGATTATTGAAAAGCTAAAACTGATAATCTTCTTCTTCTTTGGCACAACAACCGCTGTCGGTCAAGGCCTGCCTGTACCCACTAGTGAAGTGAGCTTGGCTTTCAGTGACTTATTGTTACCATAGCAGGATAGTTAGTCCTACGTGTGGGAGCACGGTCTATTCGGGGCTTGAACCCATGACGGGCATGTTGTTAAGTCGTTCCTGATAATAAACATCAAAATTCCAGACATCAACCGAAGGGTTTTAAGCAAGAAATAATTCCCGGTGCATAGAAGAAGACTTGCTGTGTTTCTGCCTTTTCACGTGTTTAGCCATTGGCCTGTGTATGTGCTATGCCGCATTGAGTGCTTAAATGAACAGTGAGTATTCACTTGTTACTTGAACGCAGTCGCATCCAAGTTCTAGTCCAGTGTAGAGTTACACTTCAAGAAGCCTTACGCATTGAGCATAGCATTTTGTGTCGCTGGTGCATGTTGAATAACATAGGCAAACGTCTGAGGACACGCAAATATGACTATTGAAACTTTTAAAATTCCCTCAAAACAGAACGTATTAAGAGGAATTCTTTAAACTAAACCATTATTTCATGAAGTTTCGTGCAATTGAAACATAGGACGGCTACCGTATCAAACAGATTAGCCTTGAAGGAGTTCAGCCACACCAATGTTCGTTATCGTTCACCTGAATAAAGCGAAATCATGTAAACATTTCTCAGAACCACGTAATAATTGAATCTTTATCGTTCGTTCGGGGTTGTGGCAAAAAAACAGATATCTTATCATGTTCGCTTGGGCCGACAGTACGTCATCGGTGACACATTGCTAGGGAAGCCTGTCTGTGTTTGAAGTGGAGCTGAGATGAGATCGACCCGCACACACACAACTGCCGCGGACGTTTGATTGCAAATACACTGGGGCTGCCGCAAATGCAAGCCATGGTAGGTAGATGAGTCATAGTCCGCCAGCCAGCAGGTACATACGTTATCTGGGTGGTTTTTTTTTCTATAACCTAGGAGCAATCGGTCGCCATCATTCCACACGACTATCCGGAACCGGTCGCCACCGACAGCTACATCATACCGACGCTCGGACTCTACCACGGCTCGTTCGTCTTCACCTATCTGTCCACCTTTCTGTCCTACATTACGCCGTACGATCTGCCAGTAGGTAAGAGCACCGTGCTGCATACTTCCCCGCCAACGGTGCGGCGGGTTGGGTCGGGTCGTAAGTGTTGAATAATAGTCTACTGCATTCTAGAGCTGCTGCGCGATGCATTCCACACGAAGGTGTCCTTTCTGCAGCTGATACTGGAGGTGAGTACTGCTTCTAAAACTGACGTGGCGCCAAAACTGATCGTTTGAAAATTCTCCCCTTTCCCTTTCGCAGGCCCTCAAGGTTGAGTCGGGCTACATCTGTCTGATAGCGATCTTTTTCCTGATCTCGCTCATACCGCTCTGCTACACGATCGCGTGGGGATGTGCGAAGGAACCGGACGATGATCTGAATCCCGGCCCGACCGTCGATGCCATCATACAGGCGGAGGAGCTATCGCTCGAGGAGTCACTGCACTGTCGCAAAAGTTTCCTCGGTCTAATGCTCCAGGTCGTCATACTGCTGCTGATGTAGGTTGTTTTTTCTGTTGGTGTGTCGAGCTGGTGAATCAATCAATAATCGCGATCTCTCTCGTCGCCTTTTTCCCAGTGCCGGTGTCATAGCAATGTTTGTGACGAACGAACAGATTGCTTCGGCCGTCGATCACACGCCCACCGTCGTGCGGTCTTCATTGCTTGATGCGGCCACGTATCTGCGCGATGCCGAATCGCAAATGCGGTTCGTCATCGCGCAAGGACTTGCCACCGCGACCGAGCGCATAAGGGACGATCTCGAAGCCGTCGACAAGCTGCTGGGCGAACCGATTCAGCACCATCTCGCACTGTTTACCGGCATCGACATCATCTTCGAGTCGATCATTGAGATTAGCACGAGCAGCAGCAACCTGTCGCGCCGTATCCATCTGCTGCAGGATGCACTGGCCCGGGCGGCCAAGATCTCGTACGAGGCGGAGTATCGGCTGGACGAGCTGCAGATACAGCTGACGGTGCTGCAGCGCCAGTGCACGTTTCGCGATCGGCCGCTTTGTGATACGCTGCGCATCAGGAACTTCGAGGACACGGGGCTGATCGACCGTATTCGGAAGCTGCAGGCGGATCGCACGCTTGCCAAGCTGATGGCGATGGGTGAGGCGAGTCGGAACAGTAGCATGCATGCGTTGTCGCAGGAGCTTACGCTGGCAAGGGCTACCTTCCGCAACTATGCTGGAGAGGTGCGCAATGCTACCGAAGATCAGGCAGATCTGGTGGAGGAGCGCCTGGAGGAGCTGAGCAACGATACGGAAGCGACTGTAAGCGTGCTGTCGCAAACGATCGGTGAGCTGGTGGGACAGGTGAATCGGACGGCAAACTTCTCCGACTCGTTCTTCGATCGGTACCGTGAGATTGGTGCGATCTTGTGGTTGGCCGGACTCGCGACCACCATCATGACGCTGCTCGTGACGCTCATTCTGCTGAGCGCGCTTAGCTGTGGCTGCTGTCACGCGGACAATAAGGCGGGCATCACGCTCATCCTCGGCGCTGTTTGCATCTGTATTGCAAGCTTAGCGCTGTCTGGATTCACGATGATGGAGATGTTGCTGGGCGCTCATGGGCAGCTGTTCATCTGCCATCCGCTGTACAACGAGCCGGACTACACTGTGCTGCAGAAGCTGATCGACAAACCGGGACTGATTTACCCAACCGAACCACAGTATGGGATCATCGGGGAGCTGCTGCGACAGGCTGCTCCGGCCGATGCACGATGGTCACAGCCAGTACAGATATCGCTCTCGAAAGCGCTGAACGAGTGTGAACAGGGTCGTGGCTCGTACGGCACCTTTCAGCTCGATTCACTGCTCAATCTGTCCGCGAAAATAGAGCACCGCAAGCGGCCCGAGCTTGAGCGAGCGATTGAGAGTGTGGGCGCTAGCGAGGAACCATTTCTTGGCTTTACCGTACGCATCCAGGGCATACTGGAGGATATGCTGTACGACTCGGACCTCAACATGACGAGCACGCGCATCGAGCTGACACAACTCTCGCCCGACAAGGATGTGCTCACGTTCATCGATCAGCTGCAGCGCGTATCGGCTCAGATCCAGGATGTGGCCACCTCGAGCCGCATGACCACACTTGGGTCGCGGGCCAAGCGCTTGCAGCTCTCGCTGCTGGCACCGCTCGAACAGTTGCGCGGTGACATCGTGTACCATCTAACCGCGCTCGAGCTGCAGCTATCGCCGTGGGCCGCGCAGGTTAATAAAAGCTTGACGCACCTGCGAAACGCGCAGTCCTTCCTCGACACGGACGCGGCTGAGGTGTGCTACAACCGTAGCGACACCTACCGGGCAAGGTTGCGTGGCCACCTGGACGCTTACCGGAACTACACGACCATGGTGCTGAACGATCGATGTGCAAGCTGTCGACCTCTGTTCGACATCTTCGATGCGATGCGCATGCTGTTCTGTCACCACATTATGGATCCCATGAATGGGCTATGGTTTTCGGCGTTTCTGTGCCTGTTTCTGTGGGCTGTGGCGACGCCACTGTCGTTAATGCTTTCCTCCACCTACCGGCGGCTCGAGATACTGTCGACCAAACTGCAACACTCCAACAGCCATCGGTACAAGTGAGTACATCTTCAGAAATCCTCTGTCAAAGCTTCACGATTCGGAGAAAGTTCTGAGAACAGTCCCAGAAACAGTATAGCACCATCAAGAGTATTGTTTTGTAGCATATTATTATGTCTTGTTCTCGTTGCAGTGCACGAGCTTCCGTACGTGAGGATCAGCGAGAATCCAGCCATTGGTCGACGCAACGGTAAGTTACCCTGCCTAACAGCAATGTCCTACTTCTTGTGACCTCTCCTTAGCGCTTGCTTACATCGTCGCTGCAAACCTGCCGAGAGAAGAATACTAACCGAAACATTTCTACCTTCATCCCTTCTGCCTTCCATTACGACACACCATCATCATTCACGTAACCCCGAATTGGCAAACGCGGGACCACCGAAATTGACCCGTTCTATCGTAAAAACCACCACCGTCTCCCACCAGATCCACCGTCAGTGTTATGCCGGACATAGACAGATCTAATTGGTAATCGATTCCCGCGAGATGTGTTTAAATTATCGTATGAATATCCCATTCCTGCTACCTGAAAATCGTCTCATAACCACATGAATCTCCCTGCGAAATCTCCTCCGGGTGGTGAACTAGAATCTAAGTTTAAGCCACGTGCACACTGCCATTTTCCGAACCCTCAATTTGCGTGCAGTAAATGAAAATATTCAGGGTGGCCATAGGGGCGAACCATTCCCAACACAAACTCACACACATACACAAACACAGACAGGCGCGCGAAAGATACGCTTGCATTTCTCTTTCTCTCCTCCCGTTCCTACCCGATCCGATCGAAATGCGCATACGCGGGCTACGCGAAGATCCGTTTCGGTGCATGTTAACGCAATGGCAGAGTCGAGCACGGACGAGGAGCTTTCACACTACACGGCAACCGGCAGCGGCGAGGAGGACGGCACCGAAGAGGGAGCGGTCGTAATTGAGTACATCGAGTTGCGGTACGAAAGCGGCGACCCGACCAACTACCGAGAAAGCTTAATCTAGCGGACCCGGCGAGGCGACGGATGGCGCAAACGCTGTTAATATCTGTGAATAATATTTACCTATCGATTTGTTCGTACATAAAGCGCGATTATATTAGTTCGAGAATGAGTGAAACTTTTGTTTTCAATTAGTTTTTAATTTTTTAATCCGAAATTTACTAAACAAAACATTCGTCAAACAAACAGCACGTCGACGTGACATGGTCCGGTCAACAATTATCCTCCAGGATGCTTGATCCCTAGATCACTAGATCTCCGACAGGTCACGCTTCACCTCATCAAGCCATCGAGTTCGCTGTGCTCCCCTGCGCCTTATGCCGAACTGGGGATCGCTGTCGAACACCTTCTTGGTGGGGCATGAGTCCAGCATCCTCATGAAATGCCCCAGCCATCGTATCCTGCCATTCTTCACCACCGTCAGGATGCTCGGCGCACCGTACAGCTTAGCAAGCTCGTGGCCAAAGATGATCCGGAGGATGCGTCGCTCTAACACACCCAGAGCATTTGCATCGTCCACTTGAATGGTCCAAGACTCATTTCCATAAAGGAGCACCGAGCGAATCAATAGATGCGTTTCGACGAAACGATTTCTGCTTGAAAACTCCTGTCAAAATCACCGTTTTCCATGGCAACGGAAAATCGAGCAGAGTTCGGCGAATCTTATTCGTGCAATTTTTACCATCCACCGCAGGCTTAAGATTTAAGATTTAAACACTCAGAAGCGAGATAATAATTATATAATAATTAATAAGAGACCACTGATTTAATTAACTCTGAAAAATACGCTCTTCCCTCCCTCACTACGAGCGTTACGTAATGTAGCGATGAGCCCTACCAAGCACATATTCAAGTAAGAATAAATATTAATATTTTAAGAACAAATAGTTGATTTCCTATTGGATTATTGTACTTGGAAATATTTCACATGAAAGATATAATTATCCATGGCATTTACCCCACTTCAATCCATTATACACTTATGTTTAGCTTATAACCGTTTTGCTTTATTTTGTATCAGTAAATTATGAAAAATAACAAAACAATCGATCACAGAAAATGTTTGTACTTTGTCGCACGAAAACAGTTCACCACTCGCACAGCGACTCATCGTTATCACTGTTGGTTTATTTCAACACCACAGCACACTGTCATGCATGCGCTCTACCTGGTAGCAGATAACACACAACAACACACCGCATCATCTGCGGGCGATCCAATGCAATGCCCCTAGCTTGCTTCCCGTACAGCATGCGGGAAAAATGAAAATACTTTCCCTTTTTGCTTTTTGCTCACCTCACGCAATATGTTGACTTCAAAAAGGCCGTCCAGATGCGCCCGGTGCTTCAGTTTCAATTTGTCAACGGAGTAAAACGCGTGCTACAAACATGCGGCACTGTAGGTTGTACGTTTTTCTGATAGCTGTGCTGGTGCTAACCGAGTGTATATTAGCAAATGAATCAACCGATCGTAAAGCGATCCATCTACCGACGCGTGCAGAACTACCTAGAAAACTAAAATCGAGCCGCCGAGAAGGACGCTTTCTAGGGTTGCTTGGTCTGCTTACGGGCCTTACGCTAGTGGACTCCCTTGACGATGATAACGACCGTCCGCGACGCTCAGGGTTCGTCAAGATTGACGTTGGCCATCCTGCCGCGCTCGACGCATTCTACGGAGCGTACGGTTACAGCTCACCCTACTGGACCGGTGGATCGTCCATCAACATAAAGATTCCTTTCCGACCGCCCGGAGCCGAATTTGAAACGATGGCCGTTATACCGTTCCCCGTGCACTTTCCACACACCGGACCGTCCCACTACGGGTCCGCACCGGGTGGGATTGAACCGCGTCCGACCATCTTTTCCGATCCCGTGCCGAGCGCCTCGAACGGTTCAGTGAGTATCGGAAAGACTGCAACGACACGGCAAGCGACGAACTGCTTTTTTTGACCTTACGTTTAATCTTTCATAATTGTTCATTTTAGGAAACGATTGCAGCCGATGAATTAGAGCTTCCGAGAGGAAGAAAACAAAAGCTCGCTTCTAAAAAGAGTTCTACAACCGTTAAAAGGCGATCCCGTCCGAAGGTGAGTCCTCCGAGAACGATACGCAGCACACTGCGAGCGGACGCAGAACCAAATGAGGAAACTAACGTGGAAACGGTTGAGGAAACAACCACCACGAGCGATACGCCAACGGTGCTAGCGCCCACCGAACCGACCGCGAGTAACGATCCCGATGTCTCCGCTACTAATACACCGACCGATCATCATGCGCCCGTTTCCGAAGAGCCCGAACCAGCCACCCCGGCGTCGATCGTTCAATCCGAGCTCAATTACGTAACCCAGCCAATGATACCAGCGTCCTATTACACGCACCAGCACAGCCTGGCCGATCTGTCCGCGATCGAGCTGACGACGGCAGCGAGCACCCAAGACTTCCCCCTGGCAGCGTTCCAGCCAAGCCGGGCCGATCATTGGCAGGATTATTACGGTACCGTCGCACAGGAAAGCTCGAACCGGCAGCTAGGGTTTCTGCCGATCGCACCTCCCGCTCACTGAGCGCACCCAGCGAAACGACTCATTTTCTCAATAAAAACCACCATCCTTCATTCTCGACACTTCCGATCTATCTGACCCGTCTCGACTCGACGGGTACTCGGTACTCCCCCAATGCCCCTCCGTAACAGACGTGCGACCTGCTAATGTGCGAATCATAATGACGCTTACGTAACGCCTGCGCATAAAAGCGTAACAATGGCCCGTTCGGGCGCAAAGTGTCGCATTATGCGTCGGTGCCATAATCCACCTGCTGCGCACCAGGGAAAATGATATTTTTATGTCTCGATCCATCGCACAAGGGATAGGCACCCCGCATCCCGGTGGCTCTAATTTGTTCGTCCCGGGGTGCAGCCATACGGCCATCGCCGTTTCGCCTCTACCCTACCCTAGTGCGACAACACTTGTTTGTGGGCTGGACTGTTTTCAAGTGGTGGGTAATAAAAGCCAACGCACAGATTGCTGCACCTTTAGCCACTGCCACTGCACTTGTTGTTTGGCTCTTTGTTTTGGCTCTAGCATCTTCTAGCGATTATCCTTGCCCGGAGTGGGCCCCGAAGGACCCTGGCGCGAGAGGGAGAAAGGGTTACCCGTACTGAACGGGCGTCGCGCCGGGGCTAGCGGTGGCGCAACATTGTTGCTGGCCCGTTCGTACCATCAATTGAACCTTGCCAGCCAGTGCAGTGGCCGGGTAGGACGAGGAGGGGAAGGGGCGTAGCACTCGCTGAACGGTCGCGGTGGGCACGCACTGCCGATGACTGGGGTTTTTCCCCGAGACAGTTCATTCGCATCCTTTGGGGGGGTAAATGAACGGTGCACGTACGGTCCTGGGAACTTGGCTGGTGCTGCCTGTGCTGCCTGTGTGTGTGTGTATGTGTGTGTCTCTTTGTGCTTTTCGTGTTGGCATAATGAATTGGCTGAACCGGTGGAACGAAAGAAGACAAAAAAAAGAACACCCATTTGTGGTTATCGCTTGGCCGGGTGGCGTGTTTTTTACCGGGTATAAACTTTCGTTTTTGCTATTGACACTAATTACGTCTCCGCGTCTGCCGTAGCCTTAATAATTAAGCACGTCTGTAGAGGGTTTACTACTTTCGCATTAGTTCAAGTGTGCCACTTTAATAAAAATGGCTTTAAGGGTTTTTTTGTCTACAACCATCCTTTCTATATGTAATTGTTTGGCAGGTATTGTAAAAAATACATCATTCTTTGACATTCCGACTTTACTTATTGGAATATTGCATTGAATGAATCAAATTTAAACATTAAATAAGCATAATTTCTAATCCTATAAACATAATAACAACATTCTTTTTTTTATTTACTCAACTACGCATGTAATTCTACTTAATAATTTATTAAAGATATTTCGGGATGGGATACAGAAATACACGAATTAAAATGTCCTCTTCAAATTTAAAAAATCTTCAAATTTAACAAATTAAAGTTTTTTATGTGCAAAACATCAATTGATAATGCTCCCGAGATTGTGAAAAGTGAGCTATATGACATTAGAATCAGCCAGTATTTAATTATTTATCTTAAAAATGGATGATATCAGTGATCTTGTTATCTTATTTTCATTATTTTAATTATCATTATTTTTGAATGATAAAACTAAACCTTTCCTAAACAACAAGTACTATAATGATCCGCACCGGAATGATAAAGTAGTCAGAATTGGAGGTCTTGTAGAAGTTGTACGATCAAAATATGTTCATGCCGACGCTGTCCTGACTTTTAACAGACAAATGTCGAAAGGATACATTTATCCTTTCCTTATATCCTTATATCCTTATATTTATAATATAAATATAATACCAACACACTTATTTAATACAATTGTATTTAACCCACTGTAAAATAGGCTGTCATTTAACAGTCTTCTGCTATCAAAGTTAAATGACGCAAGACAAAATATTCCGTTAAAAACCCGTTCAACCGTTGAAACGCTAGACATCCACCATTTCAAATTTCGAATAAGCATCAAACGATCACTCTTATCGTTTAATGATGTGCTTCCTTTTGGGAAAATGCCATCCCGCACTGATGCGTCCCGACGATCACCCATCACACCATATGGGTGTTTGTTTATCTCTGCTACCCCTTTCACTTCGTACCACCGTTGCGACGGACTGACTGACTGACTGACTGACTGTTTGACGCCATTCGCCCGGCACAAAAGCCTTTTAGCGCCATTAGCACAGTGTCACAAGCGCAACGCAATCCTGCACCGGCCCAAACTAATCAAACATTCCACAAACCGATCCTGATCGGTGCCATAATTAATGGTTTCGTTAACCATAAACAAAAAACCCAAAGCTTTTGCTATGGCTTAAAGCAAACCACTCAACAAAAAACACACCAAAGCAACAACAACAAAAAAAAAGGGTGCGACATGTTCCTTTGCACAGGAAGTGCGCTCGCCGTGTTACTCTCGCTCGCTCTCTTTCTCCGTATCGCAGCGAACACGAGCCCGGCGCCCCGTCCATTTCCGGGGACGGTCATGTCCGTACGGCTGCAGACGCGCAGACACACATCCATCCGCAACACAGAGGCCGATACCTCCGGGGGCAGACTGTGGACAGCCCCTAGAGCGTAGTGGAGACGACGACGACGACGACGACGACAACGTTGACGACTACCTCAAGCGCGGATCAAGCACGTAGCACCGAGCAGCACGAAGGAATGAAAGAGAGCAAGGATCACAGCACAAGGACGAATGCGGGACAGCGAGACAGCACGAGGCACGGGAGACATCCTGCACCGTTTGTGGCTCCTCAATTAGTGCGGTGAAACGGAGCGAGGGGCACGAACGACAGGTTGAAATGGGCGAATGGGTAGCAAATCGATCTCGACACGGATATTTAAGACTGGTTGTGCACCGGTCTGTCACTATCAGTTGCACTTGAGATTTCATCCAACAACGAACCAACCAGCGAGTGAGTGCAGTGAAACGATGAGGCAATTCTAAAGCACGATCAAGCGTTACGTGACAATAAGCCAGTGAATTTGAGTATATTTGCGAATTGCGGAACTATTATCAAACGAAAGACAATGGTGCTATCAACTGTGTATTCGAGGATCGTCATGGTGGTGTGTTTGATGCTAGTGCCTACAAACGTCTCCAGCTATGCAATAGGTACGTTCTTGGAGATGATATGAGAATCGGAAGTGCATAACAAGCAGGTCCGGAAGCGTTTCTCTCTAAGAAATGTGCTCATCTTCTTACACAATTTCTAACGAAAATCATTTTCAACTCTTTACTAATAGATCACACTGCATCCACCGATACAGCAACGTTGCAGGTTTTAAACGAATTTCGGACACGGCTTGTAGCGGAAGGAGTTATTCGTGACGCTAAAGGTAAAGATCATTAAACAAAGATCAATACGCAATGAATCGAAGTCTTCTAGAGCGATTATCTAATAGTAAATTGTTCTTATCACCAACAGAACTAACAATGGATACCTTCGATGAGCTGGAAGTGCTTCGGCTACTTCCCATGGTTATCAGCTTCATGAAGGCAAACGCTCTGTCATCCCTCGAGCAGGACGCGTTCGAGCACATCTACGGCAGCATTTGGGAGCTGGTCGTTGAAGAGTCCCACCGGTATCGGGGCCAGCCTCGCAATGCAATTCTTACCGCACTGCTAGCCTCACCCGAAATACGCCAAACGACAAATCCCAAAACCAACGATCCTCAACGCAACTCCATTCGCGCGCCTGCAACTTCCGCCTCCCGGGAAGCTCCCTCACAGCGAGTGCTGCACATGGCTGCCACGATCGTGCAAAAGTACTACCAACGCCAAACGAAGCTCACCAGTGCCAGCAAACGCAAGGCCACCCAAGCACGCCGAAATCAACCCCGGCTAAGAAGTGCCGATGTGCGTACGAAGCAACTGTCTAGCGATTCGATTCGCGTCACAATCGAACTGCCACGCTACAAACGTGCGATCGCCAAACCCAAACAATCGCCCACAAAACAGAAGGCGAAGGAGGAGGTGCACGAGGAGGAGGACGAGGAGGAGGACCGCGAGATGGAGGCAAAGATTTTGGCCGCCATTCAGGCACAGATTGGAAATCCCAGCCTGGAGGAGGAAGACGATGAAGAGGACGACGACACTGCAGCGCTTGGTGAGGATTCATCCGAGTACTTAGACGACGAACCCGACTACATGGGTGTGCTCGGAGATGATGATGACGACGATGATGATGATGATGATACCGAAGAATATGAAGAGGATGATGATGGGCATCTCGTTAACGGGCTGTTGCGAACGAGCATGCAAGATTTCGAGAATCCTTCCTTCAACGAACTGTTGCTGTTGGCGGCCCGGCACAGAGCAGCACAGCAGCGGCGGCAAAAGCAACAGCAACACCATCTTGCCCACCGAATGAAACCTTCGGCGACGCTTCACAGCAGCTATGAGGATTACTAGCCTCGCGGTAGATATCGATTGATGTCTTCATCAGTGAAAGGATCAGTGATCGATGCCTGTTGAGTGCGATGGGAGCGAATCTGCAAAAGATGTGTGGAGCATATCGTGTGGGTTCGCCAGTGCAGCAGCATTAAAATTCAAACAAATCGTACAGAAACGTTAGCGTTAGTGGTTAAGGTTAAGGTTAGGTAAGGTTAGTGTAAGGCTTTTATTATTAGGTGTTATGAATGTTGTAAAAACTCATCCTTCGAAACATTAAGTGCAATGCGATCGCTGTCGAATAAACTATAAGTGTTATTTGTGTGCAAATTGTATAATTTTGTTGTGCTTCTTTTATTAATTTATTTATGTTGATGTTTCGTAATTGAAACTTTTCAACTAGCAATAATTAGTTAACAAAAAAATACTAAATATCATTCAATACAGTTCCACCACAAGAAAACTATATTTAAGAACCCATTGTTCAAGGTTCCGGCCAACAAGGGCATGTAGCAACCTTGGCTGATTACTACGAATCGCTGATTACGACACGACATGAAACGAAGATGACGAAGAGGGCGAGAGAATCGGTTTGAATGATGTAAAAAAGACGGAGCGCCATACCGGTGGCATATACTTTAATACAGTGGAACCCCTCACAACGAGTAACCCTTATAACGAGTTTTTCGCAAAACGTACAAATCTGAATACTCAACAAATACTCCTCATAACGAGTAAAATCACTCATTGGTATTTAAGATTGATTTTTTTGGAAGGTGGTCTGAAATCTTTGATTTATTAGTTTATTTATTTCTTGTTCACATTGGCCACCATACAACAGACGCGTACTCCACTACCGATCGTACCAACGAACAGTACAACATCTTACACGAGGTAGGATCGTTTATATCACGCGCAAGATGCTTAAGCAGGCCTAGCAGCTGATTCCTCTTAGTTACGACGTCGTCAAACTGGCCATGGAAGCTCAACTTCGCATCAAGGAGCACTCCAAGATCCCTGGGACCGCTTTTACGCTCAAGTATGGAGCCGTCTAGTGCGTAATCATATCGAAGGGATACTCGCCTTCTCGTGAAGGTGATCACCGCGTACTTCTCGACACATAGTTCCAGGCCAATTTGTGAAGCACCAGGATTGGGACATATCCGGAGCACAACATATCCGGAAGATGCATCTGATCTGCTTGTGAGCGAACCGGTGAATGTAATTTAGCAGAAGGAGAAGTGCCGTCTAGTCTAAATCGAGTAATTGTGCCTTTTCAATAAAAAACCTTTTGAAACTATGTTCATGTTTTATCAGATATATATTTTATTTTCATACAAACTACAGCATATAAATTGATCAACGGTGACTCTTCTCACCTTTAAAGCATCGTATTTACTAATTAAATTATTCATTCCAAATTGAACTACACACATAGCTCCCCATTCATTTCCTTTGTACAATGTCTATCAGCCGAGGGCACGGCTCAACGATACTGCCACAACACTGCCAGCGCATCTTGTTCCATCTTCTGAAAGAGTTGGTCCTTAAATTTCTCATACTGACGATCGCGCTCCATGCTTTCGTCTGACACCAGGCTCGCCTGCCGCACGTCGTTGCCTCCCATTCGCTCATCCTCGCGCACCAATCGCTTCAGCCAGCTTAGCTCCGCACGTTTACGCTCCATGATCGCCGCATGATGGTTCGTTGTACCGTACCGGAACACTTTCGGATAAAGGCCCCAGCTCTGCAGCCGCTCGCGGTAGGAAGCATCCGTCCAGGGGTTACGGACCCAATCCAGGGACACTGTTTCGTCGTAGGATACAAAAGGCAACGCACATAAACAAAATAGTTTAATCTCGAACGTTCCAACACACTTCCTCGTGCTTTTTACTTACATTTTCGAGCAAACAATGGCCGGCTTCCGGTTAACACCATCAGAACCGTACAGAACAATACGCCCAGCAGTACTTTCATTTTCTTTTCAGCTTAAAACAATGCAACGATCCTTTCTCTTCCACCTCACAGCAGCAACTGGCACTGGATCGATGGCGGACGGAAACGAATGCTGCACACGCTGGCAGGTAAACGACTTCTTTTGATGCCATTCCGGGAAAAAACACAAAGCGAAAAAAGGATTCCGACCGAGGCAAAACAGCAGTAAAACGGTACTGCTGTACGGCCTACGGTTCCGTGCGCAAACGATCAGCCTCCGCCACCATCAAGGGCCACAGGTCGTCGAAAATTTCCGCCAGCGCATCCCTTTCCTCGGGCGTAACGTTCTCCAGGCGCAGTTGCTCGACAATGTGCGGTATCAGGGCGGCCATTTCCGGGTCCTTTACCATCACGGCCATCGGGCTGCTGCTGCTACCTGCACAAAACGATGCAAAACAAAAAAAAAGGGTTGTTAATACACTTTCTATTTTTTGGGAAATTTTACTTGTTCACTTTCTTCTGGGTTAGGTGTAAATAAAAAAAAATAGAACATAAATATTGCTGGTAGCAATTAACCCGATCTTCTCATCATTGTATGGAACAATCGCCATCGCTTCGTAAAAATCATCTTCCCGATTGGTGCGCCCTCTAGCTGTCAGAAGAGTAACCATCCAACCGTTCGCTCAAAGCTTACCTTTATCGTTCCCGTTCGCGTTGTGCTGCATGTTGGCGTCCTCCGTTAGTATGATCACCTCCGTTTCGTCGTCCTCATCCTCGTCCGAATCAGGCTCCTGCGACAGCAGATTCGGTCCCGAACTAAGCTCATACTTAACAGAGCGCCCATCCGGTAGAAATGTAAGATCGTTTCCATTCTGCATACGAATATCAATTGCTGGATCGGTCTTCAGCTCCACTCTCGCGCGTTCCGTACTCGCTGCCGCCGACTCCACCTCTAAATCGTAATCATTCACCACAGCCTTATCCGAGGCGACTGGCTGCTCTGTCACGTACACTATTTCTACCGCGCTTGGGACGGCTTCCGATCGCTTCTCGTCCACATTCCAGTTCACATCGTTACCACCACTCGGCTTGTTGTATGTTGTCTCCTGCAGCTCTTCAATCTCGTTCAACACTTCACTTTCCGACTGCACGACGCGCACCAGCAATCCGCGAAAATCGTTAAATGCGTCCCGCAGCTTACCCTGCAGCGTGTCCTCCATCGCCGTCACGTCATTACCCATATGGCCGCTCTCGCGCAACCCCGTCAGCGTTTTAACGACGAGCGGAAACAGCAAGCGAAAATCGTTTGCCAGCTGCTCCTTGATCGGATCCCGGGCCGCATACTCGCCAATGTTAAACACCTCCTCGAACCCGTCGACACCGGACAGCAACCGTTCCAGCTCGTCGCGCAGATCTTCCTTCGTGAGCCGGTCGATCAGATTGCTCAGGATGGTCGTTGGCTCCTGGTAGGCCGGGCGATGGTAGGACCGCATCACCTGCACCAGATAGTACAGTTGGAGCAGCTTCTTCGCGTACGGATCGATCGGTACGTTCGAAAGGATCCCGGCAGGAGAGTGCGCTGGTGGCACACCATGATCAGCGTACGATCCTAATCCAACGAGCTGCGGATCGGTGTTGGATGAATCTGTCGAACGAAACGAAAGTAGCCTTATTACCTTTCCACTGCACAGAACGCTTTTCCTTTTCAATGCTTACCACGGTCACGATCCACGATCACATAGCTCGCCCCGAACTGAGAGCAGCATAGGACGGAAATAATCACCAGCAAATGCATCCTTCGCACCAAGTTTGACCGTCCCTTCCAAGCACCACGCACGACTGAGCATCGCTCCGGGCAAGTCACGTCCATTTTATAGCGTTGCACGGACACAGCTTCGTCCAGCATCCTCGTCCCAACACGGCACTAACGATCAAAAGCCAACAATGCAGGTTGGCGAAGGGTAGTCCGTCGCATCATCTTCTACCTGCCGGAACGAAACGGATGAAAATAAATCACGAATAATACACGCGGGCCTGCTGCCAGTTGCCGTAGGTCACTTCCGCTGACCTCTACCCCCGGTAGGTGGTCGCCCAGTCTCGCCTTACCTTGTCTAATCGCTCTCGCCATCATGCCAGGTTGCAATGTTTCCGCCCTCGTTTTTTGGTTGTTGTGTTTTTCTCCTTGTAGATCGGGTACGGCTAGAAGCATTCGATGCGTGTCTCGTGGACTATCTGGTGTGGTCTAATGTAGGGTCATCATGTTAACCTGTAGTTTCTGCTTTGAGCTGGGTGCAAAAGATTCGATTTTTTAAGGTAGTTGGTTGTTCTTACATGGATTCTCGTATTTTGTGCTGAGTTTCTTTCGTTCCAAAGCAAAGGATTCAAACACCGCTAGAGTTTTATTCAATATTTTTTATATTTTTTAAATATATATATTTTTTATGTATATGTAGAGCTTCTAATCTGTATAGTATCCTTTCTCGCGCCTTTTTTTTGTTATATTCCCTCCCTCCTAAACTATGCTGATGTCTTGTTGTTGTTTTTTTTTATGATATCTGTGGAGCCCAGTGGCCGGTTGGTTAGTACTTAATCATCTTATCGATCATGTTTTTTTTTTTGTTCTTTTATTATCTTTTCCTTATTTTCTTTTAACTTTTTTTTGTGTTGCTTATCTGTTCGATCCTTCCACCATTTCTTATGCGAATATGCGTGTGTAAGGGTACTTTTTTTTTGGGGGTGTAAATCAATTACTTGTGATTTGTTTGTTATTTGCTTTTTTTCATGTTTTTGTTCTTTCGCTGCTCCTTTCGGCTTGCACAGCTGGTAGAACTTGTTGAATTAATAGTGTTGTTAATAACCGACAGTTTAAAATATGCTTACCGTAAACCGTTAATTGTTACCCCAATTCGACCCCTGTCCCGATCGATCGGTTTGGTTTACACGAGCACCAGAGAGCAACGATCGAACGATCACACCAGACAAAAAAACCTTCCGGATCTTCCGGGGGCTTTACACCGAGGAGTGCCGGTTGATTCTGATCCCCGTATCCCTGGTCCACGGCCATTCTCCTAATCCTAAAGTTTCCTGGCCTCCCAATGCAGGCATTGAATTGCGTGTGAGATTCTTATTAAACGTGTATCGGATTGCTTATATGCCTATAATGCCAACTGTGCCGCCACTGGTCGTCGCTCGCCACTCGTCGTGTATAAATAATTTAAACTTAACATCTACAATCACGGCGCTTCTCGTACTGCCTCTCCTATCCCTTTTTCGATTCCCCTATCCCCTAATCCCTCTATCCTTTGGTTGCCGTGAACAGAGCTCCTTCCAGCCCCTCCCCCATTCCCCGGGGAGTTTTTAACATTTTTACACGATGCTTTTATTTCAAAAAAGAAGATGTGCTCTCCACACTGCGCTCCACCACCTCTAACTCGTTGCCGTTTGGTCAATGCATCAAATTTACTGCGCAGTTCAAAAACATCGCCCCCTCCCCCTCCCCAAAAAGTGGTCTTACTACGAGGGGGTTCCCCTTTGCTTTTGTCGTTTTCTACGTTCAACCACTACACTTTTTTACACAATTTTTAGCACGCAATTCTTTTGCAGCTCTTTCCACACGAATAAGGGTAACGCCGTTTGCGGGTGCGATTTTAAGTACATTTTCTTTTTTTTTTCACCCGCAGCGCATTAGAATCGTGATTTCGATAAGTCTCACCTAAGATTGGCATATTTCTTTACTCCGCAGCCGGACCTCATATACCCTTTTTCGTTTTGTTAACGAATTTAGTGGTGTTTTAGTGTGCCTGATACAAAAATTGGGAGCTAACTGGCATGAAATCTACGTCCGAAATCTACCGTCAAAGTTGGGGAGCTGGTGGTGGATGGGTGCTGGTGGGTCTGTTTGGGTATTGTCACCGAATTTGTTCCACCGCGCAACGTTCCTGGGCTGCTGACTGACTGACTGTCTGAGCAACAACCGTGTCTCCCTATCCGCTTTCAAAAGCCCTCGGTTGCATTCCTTTCAAGCAGCAAAGCGCATCGCGTCTCCTCCAGCAGCGTGATACCATGTTAGTGTTTTAGTGTGTGTTTCTGTATTGTTTGTGTTTCGTTTCATGTGCTCGGTGTTGTTACTGTTACAGCTTCGCTTTTTGGGGTGCTGGGGTTGTTATGTGTTTTTGTTTCTTCTTCTGTTTTGAAAGGCACAATTTCACTCCAACTATCCACACTTGTGCGCACTGTGCTGCTAAATTTTGACTCCTTTTTGTTGCGATTCTTCCAAATATTCCAAAACTCCTCTGTTGCTGCTACTAAAATCTTGCTTGACTCGGGGTAGTGACACGAACACTAACTTTCTTTGTTTTGGTGTATATAAAGGTTAACTTTTAGATCGGCGGTTTTGAGGTTTCGATTTGGTGGCCGTACGTACTCTACCCAGTACACGTAAATGTGCAAAAATGAAGGATTTTGTAGAAGAGAGAAAAAAAAGACATGAAAAACATGCAAATTGAAGCAAGAAAGCAAAAAATCATAATAAATTTCACAAAAAACAGACAAAGAAAGAGAAGCTAATGTACTAACAAAATCAACTGCGAAAGAGATAGTACAGCATCGAAACAAGAGTAGTCCAAATAGAGCACAACACAACAGTGGATGCGCATTTCAATGCGCAAAACAACCCAAACAAAACAGGACAAAATAAATTAATCTCCCAATTTCACGAGAGAAAGCCAAAACACAACAAAACCATACGATACAAAAGCACATACATACGCACATAATTTCACACGCACACACATTTGACTAGAATTTCATTCTTCTCTGTATGCATCTGTCTTCTGTCCTTCCCCCCCACTCTTCATGTTACACGCGCGAAAACCGCGAAAAACGGAAACAACGGAAACGGAAAAATGATAGGCAAAGATCGAGCTTTGTTCGCTTTTTGTTTTTGTTCGTAGTATTGCTTGCGAACGTACGCATCGATCCGACTCACTAATGTGCAAATGTGAAACCAATTGATGCTGCCACTTCTAGTGTTCTGAAATCTGTTCCTTTCTGTTTTTCGCTAATCGCTTTTTCTGCTCTCTCTCTCACTCTCACTACCTCGGTGGGGATAAGACGACGCTACATCATTTTGTGGTATTGCTTGCGTGTTTTGCTCTACATCGTAATAGCAGCCACATCCTAGAGGATATTGCATTTGCATTCAAAAAGTCTGATTCCTACACATCCCCTCTTCCCCACTATCCAACAACTATATCCGATAAACAATTATTGCAAAAATCAGTCCACGGGATTCGGTTGAGAGGACTACGGCGGGGGCACCACGTTATGACTGTGAACCGTAAACTGGGATTGTTTTCATCTGTCCAACATTGCAACATTGCTTCTTTTTTTACACCGTTCAAATCTTCGATACATAAGCCCGCCATACGAAGGACGAAGACACGAAACAAGAATTGAGCTTTCGTAGAGTTATGCTGTCGTATTGTTCTTCATTTTGTTTTGCTTCTCCAACAGTTTTGTCCCACACTGTTTATTGCTTATCCGCTAAAAGTATTTGTTAAGTAAATAATGTGTCTCCCGCCCACAATGTTCTGCGGCAAGTTCCTCATGCAAGGTTACTACTATCGGTCTAGTTCGGCTTTTCTACAGTACGTTAAAAACTAGTTGTATAATAAATAGAGTAAATTTCTTTATATGCCTGAATGCCTGCTGCCTGGGGCGCACTTTCGCACGCTGGCCTTTGCTTGATGTGTGTGTTTACAGATTCTGACGCTGACTGGCACCGCCGCAGAGGGAAAATAAGCTCTTCCATTTCAGGCGCCCGCTACAAGATGTGTGCTTGAAATATGTGCGAATTGGCAATTATATGCGCTCATAGAGGGGTGTATTTGTGTTTTATGAGGCTGTTTCTTTTTTCTTTAATTAAAGAGATGAATATTGGAGAACGATTGATTGGTGATTGATTGATCCGGCTTGATTCCGTTACTTTGCTTTGCTGAGTTCTTTATTACCTATCGCTTACTGTTTGCATTTCACGTAACGCAACGTTACGTAACGCTTCCGGTTTGGTTAGCTGTTAGTTTAATAGAGTTTAAAACACTACACACCTCCGAAGGGCAAACTAAAATGTACGCCCCAACCATGCGCTGTTTAGTAGTGTTTTGTGTAATTGGTTGGTGGTTTGGGCTGTTGTTTTCTTCCTATTTCTTTTTTCCAACTTTTCTTTTTTATGTTTTTTTTGGCTAGGCAGCGGACACTACAAACTAAACCAGCTTCCAACTCCTCGCTGCGTTGGCGCAGCTGAAGGCGCGCATTCGTCGCGAGTTACGAGCGCTTCTCGTTGACGCCACCGACGCCATCGCCGAGCAGCGACAGCATCAGCGCTTGCGGTAGTAAATATTATTGCAGTCTAGCCTCCTGGAGCGAAGCACCGGTCGCGTTCTGATAGGGCGACAGGCCGGGAAATGCACCCGCCGCGGCAGCAGCGGCGGCGGCGGCAGCTCCTGCTTGCGGCAGCGTGGCGTACGTGTACGGTCCGGCCATGTACTGGGCGGCGGCAGCCGCAGCTCCGGCAGCTGTGAAAACAAAAACACACACACAAAACAGATTAGTTGAAGATCTTAGATAGTACCCTTTCGCGTTAATGCCTTACCTGAGGCACCGGATCCATAGGGATACGCATCGAACCCTGTACTGTACTGGCCCGGATACGGTGCGGCGGCGGCTGCTGCTACCGCATTCTGTTGCGACACAATTGGAAAGAAAATCGGCGAATTATTATTACTGCATCCACTCTGACGGCTCGTGTGCGGCTCAGTGCGCTCGGCCCCGTCGGTTGCTTACCTGGTACTCGTAGAATTGACTAGTGGCGGCCGCGATGGCGGCTGCGTGCGACAGCTGGGTGGCAGGGATCGGCACCAGTCCGGAGGCGGTTGCGCCAGCTCCGGTCGAACCGCCCGCCGTGCCTAGGTACGGTGTGCCGTAAATGTAAGACGGTGGCACTCTGTAGGTCGAGCGGAGACCGATCGGTGAAAGAAACAGAGAAGGAAAAGGGAAAAGATGTATTAAACAGTGGTTCAATAGCTTCTCTTTCGCAACCAAGTACACTGCAACCAAGAGCAACAACAAGAAAAAGTAAAACAGTTAACAGCAACAGCAACAACAACATCAACAACAACAACAACAACAAAACACTTTATATTTGCCAAACACGCCAAACAACAGCAACATCAACGAAAACGTTTCGATTAGTTTTCAAACCTCGTAAAAAACGGTAAAATGAGTAAAAGAAAATAATAAGTATAGAAAACAAAAAAAGGAAATGTTGTAGAACAACCAAATCAAGATTCAGATAAAACAAAAGAAAAAAAAGACAACTAAAGTGTAAGAAAAGTCATAAAAACAACAACAAAAGAAAACAACCCATCAAACGACGCATACCGCACACACAGGAAAGTGAGTGAAATAAAGAGAGAAAGTAAAAATAAAGAGCAAAAAAATCATCCCACAAGCAAATAAAAACGCTTGTAAGTGTTGTAAATGAACCCATTAGATAAGAAAGTAAAACACAAGAAAAAAAACTTGAAAAAACATGTTTTTCACCGATGAGAGATAAAAGAGACAAGAAGAGCAGAGAACAGACATAAACATGAGCTCTTGCACCACCGCCACCTCGTGACCATTGGAGTTGAAGATAGGACGACCTGTGCCCATGATGCAAACATGAACGATTCTTCACCATTTCACCATTGTGACAGTTGTCAGTGGCCGTTTCCTGATTCGAAGTGCCATCGCACTACATATCTCGTACGGCACCCCTTTTCCGATGAAGGCTACGAGTACGTTTTCAACTCTAAAGCAACATGACATGTTTATCCGTCACCCATCTGTGACCATTCGTTACAATTATTGATCGCACAGCCGTACTATTCTTACAAACCTCACGCCCCTCAAGCCTCAGTGACAACACCCAACAAGCACGCAGAGTGTGGAGCTTAAGTATCTCAAAAATAGGATCCGCCCCATCACTTTCGAGGGAATCGAGGAGGGACACTAAAAACTGCCACCCCTCGGGCCCACACGTCTGTCAACCCAACCCCTCTACTAGTGAGCGTTCCCGCGTTTCGCTTGAACGAAGATTAAATAAAATCCATAAAACGAACCAACACACTGTCATACACACGCTGCTTTACAGACCCGTTCGTTACCTCTCAGTAAAGAAAAAAAAATACACACACCCGTCGCCATTTTAGAACGTCACTGTCCGCCCACCTTTATTCTGATGCTCCCACCGTTTGCGGGATCGTCGGGTGGTGTGTGTGTGCGGGAGTGCGATTGGGGGACGAGCCCGGGAAAACGATCGCGATCGCGCGCGCCGTACCAATTGCGAGCGAGCGTGACGGCCATCTTGCCATCCGTTGGGCACGATCTCGGGCACAAACGTGTGCTGAAGCTGAAACCGTGGAATGTAGCGTATCAATCATCGTTTTGGGAGGCGAGGAGGTTGATTTTCGCACTTCAAACTGATTATTGAGTGTGGTTTGTAGAAATCTTATCTTGTTATAGGTTTGACCACTGTGGAAATAAGTGGATCGTATGATAGGCATGACACGCGATTTATTTCAAGCTATTCATTATGAGAATGTTAAAAATGTCAATTTGGAGAATAAAAGAACTCATCATAACGATCAATACAAGACGACGAGTTTTAATAAATTTATCTACTTATGCTGTATTGCATTTTGTTATCATTACCGAACGACAATGTTCTTCAACTAAAGATTTATCTAAGCTTCTTCATTCAGACAAATGTGTTGTTAACAGTCCTCATCTAGGGATAGGAATTAAAATTTTGTAATGTAAAACTGCAGTCATAAATGTCTAGAAATACTGTTTAAATTGAACATAATTCCTTCAAGGATCAAACATTGTTGGCTTAAATTCAATAGGAAAAAGGTGCGTTAGAGTCAAAAATGTATGCCTTAGAGCCAACATTTAACGGCTACGACTGTAAAATGATAAAAATAACTAGTATAAAATACCACCTAGTAGCAAGTTTACAATATTTAGTCGTCTGAATTACTTGCCTACTTACTAACACCATAGTGACTGCCAGTAATTGACAAGATAATGTGGTTTGATGCTAGAAGTTCGTAGTATTTGTCGATTAATCGCACCTGCACTCAAAACGATCCAGTTTATTCAACTCTCTGAATCTGTATTTGTACAGGCAGAATGTGTGCTATCCGTCGGCCCCATTTCACAACACAACAACGCCCTTGTAATTGTACTTTGTCGACGATATTTATTAGCCCATCCCCATCGATAGTCGAAAACAACCTTCAGCTGGCAACAGACAAAGGATGACCGGTGTGACAGCGGGTTACACCGATTTAAAAGCGCGTGTTGTCGTCCCGGCCTCGCAGTATCAATACTGCTCGGCGCAGTACATAGGACGCACGGTAGTGGTGATGATTATCGTAATCTACTGTCGCCGCGTGATGGATATTTAATGGTTTTGGCAATCATCTGAGCTCAAAACAATATTGACCAACATTGTACACAATCTCTGTGTGGTGATGATGACACATCATTACCCACCAACAGATCTACATTGCAAATAGACACATTCTTCGCAAAAACAGATCTGTACGTTCCCTTACCCCAATTCTTCCTTTCTTCAGAAGATCGAGTACCTCCAATACGAACATCAGGTTCGGAGGAAGAGGTGTGTAATGATCACTAGAGTACCATCTTCACACACACACATACCCATACTCATCCCAACCACACTATTGAGATTGTCACCGTGGGCATTCCGGAGGAGCGCTCACGATGGGACATTTCTAAAAATAATCCCACCAACCTCCCGATGCTGCGTCGTGTGTACTACAACCCTGCTCCGCTCGAAAGAATGTCCAAACGGTGTCTTCTACATAACGATCATCTTCGTGTGCATCGTGAAAATATCTAACGCTCCTCACTCACTGACGGATCGTTGCAACTCTGCAGCAAAACTCTTGTCTTGGTTCCTCGATCTTTCGGGGGCACAGGGGGAACAGATCGCATCGCATTTTGTCTTGGAGCGAGGTGGAGACGAAGGTTGGCTGGCTGGCTGGCTGGTGTGTACATAATGAAGGTGGCTTCTCGGCTCTCGGGAGGGGGTTGTGGTGTTGCGCGCCAAGCACAGAAGCCGAGAGCCATATTTATTTGTATTTTTAGAACGCGCTCTCGCGCTGCGCTGTGTTCGGCCAAACTGCGCGCCCTGCTTTGGCAAAGCCAACCGCCAATATACTACACCTCGCATCGCGACCATCTTCCTGGCTGTGTGTCGTGTTGCCAGTGTGGGGCGGCGGTTACCCGTGCACCCACGGGTTTGTCCCAAAAGCCCCAAACCAAGACATCGCTCATGCTCGTGGCGTGTCGCGCCACAACAAGACATGTTGACGATGAGAAGAGTTTCCCTACTCTCTCTCCTGCGTCCTAGTAGAGCAGTGCGCGCGCTAGTGAGGATTGACATTTGAATTTTCCAACCGAGCGTTCCATCGCAACCTTTTTCCTAATTACTTCACACGCGAGGACAGAGGAGAAAGAGATAGAGATTTGCCGGCCATTTGCTTCCCTGCACACGTGTGTCTTCCGCTCTTGGTGGTGATGTGGTGTGCCCGCCCAACACCGAAGCGCGCGTGAAGCAATTACGTAAATCGAAATAAATGCAGCAATTACATTAATTCGATAAAAATCGCTCCAAACCCTGGTGGCGTAGGTAATCGCGACCAAATATTGCGCGACAGTGTCTGTTGCGTTACACCGTCGTTGGCAACGTTGGACTTACGGGGCGGTACAGAAACATGTACAGAAAATTGATTAATACTTCCATTAATGCCTACCCAACAGCCTCGAGAGCTGGGGATTTATATTGCTATATGTCCCACTTTTTTTCTTTTCAAAACCATTTAATGTCTTCATTTCTAAGCATTGATATGTCCCTTCTCTCTCTTCTTTGATGTAGATGGGTCATATAAAATGTATAACGCCACCGATTGCGGCGGATATATTGCGAAGCCTCGGCACGATTGTCACATTTTCATTATGAAAGGGCGGTACTGGGTAGCAGCATGATCGTAGATTAACTCTTGTCCTCAAAGCAACTCACCGACTATAAATAACGGAGTACAAACCCGCTGCCGATTGCCATTACATGACACAATAGTCGCGACTGACTCCCAACCGCTTCTATTAAGCTTTTTCCGTCTTTCATCACAACATGGTCCTCTCCATGGTGCACGCCTATCGATTGGAGGTGGTGGTGTGTCAAGTGTACTGCTCTATTCGTACCAATCTCCTTTCGGGTCGCGTAAGCATCGACCCCAAGACTTTGCTCATACAAATTAAGCGGAACCCTTCAGAACCAAGGCAGAACCGATTGTTCTTGCCTGCTTCGCAGGAGAGCTCCATCCTGTGCCTAAGTGGACGCCGCACGATCGGCGGGAAAAATCACGTTTTCCGCCGATGGTAGATGCCCGGCCGTCACTTCCGTCACGTCTGTGATTGACGTCAGAAGGGTTGGGAATAAGCGGGACAAGGAGCGTAGTACCGCTCATATGCGCCGATGATGGAAGGCACACACATGGACACCTTGTTTTTTTGGGTCGCGTTTGTCGTCAGGAGTGCGATTGAATAATGTGGCGATGTGGGTTGAAAGAGCCGAGATACGGCACCGGCATTTTCATCTGCCATCCCCTTCAACTCTTCAAGGTTTTCGATGAGCAACGACGATCCGTTTCTTGATGGACCTGTTTTGGGTGTATTTGGCTTGCTTTGGCTTAAAAATAAACATACCGCTAATCCCGCTTTGTCGCAAACAAAATTGAGATGAAAATAGATCATGGTGTACACCCATTACTTTGAAGAGATTTATGCAACACTCTGTCAATATCCACATGTTAGGAATTATTTGGTAGTTACGTTCTGTCCAATTTCGCAACACAAACCCCGCATTTCTTGGGCTGATGAGCTCTTGTAGCTAGTGACCATCTATTATCTTCTCTGTAGTCGCTCTATAATTGTACTTTAAGCTCAACAATTTGAACAGCTAATTGAGAAACGTTTGGATTTTGTAACCAACTTCAATTTTAATCCTAATCTCTGTTCCTAAGCTATCAACATGTTGTCACCTCTAGGCACATAACTTGAACGATATGATCGCTAGAACGAATTGTTGCCCCATCTATAAACATCTAAATATGTGATTCAAACACGCACACACACACCGAAACACACAAACAAACACGCACACAAAATCAAAAGTAGAGCAGAGGTATTTTTAAAAACGCACAGCAACATAGCACACGTTTTGGGAAACCTTTTTAGAATTATGTCGTACACATAAAAAAAAACACGCAAAAACCACAAGACTCAAACCTATTGAAAGCTTTAAAAAACACGGTTAAGCAATAGCGCCATCGTCTAAAAAAAAAAACGAAAAGCACTGAAAAAGCTAAAACGTCACTAAAATGTCACAACATATGGTATTTTTCATTCAATTTTTAACAACTCGTTAAACGATTGTTGATTAATTTTAAAAGAGGAAATGATGAAAAAAAAACGGGAAAGTCCACAGCACTCTTTCGTCTAGCTAAAACTTATCAAACAAATAAAACACAACATTTAAGCAAACAATAAAAACGAAAAATCCAAAAGAAACATTCTAAATCCACCACCAGGAAGAAGTACCGCACAAAACTCTGCCCAAGAGGCTGCTTAGCTCGTTGGGACGTATTAAAAAAAAAACAACCCACTTCGAGCATCGGGTTGTTCGGTCGTTAATCTTAAACCAGCAGCAGCTGCCAGAGAGAGAGCTGTGGCAATTACACCTTGAAGGAGATAATTTATAGATCCGAGAGCAAGCATATTTTATTCTCTTTAACGGCCTCTTACTCACATACACACACTCTTGTTTTATAACCGCCACGTGAAAGCTGCCCATGATAAGCGTGATGATCTTTTTTAATGATTTTCCTTCAACAAGTGCTGTTAAACACAAAAAAAAACAGCATTTGATACGTGCGGCAACTGTTGATTTAATAATTGTACGATCTGCATTTCTGTGGTCATCTGCTGATGCATTATTCAGGTACGCCAGGTACGATTGCAACCTCACAAAAATCAACCGCACACGTAACGCTTTCGCAGCCATCAAGATGAAACCTAATTTGTGAAAGTCAATTTCACTCTCCTGGCGCCTCCGCAAATGCAATGCAACGCGGCAAACGAACCTGCAGGTCGACGGCAACACACACCGTTGTGCAATGCGCGTAATGCCATATATTACAACGGTACCAACATGATCACCCGTGCCTGATCTCATCAAAATGCAAACATATTCCGGTGGGTCCACGGGCTCGAAAGCCGAGCTGCAATGAAAAGCAACGCCCGGAGCAGCAGCCCAAATTTTTATTTTACCGCAATCAAAATAATTTCCCAAGTTCCGCGTGGCAAAGCACGCGATAAAAGCGCGTGGGGTGGATGGCTACATACCACCTCCCCCCCACGATCACCAACGCCACACATCCGGCAGAAAAAAAACGGTTCCGGTGCCGGATCGGACAGTCTAACGGGCCCTCTGTTTGCGGCGGTGCCATGTCACCCAGGGAGTGGTCAGCACGTGTTAAATAGACCGTGGCCCAAACCGTGGCCGAGGTGAAATGTGAATCATGCCAACCCGTTTGACACGATCTGTTGCGTAGTTTAGTTTAATTTTTTATTTTTTTTCGACGCTCAATTTTATTATTTTTACGCGATTTCGGCATGATTGTATTACACTGCCATTTCGAACTAGATACAACATTGAAAAAGAAAAAAACAAACACCAACGATGGTCAGGCGACCGGAATGGAGACGCCACCGTGGGGGAAGAAAGAAAATCTAAATGGAAATACACTGAGCACCACAATAAAACGTACAAACACACACACACACACGCACACAAGGGCACACGCCACACCAACACCCACACACACACACACGGCTGGGGGACACGCGCTAAAAGAGCAAAATCAACAACAACAACAATAACACCAACAACAGTAACACCAACAACAACGGCAAAAACACAACCAAATCGCACACACACACACACAAACGCACACACGAACGCACTTCTCACCTCGAATCGAGCAGCGAGCGCGATAAATCACGACAGACGATGAGCACGACGATGACAAACAATCGCACACACACGCGCTGCTGTGGGGCTGTGTGTGTGTGTGTGCGTGATTGTTGTGTATGAGTGTAAACGATCGGGTGGGTCGACGTGGGTGGTGGGGAAAGGTGGGGCACCACGAGCGCACATGAATTGTTCATTCGCAAGGCGCGCACACAGTTCCCCTTTAGCCCTCTCCAATCCAATGCCTATCCATACACACACACACAGACATAAGGGCACCCGCCCCGTAGAGAGGGAAGTGTGTGTAGCCAGTTGACACACCCGCCGTTCGAATGCAACACGTACCACGGAACTGGACTCGTCAACCCTTTGCGCCCGGACAACTGAAGTGTAACCTGAAGTGTGTATAGGGGGGGAGGGAAACGGGAGAAACAAAATGGAAAACACTGGTTTGGTTTCGGTTTGGTACGGTACACACGGCACACACCAGGTAAAACAAAACTAGCAAACCTCGCTGCACACACACACACCCCGGAAAAACTCATGAATATCTAGCGACAGTAAAAAGAGAAAAACATACAAACACGCACACACGGAGAGCACACGAAACACACTAAACGAACCGCACACGACCAACCCACACCAAAAGGTTCAGGAAAAGTGCAGCAGAACGTCGAAAACAAAACGTGAAAGGAGTTCGTTAACATGTATAAATGCACTTTGAATGCGTGGCGATGCGAAATAAAGTCGCATTTCCCGAGCATTGTTGTAATTTTTTAAACAATTTACCTAACAAACCTCTCATTATCTCTCAGCAATCTGACTCCATACTCTATAATCAGTAGTGAAGCTACAAAACTATTCACCAAGAAGTAAGTAAGCCACTAGAAGTCACAAAACCAAACTCAAACTCTAACATACAAAAAAAAAAAAACCAAATATCACTTCACCACGTCGAAGCAACCAAAAAACACCAAATGAAACAAACCAAAAGACCTAAGGAAAACAAAACCAAACAATCAAACAACAAAAAACTTCAAACAGTATCATATAGAAACACAAAAGAGATGGGTGAACCGAAAGCTGCAAACGCTATCGAGTAAAGTAGACAGAGAGAGAGAAAGAGAGGGAAAGAGAAAAAACACATACACGTAGGAAAAAAAACACAAAATATAAAAGGAAAATGTAATAAAAAAAAAACAACTAAAAACAAAATCAACAAAAAACAAACAAAACAGCAACAACAACAAAGAACACTATAAAACTCTGCCACAAACGCGAAAAACGCAAAAGAAAAATTCACTCGAACGCTCGGCTTTTGTGTTGTTTTGTTTGGAAAAATTACATGAACGTGAAGCAGCTCGCAGCACGGGACCCATATCGAAACGCCATCAGCGCCATTTGCCTCTAGTGGGCAAAAAATCAGCAGTAAAGCGGTCAACCTGCCGCACACGGGCTGCAAACAAAACGAAGTGGGAAGTGGAGGAAATGAGTGGCAGATAAGGCAGAGTAAGGTAGAAGAGAAGAAAAGAGGGGGTAGAGAAGTTTGTAAGAAAACAAACAAAAAAAACAGACCAGAGAACAAACTGCATGTATGTAACGATTTGAGCCCCAAAACAAACGCCTTTTTCCCTGTGGAAATAAATAAAAAACAGCAAACGAATATGGGTAGTGGAAAACTTATGACCCGAACAGGCAATGTAGTCAGCCTGTGCAGAGAGATTAATCCATTTTAGCATGTACAAAATGTGGTTGATTACGATTGAAAAATAGATCGCACTATATAGCAGTACGCTGTCTCTGCGGGTGTCAATAAACGACTCTTTGCTTCAAATTTGGAAGTGTAACGGGACGAGCAATCACTTCTAAAGTTCACCAGTCACCACACACACACACACACCCCTCGACTGGTAGCCGACGGTTGAAGAGTTCTAAATAAAAACCGCAATCAATCTTTTGCTGTAGTAAAAAACGCGCGCACACACACTCACACGACAGCTACTACCGAAGACACGGAAGCAGCAAAGCAATATCTCCGTGACAGCGCTAGTCGCAACGTCTCGTCTCAACACTATCCTGCAGGCGACACGACACGCCGAAAGGGAAATCGGGTAGAGCGCGGCTTAATTAACGGCCCACCGACTGTCTCCAACCGATAGCAGGAGGACGCAACGCAACGATCGCCTCTCCGCTTTTAGAACATTTATTCCGCGTCCGATCTAGCGCCCCGTTAGCGGGTACACGCTCGCCATGGTTAGTTTTTCCTGGGGGAAGGGGGAGGTTTTCTGCGCTGGCTTCTCTACCCCTTGGCGCACTGCTTGCGTGTCACCTATATGTACGCATACATATATCACCACACTCTGGGGAGTGCGTGTGACGCAAGGCGACTAGAGTCAGAGAGAGTAATAGATAAAATGAGAAGGGAGACATGTTGGAAAAGTTTGGAAAACTATGGGTACCTATTTTTAGGCTAGCAAACACGTTACTCTACTGGCTGTAATGGCGCGTACGAATGATGATCATCATCACCGTGCGGGCACCATCGTGCAAAATAGAATATGTGTGTGTGTGTGTGAATGCTGCACCGAGAAGTGCAGTTAATGCGAATGTGTCAGTTGGCAAGCACACATTATTGCTTCCAATCGCAGTTGGCCTTCCCCGAAAGAAAAAGACAAGACACTTTGCTAATGGGACACCATGCGTCTCCACCGGGCGCGAATGGATTATTGCGCAGTATACTAAAATGTACATTATTGTTTTCATTTCATAAACTTATATTATTATTCTGCGATTTTCAATCATTATGAAATATTCTATTAAATGTACTTGTATTGTATTGTTCGCACCAAAGCAAAAACAACATAAGTAAATTAGCAAAGTTCAGTTACAACATACAGATATGTAAGGCATTAAATATTACCAATATATTATGCTTCCTCATGCATAAAAATACCATTTTTTTAAATAAAAAATAATAATTCTTCAACATACCAGTTGGATCCATTGAAAATGGAGCATGAAAATGTTTTTTTTTGTTACTAAATTTTTGAAATTCTTTTCCAAACTGCACTTGTCGAAACCTTCCCTATCAACAACAAATAAACGTATTAAAATCCTCCCACCGAACCCCACCAACCCATCCACGTCGCGCTGATGGTGTGCCATTTGGCGGACACGTTTTGGCTTCACAACAACACAGAAGAATAAAGGGGAAAGAGAGAGAGAGAGACAGAGATCGAAGTAAGGTAAGAAAGACAAAAAGGAACGAAAAAGGCGGAACAGGACACGGGGTGTTCGAGGACGCTTACACGGGCGGTGTAGGAATGGGATGTGGAGCATAGTAGTGGTAGAAGAGAGGTACGAAACAAAAAAGAAGAGAAAAAAAACACAGATGCGCGCACTGTCAGCCAAAAGCACTTACCCGTACTGGCCCGGTATCACTGGGTAGCCGGCCGTCCGCAGTCCTGTCGTGGCGAACTGGTAACCTGAAATTGGGACAGAGACAAGAGCAGAAATAAACGTCAAAATACAAACTCGGTCAGTCAGTGGTGCGAAGGACATTGTATCGTAATCGAAAAACAAGGAAACGGAATCGTAAAAAAAGCACAAGCAAAGGGTACAGAATCAACAGATAACGCCGGTAAAAAAAGGTCGGCAAACAAACTACTACATTCCGTTCGATGTGTATCATAATTTTGTCCAACCTCGTTTTGGTTGGTGCAAAAACACAACCCCTCGCCTACTTCTTCTGCTAGAGCTGCTCATTAAAATTGCATTTCCGTGCTCATCGTCACGGCGCACGTGGATTGCCTAATGAATCCACCCCGTTGCTGCTGCAATAATCAATACCGCAAAGCTTATCCCTCTTCCGCCGCCACCATAGTACCCGTCCGTCCGTACACGTCAGTGTTTACGCAGCAACAGTGAGTGAGCGAGCGAGCGGGACACACCAATAAAACCAAGCGAATAAAGAACCTTTCCCAGTCGTCATCGCCACACCAACACCAAACCAACCAAGCGGTGGTGGAGTCTTGTAGCGGCCACACCACCACCACCACAACAACAACAACAACAATGTCCCGCCATGACGGTGCCTCTGACCTCGGTCAGGCGCGTGGAACACAACAAAAAATATTTGATTCACTTTAATGATTTGTTTACTCGCCCGCCCCTACGGTACGGCGCGCGCTCGTTTGCAATGACTTCTGTCATCGGGTTGCGCTTTAGTGCTGTGCCGACCCGACAGCCGATTTCCTCCGTCCGAGAGTGGGTTGGAGGAAACTTTTCACCCAACGGCTGACAGCAAAGGCACCGTGTCATGATAAATCAACGAGTTTTCAACGGCTCCAGCTAATAGAACTCCAGCAAATGCAGTGACGGAGCTGAAGATTGACACTTGCCGCGCTCGCTTTGCAGCCACTATTCAGCGTGCCCATCGAAGGATAATAATCCCTTTTCTTTCACCGTCTGAGCGTGAATCAACACACCTCCCAAACTATGGTGGAGCTAAGGCAAAAGCAAACAAAAAGCCACGGACACAGAAACAACACCAACCAACTTGACTTTGGCAGCTTAAAGTTTTGCCCTTCACGGCGCTATACCTCCGCCGTGTTTGAGGTCCGGGGCAGGTCGTAGTGGTGCTGTTTGTCTAGACAATTCCGGCTGTACCGGCCGGTGGTATCGGTGGCAAATAAAGTCAAGCATTGCACCTTCCTGCCAACCATCTGGTGGTCTTATAACTTCCACTCTACTAGACTGATTCCGCGCTAGCTAAAGCAGTGGTGCATTAATTTCTGCACTAAGCCGAAGACAGAACGGCAGCAACACCTTCATTCTACAATTCATTTTCCTAATGGCCACACACAACACACACACTCACCCTGTGATGCGTTGCCCCGCGGTTTGGCGCCCAGTATCGCTAGGTTCACGTTCGCTTTCCTGCCGTCGATGATCGGGTTCGGCTCCTTGCAGGCACGCTCAGCACTCAGTCTGTCGCCCATAATCACCTGTGCAAAGTGGTAGCAAAGAGGGAAGCAAGGATGATGTGTTAGTCAAATGAAAAGAAAAAAAAACCAATCCTAAACTCCCAAAAACCCCACTGCACACTTACGAATCCGTAGCCGCGGCTTTTGCTGGTGGTGCGGTCGGTTATCACTACGGCCTCCTCGATATCGCCGTACACGCTAAAGTGCTCCCGCAGGCTCTTGTCGGTCGTGTGGTACGGCAGCCCGCCCACGAACAGCTTCGTCCAGGTCGTGTCCTTCTGGCTGCTCTGGGAGGAGGACGTGGTCGTCGTCGTGCCGGTGCCGCCCGATTGCACCAGCGCCAGTGCGGCATCGGCCGCATCCGGGGAAACCTGCATCAGCATTTTGTAATCCAGCTTTGCGACCGTTGCCAGCAAACCTGCTGCCACTGTTGCACTTGATAATATGTTGGGGGGAGGGCGGGATGTTCTTCGTAACGCCACACTCTCACACGCACACACGGAGAGAGACTGTTCACCCACACGTTGGATATGTAGCGAAAGTTGCTTGTTTTGGTCCTTCGAGCCGGATACGCTTATCTGCAAATGAGAACGGACAGATCGAGAAAGAGGGAGAGAGCAAGAGCAAACAAAAATAGCAATTAGTAAACAGAGCAATTAGGCAAAGGGTTTGTTCTAGCGAAGGTTTTATGAAAGGGTAAATGTCTCAATTTTATGACCAAAGTAAAAAAAAAAGTACAACAATATTTGTTTTTTTTTTCATCCCTACTGTGTAACTCTTTCAGCGACCTTCTCCTAAATAAAACCTAAAACTGTAAATAAGAAAGGGGCTTCGTTTTGAGTCATATCGCACAAAAGGGTTGAGCTGCTGAACGTTTCAGTCTTCTTTATTTTGGATGGATAGAGACGATATTGTAAAAAGATCAACAAACAAACAAAGAACACATTTTACGCATAAACCTCTTACAGCTTACGGACGACCGTCAATTTGAGGTCAAGCCGTACAAACACACACACACAAGCAGCAATTCTGTCGAAAGACAGGAACTGATATCCATCGTGAAGGCACCCACAGCTACCTCAGGAAGGTGGTAATTTGATACCGTTTTTCTCTACGTACTGCGTGCTTACGTACACTCCCGTTTAAAGGGACGAAACATACGTCTTGCAACACAATCGGGCGTATGTCAACGCTTGCAGAGCCCTGCTTTAATACCGAGAGAGCATGTTCAAATTATTTCCCTTTTTTGTTCAGTTGTTCAGCTCTGTTGGCGTAGTTTGTGTTTTTATTTTAATTTTTCCACTAGCAAATGGTCCCACCACCGCACGGTCACGTGGGTCGATACAAATAACCCAGAGTCTCTGACGGCGGTCCCCCCCTTATGGCTTTTTTGTACTGCCGGGACGAAAACGGAAGGTGATTTCAGTTTATGAATTCGATACTTCCGCCCGGAGCAATTGTACCGCTCCATTGCTGCTGGCATAGTGTATGTTGTGTGTGTGTGTGTCTGGGGCATTACCGCACGATTAGACAGTTCAAAGAAGAAGGGAAATGGAAAAGTTGGACGTAAGCAAGAAGGTTTCATTTTCAAGATAGAATAAAAGTCACATGGTTTCATTTGGTTTCGTTTTCCCCAAGTAGACCACACGAACGAACGAACGAGCAGAAATATCAAAGCGTCTAGCTTTGAACGAGATCCCAGGCTAGTGTAGGCAGTATGTGTGCTAGAACAAAAACAGTATCACAAAGCACTCTTACAACTGTAGCTCCAAAATCAATGCGCAATCACTGAACTGCATACACACACACACGTACAAAGGAGATTCATTCTCTTCACCCGGAACGATTACCTTCCGCCCCAGACAAAACGATCGCAAACATTCGATACTTCAAATTAACTCTTCACGCATGAGAGAACCTAACTCGCCGACCAGCCGGCCTGTCCCCAGTTTGCTTGCTTTCCAAACGCTGGTTCCACCGTCCATGTTGCACTACCGGGCCAAAGAGTCGAGTGATCGAGAACGCGTGTGTGTGCCGTTCTGTACCAAAAGCTGCCAATGCCGAAAACTATCGAAAGTTTAGTCAACCGTGCACTCCGGTGGCACCCCCGGAACACACACAAAATGGGGTCCTGTGAGTGCAGGAATTGAAAAACTGTGCCTGAGAGAGCGAGCGGTTTCAAGGCTTTTAAAACGTGCTCCTTCTGCCTGTCAAACGTTTTACATTCGAAGTGAACCACCACCACACTACCAGTTTCTGATGGAGTTCATAAATGTTATTGTCATTCCGAGGGGTTTTTTTTGCTTTGGTTACGAACTAAAAACGAGTCCGATAAAAATAAAGGTGCAAATGCATTCGGTGAACGTTCGGCGTGTACATTGCTTTCAATCACTTTCCACCCCACCAGTTTTGAATCAGTAACCCGTTCCACCGTTGACCGTCTGGTGTCGGACTATTTCCCGGACTTTTGGAACCCGGTTAGTGCTCTGTGCGTTAATGATGCAGGAGAAGGAGGAGCCCAAGCGGTGAAGCCTTCATAAATTATATTGGAAACCCTCGCTTTTGTTTGGGACATTATTCCAGAATAAATACACAGTTAGTTGGGGGGAAGCATTTGTCCCGGAAGCCGGATGGTACAACCGTTCAGCTACGGTTGATTGCACCTCGTGGGCTTCTCGCCGGCGATCTTTCGCGGTGGAATAACTATTTTAAAAAAACAAGGCAACTGACGCACACACACACACACACACACAAGCTCTCCCGCTTCTGTCTGTCAGTGTCGACATTGTCATCGGTCGGTATCATCCATTACACCTCTCCCCCTTCACATATCCTCCACAACGCCCCACACCGCTCAACTGTTCTCTGCTGATGACAGTTGCCTTTTGATGGCCAAAAGGGGTGTGTGTGCGAGGATATGGCCGATATTCATTTAAATGTTACTCCCTCAGTGCATCCACACTGGGAATAGGGAAAAAAATCGTGAAACGCTCGCTCTAGGAAAGCCCACGGGAAACACTGGCGGGAAGCCTTAACCGATTGGTTCCGTTTCAATAGCGGAACCCACTGTCGCTCTCCACTCATCCACTCCGGGGGCTTGCGCCTGAAAGATAGGCTAACTTCTCGACACGCCGGTGGTTTACAATTTCCAAACACGTTCATCACATTGATTGCAGTTTTTTTTTCCTGTTTTTTTTTTGGGCAGCCATCAGTCCTATGCCTCGGATCGGAAGGAATGGAAGGACATTAGAGAGTGCCGAGCCGAACTGAGCGTACTTGCACCCTTGCTGAACAACGTTTCCTACAGCCAAAGTATGTACACACCCCTCTTAGCAGAAGCAGGGAGCACTCATCAGATTTTTTGTAGTTATACCATTTCAATTCTTTTTTACTGACACTTCGTTTCATTTTTTTTTCTTATCACTGACAACTGAGCGACATTTGGGCGACGCGGTGCGATGCTTGCATACTAAAACGTGAACGCGGCGAACCCCGCAAAGGACGAAGGCGAGACGATAGCCATGCTTTCCCTAGTGCGATTTGCCAAACGGTCCGAGAGGAAGGAGTTGTTGCGATGTTGATCACGAAACAGGACCACGGCTGCCTGGACGCGAAAAAAATGGGAACCTCGACGCGCCTTAATTGTTGTATTTTGCCAACATTTAAGCCGACCGACTGTAGTCACGATGTGACCGCGCGCGTACACCATTTCATAACCTTCAAACTTTTAGTTCCAGCAAAAAGGTCTTTCGCTATGTTTTTGTTACTCTCTCCTGCCTCTTGCGCGCGCTGTGCCGGCTTCTGCGGGGGCATTTATGATGAAATTATTTTTAATGCCACTCTCGTTAGCTTCCCGTTCTTCCAGTAATCTAGCTACGATGCCTCAGCAGATCTGCTTCCCTCCACAATTCAGTGAGAACATCGATTCTTATGCCTTATTTTTTTTTTTTTGGAGGACCTCTCCCTCATTTGCAACATAACCGTCTGATGTTTCCGGAAATGAAGGATGGCGTGTGCAGCCTTGGACCAGGAAGCGAACCGCACAGCGAACCCTCCACCAAATCGGTAAGCGAATTAATGTAGCGAAAAGGCAAAGATAACACCCTCACCACCACTTCCACATCGCTTATTCTCGACGTGCAAGGGAGGTGGATGCCACAAAAGTGTCAAAATTAGAGAACTCGTTTGCGGGTTCTTTAACGCGAAGGACATGAAAAATGATGTTTTACTTTAACACAAAAGTAAAGAAACCCTTTAAAACTACCAAAAATCAACGGATTCTCTGTTTCAGGAACTTGGTTGTCTTTAAATCCGATGCCCATTCTCTTGCTAATGAATGACTTCTTCACGCCAACGCCAACTCCTGTACCAATCCTGTCACATTCAATTACACCATCAGTACCACGATCAATTTAAGCCATGCAATGCCTACCGTCGTCTGCAAACAATACCAGAATTCCAATGTCCCGGAAAGCCAATCTACAGGGAGACATCTCAACGCCCTTTTAGTAGTGCGTGTTTTGGGGACGAATAATACGCATCACTGATTTATGGATTTTAATTCGCCTTTCAACCCAACAACTACTCTGCTTATGCCTCTGTTGCGAAGGCGTTGCTCTATGCAATCGATTGGTCGTTACGCCTCCTTTCGAACTCTGGCGACCGTAAATCTTCGTGTTCGAAAAGCCACCAAACAAAAGATGCCCAAGAATGACATCTTCGTAAGCAGGGTGGGGGTTCTTGCATGCATGCAGGGGGTTCGCCCGTTTTCGATCAACTACTAAACAGCAGCAGAACCCCAGCAGAGAGTGTGTAATACCACATGTGGGCTCTCTGTTGGGAGATTCGTTTCGAGAGGCGACGAATTCCAATGCCCTAATCCTTGGTGACAACAATTTCGACATCCACAAGACAACTGCATGCGGCCCCGAGTGCAATAATCATAAACTACTGCTTCTCTACGGTCTCCTCTCTTGCCCGTGGCGAGTGCCGAAAGAGGGATTTACCATCATCAAGTACGGAATTCCTTTCCAAGGTATGCAGTATGCAAACCGAAGACATCTGCTTGGAAATTCAAGGAATAACACACGCTCAAGACGTTGCGAGGATTTGGGATACACTCTCAGAAAGATTCTATAGTCCAAACAGAACTATAGATGACAATGTTCTCATTGGTGATGCTATTGCATCGGTTGC
The DNA here is from genome assembly GCF_943734685.1 of Anopheles coluzzii. Classification (NCBI taxonomy): domain Eukaryota; kingdom Metazoa; phylum Arthropoda; class Insecta; order Diptera; family Culicidae; genus Anopheles; species Anopheles coluzzii. The sequence continues at coordinate 89,116,109 of NC_064671.1, forward strand.
ATCGTGGCGTTGTTTCGCTGTCGGTCCCATTTACCTGAGGGACTCGTGGGCAAAACAGAGGATCTAGATTCTGATTTGATGTTGTCGCAAGATTACCGTGCTTGTAATAAAATAATATACACATTACGTCGCACACAGGACCAAAAAAGCAACTTCAGACCAGAACCTTTTAGTTCCATCCTTCTTCACCCCCCGGAAGGGTTCTCTCAAGGGAGTCCCGGGAACGCGCCAGCAAACATTCGTCGTCTCGTTACGCGTCCCTGCAACTACGTACGCGTATAATTAATTTCTCCCCTCTTCGGACACGACAGACCATGTTTGCGTCAATGACAGACCCGGCCAGGCAAAGGTGGCCCCGCTGCTGTTCATTTCCCAGTGGCCGCTTGTCCCATGTTGAAGTGGTGGTGAGGAGTTTTTTTTTGTTTAATTTTAAAAGGCTCAGCATATCCTACCAATAAGCATTAATGGGGGAAAAAGGGGTCAGGGTTGAACGAGAGAGAGAGAGAGTGAAAGAGAGAAGCTATCGGGAAGCAACCTATTGCTGGTCGCCATTCGAAAGGTCATCGGATGTAATTTATCAACTTCACCAACAGATAGATACGCTGCTACAACCCGTCCCATATTGCCATCGACCTCACTGGTTTGGCTTCCCACACTGCCTCGCTTCTCCATATCGTAATTAGATGCAGCAGTCTCTGTGTGTGTCTGTGGCCGTGACCGAAAGCACCCACCTATTGGCCCTTCTTTTCCCACTGTTCAAATCCGGCAGGATAATTCACGACGGCTATTTAGACATCACATGCTGCCTGGTGGCTGGTTTAGAACATCTCCTTCCAAACGGCAACCACCACCAAGCGATGATCGGGGAGCCTCCCCGGGTAGCCGCCACGGGGACCTTGTGAGGCAGCTACTTTTGCTACTGAAAATCCACTCCCACTACCATTACCACATTTCGACATTTCCGCCTGCAAACAGTTTATCAACAGTCAAGTGTTAGTCCGGCTGAAACCTTCCGACGGGCACACCAACTGCACACAATGCCAGTGGTGTGAGAGCGCGTCAAACCCTCCACCGGTGGAAGCCATACAGTCTCGGATCAGCAGCAACGCGTGTACACTGGTAGCTCCACGTCGGTCGTCAAATCCACCCCGGGAGAGAAAGGTCGTTGCATATACATCTGAATGAACGCACCGAGGTGGTAACAGGCAAGAGAAAGCGAATTGTTTTTTTTTTTTTGGTTGCAACCAAGAAAGCCCAGCAAGATCCCAGAAGTTGTTGTGCTGTTAACCCTTTCTTCTGGTGGGTATGGAACACTCTATTACAGTATCAAATTTTCCTCGGAAGAACATTTTTCTATTACATTCCTGTTTCTTTCTGCCCCAAAACGCTAGCTAAAAGTGCCGAAGCACTGCAAAAGCACTGTGGGTACAATTTCGTGACGTGAAGGTGAAGGTGCAAAACGGCCCATCCTAAAGTACACCCAAAACAGAACAGCAAAGCGGACATTCCACCCTCCCAAAAAGGAGAGAAGGCAGCAGTAAAGCCCACGAGGGAAACGACGACGCTGTTACCGAGCCGAGTTTGCCGAAGGAGCATTACGTCGCGCGTTGTTAATGTGGCTGAAACAGAGCCTCCCGGTGCCAGCTTTCAAGCCCTCCCTTCCTCAATTCCCCTCGGCGGAAAGAAGCAGAAATTATGTCCCAATGCTTTCCCGCTTTCTCGGTCCCGTTCGTTCCATCTGTTGGTGTGGTTGGTTGCAACCGTGGTTTCTGGTTCTAGCTGGTCGCTATCTCCGCCCGCGTAACGCTTCCGAGGTACAGTGCAGTTTTATGCAACCCGTTATTTTGAGCCTCGCGTCCACACAACATATGCGGAAGAGGGAGGTTGAAAGCATAGAGAGCAAGCACAGCCATTTCCACCTTCCGCTTCTCCAACGCCAACCCTTCGGAAAGGACGACGACGTGACGTGCAAAAGGGTAGTAGTAGCCCAGCAATTGTCATCGCGCGTTTCGCTGTACCACCAACACACACACACAAACACAATCCAGCACAAAATCGCACACGGAACTTTACGACCAAGCGACTGCTCGCCTCTTGTGCTTTATGCTGGTATTCGGTGGTATGAAACCCTTTCGTATGCCGCTCGGTGTATGTGTCGAATGGGGGTTGGGAACACGAACAACACGGCGACCAGACACGCTCGTTCGCTACCTTTGATGCCAACAAGTCCACCAGCAGCAGGACCTCGCAAAACAACGCGGCAGGCACGGCCAGCCAGCGGCCTTAACAACGAAGGGTGAATTTTAATTTCTGTAAGGACAGTTAGAAAACAATGTGGAGTGAAATACGCCTGCGAAAGGGGTTGCTTTTCCAGAAGCACAACGCAAAAAAACTGTATATAAACGATCAAAATCACTCACAGCATAGGTCTGCACGGTACGACTTCCCCTTGCCCTCTCTCTCGGAGCAGTCGTAGTCGCAGACATTGCATGAAACGGATATTTGCCGGGTTTAAGCACGGCTCGAGCGCCATCACCTCTCCCGCGCAACAAGGTTTCGATATACTCATTCGAGTTTAATTTTCACATCCGTTTCTTTGCGCGTTGCTTGCTTCCTCGCCCCCAACAGCACACGAACAAATTGAATGCACGTAGTTATTTTTATATTTTTAAAATTCTTTCCCCTGTACCCCGAGGATCGTAATTTTCGTTCACCTTTCTTCTTTGTTCACGCTGTTCATGCAAAAGACCGAGAGAAGGAGGAGGACACACACCTCCGTTCAAACTCACAAAGAGCGAAATTAAAAAAGCACCACACGAAAGCTAACATTCCCAAATGCCAACGCCCCTTCCCGGGGTAAGTAATTGCAACAGCATACACTCGCATTCGCGCTCCTGTGTGTTTATGTGCGTGAACGTGCGCCCATGGAACCATTTCCCCGGCAATTGAGAACTAATTCATAACAACATTGTCATCATCCTTTGGGGCAGCAGGACGACAACGACAAGGAATGTGCTCTCCCCGGGTAGGAGTGTTTTCGCACCTTTTCGGTGCTATTTTCTCAGCTAATGGAATGTGTAATCTTTACATTCCACTGCCACTGTACGATTAGGTCTCTCTCTTCGTCGGTGCAAGGACACCTTTCTTTTTCGGGGGAAGCCAAACCACAAATCATTCCGTTCTGTTAAGGGACTGCTTCTCACTTTCCATTGGCAAAATTGGACCTTGTGTGTGTGTGTGCGCGCCATTCGCAGCCAGAACACCAGCAGCCTTCTTTCGCACAACACTATGCTCGTCTGGCGTCGTTCATAAATCAAATCAATTTCAGCACAGTTCCCTCCCTTGCTGCCTGCCCTACCAGCTTTCCCAGCTTTTTGACAAACGACAAACACACACACACTCGCAACACATTAAAAGCATGGATGAAAGGTGGTGCCAGTACAGTGCCAGCTCCACCGTACCAAGCTTCTCGCCCTGCTAAAGGACACGCAACCGCGATACTAATGGGACGACTAATAGGCTAACGGTTAGGGGATGGGTGGTGGTGGAGCATGAGGTAAAAAAGTGACCAGCTCGACATCAAACGATGCAACGATTTATCATCATGCGATGCTCCCACGTTCCCCACCTGCTAGGTGGTCCCAAGTGGTCATCGGGTAGTCCTCGTGTGGAATCTGCTCCGTAAATCTGACACAGACAGTCGTCCAACGGCATACAAACACACGTGTGACAACGAACGAACTGTTGGAAATACACATACACAGAGCCTGGTTGTCAGGGCAATCATTGCACTTGGGTTGGGTTTCAGCAGTTTTATAGGCACTGTTGTAACTGTGTTGAAAAACACCCTGGACTCGACCCCAATTCCTGAACCAGAGTCTCCTCCAGGTCCGCTCTTCGGAGTCAAATACAGCCGAGGTCAAGTCGGGCGTCATTTATGAACCCCAATCGAGCGCAATCGACGTTTAACTACTGCTTCAATGTATGCACAGTGGGCAGCAACGCAACTAAACAACAAACTAATCTAATGAATTTATCCACTTGGGTAGGTCTTTAGGAGCAGGAACTTTCTCCAGTTTTACAACCACATTACAATTGAAGTGTACTCGACGACGACAACGTCGTACGTTTAGCTGCAAATGACATCGGTCCCAAGAAAGGGACGAGAGAGCGACTATAAAGTCGAGCAGCCAGGACCGGCGAAAACCATCCGAAGGAATTAATTTATTTTTTCGCATCGTCAAGAATTTAACCCCAGACGCCCTCTCTGGGATTGTCCCTCGAAACATGAAACATGCTTTGTAAGCGTTTTTCACTTCTTCTCTTTTTTATCGGAGAACATTGTGCCTGATGATATCAAGAACAAAGTGTCACACGATTGGCAACCACACAAATATTCCATGGTCGGCTTCATCGGGACGGAGAATCCCAAAGATTAGCGTCCCCACACGCCTTATTGTGGTAAGTGATTTCTCTTCCAAATCACTTCGTCATGGTTGTGTCTGCACCAAGCATCTGGAGAGCAATCGACGTCAAATCGAGACACAATCCGGTGGGGGAGGGTCGATAGGTGATGGCCGTGCTGCTGGCATTAAGTTAGCAATCATTAATCACTGCACCGAAACACACGGGACCAGGATACACCATCGATGAGGTGAGTTGACGCTGCTGAGATAGCCTTTTCTACATCTGCCATCGGAAAGGACGCGCTCTATTGTCCCGTGAAGCTGCTTAACAACATAGTTCTCGGCATCATTAGGGCCGATTAGCTGGGTTCATGTTTTTTGGAGTGGTAAAGATATTGGCATTTCCTGCAAAGTTGCATAGTTATTCATGTATTCAAGGTTCTTTTTGTTTCCTACAATAAGATGTTGAACGAGATTCAATAACGAGATATTTAAGCCTCTTTGGAATGTGTCTATTCCTTTTGTAAATCAACTTTAAGCATTTTAGACTTTTAGAACGCATAAACTGAGTTTAAATGAAGAAATACACCTTCGAATAAACGAAGAATTGCGTATTCCAACATGACAGAGTCGTCAGACTCTTGTAAGCTTCAACTCTTATTGGTGTAACATCACAAACAAATTAAACTAATAAGAATTTAAGCCAATAAACAAGGACTGTTACAATTTGTAGCATTAAAGGGATATAAAAAGGCTATAAATAATTCCCAAGTTAATGCGCAACATTATTTCTACGCATTTTATCTCCAAAAGTATACAACACACAAAAAAACCGAAACAAGTGCGTCATTGTATGGAAGTACGCCATTGTCATTCCCGAACCGATGCAATCATCAACCACAAAGGGAAAGAAATACAGTTTATTCCGCATCACCCTCCGTGACGCATGAACTATCTTCTTCGACGACACTAAGATAAAGGACTGGCCCAGAACGCGTGCCACACAACGTCATCATCATCATCATCCAACATTGAGCGTTCGGGCTAGCGACGTCATTTTTCTACCGAGATAAACTCTCCCTGCCTCCTTCGAAAGGATGACTTCACAAATTCTGACTCCCTTTCGCCAAATTGCGCCCTATTCCGTTTGACTGCGACACACGTACCAATGTGGGGGGTTGAATATGGATTTGGGATAATTTATGCAGATAAACGAAGATCCTGCAACGAATTCTGATTGAGTTCCTACTGGAAATAAAAATGCAATGAATCTCTACGTACGTATTCTTTACACCTTCTATCGGTGGTTTGGTGCTATAAAGCTTGTCCCTTACATGTGTCAATAATAGAATGCAAAAAGGACACACACAAAAAATACAACAACCCCCTCTTCAATGCTGTTACACACACATACACACACCAAACCGCAAGGAAGCAATGGTGCTGATGATGATAGCATGCAAACGATTTACTTCACATTTTCCTAGAAAATATAATCATACGGTATCATTTTCGTAAAATGTGCATGCATGCATTATGCTTCAACCCTCACACTGTCCAATAGCGCTGCTCCACGTCAACGTCAGCCGGGCGAATGGGCTGCCCTTGCAACTTTTATGAGCCATTCAACTGCATGTTGCACTGCGACCACTTACCACCGCCGTGCTGGGTGCAGCTGCTGTTGCTCGCTCTCACTCTCCCCTGATGCATACCGCACCACCTTTCAATGTGTACGTGTGTGTGTGTGTATGCATACACAACGCTACACGATCGGAACAATATTTTATGACACAAACACGGTTCCGATTTCCGTTCACAATTTACGACCCAGTCCCAGCGCGTTGCATGTGTGTGCAGTTTCGCCGCCAAAATCCTTTCATTCGTGTACGCCGCACTCCTCTATCTCTCTTCTCGTAGGGGTTCGTTTTTTTTTACTCTCCAACAACTCAGGCTTCCAAACGTCAGCAAAACAAAGACAAAAAGCGCAAAGCGCACCCCAATATCAACAATCAACAAACGGCGTAAGTGGCGAAGGAGATAGAACAACAGCGAAGAAGGAGAGCACGAAGCACGAAGCACAAAAATCAAACATCAACCGGTAATAAACAACTCGACGCGTTAGGATAATTGTGTGTATGTGTATGTGTGTGTGTCTCGATGTTTCGGTGTAGTTGTGAGAGCTTTCGTGTACACACCACGTCACCTTTTTTCCCTGAGTTTCATTCGTGTTTTTTTTTTTTGTTGTTCACTCCATGTGCCCCTGATTCCACCATTTCCCTCCGGGGCTTGTGGTGGGAGACTTAGCTTTGGCCTGGTAGTTTCACCTCGCCATTTCCGTCTTTTTACTTCCCCCTTTCGCCCCACATTCGTCCTTTGTGTCAATGTACTAGCCTACACAGGCCCAAGCCACATACCGAGTCTGGCCAAGGTTACAAACACACACATTCTAAATGCGCGCGCGTTGCATATCAAGACGGGGACGGCGGCACTTCCAGGTGTGTATGTGTGTGTGTGTGTGGGTCAATGTGTATGTGTGCACGTAGGGCAACGATTTCAAGAATTACATGCATGTTAGGATCGTACAGGCGGGCCTCGCGTGGGGAGGTTAATTTCTTCCTTTCATCCAAAAGGAGAACAATTTACGCTCACTGTTTCCTTTCCTTTTTTGAAGTTGAAACGCGTTAAACTGGAGCATCTAAGTCGAGAGGACCTCCGAAACAGCAACAGCAGCAATAATGGCAGCCCGAACAGGAAAAGAGAAAACAAGTAAGGAAGGAGAGTCTTTAAAAGGATTCCTTCGAGGTTTAAATGTCTTCCGAAAACCCCGAAAAAGGGTGCCGAACAAGAATTGGATGCCCCGAAAGCCCAGACACCAGATGTTTCTAGCCCGGGTCCGGCCAGCATTTAGCAGGGTTCTTCCACCACATCACCCTTACCCATCCTTTTCTTTGTGGCTCGTGCGTTACGTCTTGTCTTCTGAAGTACAGTGGGGGTTTGACAGTACAGTACACCTTTTGTTTTGGTGCGATAGAGAGAAGAACCCAAAAAAAACCCAATGCCTCATCGCAGGGAATTGCCCACGAGTCAGTTCAGGCTCAGTCAGTCGGCGATTTAAAGGGACCCTCTTCTTTACCGGGTCGAGCGTCGTTTACAGTGCGAATTGGGTCATTTACCCTTGGACTCAGAAGAAGAAGAAGAAGAAGAAAACTAATCCTCAACCTCAACCCGAGGGAGAAACAGCTGTCAGGATATTATAGCCACGCAGAAACCTCACGTCACCTTTTTGATGGAGGGTATGAAAAAAAGGAACATTGGAAAACGGAACATCAGAGCGAGAGAGAGAGATATAGAGTGAGACCCACACAGAGCGTTCTAACTATGTGCCGGGAACGTGTGTACCAATATGAACAGAGCCACACACCACACGTTCTGTCGATTAATCAGCATCGGATCAGCTTACTCCATCGCCCTTTCCCTCGAATTTCCCTTCCATTTTATTATTTGTAGAACAAAGCCGATCGGTCGAAGCTAACCTCTATCCGGGCGGTTATTCTCCACAAAACGTTATCCACCTTTCCGGCCCACGGGCCGTTCTGTTCTTGCCGCTGTTTCGCCAGCCAGCCCGGGTTCAGAGGGGCGCTGTTTTTATGATTCTTTCCGTGCCCGTAGGCCTCACACACTCACTTTATCAGGACCTTTATGCACTCCATTAATTCGATTTGCGTCGTGCGGATGAACCTCTCTCTCTCTCTCCCCACGGTCTGTGCATTGTGTTGTGAATTTGTCCTTACAAAATTCAGGTTCGATCGAAGGGACATGCCATCGATTCCCACCTCACTCACACACACACACACACGTTGATGACGGGAAAAATCTGACAAATAATATACCCAACATATTCCCGTGGCACCTGGGAACACCTTTGCGGGGAACGACGGGCAACAAAAAAACCCCTCCGTCCCGGGTCGGGGAAGCGGGAAGTCGTGCGTTATCAAATATTAACCTCGCTCTCTCCCCACGCAAGGGGGGAAAACAGTAGCAAACCTCAACAAAGGGGGTCCCCACAATACCGAACATCATTATAACACACACGGGGAGAAGGTTGTGGCGTTATTCTCGCCAGTCCGTATTTAATGCACCTTTTACCGGAACAGGAACACAGGAGGGGGTTTTGCTCGCTCGGCGCCCAACCACTATTCCCTCACTATTCTGGCACACACTGTTATCAACCTTCACACACGATTGCATGTTGTTCTTTATGCCTTTTTTCCCCCTCTTTGTGTGAATTTCTCTCTTCCCTCTATCAATGAAGGGGGGGGGGACTTGCCCACAGCGGAAAGGATACTACCGGAACCGGAAGGACAACCTTCGCTCTCCCGCCCTTCCAGCGCACTGAGCAAGCACCGACAGGCGACGGTGGTTAGCGCGTAATAAAATCGCTGGTTTGTTTCTCACACCATCACAACACACGACCCCCACAACACGACGTCTAAGAGGTTTATCAATTTACGATGCAAACCCTTGGAGAAGGAAGAAGCCGGGCGCATGAAATTTAAAACCGTGCTTCCTGGCTGGCTGGCTGGCAGCGTAAACCGCAACAGCCTGACGTATCTTGTCGATCGGAAACTTCAACAAAAAAGGACCGCTTTTTTTTCGATGGCTATTCAATCGAGTGTGGCAGCTTCTGTTCCTTCTCCACAAAAACGCAAGCTGCCACTGTGAATCTTCCCAATTTTTTGTGTATGCTGGTACACTAGAGAAAGGAAACGTGCGGTAATTTACTGCACCGTGAGAATGGTTCCTCCGGTACGGGGGTACGAGAGTACGCTGAGACGAGCAGCAACAACACACAAAAAAGGTATCTCTTCAAAATATCATTATACTGGCGTTGTTGGCGACAGTTGCGCCACGAACCTTCCTTTAAACACTGAAGAACCTTCTTTCCATGCTGCTCCTTCACATCCCCGCGCGTTCGATGCACTTTCGCATACAAATGCCTAATTAAGCGCCTGTGCCTGTGTCCCTTTTCTCCACCCTGCCGTCAGATACGTTTTGGCCATGTTTCAAGAGTTTATCTTCCGATTATCAGACGACGGGACGGGTGTTCTTTTTTTTTTGCATGTGCTATTTGGGATAAACGTAAAACTTTCTATATTTCCGTGAGTCACGGTGAGAAAAAGTGGGGTTTTCTTGAGTTAATTTGATAATAATTCAATTCTCGCGAAACTTTTCCCGGTAAGGTACAACAGTCTGAGTTGGGAACGATATACAAAGGAAACGTTTCCAAACAGATAAAGGTGTCTCTGTCGCGAGTGTCTGATTAATGCTTAGGGTGAGCAATAAAGCGTTTACTTCTTTTAATAAATTATAAAAGTAATTTCTAACGAGATCTT